>NC_082654.1:16222500-16822500 GCF_028023285.1 Balaenoptera ricei | reverse complement strand
CAGGTTTTAAATGATGCCAAGAACATTTGATGAGATCATTCTCAACTTTAACTCTTTTCAGTGTCTCCTTCTGTGGAGAAGTGTGCAAACTGACATGATATATAACGAACTTCGTCCATTTTTTACTCCTTTTCCATTGTCTACCATCGCTACCACATCCCAAGGGGGTGGAGGAGGGCATTAACGAGTAACTTAAATTCTTACTCTTCTCCAAATGTTTTGGACAATCTTTAATGGCATAATACAGTCTCAGATGTTGGAAGCCAAAGTCCACTCAGAAGGTACAGTTCAGAGCCAGAGAGAGTTGCCTGACTTTTACAAATGTCTTGCAGTAACATCCCCGATGAAATCCAAGTGGAGAAACTGAACGTGTTCCTTTCTCCTCCTGACATCATAAACTACCTTGCTCTCAAAGAAGCTGCAGGACAGATATGGTAGGTAGGAGATTTGAGGGTTACTGATTATAAATGGGGTTGGATGATATGAAGACAGTAATTATATCTTGAAGCACTGTATGTGGCAAAACTGCCTGGAGAACTCGGACTCTCGTGCTGCTGTTGTCACAAAAGGTCTTTGATTGACGCAGAAATAAGGATACTGTTGTATAGGAGGGACAGCTGGGAGATAGGTGGGTATAGGAGGACCCAAAAGTCCAGGAGGCACTAAATTTCTGATTTTTTGAAAGTGAGGAAAAGTGGGCAGGAATGTGTATGGTCCAAGGAAATCATTGCCAAACAATGAGCAGTGGGTATTTGATGAATGAAGTCAGTGAGGTCAACAAGAATCTAAGGTCTAAAAGAAAATGGCATAACAGGGTCGAAGACTTCTAGACACCAGGTAAAAACCTGCTGGTCAGGGACTCAGACACAGAAGATTGTGTGGCAGAGAATTTTCTTAGAATGATTACTGTTTATTTGATTCTCCATTCTTTTAAAGACGTTGTAATTCATTCTGATGGAAGATTACATTTTTAGAATAGAAGAAAGCTTGTTAATGTAAATATCACACATCAATTATAAGTTCTATAAGAGGGCAGGAAGCACAACCTGCCATTTTTCCAAACTTCCCACAATCTAAGGCTCAAAACATATTTGACGGAAACTATGGACTTCTCTACACCTGAGCTTGCTCATCTAATAATTCATCTATTTTTGCATGACATATTCACTGTGTGCTCACTTTAAATACTGGGTTTTTCCGTACCGTCTTACGGAAAAACCGGAACGAACTTTTTGGCCAACCCAGTACTTAACATCTTCTGTTTATGGGGTTATAAAAAAACATTTTTTTAAGGTGGTTGCATACTTCTGGGGTCTCAAAGCCAGTTGAAAAAGACAGCTACATAGACAAGTAAATATAAAATGCATTTGATCTGAATATACAATAAGCAAGGAGCTCACACAATGCAGTAGAAGTCCAGAGGCAGGAGAGATTAATTAAGGTAAAGGAAGGGTAATGTAGGAGGGCTTTGTAGAGGCAGTGTCATTGGAGCTGGAGTTTGGAGGAAGGCTCAGGCTCCAAGAGTAATGATAGAGGAAAGACTATTCCAAACAGAAAAAGGAGTTCGACTACTTCAGATGTAGTGCGATATAGCTAAAGAAACTAGTAATAGTAGTGGTACAATAGAGTGAGAAGCCCCCTCTGTATCTCCATCTGTGCCCCGCACTCCCAGCAAGTACCTTCTCACTCTTGTGTTGGATGCTGTACTCCCATTGCAGTGTGGCTCAGTGGAAAGGCCCCCCGCACCTGGGATGCTTATTTTTTCACGGAGATCACCTTTTGGCCGTGAATGACCTGAAGCCCCAGAGCCTGGAGGAGTTTTCCTTGTTTCTCAGCCGGTCCATCCAGAGGGAGGTGAGTCCTGCTGATTGGCCCTGGTCAGGGCAAGATGAACAAGATCAAGGTCTGGGATGGTGTCTGAACAGTACTGTACTCTAAAGACAAATGAGACTCTTCAATCCTCAGCCACCATATGTAAATAAGAGACTAAGAAGTGTAAATAACACTTCATAAAATACTTCTAAATAACAAGAATGTTATTTTAGGACCCTTTTAAAATTCTTTTGTATCGAGTAGTATTTGGAGGGAGCACTTTGCTAGGAGGCTGAACAGCTGGGTTCAAGACCTCAGACGCAGCATGACATGGCAAAAAAGAGCTTGTAGTGGAATCAGGCAGGCTCAGTGTTTACATCCAACCTCCTTTAACCAAACGGTGCCTCAATTTTCTCTTCTGTAAAATTAGGGATAATGGTAATACTAGTTATTGGAGAATTAAATGAGATAATATGTAACATGCTTACGACAGTGATGGGCACAGATTAGGTACTCAGTATGGTTACTATGACTTCTTCTACTATCGGCTGGGGAATGCTGAACAGGTTTAGCTTTTTAAGCCTCCATTTCCTCATCTTAGAAATTGACATACCTTCCTCACAGAGTTCTTGTAAGAATTATACTGAACACGTGACTATGTACCGAGTACGCATGTCGTTAAAAGGCTCTCCATGTTTCTGCCTATTAGTACAGTCTCCATATTGTTAACTCCTTTCCTGGTCTATTTTTATTTCTGACAAGCCATTTGACCTTGGGAAAGTCACTTCCTTCTCTGACAAGTCAGTTTCAGTTTCTTCTCTCTAAAGTGAGAGAGGGTTGGTTTTCAAACTGTACTTCTTGGACCCCTAAGACCAGGGCAGGAGGAGAGGGGAGGAAGAGGATGGTATTCTGGGCCTCGGCCAGTGAGAGCAGTGTATGTTTATCATTATTTTTTCATGGTGGAATTTCCTGTTACCTCACCTTGAGGAAACAGTAACTTGGCTTAGAATTTCTAAAAACCACAGTACTGGAAGATCTCTCAAATTTCTTCCAGCTCTGAGAGTTTATGATTAAATATGTCTTATCTCTTCTGCATCACACAATAACTTTGTTGGTTAGACAAATTGTACTACCCCTGCTATCTAAATGGGAAAATTTAGTAAGAATGAGGGAGTTGTCTAAGATACATAAATAGCGTTAGAGCAAAAGGACTCATTCATTCCTTCATTCCTTCACTCACTCACCATTTATTGAACATCTATTGTATGCTGGATTCTCTGCTAGGTCCTAGAGCCACAAAAATGGCCTCGGCCAGAGCTCAAGGAGCTTACAGATTAGTGGATAAAACAGGTATATTATGTGCTAGTTACAGGTGCAGTATGTGCCTTGAGATATGAACAGAGGACCATGGGATCACAGAGGAAGAATGAAGTTAATCTATTTGAGGGAGGCCAGAAAGGTGTCTCAGAGAAGGGGATGCTTGACTTGGGTTTTGAAGACTAGGGTAGGAGTTTGTGTGGTGGCAAAGGGGAGCTTTTAGGAGTCCAGCCCAACACTCTAGTAACTGTAATATATTTCCTCTGCCAAAGACCCATGCTGCGGCCAAGTGTTCAATATAATCTTCTGAAAGTTACCAAACAATACGCTTATCCAGAGACATAGGCATCAGCTCCGAAGCCAAGAAAAGGGTTTTTGCCTGGGAGCAGATCCAGGAGGAACTCCACCTGGGTGTTGCTGACTGCAGTTTATCAAGACTGCCTTCTAGATTGTGGAGTCCCTTGCATAAGAGGGACTGACAGCATTTCTTTTGGGCTCATTCTGCCTGCCCCCTTTCTCCCGGATGCTATTGAGAAATACATGTGTTCACCAATGTGATTATTGAAGATCAAAAAACTCCCCAACTTGCCCACCCCTACCATTCCTGATCTATTTCTTTATGTTAAAAACAAATATCCAGTCCTTTTTAAAATTCAAATAGCTGGTCCCTGGAAGGAAAAAGGATATTGGAAGATGGGAAGATATGGGACCAAAGGAGGGGCAGTCAAAGACCCCTAATGTTTTACAGCAGCTGAACCAAGCAGATGTACTTTCCATCCTTGAGAATGAAGTTGACAGAAATGGGAATTTGGGGTGAGCGTGGGTAGGGACAGGGAGGGGAGAGAATGTGAGATTTTAAAAGGAGGGGGAGGAGATGCTAGATTGCAGGAGAAACACATAGAACTTCAATTTCCTCCCAATTTTGTCAGGGGCTGGTCCTGTCTGGTGGTCTTATTTGGATTCTCTTGTTTCAAGAGGCTTTTTATTTCTTGGTACAAATGGGCCCATCTGGACAGGACTGATGTACTCTGGAATCTGCCCAGTGGAGGCCAGAGAATGAAAATCCTTCTTCCACCTGAATATATCAATATAAGTCATCCATCCTGGTTTCTTCCGGCCCAGATTTTCCTCAAAACCAGCTTCAAAGGGTGTGAATGAGGACAGACTGACACTGAGAACCAACGGCCCTAAGGATAGTCTTTAGTCATTTAATGTTCTTCTTTCTTGTGTTTTAGAAAGTAAAACTCACCATCGCTCGGATCCCAAATTCAGAGAAATTCCACACAATAGCCTGTACGTGCCACTTACAAGACCAAGGTATTAAACCTTCTAAACTGGATACGTCTGTACTGGAGAGGACACTGAAGAGGAATCTAGCCATTAAAAAGGGTCAGCAGAAAGGATCTGGAGAGTAACGTGCTGGGGCCCACTGCCGACGAGCGAGGATGGGCCCCAGACTCTGTGCTGGGCTCTGCCCCTCACTGCTGTGTGACAGCAGGCAGTCAGCACACCTCTCTGAATTTCTCCATCTGCATCTTAACAATGGGAATAACCATCCCATCTCTGGCTGTTTCGTCAGGGATGTTGAGAGGCCCAAGTGGGATGATGATTATGGAACACAGTGAAAATGTTAAGACCTTATTATCTCAGACTTTGTCCCAAACACCACAGACTGAGATTGGGTAAGTTTCTCATCTAAAATGTGCTGTGGGGCTTCCCTGATGGTGCAGTGGTTGGGAGTCCGCCTGCCAGTGCAGGGGACACGGGTTCGTGCCCCGGGCCGGGAAGATCCCACATGCCGCGGAGCAACTGGGCCCGTGAGCCACAACTACTGAGCCTGCGCGTCTGGAGCCTGTGCTCCGCAACGGGAGAGGCCGCGACAGTGAGAGTCCCGCGCGCTGCGATGAAGAGTGGCCCCCGCTTGCCACAACTGGAGAAAGCCCTCGCACAGAAACGAGGACCCAACACAGCCAAAAATAAATAAATAAATAAATAAATTTATAAAAAATATATATATTAAAAAAAAAATTTAAAATGTGCTGTGTGTTCTGTGAGGTCATGGTCCACACAGTCTCTTCTTTGTTAGGGAATGGACAGTTGGAAACACTCATTTCGGGAAGCCAAGATTCCCGAGAGAGATGTGATACCGTATCAGCCTTCCCAGACACCTCCTGCTATTCATCACATCCAGAATGCTAAGACACAGTGACTTCTTGGATTCAATGATCATCTTGTTTTCTTAAAGACCAAGGAACAATTTTAGAAGTCGAAGCAATTTTAAGGTTATATCCAGCAAAGTTTGCTTGCTCTACAAGTAATAAGAGAACTGCTTAGCACTTCTAAGTTTGAAAGTTCTTAACTAATTGATGCATTAATTCATTGATCCTAAAAGGCCGAAAGGATCAAGTCTTTTTTCATAAGTAAGAAAACAAATGCAGAGAACTAAACGAATCAAATGGGGGAATGGTAGAGCAAAAGAGGGCTTCGGAAAATAGATCTTACTGTGTTACCATTTCACACGGGAAGAAATCAAGGCCTCAGACGTTTAATGATATATTTTCTTTGTGGCTCCTGGTTTCATAGCTATTTAGTGGCAGAACCAAGAATTTAAAACCAGCTCTGAGAAATAGATGTCCTGATCTTCACTTTGTATTTGGATTTAGATTCAAAAAGACCTTCAGCACATAGATGAGACACTCAAATATAGTTCATTTTCTGTTATCTAGATTGTACAGAAAAGTATTAAAAAATTTTCATTTGCATGCCCTATTGGACCTACTGTTTCTTTCTTTTTCTTTTTTTTTTTTTTTTTGGTAAAGCTAGATTGGAGTTAAGACTCTACTTTTTTCCAGTTTTATTGAGATATAATTGACATATAACATTGTATTAGTTTAAGGTATACTGTATAATGATTTTATATGTGTATATTGACCTACTGTTTCTACTTCTAGAAATTTATCCTACAGAAATACTCACACAAATACACAAAGATATCCATAAAAAAAAATTGTTCACAGTAGCGTTGTTTGTAACAACAACAACAAAAATCCTTTGGGAATTGCTTAATTATGATGACTTCATATAATTGAACATTCTGCAGATGTTCAAAGTTTTACATGAATGATTAGGAAAGATGTTCACAATATCTTAAGAACGAAAGAAGCAAGTTGCAGTACAGCAGGTATAACATCATCCCACATTTACAAAAATAAATGACTGGTGTTGGTGCATATAAAATTTTCCCAACCCTGGGCTTCCCTGGCGGTGCAGTAGTTGAGAATCCACCTGCCAATGCAGGGGGCACAGGTTCGAGTCCTGGTCCAGGAAGATCCCACATGCCGCAGAGCAACTAAGCCCGTGCGCCACAACTACTGAGCCTGCACTCTAGAGCCCGCGAGCCACAACTCCTGAGCCCATGTGCCACAACTACTGAAGCCCGCACATCTAGAGCCTGTGCTCCGCAGCAGGAGAGGCCACTGCAATGAGAGGCCTGCGCTCCGCAGCAAGGGGCAGCCCCCACTCGCCGCAGCTAGAGAAAGCACGCCCGCAGTGACGAGGACCCAACGCAGCCAAAAATTAATTAATTAATTAAAAAAAATTTTTTCCCAACCCTAACTGGGGAGAGAAATCCCTCCCTCACAGGGGTTGTTATGATGTTGAAATGGATGATGTACAAACAGCCCCTGACACATTGCCTGATATGGAGTAAGCACTCAATAAAGGTTAGTTATACTGCCGCTGCTCAGACAATACCTTTTTTTGTCTAGAAGAACATACATCAAATTGTCAATAAGAATCATCTCTGAGAAGTATGATCACAGTTGGCCATTGGGGGGAGGCATTTCTATAATGTTTGAATTTTTCTCTCTCTCCCTTTTTTTTTAACTATGAGCACATGCCACATTTATAATGAAAAATAAATACAGGTGTGGTAAATAATATATATATTTAAACATATTTATATATTAAGCCTTCATAAGTAGAAACCAAGCCACCTTAGTGAAGCAAATTTAAAAAAACATCAAGGTAAAACTGTCTGGGAATCAACAATGGGGGTGGGTGCACTGCTTTGAAGCCAGAAGTCCTTCTCCTGTTTTGCTCAGACGTCTAAGCTGAGATGGATGGACAAGCTCTAGCTCCCAGGCCCTTCAGTTCCGCATTGAGTGGAAGAAGAGCCTGAAGACTAAGGTGCTGAAGTGTTTACGTGGCTCATGGAAGTGCTGGGAGAACACAGGGCTCCTGGCTCCCAGTCCATTCTCTTCCCTGTACAGTGAGGCTAGAGAGCCTGCTCCTGGCCCTCTCTTCATCCCAGAACCTTCCACCTGCAGCTGAACCATCTGGGATACTTGTTACGAAGATCCTGCTCTAGGGGCTTCTCCCACATGAGCGATTTGTTCCCCAAAGGAAGTCTCAGGGCAGATTTCACGATCTCCCCCAACCCAAAGGTTCTGATTTGGTAGTTCTGTTGTGGGGCCCTGGAAGCTGCCTTCTAACAACCAGGTGACTGGACTGCAGGTGGGCCAGGGAGCATTTCTGGGGAGACTCACCGCCCCCCGCCCCCCGGGTAACGGGGAGAGGCCGGTGTATCTTCTGAGAAGCTGCAGGACACGGAATACGCACGAGGGTGATTTTGAGAGGAAAAGGCCCTTCGTTTTCAATAGTCCTGGAAGAGGCTGATGACAACCACCCCTCCATTCCCCCTCCAGAAAAGAACCCTGTTCCTGAGCACAGAAGCCTGGTTTCCAGTCTGCTCTCTGCCACTGGGGAGTGTCATAGCCAGGGCTGGGAAGAAGCAACCTGTCCAGACTCTGTGTGCCCGCACGCCATTGGGCGGGAGAGGGGCAGAAGCATTGGGATGGAGAGCAACGTGGCGTGGGACTGCAGGCTGCTCCTCCTCAGCCAGGTTCATTCCTCTGCATCTCTCCCTTCCCCGAGCAGTAAGCCAGCAATTTTCCCCACGATTTATTTAAGCTAGGTCCAGCCCAGTGACGGCTCTTCTTCCTCCTAACAACGGTAGTGGCCCCAAGGAAAGCTGGTGACTGAACTGGTCCAGAAATCTGCTAACCGAGGCATTTGTTCCAGACCCAGCTTTTTGTTACTCGGCCAAGAGAACTGTAGGACAGCCTGCTGAGAGATGGGGGCAAGTCTCGAGGCCAAGGCAAAAAGGACATGTGCCTCATAGACAGGTAATTCATCAGAGCAGAGAGGGTAGGATAGACCCTCCTCCCACTGTGCACCCCCGACCATACCCACACCCATCCTCGGTGCAGAGAGTCATCTGTGACCTTCCCCTTCCAGAGTTGCCCTTGTTGTTCATTCCAGCCCGATTCCAGATGGATGAACATGAGTGAAGGTGGAGCTGGGGGCTGCAGAGTGATGAACTGTCCCTGCAAGAGATAGCCCTGTTCTGGGCATATTTCTGGAGGAAAGGAGGTAACGAGAATGGATTATAAGCTAGTCCTGGCCATCATATAACCTAGGCCTGAATGTGGTGCACTTCAGTCTTGCTGGGGAAGAAACCAGAGCTGGCAATGTGAAGAGAATTACCTGGGCTCCCCAGCTCGGCGTGGCACCTCCAGCTTCCAGGTTGACATCTTTTCTGCCCTTGCTCAACTTTCCAACAGGGCATTTGGAGCTGCCACCTCTCAGCCACTCCCTCTTCCTAATGGTTGCATCATGCCTCCAGGACAGGCCTCAGAGGGTGTCTGTATCTTTCCACTTTGTTCTTTCTGCTGAGGACACAAACTATTCAGAGTGAAATCTAAATAGCAGCTGGTAAGATATGCAATGAACATGCAGGGCCAAATACATCTATCCTGACTCAAAGCTGCTGACATATTAGCATGGATTCCAGAAAGGCGCTTACCTAGATGTGTGTGCGTTTGTGTGCATGTTGATGGGTTGGGGGGTGGTGGAGAAGACAGGTGGGGGCAACAATAATTCTTTAATCGGCTGAGAAGTTGAAGCACTCAGTCTCCCCACCCCTACCCCTTTCTCTTCAGGGCTTGTGCCAAGTACTTTCCCTTGGGATAAGAAGGAGGATTTAAACTATCATAAACAGGCCCAAAGGGAGAGGGCTTTCAGATTCAGAAGCTGGATTAACTTAGATTTCTTTCCTGAAGTTGAATACACAGACATGCAGGAAATGTGTTTTATTGAAAAATCTCTTTAAAACATCTGAGTTGATGAAGTCTTTGTCTAATGATCAAGAATCTGGAAGGACCTCCGGAGCCATTCTCAATATCAACTCTGGCTAGATGGTCCTGGAAATCTAAGGGTTTAAGTGAACTTTGCACTCACAGGACTGGACTCTGGAGCTGGGCTGCCCTATTCAGTAGCCACTAGCCACATGTGACTTAAATTTTTAAACTAATTAAAATTAAATAAAATTTAAAATCTGGTTTTTCAGTTGTACTAGCCACACTGGAATTGTTCGGTAGCCGTATGATGGTGAGTGGCTACAGTATTGGACAGCACAGATGTAGAATATTTTCATCATTGCAGAAAGTTCTAGTGTACAGCCCTGCTCTAGAATGTTAAACCCCTCAGAGGGGAACAATTCACATCTGCCTTGCTCACTACCATATTCCTAGCACGTAAATACATTGCACTGCTCATGACAAGGGCTAATAAATACATGTTAAAAGAAGGAATCACTAAATGTGGGGTTAAATACCAATTTACAAGCATTATTCTATTTTGTTAATGGTTTCAAATAAAATATTCATATCAATGATTTTTATAACTTTTTTTCTTTTGGTATGGGGTTAGATCCAATTAATTTAAAAGCCAAACTGTGGGCCTTTTTAATATAAGCTGTTTTCTCAACAATTAACAGGTTTTTATGGACTAGTCAATATTGACTTGGGAGCTCTCCTGGGGACACAAAAGATATGCAAGATCTAAAACTCTTTAACAAGAGCTTATGACATAGTAAAAAAAGAGGAAAATGACCAAACTGTGATCTCTTGTTTACATGATGTCATTTGAGAAGTCACTCTCCTATAGTTTAAATTTTAAATTATGTTCATCATAATCTTTCCAAAATTTGTTAACACTCTCTTGCCTTCTTAAACTCTTCTTACTCAGGGTCATGGTGATGGACATTATTTTACCATATTCTAAGTATTTTCTAAGAAGTACTGGGACATGGAAGACATTTACATATATATATATATATATATATACACACACACACACACACACACACACACACACACACACACATCTGGTCTAATGTATCATTTAAGGCCAGTGTTTCCTTACCGATTTTCTGTCTGGATGACCTGTCCATTGTTACAAATGGGGTTTTATTTTTTAGTTTTATTTTTTAATTTTTTTTTTTTTTTTTTTTTCACTAGCATATATATACTTTATTTTAAATGTAAGTGTAGTTGATTTATAATATTGTGTTAGTTTCAGGTGTACAGCAAAGCGATTCAGTTATACATACATATATGTATATATGTATTCTTTTTTTCCTTGATTCTTTTCCATTATATTTTCTTACAAGATATTGAATATAGTTCCCTGGGCTATACAGTAAATCCTTGTTGTTTATCTATTGTATATATGCTCATGTGCATCTGTTAATCCCATACTCCCAGTTTATCCCTCCCCCCCTTCCCCTTGGATAACCATAAGTTCGTTTTCTCATTGTGAGTCTGTTTCTGTTTTGTAAATAAGTTCATTTGACTATTTTTTAGATTCCACATATAAGTGATAGCTGTTTTTTAATTTTTTTTAATTTAATTTTTTAAATTGAAGTGTAGTTGATTTACAATGTTGTGCCAATCTCTTATTTTTTCTTATACCAAATGATCCTGGACTGCTTTTGTTTATGCCGTGGACTGGGGAGGCAGATGGTGCTCGTGTACTCACTGTACATACATTAAGGGTTAATACGCTATGAGTGTGTGTATAAGAGGTTTTATGAGGAGAGCCCATTAGTTGCTAGTACAGGGGTTATGTGACATTAATTTGGGGTGTTCAGTTATCTTGATGGTGGTAGTGGAGGTATTGTTATTTGCCTGCCTCTTGGTTCTCAAGTGTGTCCTGGAAAAATGAATGGGGGGACAAAGTAAAATTACTCTATAAGAAAAACTAGAGGACAATTAATTACCAAACTGTATGGTGACAGAAGAAAGAGACGGTGATGGAATGGAGTACAGTCATGACTAGCATTCAGTGAGCTGAGCGTACACACGCTAGTGAATCCTACAACAGCCTTGTAAAACCAGGACTGTCACTACCCCCCCTTTTTGTACGGGAAGCCAAAGCACAGTGAAGCTGAATAACTTGCTCAAGGCTATGGCTGATACATGACAGAGCCAGACTTTAAACCAGACTGGTTGGCTTTGGAGGCCACAAGTCTAACTCTACATCACACTGAAAGCTTCTTGGAGGAGGAAGGAACTTGAGCTCTGCAAGAGGATAATCCACAGGCAGCAGTGACACAGGCAGGAGCGAGCATAGAGCATACTGTCCAAGTGCAGACAAGGAATGTGTGGAATGACTCAGATTTTTTGTACATCTCTGATTTAACAATATCCACTCCTTGACTGGGCCTCTTGCCCAGGAGAACCATAAAAGTCGACACCTTCTGTTCCAGGATCCAGGGGAACTCTATGGAGGCTCCTAGTATGACTGGTTAGCAGGTTTCCTACCCCTCCTTTTAGATGGCCATCTGGCTCCGTATAACATGCAAGTTAACAAGCAGTGCACACCTCCAATGACAAAGGCATTAGGCTAGAGCTCTGGACAGGAGATGAGTAATAAAGCATCTTTGACTTTGCAAACCTTTTCATCAAGTAGGAGTAATAGGAACACCTGCATAGAAAACTACAAGGCAAATCTGATAGCCCTAAATCCTTTGTTAAAGTACGAATTCAGTGTTAAATGAGTAAAAGACTTAAAGGTGAATCCTATTTGGTTGGTTTGGGGAGAGCCTCATAGGAAGGGTGATTATTCATTTATTTATTTATTTACTTAGTTAGTTAGTTAGTTATTGCGTGGTGTGAGGGGTGAAATTTTACCTATGGAAGAATGAATAAAGTTTACGTGATTCTCTAGAACAGGCCAAATCACCAGTGCACAGACATCAGAATGTAACTGCCAGGACCAAAGAAATTCTCAAGGTCCTATAGCTCTCCTTCCTTAACTCTTACACCATCTCAGCCCTTTGAAATGTCACCAACGGCACTTCTTAAGCACATCTTGGGTTCAGAGAACTGTGCCAAGCACTAGTGATATCAACAGAAATAAAATACCTTCCCTCAGGGAATTAATAATCCCTAATTAAGGGCGGGAGGGTAAAAATTGCTTAGGGGTAAAATTTTCCCAAATGGAATGGATATATTGTCACACAAAAATGTGTACATGGATGTTCACAGCAGCATGACTCATAATAGTCAAAAAGTGGAAATGATCATCAATTGATGTACGAATAAATTAAATGTGATGTATCCATACAATAGAACATTATCTAGCCATAAAAAGGAGGGAAGTATTGATATTTGCTATGATGTAGATGATCCTTGAAAAAGTGCTAAGTGAAGAATGGCAGGAACAAAAGGCCACATATTATATGATTCTGTTTATATGAAGTGTCCACAATCTACAAATCCATAAAGACAGAAAATAGATTAATGGTTGCCAAGAGATGGGGGGAGGGGAGAATGGGGAGTGACTGCTAATGGTCTGAGGTGAAAATGTTGTGAAATTAGATAGTGGTGATTGTTGTACAACTCTAGATATACTAAAAACCACTGAATTGTACACTTTAAAAAGGTGAATTTACGGTGTGTAAATTATATCTCAATTTAAAAAATATAAAAGAAAAATGTCCCTCATAGACTCTAAACTGGGGTAAGGAAATTGGATATCAAGGCATCCCGCCAACCTTGAAGATAGGGTTCATTTATAGTTGCTGAAGAATAAGGGCAGGAGCAGCCTTCCTATGACTGACTAAGCAGTCTTTTCTAAAACATGGCTTCATGTGAAGATGATAAGAGTATCCTGTTGTAAGAAACAGTGGATCACCTGATTAACATCTTTAATTCCTTTATAGGTGTTAATTCTTATTAACATCCAATCTTAAGATAAAAGTACCTCAAGGACCAGGCATCCCATTTAAAGTCTCATTTATACTAAGGTGCAAATGACTATATGAGCCTTAGAGCAGCAGGATGGTAAGAGAGGACAAGAATGCACTCAGGCCTTTCTCACCTTCTGAGATGGCCCACACTCTGTGGAGCGTGTTTCTCTCTAAATAAATCCACTTCTTACCTAAAAAAAAAAAAAAAAAAAAGAATGCACTCAGTGCCTAGAAGGGCAGGATGTGCAGAGCTAGACTACAGAAAATGAGGAAAGATACCAATAAATCATCCAAAACAAATAACATAATTAACTTATCAAAGTAGCTATTGATACTGGCTAAAGTGCCCAGAAATTATAGTCCCTCCTCTATAGTCCCTCCTCTAAAGCCTTCTTCTAGGAACTGCTGAGAAAACATAACTGCTATTTTTGTTCAGAGTCATATGTAGGACTGACAGGATTTTCTTGTGCTCCAAGGAAAGGTAACTCCTTGATCAAATTGCTTTTTGCCTTATATGCTAATCCAGTCCTGCTGTCTCATAAACTGTTTTGCAATCCCATTATCTTGCCACAAAAAAAAAATCGCACAAAATTTAACACTGTAGCAAAAAGGTCTTCCCAAAGCCTAAACAATGCCCAAATCAAGAGGATCAGAAGCTCTAGCAATGAGCTACGTGGAGGAGGAGTAGGACTTGAACTCAAGAAGAGGGAGATCTAGGAAGAAATTGGTCTTAACCAATTACAGCTGGCTAGCAAGATGCTGACAGCTCAAATCAGCCTGGATGCTGTGATCCAACTTTTCTTTAATTAATATTCTCACAATTCCAAACAAAGTGGGTGAAATCACAAAAGCTCTGCCAGCATTCCTCTCAGCTTACATAAGCCAAACTTGAGCTGCGTTGTGGATTTATTAGGCAGTGCTGTGAACATTTTAATGCAGTATTTATTTACTGAGCTGTATAAATAGACTTGATACTAATGACACCATCATTTTAGGAAAGGTGCTCCTCTTCATATGTTGGCTGTTAGATATTTGCACATTATTCATTATCTTCAAAACATTTTCCACCATCCCCTCCCCCTTGCACTCCTTCCCTCCTAATTTTTTGAATCTGAGAGTATAGATGGCAGTCCAGATCATTTAAACCATATAAGAATTGCCTGGTTAACTCTCTACGATGCAGGAATTAAATGAAAAATAAGAGTAAAGCTAATCAGAGCGCTGTGAGTATTTTTAATATAGTATTTGCTTACTTGGCAAACACTTGACCCCCAAGGTCCAGCTCAAATGTCATCCTTCTCTATCTCTTCGCCTTCCTTTCTCAAGTAGAATTGATTGCCCCATCCATGTTTCCACATCAGTTTGTATCCATTTCCTCTGTAGCATGTAAATCTATTACTTCTTTTGTCAATATATCTGTTATTCCATACAAGTCTGTGGATTCTTTGCAAGCTAAGCCATATCTTGGTCACCTTTATATTGTTAGGATCTGTAAGAGTGCTCAGAATAATAAGTGCACGTCGAATTAAAGTGAAATATGAGGTTACAGTCTCACAATATGGGGCCTTCCCCAGAGTGCAGCTACACATGCCCACAGCACACCAAGTCTCCACTTGGTTTTGGTTATGAGGATGAGTTCTTAGGGCTGGATACTTCAGAGATGCTGGGGTGATAGAGTTCTAACATTTGTCATCAGCAAAAACCCTCCACGTTTCTCTTGAGTCAATAAAAGAGTATTTACTCAGTGCTGCTTAATAAGGCTTGGTGCTTAGAAGTTGTAGAAGATACCTACTTTATTCTTTAAGATGTAGAAAGGAATGGAAAGGGGTCTGGTTTTTTGAGCCTCTCTTCAATAACACTAGGCACTGCTTTCTGAACATTATTCCATTTAACCTTCTCAACAACTCTTCAAGGTAAGTACTACCAACCTCATTTTAAAGATGAGGAAAATAAAGCTCAGTGAAGTTAAGTAATTGTCCCAAGGTCACAGTTTCAAATCCAGGTGACCTGGCTCCAAAACCCATGCACTTACCTTATGAGGCACAGTCTTCAGGGTCCCACTGATCTCTCATCTAGCTTCTGTTTGACCTTGGGCCTGGAACATTCACTTCACCTCCTGGGCCTCAATTACTACATCTGTAAAATGGGAATGATACTACCTCTTTTGGACAAGTGATAGCCTAAGTTTTTAAGGAACCCTTGTAACCCTATCAAGCCTGTCATTCTAAATCTACTCGGGGAGATGTGACTATCATGAAACTAGTATCGTGTAACATAAGAAAGAATGAATCTAAGTGTTAAAATCTACCATATAAACAAAAAGTAATGCAGGAATTCAGAGGAAGATAACATGAATGTAAGCTAATGTTCTCAGAGAAGCCCCCCTTGGAACAGAAGAGGGATAAATTGGGACTAAAAGAATGAATGAGATTTGGCAAGATAAAGGAAGAGCAGATTGAACAAAAGAAGAAAAATGTTTGAAATGAGCATGATAGTGAAAAGAACACTGCACATTATGATGAAGAAAACTACCGTTTATTGTGTGTTTATTATATAGCAGGAAGAGTGCCAAGCACTTTGTAAGCATTACTTCATTTAATCCTAGCTCTAATCTTATGAGGTTAGCTATTTGAGTATCCCCATTTTACTGATGGGAAAACTAAGGATCAGAGAGGTGAAGTGATTTGCCCAGGGTCACACAGTTATTAAATGGTAGAACTAGGAATCTGACTCCATGCTCTTGACTAACCAGGAAAGATGGCACATGTCAAAGAAGTTATTCAGAGGGCTATGGAAAACAAGATGGCTTCTGTAGTCACTGAGATTATCAGTCTATGTGAATTAATTTTCCCACAAAGTGTTAAGAAATGCAACACCTTAAAGATAAATTCCCCTAAATTCCTATCATTTGTCCTACCCTTTGAGGGAACAAAGGGTAGGACAAACCCAACTTATTTGATTTGACCTTTTCTGGGTATTCACTGCATCGTATTTTTGCCAATGTCAATAGATTTCATTTTTGTTTGTTATATATCCTGATGTCATCATAAAGTCAAGGTGGTTTCCTGTATCTACTTTTCTTCCCTTATGAAACTTATCCTTTCTTCCTCTTTTCAAAGTTAATAACTAATAACTTTTTTACTTAATAACTCGTCTATTATTCCATGTTGAAAAAACAACAGTGAGGAGGTTGGCAGTGAATAAACAGATTTATTTCTTTAATTCCATCTGATAGATGGCAGCCAGATGAAGTACTTTACAGAGACACATTTCCCAAGGATTCTTTAGAGGAAATAGTTCTTTGAGATCTTTGTAGTCTAAATTTCTTTTAATTTCATTTAACAAAGAGTGCCAAGTTTTACTATTATTGTTATAATTTCTAAATTAATTCCTCATGTGCCTATTGATATTTTTTTCTTTTTGTCTCTTTCTCCCAGGCTTTTAACTCTCAGCGCTTCTCTATGAGCTCTTTAACTAATACAACTCTTTCTATATGTTAGTGTATCAGAGAATCTGGTTCTCTAGAGGCTTTGGTTCTATCATATATTTAGTCCTTGTGTTCTAAGCAAGTCAAGAATTTAAAGCTAGACCTCTAACATAGAAATGACATGATATAAGAAGTCCCTTTTCACTGCACTGCACAAAATGGAAAAATCAAATGCTATGACTATGGGGACCAGGGGTCAAGAAGTGATCTGGCTTCAAATTAAGCCACCTTTGACCACTGGCCCCTTTGGGTTCAGAGAGAACTACTCTTTAGAAGATCACCACACTTTGAAGCATCCACATCTGCTTTCTTTCATCTGCAATGACAAAAACTCAGTCAACCTATCACCCAACTTCAGGGCATAAATGTTGTGCCTTCAAGGTTGGGTCCCCCTCCCCTCAGTGGGAGTTTGTGCCCAGAGTGTGTGGCAGTCGCTTGAAGATTCAGTGACCATCAGGTGAAGCTGCTTTTACACATTGCATTGACTTTCTCAGGATGTCAATTATTAAAGACCAAAATGAACACCCAGCAAAGGGTAAGTCTTTCCAGACAGGAAAATTCTGGATCCCATGGTTCTAGATGTGAAGATTACCATTTGGAAAGGAAGTAAAGTGTGTTGAAAGTCAGCATTTGATAACAGTTACTGTTCTAGCTCTGAGGAATATAAATGGACAGAGGAAGGTATGGTGGGGTGGTGGGGGGGTCCACTCCCCATCCCAACTCTCCCTGGTGCCCTCATGCGAAAATTCTGCCATGCAACCCCCCAACTGTGAGTCCTGATTAGGTGGGGGCACCACAGTGCATAGCCATTTCCTGTCAACCTACCTGGCCCTGGAGGGGGCCTCGTACTGAAATACATAACCAAAGTATCTTAAGACGACATAAATCCATTGGAAAACGACATGGAGAATTATGCAGATAGCACTTTCTTGAAAATTGACTGGCAGGTGGAGAGGAATTGGGCAGCAGTTTCCCATATGTGAACTGCTTTTCATTTCAGGTCGGAAATAAAACCAAACTTAATCATCGCGGCAGGACTGAATAACAGTATGCCTATGTGTTCAGTCCTTATGTCGATTCTTTCCCAGATTAACATTTGCCAAGAAAAATAGAAAGCTACACTTAAAACTGAAGTTGCATAGTTCAATGCAAATCTGTAGATGTGTATTGAAAACCTACTATGTGCAAGACATCCTGAATATATAAAAGTGGATGAAATATAACCCTTCTTTCTATTGCCACCTCAGGCATTGCAAATTGTCAAGGTGAACACCTGGCTGCAAACACATGGGCTGAAGATTTGAAAAGTAAAAATCAATGTCAAGGGCTTCCCTGGTGGCGCAGTGGTTGAGAATCTGCCTGCCAATGCAGGGGACACGGGTTCGATCCCTGGTCTGGGAGGATCCCACGTGCCGCGGAACAGCTGGGCCCGTGAGCCACAATTACTGAGCCTGCGCGTCTGGAGCCTGTGCTCCGCAGCAAGAGAGGCCACGATAGTGAGAGGCCTGCGCACCGCGATGAAGAGTGGCCCCCGCTTGCCACAACTAGAGAAAGCCCTCGCACAGAAACAAAGACCCAACACAGCCATAAATAAATAAATAAATACTTTAAAAAAAAAAAAAATCAATGTCAAAGCCAAAATCCTGTCCTTATTCTCAAATTGATGACCAACCTCAACCTGAAAGTGGGAATAAGATCTAAGTATTAAATGCTCTTTGGCCTTGGTAAATCCTCCAAATTTCCAGTCCTGGCTACTTGCTGACCAATTTGTATTTGTTTAAGAAAAACCATTGGTTCAACAAATATTTCCAGCACCTATTATGTTCCAGGGACTATTCAAGGCACCAGAGCTGTAGCAATAAACAAAAAAAAGCAAAAATATTTGCTGTCATAGAGCTTACATTTTGGTAAAATCATCACCTCCAGCACAGAAATTATAATAGTAGATGTGTTTTCCATACAAAGTTGACAGAGAGTATGTATTTTCTGCCAATACTTTCTAGGAAGAATTTTTATTGACTGACTTCTGAACTGAAAATAAACTCTTCTGATTTTCCCTCCGTGTGTCCCATGGATACCTGAAGTATACAAGTTAATAAACTTCTGTTTGTTTTTCTCTTGTTAAAAACAATAAAACAAACTCTTCTAAATAATACTGTTGATGAAAAATTAATCAGACTATCTAAGAAAGAAATGGAAAATTTTATTCGAGCCAAATTTGAGGATTTTAACCCGAGAAAAGCATCTCAGGAAGCTTTGAGAATTGTTCCACCTGTTAGAAGTCAAGGCATAGTTATATAAATTTTTGAGACAGAGGGCTATACATTAAATGACGTACTATTGACAGTTTACACAATCCAGATCTAAGCACCATCATGGCCCCTTACAAGATTAAGAAGGAATGTTATCTTTAAGGAGTTGTCTTGTTGATTCTAGGAGAATGTTGTTTCTTATGGTTGAGCAGGTATGTCTGCCAATGGGGAAGTTTGGTCGATGTATAATGCAGATACACAATGCACAGTAGTGGGGAGAAAGGAGGCCAAAGGGCAGAGCAAATTTTTTATGTCTGAATTATTCTTGTCTTGCCATAAAATATGAATTTTATTTCATAATATGCATACTGGTTACTATTTAATTAAACCCTTATTTAAAAAAATTATGTACTTACCCTAAAATTAAGTATAACTATGCTATTGATTAAATGCATCTATTTTAATTAATCATTTAAAAATTTAAATACACTTAACATGCTGACAATTTCAAAACACTTTCGTGAATTTGCTGTGATCTTAGGTCTTGTTGGATTGCGGTTTCGTGGCTTTCGCCTCCCAGCAAATGTAATCTCTTGAATAACTTGGTTTTGTCCTGAGAAGTAACAATCCCACTTGTGTACCCTTGTAAAGGCCTCAAATATTTTTCACTTCATAATTTTGCTGCATTTGCAAAGTAGTTGGAATGGATCAGACATTTCCTAGCAACAACTTTTGGATATAAAAAGTCTGGAATTTAACATACCAATGATAAAGTGCACCATTTGGACAAAGGAAGAAATTAAGAACTTGCAGAGGTTTGCATTTATCAAAAGAACTAAAAAGAGAGTAATGTTGCCAATGCATTTAACAGTGGGGTTCCCAAGGCAGTGGGGTGCTGGTGGACAGCAAAACATCCGGATGTAGTCTGACCTTCGCCATGACTTGCTGTGCAACCTTAGATGAATGACAAGTTCTCTGGGTCCCCATCCCTCTCCACTTTAAACCCACATCTGGCCTCCAAATAAAGAGTCTTCCCTCCCAAACAATTTGATGAAGTAGATTGGATCTCTGTGAGTAATCCCGTTTAGTTTTAAATAGAACCAGGTGGAACAATCCATCTTAGTGATAACATTTTGACTGATGTTGACACTAATCTCAGGAATTTAAAACGGCTCATGTCCTTTTCAGTACCAAAGGTCACTGAAATGATTTCCTTCCATGTACAAAATGATTTTAATAGAAATTTAAAAATCACATTACCTCCCCTAGGTCTATTCTGGGAATCAGAATGATCAGAATTGGAATCTTGGCTAAATCCAAATTGATAATGCTGGGAAATTCACAGGACTATAATCCTCTAGATAAAACAAGGGTGAGAGACTGGGCTGGTGGGTTGTTTTCAAATGGTTTCAAGATCACATCTCCCTAGTTTTGTAACTCATTTCTTCAACCATGAAAGTAAATAATTGCACAATATTTTCAGAACTTAAATCAGGCTGAAATCAGGCAATAAGACTAAAAACAAATGAATTTATTCTGCTTCTCTTTCATGTGCCCTTATTTTTTTAAGACCATATTTATTGGAAATCTTTTAAGTTCAGTGAAATTTTCAGAATCATCTTGTTAAGTAATGGTTTGTATTCCATTACATAATTTTTTTCCATAAAAATTGCCCTTGAGGCTAACACTGGCAATTCTCCCCCATCAGACTGAGAAAACGCTCCTTAACAAGACTGTGAATTTTTTGTGTGTTTAAAAAAATTTTTAAGCTAAGGGAAGGCCTAAAGGCCGAAAGATACCAGGTGAGTTTTTTTTGGTTGGTTTGGTTTTGGGTTTTGTTCTTTTTCCAGAAAGCTCACGCAGTTAAAGAAAAAATGTCACAGCTGTAGTTTCCCAAATGCTAGGAAGTCCAGCCGGTCAAAGTGTCAAGGCCTCACAGGTATAGGTGATGATAGATTCTGACATTCTGTCCTGACAAGATATAAAGCCTCCCAGAAATAATGAGGACCTAAAGGATAAATACGCCATGTTTTCCTTTGGGCTATTTGAGATTGGGATTGACTAGGGTGTGGAAATTCTTCCCGACCTGCAGGCCTATGGAATACCTCCTGGGAATACAGGATAAACATTTATTTATTCTAATAGATGTTCTTTGGATCATCTGTTAAATTCACTTCCAAGAAAATCAAATCCCTTTTCCCATTCATTTGTAATTTGTGAAAATATATAAGATCTGTACATGATGTGGGGTGTGTGTGTGTGTGTGTGTGTGTGTGTGTGTGTGTGTAAAGCTTATATTAATTTCTCCTTCTGAAATTTTCAGTTTTCCTCATGACTGGACAGAAATTCAATCTCAAATAAATCGTGTTTTCAATCTGCCTGCTTATAATAGTAAGAAAGCCTCTGACTTAGTCTAACATGGACTCACGTGATAAAGGAATGCTAAGCTTACAGGAACATTAATATGAAATGCAAGCCACCTCTTTCTGAATTATACATTTTTCATAACTCATTTTATTTTTAGTATTCATTTATATCATAGCTTATAATATGAAATGCGGTAAAATAATAAAGCTAACTTATTTTAGGCTGGATTCCTGTTTAGTCATGAGGAAAATCCTGAAAGTTTGCAGAGAAAATAATTGATTTCAATTTTTTTTAATCCATAAAAATTACCTAGAGCTGAAATGAGTTGTACCAGCGCTAAGAAATAAACTGGGGTACTGGTCTACATATGACAAAATCGAATGCATATTTTTCACAGTTATATTAACCTTCTTATTATCTGTACTAGGGAGATTTAATTGATTTAGCTCAGTGTTTCTCAATCTTGGCTACAATTTAGAATTCTCTGGTGAGCTTTTCAAAATATACCAATGCATGAGCCCCTCCCCAGACCAAACTGAATCAGAATTTCTAGGGGTGAGGCTTGGGCATCAGTACTCTTGAAAACATCCCATGTTGTTCTAATAAGCAGCTGAAGCTGAGGATCACTGATTTACAGAGAATCTGACCCTAGAAACATGAATGATCACATGGTCTCTGGTCTAGAGGATGCCATTGCACATCCACTACCAGCAGGTAGCAGTAGAGGGAAATAAAAAACCAGGCCAGATGCCAGCCCTGGTTAAGAAGCTTGGCCAACGTGTTACCAAACCCAGGTCCGGCTACTCGCCGCTCGAAAGCCAGTTCTCGAGAGACAAGTGTTGGTAGGAAAGGAAAGTTGCTTTATTTCGGAGGCCGGCAACTGAGGGGGTGGGGAGAGGGCTGACGCCTGTCCAAAGGCCGACTCCCCCCTCCTCCCACAATCAGGGGGCAAGAGCTTTTATAGAGAGAGGGAGGGAGCTACATGCAGAAACAATACAGTCAGCTCTGACAGTCATCTTGAAATTGGTCATCAGTGGTCTGACCAGTGTCATCTCGATTGTTTTGGGCATAGTTAATCTTCAGTTCCAGGGTCAGTTTGTTTCCATTTCTTTGAGGCCAGTTCTCGGAATTGTGGCAGCTTATGTCGTGGCTACAGCCTGGTAATTCACTTCTTCCACCTGGTGGGGTTTCAGTATCTATAAGACAGCTCACAGGATATGGCTCAGAATATTATCTATAGCCCTTAAGGAGGACCTAAAGGTCCTTGACTATGCTTAATGACTAAACTATTATTATTTGGTGTCCTTTGACTGTTTTCCTCTGTTTCTGCATTTCTCACTTGTCTGATTAAACTTATTCTTTGGCTAAAGTTTTTCCACGGACAAAAGGCAGGCTGAGGACATGGCGGGGCAAGGACCATAGGGTCCTGCTCCACTTCAAATGTACATTGGGCACCAAAAGGAATCTTTAAAGACTGGAGGACTTCTTAAAAATTATTCTCAAGGTTGTGTTTTTTGACTTTTTCTGAAACTTATCTTTGGGTCTGATATTTGGGAAGTTCAACACATTAAACCAAGGCAAGATATATGAAAGCCTGGAAAACGGAATGGGAAGGAAAAGAAATCACAGATTAAAAGATGTTTCCTTCTCAAGGACTTCTTTGCTTCCAAAAAATGCAAAGTTATTGAGAGAAATATCTGTATCTATCTATGTCTGTATTTATGTTCTAAATGTTCAAGACTTTGGAAAGAACCATGGAATTTAAAATTAAAGGTGAAGGAATCTTGATGCCATGGCAGTGTAATCTTGAGCAAGTTAATCTCTATGACCCCCAGTTTCCTCATTTGAAAAATATGGCTTAGATGAAAAAACAATCGAAATGCAAACCACATACAAAATTTTCAAATGTGCAACTGTTAATTATTTTCTTTAAAGTTGGCTTTCGGGTATATTGGAATTTCAAGGTCCATCCCTCAGCTACCATTTTTTGAGTGTCTCCCATGTACAGAGCCCTATACTAGGGGCTTTGATCTAATGAAGACCCTGACTTGCTACCGAGAATGGTTAAGAATACTCATCACAAAAGTAGCCATTGTTCTAAATACTTGTACATGCCTTGACTTTTTCTTAGTCTCAGACTAGCTAATAAGGAGTTAATAGTTCAATTAAAATTACTTAAATGTGACTAAAATAGGACATTCTCTTCTCAGCAACTGGAAAGAGTGCTGGCTTCTGGAGAACAGCCGAGTTTTAAAATGTTTATATAGCCATGTCCTCCTGCCCCAAAAGGCTTAATAAAGATTCTGGTTGGAATTAAATTTACAATATGGTGACTAGACATTTCATTTTTACTGAGATGCAGTCTAATCCCCTTAGAGTATTGCATTTCATCTATGTAAATATCTACAATTCGCAGATGCCTGTCCCTACTCCAATAAATTGCAAAAGACTGTTGATGATATTTGGCCTCCCAAGAGCTCACAGATCTGTTTACAAACTGTATCCAGTATTATTTTCAAGCTCTGCAATCAGAATTGTGAGTTTCGGCAGTCAGCTGCTTGGGCATTTCATAACACATAGCCTTGGACTGATAACTTGACTCTTGTTTGAAAGCCTTAACCCCTCAACTGAACTGTAGTTACTGAAGGGCAGGTACCAGGACTTCTGTTTCCTGTCTGTCCTTACAGTCTCCTATATGTCTCATTCATAGCAGAGAGTCAAAGATTCTCCCTAATACAGAAAGTACTGGAATTGGATGGAGTATGGGAGGCCATTTGATCTAACAGTCTCATCTTCAGAGTAAGGTTGAAAGACTCCAGAAAGTCAAAAGACATGCCCATGGTAACTCAGTAGAAAAATGAGAACTTGAACCTAGCACTCCTAACCCCCAGATTCATTGGATGAATTGGTAAGAAGCATTAAACATCTCATAGAAGATCTGATGGTTTGAAAGTCTGCCAGGAACAAAAAAGGAATAAAAAGTGTGGTGTCATTCTATTCCCCCAGTTCCCTACAGGTTCCCTAAGATGGAATGACACTAGGTTACCAGTCTGAGTAGAACACATGAAAGCAGAAGTAGTGGCATTTGGAGGGATATAAGGATGTGGAACAAAAGTGGGAGGGATCTTCTATTCCATCCTACCTCCAGGAACTTTCCCAGCTTGTGCAGACCTGGTTCTTGAAAGAGAACAAACTGATAACCAAAGTTCTAAGTAAGGACTTTTAGGACATCTTCGTATATTGGTCTGGATTTGGATAAGTGAGGTGAGTGGGACAGGGATTTGTAAATAATAAAACACTAGACAAGCAAAAAGGAGATTACTCTCTAGCATTTATTTTAATCCAAAAAAGGCATGGCTTTCATTTGTACTTTCAAAATTTGGAGTCAGAAGAAAACAGTACCAAGAACAGTACAAAATTCAGTCTCATGCTCAACATCACTAATCATTAGAGAAATGCAAATCAAAACTACAATGAGGTATCACCTCACACCAGTCAGAATGGCCATCATCAAAAAATCTACAAACAGTAAATGCTGGAAAGGGTGTGGAGAAAAGGGAACCCTCTTGCACTGTTGATGGGAATGTAAATTGATGCAGCCACTATGGAGAACAGTATGGAGGTTCCTTAAAAAACTAAAAATAGAACTACCATACAACCCAGCAATCCCACTACTGGGCATATACCCTGAGAAAACCATAATTCAAAAAGAGTCACGTACCACAATATTCACTGCAGCTCTATTTACAATAGCCAGGACATGGAAGCAACCTAAGTGTCCATCAACAGATGAATGGATAAAGAAGATGTGGCACATATGTATATAATGGAATATTACTCAGCCATAAAAAGAAACAAAATCAAGTTATTTGTAGTGAGGTGGATGGAGCTAGAGTCTGTCATACAGAGTGAAGTAAGTCAGAAAGAGAAAAACAAATACCATTTGCTAACACACATATATATGGAATCTAAAACCAAAAATGGTTCTGAAGAACCTAGGGTCAGGACAGGAATAAAGACACAGACGTAGAGAATGGACTTGAGGACACGGGGAGTGGGAAGGGTAAGCTGGGACAAAGTGAGAGAGTGGCACGGACATATATACACTACCAAATGGAAAATAGATAGCTAGTGGGAAGCAGCCGCATAGCACAGGGAGATCAGCTCGGTGCTTTGTGACCACCTAGAGGGGTGGGATAGGGAGGGTGGGAGGGAGATGCAAGAGGGAGGAGATATGGGGATATATGTGTACATATAGCTGATTCACTTTGTTATAAAGCAGAAACTAACACACCATTGTAAAGCAATTATGCTCCAATAAAGATGTTTAAAAAAACAAAAAACAACAAAATTCAGTCTCAGCTTTTACAATGCAGAATGGCCATATTTGTTCCCTTCATCACAGGAAAGCCCCAATTTACTACAAGTGAAGTTCTATCACTATTTTCTCATTCTAAGGTACATAGAAAGTACATATCTTTTATTGGATTCAAATCCACACATGCTAAATATTTCAAAGGCTGACAAAACACAAGAACAGAAGGACAGCTTTTCGAGTAATCCTCGTGTAACGTAATGATTTCAGGCATTCCAGCACTTGAAGTTTACAAAGTTAAAAGTCAGTTTCAACTCTGTTACTTGATTGATGACAAGAAATCAATGACACACAGTTACAATTCAGCCAATGAAAAGCTACTATACTTAGAAATCCCAGTTTCTTCCAATGGACTTTTTATTTATTAACAGCCCCTCCCAACTTCCCCTTCTCCTCTATAAAAGTTTCCTCTCTTTTGTTTTACTAGACTTGCATGTGGTTCACCATAATTGCATGTCCTGAACTGCAATTCTTTGCTGCTACCGAATAAACTTGTTTTGCTGATAAAATAACTAGCTGTTTTATTGTTTGAAGTTAATAATAGTCAGTAGGTAAGCAGTATTTGTCAAAACCTATAAGGACTGTATAAAAGTGAAAAACTCCCTAATTTAGCAACATAAACCTTTATAAATACATAAAAAACAGAACTGTTTTCTATCCAATTCATCGTTCCACAAAATGTTCATTTAATCCATTCAGTGGATTACTGACCACCAAAAAACTTTAATTACTGATTGTTTTCTTCTTGGAATGTTCCATTCTTCAATCCCATTGTTTATTTAAAATGATCCTATTTTTGATAAAGTTAATTTGGTTTAAGTTTAAGTATGTACAAGAATTTCTTTCTTCTACTCCTATCCATGAAAAAAAAAGTTTAAGAGATGGGTCATTACAGAATACAAAATGGAAAGCATAGGGGTTTTTTTGGTTGTTGTTTGTTTGCTTGTGTCTTGAGTTATTCTCAGATACCAGGTTTTCAGGTGTACCTGATGTTTTATCTAACACCATGAGGTGGGTTGTCTTTCTACCCCTCTGTGGGTCATTTCTGATTATCTTCTGGAAGCCCCTGCACACTGAGTCCCCAGGAGAGAAAACCCAGAAACATGGGCTTGCATTTTGGGGATAAGCCAGCTACCTGGCCAGGCATTAGATCTCAATGTTTTTCCACCTCAGATTTATAGTACCATTCAAAGTCAGCTGCATTTCCTGGACCCACAACATGCAAACTGTGGGTAATGAGCTGCTGTGTCCACCACGAGGCAGGGAAGAATGCCTCCATCATGGAGAGGAGGCAGCTTGTGCTAGAAATTCACTGCAGTAAAGTCTGCTGAGAGACCCCTAACAAAGCCACTTCCTCATTCAAGCTTTGCTTTCAGGTGTGTCATCTTTTTCCTTGTACATAGTACTTATATTCTTAAGCCACCAGTACATGAGCTTCCTAATTTACTTCCTTTTTGTGACTTATGGTGTTGGTATCTTTCATGATATCTGACTATGTATCATAGCAATGAAGCAACTGTTTCTTTCAATATTTGTACACACATATTTCTTTAATGTTTCAGGATGCTTAGAACTAAGCAACACCCACATTTCTTGGCTAATGATGCAAGTGCTACAATACTGTTAAATTTTATCCTTTACAGGGAGAAAAACAGAGCTCTGAGTCCTATGGATTAAAGCAGTGATTCACTAATTTTGGGGGGGCATTAAGAATAATCTGCGTCCTTCCTCCTTAAATACAAAAGCAAAAAAACCCCTGCAGATTGAAAATCCCCAGATTCCCCCTCCACCCATTGGAGATACTGATTTAGGTCCAGGAATTTGTCTTTTTTTTTTTTTTTTTTTTTAAACTAGGGCCCCAGGTAATTCTGAGAAATGCCCACAGATCATACTCTGAGAAACCCTGGAATGAAGGAGAGCTGTTTTAGCTATACTCACCCCTTTATTAAGCTGTCATCCGAGCGATCTCTAAGCTCAGAAAGAAACCCATGAGGAGTTAGAAAGTCCTTCTGTGAGTGAACTGAACAGTCCACAGTGGGAGGTTTCTGGATGCCTCGGAAGAGATAAAGGCAAATGCTTTGTTTCAAAAAATGGTCTCATTTCATCATCTGGTTGCCTTCTTCTCCTCCCTGTTCTCCCCCTCGTCCTGCTTTTCCTCCTCCCCCTCCTGTTCTTCCTCTTCTCTCTCCTCCTCCTCCTTCACCATCCTCCTCCTCTTCCCTTTCCCCTTTCCCTGTCTCTTCTCTCCCTCCTCCTCTTCTTCTTCCTTCTTTTTTGGCTCATTTAAGCACTGTATTCTTTTCTCCTTTCACTATCTAACCTCCTTTTCCACAAGCTGTGGCAAAGTCTATCAGGTGACTATTTTTACGAAGACGGAGTGGGTAGAAAGCATCATCTGCTAGCAGAACTTACAGGTGAGACCCAGAACTTCCGAAAAGCTGAGAGGCTGCTCTCTGCAGTCTTGGCATAATTACCTTTCTTATTGTTAGGAATAAAACTGGGAATAAATTACCTTTCTTATTTTTAGGACGAATCTGATAGGTGTGTATAAAGTGGCGGCGAAATTCAGTAGCACACCATTGCTCAGATCCTAGCAAGGGAGCATTCCTCCCCCATCCCACTCCACACAAACACTCCCATTACCAGGAGCAGGGAAACACAGAACACAGATTCACCATATCCCACCAGATTCACCATATCCCACCAGATTCAAAGCCATCACACACAGGCGCTAAGACTCTGCCACAGCGAAAACCTCCAGGAACTGATTACCAAGATGAGTCACCAGGGTGACTCACAGCCTAAGAAGCAGCAGAGCTTTTGAAGTAGCCGTTGGGGAATGCAAGGGTAGCAAGGCTAATTTAAGAGGTTGCTAACACAGACAAAGCTATTTACAAGTGAGGACTTTCATTCTTTTATCGGTGAAGCAAACCAGCTGCCCTGTTAGTCCTGACACTGTAATCTGACCAGTAAAATGGCAGTTGGTTAACAACATCCTCTCTCACCAAGCCAAGAAATGGTGAAAAAATTGTCTCCAGGGACCCCTTTAGGGATAAACAGAGGGTAATGCTTATTATCTTTTGATTCTTTAGCTGTTAGGAAGATAGGTGTTGCCAAAATGGGTGAACAATTACCAGTGGAGTTTGAATCTGGTGTGTTTGTATCCATCTTACTTGTGGTTGAAAAGCTGGCTCTGGAGACTAATTGAGAGAAAAAGAGAGAGAAAGAATGGAACTTTAAAAAGCCACTCTTTTTTCCAAAAGCAGAATAGCTGTCCTCTTGTGCACCCACTAGGGCCCAGGCCTCTGTCTTGCCTTGCCTTATAGGGAATTAAGCTATTTTCCATCTGAGAATCTGGCTATCTTAAGCCTATAGAGGGAATCCTGAGTATATGGAAGGGAATGGAATGCAAAATTCCCTCCTATGAATAGGAAATGAATGAGCAGTTCTTACTCAGGGTCACTCAACTTCTATTCTCCCCACAGCCACCCCAAACCTTCAAATATATCCTTCTTGTTGATGCCTCTTGGATCATCAATTTATTCTAAGTTCAGGGGAAGAGCAGGTACTGCAGTATATTATTAACCAACAAAATCACCAAAGAGCTTCCATAGATCTGCCAGAACCTGTTAATGTACTGCATCACTAGGCTGAAACCAGACACTGCAGTTCTAAACTATGCCATTACTTGAATTGATGTAATATATAGGTCTTACCAATTGCTTGTATAACACCTTGTTTATCAAAATGAATAATCTGCATTTGTGGATTTGTTCTGCTCCTGTGTGCTCACTATCCCTTGAGAATGCAGAAGAATGAATGTGCTCTGCTTATCACTCTTTCATTCACTTACTGACGGGCAGGTCTATTGCTATTGGCTCCTGGTCCTATTTTAGAGTTAATACAACCATTTTAGTTAATACCACTATAAGGGATCAATTCTTCCATTACTTTACCTTCAAGGCCCCAAATCTAAACTAGAGGAAGTTCTGCCATTTATATATTTATATATATGTATAGATATGTATATATATATAAATATACACATACATATATATTTAAATTAAATAATAAAATAAATTGATTTAAAACATTTTCTCATCTAACATATTTTAATATTATAGAATATATATATTGTGATAAGTAGCTTGACCAAAACCATCATGTCCAAGTCCTGGAAAAGCATGAAACACTCTGAACAAAATAGCAACTGAGGGCTTCCCTGGTGGCGCAGTGGTTGAGAATCTGCCTGCCAATGCAGGGGACACGGGTTCGAGCCCTGGTCTGTGAGGATCCCACATGCCGCGGAGCAACTAGGCCTGTGAGCCACAACTACTGAGCCTGCGCGTCTAGAGCTTGTGCTGCGCAACAAGAGAAGCCGCAACAGTGAGAGGCCTGTGCACCGCGATGAACAGTGGCCCCCGCTCGCCGCAACTAGAGAAAGCCCTTGCACAGAAACGAAGACCCAGCAAGCCAGTAAATTAATTAATTAATTTTTTTTAAAAAAAATAGCAACTGAGCTAACAGACTCATAGAATTATATAGCCATGACCTAGAGATCTATCAGCTCTCTCATTCTAGTGGAGGAAACAGACCTCATTTCAGTAATTCAGGGAAGTGAATTCATCTGCCCAAGGTCACAAATTAGTGGCAGAATCAGGCCTGAATTATAATCTCTGTACACTAAGCCAAAATTTTTCATTATGACACCTCCCGTGTCAGCAATATCTCTTCTCAGAGAGTCATAAATTAATTACAAGTTGTATGATGATGATACCAATGGCCTTTTTGCAGAGCTAACACCTGACTCCTTTGAGCATCATGTAATGATGTTAGTATTCCCAGCTGATTTGGCTAATTTCACCATGTTTAATTGGAGCTAAAAAAATTTCCCTCTTCCTTTGGTTGGTGGCCATTCCAACCAAAAAGTTTTCATCATCAAATAGCCATGGGAAGTGAGGGTGCTTTACCCATTCATGTTCATCTCTAAAAGGTACTCAAGACCTGCCATCCATCACTTTATCTGCTCCTGTTTGGGCTGCTGTGGTAGGGACCACCATTGCTGTCATGGCTTTATCTACAGGTTTTTCCAAGTGTGACGTCTAATCTCATTTCATACTCTCCCCACAAACTCCTGTCTGTATCAGTGACTGCCTGAGCTTTCTCGTTCATTCACAAAATTATTGAATAAACTTCTCAGGCCTGTATTTGCTATTGAAATTTATAGCACATATGTGGTGCCTGCCACCGAGAAGGTGCTGAGTAGTATTTGAGTAAATGTTTTGATGACAAAACAGGTGGCATACAATTAGAGACATTTTGTTTGAATACAGTACAAGCTACCGCAAAATAATCATGCCTTTAATATTCCTATGTAATTTGCCAAATCACTTATTGCTTACAAGAGTTATTATAAAGAGAAAATCATGAAATACAAGACGAGAAAGAGAGATTTCGTGTTGTTTAAGTAGAGGCAAGAAGCATGGCTGGTTAATTACAAAGGAAAAGTAATAATATTATGGAGGTGTGCTAAAAGAGAAATAATGGCTTGAGGGAAAAAAGAAAAAGGTGGGGGAATGCTGTATTCAGGAAATATTCATGTGGGAATTCCCTGACGGTCCAGTGGTTAGGACTCCTCACTTTCACCGCAAGGGGCACAGGTTCGGAGAACTAAGATCCCATATGCTGCCTGGTGAGGCCAAAAAAAAGAGAAAAATATTCATGTGCTGAGAATATCCTTAGTCAAGAAAATTTGGAAAAATACACAATCCAATTGTCAATCAATAATCAAAAATATGACAGCAGCATAATTTGTACAGTTACAAAATCTATTATCTTTTTCTGGATATTGAGTGTGTGTGTGTGTGCATGTGTGTGTGTGTATCGTTATTCTAGGAAAGGTGAAAAAGACACATAGGAACTGTGGATGTAATCATAGAGCAGGAAAAGCCAAGCGTTTGGAGGACTGGTTTTGTAGGGCCACATTCTGAAACAGCACAAACAAAGTGCTGTCAGCTCACTGATAGTGCACTGATTACAAATGTGACCAAGTGGAAAAACCTTCCTGCTGCCAAATTAGTCACTGGAAACTTGATAAGAAAGCGACAATGTAGCAGTGGTTACAAGTTCAGAGAAGCATTAAAATTAAAAGGGGAAAACCCTAAAAAGGAGGAAAAGGTGGTAGCTCACTCAGTCAGTCTCCTTAATACAATAAAATGGTCCCCAGTCCCTATATCCTCATATATTCTAAGCTCCCCAAGTGATCATCACTTACGACCTCTTTGTTCTAAATACTACGGGCATTTTTCAGAACTGATCTTAATGTTCTATTGGCAGCATTCCTCATTGAATGCTGGTGACTCTCAAACCTATTTCTAGCCAAGAGCTTCTAGCCCTGGAGATCCAAATGTTCCCCGACTGCCTTTGTGTCAACAGGTACCAGGAATCTGTAAGCCAACAAGTTCAAGCTACTCACTGGTCTCCCTCTCTCCATGCTGCCCCTCATGTCACTGCTGAGCGAACAGCCCAACAGTCACCCAGGTAACCTAGTCAGACTTCTGAGCTCACCCTTGATTCTTTCCTCTTCTTTAGATCACAAATATTCACTGAGTGTCCACATGTACCAGCCACCGTTCTAGGTTGGCCCCGGGATGGAGTAGTAAAAACGGTCCTTGACCTTACGGAGCTTATAGTTGAGAACATGCCTCACTCTCACCAATCCTGCTAACACTGTCCTGTTGTTCTTGAGGCAGCCCTCGTCCCTCTAACCCAGCCGCTGCTTTCCCACTTGAGGAATCCATCATTTCTGGCCTTGATTACGTCAACTGCTTCCTAAATCGTTTCTCTGATTCTAGGCTTGGCTTTCCAAACCATTGCCACAATACAGGGAGAGAAAACTGCCTGAAACCAATCTTATCATGCCATCTCTGCTTAACACACTTCAGTGGCTCTTAGATTAGGGTAAAACTCCTCAAGAAATGGCTCATTAAGTGGCCTGTAGGACACCTAGGAAGGAAGATAACATGGTGTCTCTTCAAACCTAAAGTCTTTAAATATTCATTCAACATTGTTAATCAGGAACAAGCTGATTCTATTAATAAAACCTGAATATCCATTTATATCTAAAGTTAGGAATTTGCCATATGCATTGACTATAACATAGCATCTTTTTTATGCATATATCCTTCATATATATACAAAAATGGATCCTGCTCTACATACTGACGTGTTATGTAACCTACTCTTTTTATTTTCATATTTCCATGTCATTAAACATTTTTCTACCACTGTGATGACCGCACAGTGTTTTATTGATTTGTTTATTTTTAAATTTGATCTTTCCCAAAGTGATAAATGCACGTTAAAAAAAATCAAATAATATTAAAGGATTAATAATAAAAAAACAATAGCACCCTGTGCCAACGGTCTCCCCTCCAGCCCTGGTCCCCAGAAGCAGCCACTTAAGAATATTTTAGCTGTTGTTTTTACTAATTGATCTCTGTATTTCCAAATAATATGGGTATGCCACTTTGTATTGATTGATCTATTTTATCTATTGACTTGCAGTGTGATGGAGTCAATAATTCAACTAATACCTTTTACTCACTACTATGTGCCAGACACCGTTCCAGGCAATGAGCAAAACAGACAAGATTATTACATTGTGAAACTTAATTCTAGGAGAAAGGCAGTTAAAAAGCAAATAACTAAATACGACAATTTAATATACTACTATGTGCTATAAAGAAAGTAAAACAGAGTAAGAATGACTTCAGGTAAGGTGGTCAAGAAATGTTCCTCTGAAATGACATTTGAGTTGAGCCTGTACTGTGAAGATCTAGAACAAGAACGGTATTAATTAGGATATGGGTCGGGTGCATGTAACGGACCCTATAACAATAGCCTAAACAAGTGACTTTGTTTTCTTTTTCTTTCTTTTTTTTTTTCCTTATGTAATAGCCTGAGGGTAGGCCAGCCAGGGGTCCAGGCTCCTTCTATTTTCTTGCTCCTCATCTGTAAGGTCCTAGATATCTTCACTACGTTCATGTTTCACAGAACAAGATGGAAGAAAGAGAAGGTTACATCTCTTCTTTATAAGGGCACAACTCAGAAATTTCCCATCTCTTATGCTCACATACTTTTGGCCAGAACTTAGTCACATAGTCACAGCTAGCTGCAAGAGAAACTTGAAATGTGGTTTCTATTCTGAGCAGCCATGTGCTGAGCTAAAATTCTATTCCTGTGGGAGAAGAGAATGGGTAACAGGGACCAACTTATTCTCTGACAAAAGAACATTTTACACACAGGAAAAATCAAGGGCAAAGGCTCTGAGGAGAGCAAGATCTTGACTTGTTTAAAGAAGAGAAAGAAGGCCAGTGTCACTGAATGATGGTTCAAGAGGGGAGGGTGGGAGGCTATGGGTTCAGGGAAGCAGACAGGGACCAGACCATGTGGGAATTTTAAACCATGGTAAGGAATTTCACTTTTACTCTAATTGCATTTGGAACCCACGGGAGACTTTTCAGCAGGGAACTGATTTAACCATTCTCTCTCACATCTTCCCCTTTTCCATTCCTTATTAGCATTACATCACTGACTTTGATTAAATCATTATCACTGTTAACATCAGTGTTAATATTGCTCATTGCAGAACCGAGTAGTTTAACTGAAGTTTATTTTCCTTTCTTGTGTAGCTTTTGGTTTGCCTCATGTTAATAGTATCATTTGTTTTTCACTTACATAATTATATACATATGCACACAAATACACAGCTTCAATTCATTCCAGAGTCTCTATCATACCATCTGTCGTCTAGTCTGCCCAGCTGACCTTTTTCTGTCTTCCAGAAATTTCTTGTTGAATCTCTCAACCACTGATGGAATTATTCTTGTGAATCTACTTCTTTTTAATACCTTTACTACCATGTTAATGAATTTCGGGAAGGAGAGGAGAAAAATAAGCATGGTCTATCCACCAATTTAATTGAAATTCCATTAATATTAATTCCATTAATATTTTAGCTTAAGAATTCTCTCCTTTTACAATAACTTTTAACAAATATACATTGAAAAGAAGACTCCCCTTTTGATACTTTTGTGAGACGTGGAAGATTCAAAAGGCTTCCAGTATGTCTCTGTCAAGTTGTTGCTTTGAATGTGTCTGAATGCCAGGAGGGGATGGTCAGGCCACACTCATCTTTCATCTCCCAACTTGGACGCTATCTCTGCCCACAGCATCCTATTTCCCCGATAATGTGTTCAATATTATGACTCCTCATTTACTTTGCATATTCCAGAAGCCCTGTAAACGCAGGTATCTCTGTGTTTTTGCTTGTTTTAGAACTGTTCTGTTTATTGCCTGAACTCCTTTTGTGGACACTTAAATGTTTCTTGGGTGTATGGCTGCTACCCACCTAGTTCTTCAGTGGAACCTTTCTCACAACCATCTTTGGTATTTTTTAGATACAATTGCCACTCCGAGCTTTTATCTTTTATGAGTATCCCAATTGTACTCATGTTTAAAATTCACTTCAAAGGCTACCTGGTCCCCCTAAGGAATCAAGCCCCTTCCTCTGCCCAGCAGAGTGTCTTACAGATAATTAGCACCCAGTAAATGTTTCCTGAATTAATAAACTAAGTCATTCAATGAGGATTTAAATGAACTTTCTCATGATATCTATTAAAAAATTTTCAAGCTTCTACCATTAAATATTGAGCAGCTGGAAAGGCCAGCACTGTTAACGTTAAGCACAATTCCTAGCCTAGACACAGATGTGCAGCAAAAGGATATTTAACATTTTCCTTAATTGTTTATTTGGCACAGCAAGGGTAATGTAACCAAACCCATCTGTTTCCTTTTGTGCAGGGATTTCAAATGGTGACAAAAATAACTTTATGCTGACCTTCTCACGACTCCTGACTTAACTCACCTGTTCTTCGTCAGAAACTTGTTAAAAATTTTAATACATATGAATAAATTACTAGAACACAACCTGGGATAAGTAAAGAGTTCTTATATAAACGTCAACAGCTTAGAAACAAAAAGATACGTTTCTTGGCTGATTATTCTCATGACGTGAATAGCTGAACTGTTTAAAACACTGTGCTTTATTATGTACTTAAAAGAACCTGGATGTTAACCAGGAATTATATAATTAGAGGATTTAAGACTAAACAGGACCCAAATAAGTTCTTTATTTCATTATCGAGCCTTCACAAAAGATCTTAAATAGCATGCTGCAATTTTATTTTATTTTATTTATTTTTTTTAACATCCTTATTGGAGTATAATTGCTTTACAATGGTGTGTTAGTTTCTGCTTTATAACAGAGTGAATCAGCTATACATATACATGTATCCCCATATCTCCTCCCTCTTGCATCTCCCTCCCACCCTCCCTGTCCCACCCCTCTAGGTGGTCACAAAGCACCGAGCTGATCTCCCTGTGCTATGCGGCTGCTTCCCACTAGCTATTTTACATTTGGTAGCGTATATATGTCCATGCCACTCTCTCACTTCGTCCCAGCTTACCTTTCCCCCTCCCCATGTCCTCAAGTTCATTCTCTACGTCTGCGTCTTTATTCCTGTCCTGCCCCTAGGTTCTTCAGAACCATTTTTGTTTTTGTTTTTGTTTTTTTAGATTCCATATATATGTGTTAGCATACGGTATTTGTTTTTCTCTTTCTGACTTACTTCACTCTGTATGACAGACTCTAGCTCCATCCACCTCACTACAAAAAACTCCATTTCGTTTCTTTTTATGGCTGAGTAATATTCCATTGTACATATGTGCCACATCTTCTTTATCCATTCATCTGTTGATGGACACTTAGATTGCTTCCATGTCCTGGCTATTGTAAATAGAGCTGCAGTGAATATTGTGGTACATGACTCTTTTTGAATTATGGTTTTCTCAGGGTATATGCCCAGTAGTGGGATTGCTGGGTCGTATGGTAGTTCTATTTTTAGCTTTTTAAGGAACCTCCACACTGTTCTCCATAGTGGCTGTAACAATTTACATTCCCACCAACAGTGCAAGAGGGTTCTCTTTTCTCCACACCCTCTCCAGCATTGTTTGTAGATTTTTTGATGATGGCCATTCTGACTGGTGTGAGGTGATACTTCATTGTAGTTTTGATTTGCATTTTTCTAATGATTAGTGATGTTGAGCATCCTTTCATGTGTTTGTTGGCAATCTGTATATTTTCTTTGGAGAAATGTCTATTTAGGTCTTCTGCCCATTTTTGGATTGGTTTGTTTGTTTTTTTGATATTGAGCTGCATGAGCTGCTTGTAAATTTTGGAGGTTAATCCTTTGTCAGCTGCTTCATTTGCAAATATTTTCTCCCATTCTGAGGGTTGTCTTTTCATCTTGTTTATGGTTTCCTTTGCTGTGCAAAAGCTTTGAAGTTTCATTAGGTCCCATTTGTTTATTTTTGTTTTTATTTCCATTTCTCTCGGAGGTGGATCAAAAACGATCTTGCTGTGATTTATGTCATAGAATGTTCTGCCTATGTTTTCCTCTGAGTTTTATAGTGTCTGGCCTTACATATAGGTCTTTAATCCATTTTGAGTTTATTTTTGTGTATGGTGTTAGGGAGTGTTCTAATTTCATTCTTTTCCATGTAGCTGTCCAGTTTTCCCAGCACCACTTATTGAAGAGGCTGTCTTTTCTCCATTGCATACTCTTGCCTCCTTTATCAAAGGTAAGGTGACCATATATGCGTGGGTTTATCTCTGGGCTTTCTATCCTGTTCCATTGATCTATATTTCTGTTTTTATGCCAGTACCATACTGTCTTGTTTACTGCAGCTTTGTAGTATAGTCTGAAGACCTGGAGCTTGATTCCTCCAGCTCCATTTTTCTTTCTCAAGATTGCTTTGGCTATTCGGGGTCTTTTGTGTTTCCATACAAATTTTGAAATTTTTTGTTCTAGTTTTGTGAAAAATGCCATTGGTAGTTTGATAGGGATTGCACTGAATCTGTAGATTGCTTCGGGTAGTATAGTCATTTTCACAATGTTGATTCTTCCAATCCAAGAACATGGTATATCTCTCCATCTGTTGGTATCATCTTTAATTTCTTTCATCAGTGTCTTACAGTTTTCTGCATACAGGTCTTTTGTCTCCTTAGGTAGGTTTACTCCTAGGTATTTTATTTTTTGTTGCAATGGTAAATGGGAGTGTTTCCTTAATTTCTCTTTCAGATTTTTCATCATTAGTGTATAGGAATGCAAGAGATTTCTGTGCTTTAATTTTGTATCCTGCTACTTTACCAAATTCCTTGATTAACTCTACTAGTTTTCTGGTAGCATCTTTAGGATTCTCTATGTATAGTATCATGTCATCTGCAAACGGTGACAGCTTTACTTCTTTTCTGATTTGGATTCCTTTTCTTTTTATTCTCTGATTGCTGTGGCTAAAACTTCCAAAACTATGTTGAATAGTATTGGTGAGAGTGGACAACCTTGTCTTGTTCCTGATCTTAGAGGAAATGCTTTCAGTTTTTCACCATTGAGAGCAATGTTGGCTGTGGGTTTGTCATATATGGCCTTTATTATGTTGAGGTAAGTTCTCTTTATGCTTACTTTCTGTAGGGTTTTTATCATAAATGGATGTTGCATTTTGTCAAAAGCTTTTTCTGCATCTATTGAGATGATCATATGGTTTTTCTCCTTCAATTTGTTAATATGGTGTATCACACTGATTGATTTGCATATATTGAAGAATCCTTGCATTCCTGGGGTAAACCCCACTTGATCATGGTGTATGATCCTTTTAATGTGCTGTTGGATTCTGTTTGCTAGTATTTTGTTGAGGATTTTTGCATCTATGTTCATCAGTGATATTGGCCTGTAGTTTTCTTTGTTTGTGACATCTTTGTCTGGTTTTCGTATCAGGGTGATGGTGGCCTCATAGAATGAGTTTGGGAGTGTTCCTCCCTCTGCTATATTTTGCAAGAGTTTGAGAAGGATAAGTGTTAGCTCTTCTCTAAATGTTTGACAGAATTCGCCTGTGAAGCCATCTGGTCCTGGGCTTTTGTTTGTTGGAAGATTTTTAATCACAGTCTCGATTTCAGTGCTTGTGATTGGTCTGTTTATATTTTCTATTTCTTCCTGGTTCAGTCTCAGAAGGTTATGCTTTTCTAAGAATTTGTCCATTTCTTCCAGGTTGTCCATTTTATTGGCATATAGTTGCTTGTAGTAATCTCTCATGATCCTTTGTATTTCCGCAGTGTCAGTTGTTCATGCTGCAATTTTAAAGTTTAAAAACTCGATAAAGATTTACATTTATATATTCACATCAACATTGTTGACCATTTTTTTAAATTGCACTGCTTATTCAAGGTCAGCTGCTGTTATCAACCATAATATTTTAAAACTTCCTATCTCAAGTCTTCCTTTCCAACTTATAATTATGAAGATCATTTTGCTTCCTTTCTGCAATCTGAGGCACTAAATCTGTGTTACCTGCATTGCATATAACCACTTCATGATATCTGCAATGCTGTTATGCATTTAAATTTATCTTGTTATTATTGATAATTCAAATAATTCTCATCGGACCAAAATTATACACCTGTCATTATTAATCATCATCTTCTAGCAAATCAAGGCCACAATCTATAAAAACTGACTATTTTGCTTAGGCTTAAATAATACATTTTAGAACAATCATTTAATTGAGCTTTCTGTACAGTGCAATCTTTCAAGACAGAGTTAGTGAAAAGATGCTTGACATCATTAGTCATTAGGGAAATGCAAATAAAAACCACAACCAGATACCACTTCATATCCACCAGGATGGTTGTAATCAAAAAGGCAGATAATAACAAGTGTTGGTGAGGATGTGGATAGGTTGGAATCCTCATATATTGCTGGTGAAAATGTAAAATGGTGAAGCACTTTGTAAAACAATTTGGAGTTCCTCAAAAAGTTTAAACAGAGTTGCCATATGACCCAGCAATTCCATTTCTAGGTACATACCCAAGAGAAATGAATATATATGTTCACACAAAAATTTGTACAAATGTTAACAGCAGTATTATTCACAAGAGCCAAAAAGTGGATAATCCACATATCCACTAGCTGATGAATGGACAAAATGTGGTATTTTCAAACACTGGAATATAATTTAGCCATAAAAAGGAATGGAATACTTACATTGATACATGCTACAGTATGGATGAACCTTGAAAACATTGTCAAAAAAGCCAATAACAAAAGACCATGTACTATATTCCATTTATATGAAATATCCAGAATAGGTAAATCTATAGAGACAGGAAGATTTGTTGTTGCCCAGGACGGGGGTGGGGGGTGGGGGGGGGGTGGATGGTAGTCAGTTGGGTGGTGGGGAGGAGAGGAGATGCCTGGGGAGTAACTACTAATGAGCATAGGATTTCTTTGGGGGTGATAACAATAATCTAAAACTGATTGTGGCGATGGTTGCACAGCTCTGTAAGTATACCAAAACCCACTGAATTGTACACTTTAAATGGGTAAGTGATGTGGTGGTATGTGAATTATAACTCAATAAAGCTATTTAAAAAAAAAAAAAGAAAACCAAAACATAACAAAACAGAGTTTAGCACTCTTTCCATGGATAAAAGACACTAATTAAAAAAACTGACTGATTTAGCAAAACAAGGGTATTTGGCCTTTATTCCCCTTCCAGACACTGTTGCTTTTAGTTCATTTACAATTTTATCTGCTTATCCCACGTGATACCTAATCAGAGCTCAGAGCCTCAGCAGGAAGTCCACAACAGTTCTTTCAAACAAACTTAAAAAAAAACAGTTTAATAACATTATCTAATAGTGTATTAAAGCATTGCTTTGAGCATTGCTTTATGATCTTAAGCTCCTTGCTTTCCGTTTTGAAATAGCAGAAGGGCTTATACAGGTAATGTAATTTGACTTTACGAAATTTCCTCTTTCATTGAAAAAAAGTCTGTCATATTTAGGACAAACAAATAGTGTTCTTAGGTGTTTTAAATCCCTATGTAATCTACAATAGCTTTATAGGGATTTAAACCACAAAATGTAGTCCCAAACAGAAGAGCAGCACTTATATGAACCAAGTTTGATTTAAATTAAATGAACTTCTTAAAGACCAGTTCAATTGATCACTCATGAATTGTTTACATGCTGTTTTGTTTCTTAATTAGTTTCACGTGTATCCTATTTCATCAACTAGTTCATACAACTCCAACCTACCCCAAACTTTCCTTTCTCAAGATCTAAAACCACACTAATTTATCTCTTAACTATTTTACATATATTAGCTTTTTTTCCAGCCCCCTATGGAAATGTTAAGCTCCTCAAAGGCAAGGATTTTGTGTTAAATGTCAACACCTCAGATATTCCATAATTATCGTGTTTCTCAAGGTTCAAGGCTTAGCCCAGTTCTCCTGTCAAGCTGTGTATATTCATATAGGTATAAGTGTGTGTGTATATATCAATATCTATCTCACTTTTACTTCATTTCCAACACATAGGTATATGTTGACTGCCCCCAAATCTCCAAAAACTCTCAATATTCTTCAGAATAACCTCTAAACTCCTTAGTAGGGTTATCAGAATTGTATGCCATCTTCCTCAACCTATTCTTTCTAGTCTGAGCTTCACATGCCAACACACCAATTGCTCAAAGCTCCTCTTGCACAACTTATACTGTCACACCTCCAGGACTCGGCTGTCTCTTAGATTTCTCTCCAGTCTATGAAAGGTCTGTTAATCTTTTAAGGACTGTGTAAAAAGGCATCTTCTCTATGGACTCTTCCTTATCAGAATTAATTTCTCCCTTTGAAGTGCTTGGTATTATACCACTTGTCACGGTGCCTAGGGACATGTCTTTCTCTCCTAATACTACTTTTCTGACATTTGAGACTATTTTATTTCTGTGTGAATCCCTGAACAAAGAACATGTTTGTACCCCGTTCACCTTATACAGAATAATCACTCAATAAATCCTTGTTAGACTGAATTATTCTTAATTTCCACACAACACCAAGAATAGTGTGGGGCACATAGCAGTAACTCAACAAATAGAATAAGTTCTAAGAGAGAGGATTCAAATACTCAGTGACTGATTTTAGTGACAATTAAACTAAAGTGATAGATCTTGACAAAAAAAAAAAACTTTATTCTCTAAATTGTTCCTACACTGAAGTAATGGACATTTTAATATACCCAAACAATCAACTGAGTAGTTTCAATATATTTTTATTTTTAGTGGTTCTTCTGGAATCACACTATTTTCACCTGAGGAAAACATGTAAAAGAATTTTGGAAGTCAGATTCTTAGAACATAGATGGATTTTTCACTGTTTATTCAAGATTCATTCAAGCATTTACCATCTGTTAGAACTGTCTCTGAACCAGACCACATACCGAAAAAGGTACTAGATCATAAGATGAGTAAGATATGAGCCCTGCCCTGAAAGTGTTTACAATACCCCAGGGGAAGGATCTCAAAGGAATCTGGGTTTTGGTGCTGGTATAATTAGCTCTATATCGATGAATCTGGAAATTCTTGAAAATGTACTCTCCTAAATTCAGATTACAATATTTATGTTTCAATGTATATTAAAAACAAAGCTATAATGATATTCTATTTAGAAAACCACTTTGGATTTACCAAAATAGCAAAAAAACATAATTAGGTGCTACGAATCAGGACCTGGAACTAAGTTGAGGCATGAGAGATTTCCTACAGTAGCGTTTAAGGAGACACTCACTCTCAGGGTCATGCAAGTGCAGGGTCAGCCTTAAAAAGGATTTTTACCTTTTGCCTCTTTAAATTTTACATTCTAGGCATCTCTCCTGCCTCACCCTAGTTCTGGCCCAGCTATGATTGTTTAAGAAAAGAATAATTTTGTGTTATACTTGGCGTTGTATAATTGGTCCACTCCATAACAAGTGTTTTATAAATTATTTCTGGTTTACCAAAAATAGAACAGTGAAATCATGGGGGATTGAGTTCCTAAGCAAAGAGAGTATGGCTACTTTCTGGAGAAGGGGTAGATACTAAGGGAAAGATGAAATATAATTAGCATACAAAATGATTACCAAGTTAAAAGCTTCCAACTATTCAGATTAGAAGTAATTCTCATACCTAAACCATTCTATTATCTATAACCATTAGCTTATGATTTTGCTGATTTCAGATAACTTCTTATTTGGAATTTTTCTAAGATCAATACCAAATGAACTGAATGAACAGCAATAAAACAACCAGAAAAGTTACACGGCAATATCAATAGTCTTTCAAGACAGATAATTTTGGGTATTAGTACTTGGAGTTCCCTAGTCTAGTATAGATGGTTATTCAGGACCAAATAAGGAAATTCTAAATGCATTTGGTTCACAAGAATATAACTCAATAACTGAAGAAAGCAATAATTTAGTTTTTCTGAAAACCAGTTTCATATTTAGGTACATTAATAAATTCAGGGTAAATGATAAATAACTTAGAAATAAAAGGCATTGACATCAAGTGGAAAAGGTTTTCCTATTAAATCAAAGTCATGAGAACTTGAAAACATCCTGTCAAGTGTCGGTGCATTCTGGTAATTCAATGTTTAGATAAGAGTGTAAAGGAGTTTTCTGAAAAGTTCCAAATACATGTAATGTATAGTAAAGCATTTTCCCCCTTGTTGGCTTAATTCTATTTCTTCTTCTCTACACATGGTAAGGATGTTCAAGAGCTGCCATCCATTTATTTTGGGTTGATGGTAGATTTTTTTCTTCTTTTGTTTTGCTTTAAAATTGAAAATTTTTACCTACCAAAGTGTTAGGTTATTGGAACTAAGAATTTCACATACAGTTCTCAACAGAGCCTTGAAAAGTTCGGTTGTTGTGACTTATTAGTAAAATAAATCCCATATTTGGGATGGTCCCTAAATGAGGTTTTGCATATTCTGCAATAATAATAGCAAAACAAATCATTCCAAGCTGCCATAATGGTGCTAATTGTGTAGAAAGATGTTTTTGTGTTCGAAAATAAGATGGCTGAGGCTGCTTTTAAATAACATGCCTGAATTTCCAAAGTAAAACATTCAAAATCATGAAAAATCTTTTTACCAATGAAAAATGACAATTCTAGGAAAAAACTATTACTCAAAAAAAAAGACCTTAAATGACTTGGTCATCTCCCCTATGTTAAAAATACCTATATTTGTAGATTACATGCAATTTTTCTAGTTATAACTCTTAATTAATGATTTATAAAAAGTTTAAAACACCAAGCCCAAAGAAGTCAAAATATTTTAAATATGTAATTGAAATCAACTCAGAACATAGTTACACTGGATTTATTACTACTGGGCCCCAAACGCTTTTCCTTCCCTAAACATGATTCCCTACTAACACCGCCATAACAAAGTAAAATCCAAGTTTATGAAATTAAAGTTCATGGAGAGTACTATTCTTCTGGTGACTGAAATCATCACAGAAAATAATTTTCCATTAAAACATTAAGGAATCCCTAAATTAATTTCATTAGAGGCAATGGAAGAATACACATATATACACATGCATACTTTCATTATGCTAGCCATTTTCTTATTTAAACCCCATAAAAACATTTTTAACATGTATTGCCCCAAATTTTCATTTTGGATCAGTTACTTAATCTCTGTTGGAGAGATCAAGACTCATAAATAAATTGTATAATCTCACTTTAAAAAAAAAATTGCAATCTAAACTTTTAGTTATCTGATGTCTTGAGTAAACAATTCAGATAAACATTATTCACGCAAACTTTTCTCCGTCATTTACTGGGTAATTGTTTAGTCTCTTTGAGTCATCTTTTTCAGAGTCAAATGTTGAATTACTGTCACTGAAATTTTATAAGATTGCATAAATGTCAGCTATAAATCCTAAAAACCAAACGACACGATGGCAAATTTAAGATCAATTTTTTATTTAAGTATGCATATCATAGAAAAGCTTTATCTCATAAAAATATGCCCTATATTAAATAATTTTAAAGATACGTAATTACTTACATATAATGCTTTCAATCTAGTTTATTATCATGAATCCTTTGGTCCCCAAACCTGCCTATGTTTATGCTCCTACTGTTGGATGCAGAATACAACAGCCCCACAGGGAGGGGCAAGAAACAAGGGTACTAGGCAGACCAGTCTCAATTATCATTGACGATGCTGAGAGGCCCTGCATTGTGAACATGTTATTCAAATGTAAACGAGAAAATAAGCTGTATGAGTGACCTTCATGAGGTTTTTCACATAAAGTGAAATATCATATCACTGAAGATTTAACTACTAACAAGCTAGGCCCAAGTTACTTAACTACTTCTGAGTCCTTTGAGGTAACATCAATATCCAGCTTCCAACTTCCACTCTTTAAAATATTTCTCCATTGTGCGCCTGGATCTCAAGGTGCCAACATTCACGGTAGGTATGATTTTCTGCGGCTTCAGCCATTGAACAAAACGTTTCATCTCTGGGTAGCTGCTGTGTTCACTATAGGGAATCCCTGCAACACAAAAGACAGTGCCTACTAAAAAATCAAACTAATAAAGAAAACTGCACAAGCCCAAAATAAAATAAAAGAGAAAAGGAAAGCAATCCAGAGTATTTTTGCCAAAAATTCCTTGGTGCTTTTTTTCTGATAACAAAATCTGCTAGTATCTTTTACAAATAATAAATATTAAAATGATACAAAAACTTTTCAACATTAAAAAATTCTATTACTTTGCTATGTAGACACTTAATAATATGCATTTCTATAGATTCTTATTTATAAGTAGGTTTTTCTTTTTAAACAATTCTTCCCTTTAAGCACTTTGCCCAGCTATTGATTTCTGGAAAATTCTGGAAGAAATATGAGTAAAATTTAAAGAGTAACAAGCAGAAGACTCTTGATTTCCACGGCAAGTAAGCAGATTCCATCCCCAAGCTTTGTACACATAAAAAGGAAAAAAAAAAATTAAGTACTAAAAATCTCTTTATCTTCTTTACTGAAGATCAAATACCACAGAGAAAGAGGGAGAAAGGGTCCTGTTTTGAGTAAACTAGGATCCAAAAATGTTTCCATCAGCCATTATTGTAATAAGCCAATCTCTGAGGACAATGGTAAACGTCCTTCAAAGATGAAAAAATTAAAGTCAAGTCTGTATCTCTTGCTGTCATCACATCTAATCGACTGTCTTCCTGCTCTTGGTGTCGCAGCGTCATTTAAACTTCCAGGACAAAATGGCACTACCCACCCCTCCTTTCAAGTAGTTCTACAATCTCCCCTACATGTCACTGATCACACATATGGACTGATCTGTATTAGTCTATGTCTATTTACTGAAGTAATACTCCTTTATATGCGTTTACAACATACTAAAGATACAGGTGTACAGCATGAGGAATGATTTGAACCTGTTAAATTATTAAAGATTCTTTGGTGTCTCTTTTTCCTTGGATCTTAATTTTACTGCTTTTAAAAAAATGTAAGGTAATTACAAACATTAAGAGTAAAAAAATTGAATAATTATACCATATATTGAAATGTTTCCTTTGGTCTGGGGAATAATATCCGCCATACTAGTTAACTTGTTAGAATGCGTCCATCCTGTAGGTCGAAAAGCCAAAATCTGATCATATTTCCCACCATACTTCTTCAAATGATTCTGTAAACCCTGTTAAATAAAAACAGGATATTTATTTAATGGTCAGAGAAGATGGGTTATATGGAATAAAACAGAATGATTAAAATGTTACATTGGCACAGTCACGGAGTTTTCTCTTGGTGAACATTAACTTGGAAAACCTAGTGCTATGCTCCCCCCAAAAATAAAATCACCTAAAAAAAAATCTTTTCCCCTTTACTTATCTAAAGTTAAACAAGTTTAAGTACATTCTGAGAAAAATAAGATGAGGCAACTTTAAAGATAAGTAATCATGTGTTTTAGAATTACAATTCAGATGGCTACCAAAAACAAACAAAACAAACACCTCTCCAAATCCTACAATTATTAGGATATTAGAGATACTAGCATCTAATACTATCCTTATGAGAGATACTGATATTAACACTGGTAAACATCAATCCAAATATATCCTCATACATATACACCAGTAGAGGACTGACAGATGGATAAAAAGATGGAAATTATAATGGCATTATACTCAACTCAGACATACATTTTAAGATGCATAGTATCTAGTAGTTCCTTTTTCAAGTGTTTACTCCTTTTCACCCTTTATGCATGAACTAGAATAATTTCAAAACTTTTCACGGTGCTATGATCAGAAGTAATATGCTAATAAATCTTGAGGTCGTCATTAGTGAGGTCATCATTAGTGAGGACATTAGGTAAGATTCTCAGAAAATCAATGACAAAGGTTCAACCTTTGAAAGTTAAGAGAAATCCAGATAAAGATAATAATGGCATGAGGGATACAAAAAAACTCTAATACTTTTTGGGCTAAAGATTCAACCCAGAGTGTCAAAGGCTTAGTGTAAATTTATAATAAAATTTTAATTTTATTTAAAATAATAAAAAACCTAAACTGTATATAGTGTCATCTTGGATTTCCAGAAGTCTTCTTTTTCTTCTTTAACCATACATACTCTACTGAATTTTTAAAAGATGCTGGTAGGAAGTTCTGAAGAAATCATAAAGACAAATTCACTCACCCATTCATTCAATAAATATCTGTTCCAGTATTAACACCAGGTGCTGATGTCAGAGTGGTCAGTGAGACACAGCCTTCACCTTTTGGAAGCTTACAGCTTAAGGGGAAGACATCAATAAACACCACCTTCTGAGTCTTTTTTTTTTTTTTTTTTTAATGGAAACCATCTGCCCTTTCCTAACTTTTTAAGACTCTCATCATTCATTATACCATCAGCACCTAGGAACTTACAGATTGATCTCTTCAGAAAGGACTCATTTTTTAGTATAAATTTCTAGAAATGGAAATAGTTGAGGATTTACCCTCTTTTCCATTATTATCCAAGTGGATGAAGAGTGCCAATTTCTCTGAATCTCAGCATAGGAATATTACCTTTTTTAAAAGTACACCAATTAAAAAAAAAAAAAAAAAAAAAAAAAAAAAAAAAAGGGCTTCCCTGGTGGCGCAGTGGTTGAGAGTCTGCCTGCCAATGCAGCGGACACGGGTTCGAGCCCTGGTCTGGGAAGATCCCACATGCCGCGGAGCAGCTGGGCCCGTGAGCCACAATTGCTGAGCCTGCGCGTCTGGAGACTGTGCTCCACAACGGGAGAGGCCGCGATGGTGAGAGGCCCGCGCACCGCGATGAAGAGTGGTCCCCGCTTGCCGCAACTGGAGAAAGCCCTCGCACAGAAACGAAGACTCAACACAGTCATAAATAAATAAATAAATAAATAAAAAAAAAAAAAAAAAAAAAAGTACACCAATTTGGTAGAAGACAAACACATCATTTTTTTTTTAATCTTTCTTTTTGATTACTATTTAAAGGTTGAACAGTTTATTGAGTTCATCAGACATTAAGATTTCACTTGATGAATTAATAATAACTCTTTGATTTCTCTTTTGCATCAAATAATGATCTTTTATTAATTTGTATACCTACCATTAAACAGTCATATTTCTTACCAACTACTGCCCCCCCAAAAAAGTTTAAGTTATAGCTATATAACTAAGTTTTCATTACCATATCCCTGGCCCTGCAAATTTTCAGATTTTTGTCTTACTTAGTCTAGGATCTATTTTAATACTATTTGCTTAATTACTAATCCCTCTCTCTTCCTGTCCTCACAAAGAAAAGGAAATAATAGGAAACAGGTTTGGAGCAATTATACACGTAATATCATAAACTGAGAGTCCAGCTATCAATGCAGGTCATCAAACTTATCCATTCCTATTTGTCTCTGTAAAAACACTCGGGAGAACCCAATCAGAAGTAATTTCATGCTTTTCATGAGACAAATTAGAGTTACCATGAAAACATCATTAATCTGTGCCACAGACAAAAACAGGATATTATCATATAAGCCAAACACACAGAGAAGACTGCCGACAGCCACTAGTCTTTCATTAACCACAACTGCAGAACTACTATCATGAGGAATTTTATTATGATTTAGTCAACATAAAGTCCCTGATCTATGACTTGTCTCTCTGTTTACTGGTAACCAGTTTGTGATTAAAATGCATTCAGTAGATGTCCCTAAAGTTATTTTTTCAGTATGCAAATAATCATCTATAACATTACTGTTATAATGTTTTACCACATCCCATGAATCAGGTTTAAATCAGAGGTGATAGTAAACTACATACTTAACATATATGAACTTGGGATGTTGAACTAGGTAGCACGAATGGTTTTATTTATAGGGTTTCTAAGTCTTTCAAGCCTGCATTAGAAACCCTGACAATTGTATCAGGTTTACATTTTCACAAAAAAGTCATTAGCTCTGATACAATAAAACTATTTTTGGGTGGTAAAAAAAATTGGCTTTAAGTACCAACTAAAATATAGTCTTATGGTAACTGTCAGCTTCTACTCCATCTGTGTTCTGAAGATATGAAATCGTAAAAAATGTCATCAATATCTGGTCACTTTCATGGAGGAAGGCGAAGGGCTACTGAACAATACCAACAACCTATGACAAATAGTGGAAATAATACAGGCAATGATTTCAGATATCCCTTTTTTGTTTTTTGTCTTCAAAGCAGGTAACTGCCAGTTTTTTGGGGTTTTTTTAAAGCATACAGTTCAGTGGTTGTTGGTTGTATGACCATCATCACTATCTAATTCTAGAACATCTCATCAGCCCTCCATAAAACACTGTACTCATTAGCAGTCACTCCCCATTCCCTCTCCCTCAAGCCCTGGAAACCACTAATCTACTTACTTCCTCAGATTTACCTATTCTGGATATTTCATATAAATGGAATCACACAATATGCGGCCTTTTGTGTCTGGCTTCTTTCACTTGGCATGTTCTCAATGCTCATTTCATATAGTAGCATGTAGCAGTAATTCATTCCTTTTTACAGCTGAAGAATATGTGTATTTTATGTATATATCACATTTTGCTTATCCATCCATCATTTGATGGACATCTGAGCTGTTTCCAATTTTTTGCTATTATGAATAACACTGCTGTGAACATTTGTGTAGAAGTGGACATATGTTTTCAATTCTCCTAGGCACATACCTAGGACTGGAATTGCTGGTCATATAGTCACTGCATGTTTAACTTTGAAAGAAATTAGCAAACTGCTTTCTAAAGCAGCTGCACTACTTAACAATCTCATTAGCAACGCATGAGGGTTCCAGTTTCTCCATATCCTCACCAACAATTGGCACTGTCTATCTTTCTTACTATAGCTATCCTTGTGAGTGTAAAGTGGTATCTCACTGTGGTTTTGATTTGCAGTTCCCTGATGGCTAACAGTGTTGATCCTCTTTTTATGTGCTTCTTGACCATTTGTATACCTTCTCATTCATTCCTTAGCCCTCTGCTGTCACTGGCTTTCTCCAACATCACTTCACTGAAACAGTTCTTGTGCAGGTCATTTTTTCCTTACATGACCTCTCCACAGCATATGGCTCTTTTAAACACTATTCTTGAAAAGGTCTAGTCCCTTCATTTCCATAATATTCTGACTTCCCCACCCCTGTTGTCCCCCTAAATGGATAATTTGTCCAAATGAAACTAAGTTAGCAGGAAATAAGACTGTATTGCATGAAGTAATCTTTATAAAAATTATAAAAATATGCTATACCCTCCGCAGGATATCAGTGTTCATTTTATAATTAACCAACATCCTCATTAGCCTCCATGCAAACTGGATGCCTCTCAAATTTAATATATGTTTGCAAAGCTGGCTTAAACACCAAAGGACAACACTATGACTTGATTATCCTTGACATTTTTATGAATTACATACTCATGAAAATAGGCCATAAAATTTTTACCATAATCTCATGAAAAGAGTAGTTACACCAGTGAGAATTTTCTTACTCAAGGGATAGAACTAAAATACTAATTTTCTTTACACAATGTGTTATTATTTATAAGACAGATACAGTAATCAACACCTAAGCTATTTCAAAAAGCTCCATAAAAGTTATTTCATAAACATTATAGCAAAATTAAAAACACATTTTTTGGTGTACATTATGTTCTGAATTACTTTTAATACATAGGTCTGATGTATTCCATTGCAAGGTGTCAAAACATTAGTAAATGGAATGAATCTTAGTATCTGAATAAATCTGACAAATGAGCCCCCATAAATCACAGGGAGGTCATGTCATATGTATCTTAATTTATATCTCAGAACTAGCACTAGAACTTTCTCTTTCACTTCTACTATTTCATTTAATCCTCACAAGTATATTTTCAACATATATCAATTGATATATGGTCTATGAATAGACCTGAAGAAAAGTAAGAACTCCCTAGAATTCTCCACTCATTTCCCTACTCATCCAGGAAGAATGGACAACAATCTCAAAATGTTTGAATGACCAGAGAGCTGCACACTTTTCTATTTTTGTTTCTTCCTTTATGACAGTTCTCTAGTTCCTAAACTCCTGGTGGGCATATGAATTACTCTATACAGCTGCACACACACAAAAACTTAAAACATTTAAAATTCCACTTAAAAGATTTTATAGGGCAAAGTTTACTTTGACTCCACTGTAACTGAATTCCTCTAAGTTAAATGCAAGTAAAATGGGATTCTAGTTTACAGTCATCAGATTGCCTTTTCTAGTTCATCCTAAGAAGACATATCTCTTGAATGCTTACCTTAAAATTAATTTGCATCATTGGGAGAAGGTGAACCAGTGAATTGCACATGTCTGTAGTGATGAGGGAATTAATTTCTGGTATATTGAAGCACTGTAATGTGTTATATTTTTCTTTGGACATGCCCACTTTTGAACCTAAAACATCAGCAATGGCTACAGGCAAAGGAAAAGTTTAAAAATAGTAAAATTACAGCTTATGAAAAAAAATAAAATTACAGCTTAACTTTAAAATAAGAATTTACCGGGCTTCCCTGGTGGCGCAGTGGTTGAGAGTCTGCCTGCCAATGCAGGGGACACGGGTTCGAGCACTGGTCTGGGAAGATCCCATATGCCGCGGAGCGACTAAGCCCGTGAGCCACAATTGCTGAGCCTGCGCGTCTGGAGCCTGTGCTCCGCAATGGGAGAGGCCACGATAGTGAGAGGCCTGCGCACCGCGATGAAGAGTGGCCCCCACTTGCCGCAACTAGAGAAAGCCCTCACACAGAAACGAACACCCAACACAGCCATAAATAAATAAATAAAAATTAAAAAAAAAAAAAAAAATAAGAATTTACCAAATTAAAAGAAATTCAAAACATTCACACTTTTGCCATAATATCTCAAAAAGGCTGAACAGGTTTGTCAGTTAACTATGTTGAATAAATTGTGAGAAAGCCAAGAATTTATTTTTAAAGACCTAGTATTTAAAAATTGCATAAGATGTATGGAAAGAGTTAGAGGGAGGGAAAAAACAAAATTTGGAGGAGTTAAAACCTTAGCTTTATCATTTCACATCTTTTTTTTTTTTTTTTTAATATTTACTTATGTATTTATTTATTCTAGCTGCGCCAGGTCTTAGTTTTTTTTTTTTTTTTAGAAATTCACGTTCTTTTATTTATTTATTTATTTATTTATGACTGTGTTGGGTCTTAGTTTCTGTGTGAGGGCTTTCTCTAGTTGTGGCAAGTGGGGACCACTCTTCATCGCGTTGCGCGGGCCTCTCACCATCGCGGCCTCTCTTGTTGCGGAGCACAGGCTCCAGACGCGCAGGCTCAGTAATTGTGGCTCACGGGCCCAGTTGCTCCGTGGCATGTGGGATCTTCCCAGACCAGGGCTCGAACCCGTGTCCCCTGCATTGGCAGGCGGATTCTCAACCACTGCGCCACCAGGGAAGCCCCATCATTTCACATCTTAATGTTTGACATTATGGGACCACAGTTAAGAAGAAATGGAAGTACTTTGCAAAATGGTACAATACTACGTAGACAAACTGCAGTTACATATCCAAAAATCATTTAGGAACAAAAACTAAAACTGGTCTCAATAATTAATTGATGGTTATCATCAAAGAATGCAGTGAAAGAACTATGCACTAGTCATCTTTCAAAGTTTACTAAAATACTAATGTAGCATGGACTTTTGCTCTATAAACATTTTGTAGATATAAAGGCTACTGTAAACATACTTATCAAATGTTTCCATTAAGTTAAGCCTTTCAAACTTTAAATGAATCAAACTCTATCAAATTTTTCTTTCAACTTCAAAGGTAATATTGAACTGTTTCAGGAAATAAATATCAAGTGAAAGAAGAGAGCCTGAACGGGCTTTATGCAAAAAGAATCTGATCTTTATAATACAGTAAATTAGCTACAGCTACCACCCACCTAGGAAGACTTTCTCTTTTCCAATAGAATAAGTGCCACAGACAACAAGAGCACGTGGGTTTAGAGTTAGAGTCTCAAAGGCAGTGTTGACGGCAAACTGGATAACCTCTTGCTGAGACGGAAAAGAGTATTCTGGGCTGCAATATCTGTGATATGGAAATATGGTACTTATTAAAAGAACAAGAAGAAAGTCATAGCATTAAGTTGGATGCTACTTTAGAAAACAAGCTTTAGCAAAATTACCTACAACAGCAGTATAGTACATTAACACCACCGCAGTTATCTCACCAGTGCCTGTGGTTAAAATATTTGTTACCAGCTGTTGATTATTTATGATGGAACTATACATTTCAATATACCTTTTTAATTATATTTCTTTTATAACCCTCAAATAAAGAAATTGCATTTTTTTTCCTTCAAGAATATTTCTAGGTAGCTATTTTAGCTATGAATTATAAGCCTTAATATCTTCTTTTTTTTTAACCCTAATCCCTATCAAAGGAAATACGATTTATAGGGATTATCTTTTTGGACTAAAGAATTCTGATTTAGTAAAAATATATATATTTTTAAGATAATGAAACTGAACATGAATTTAATGAAGTAGCATTAAATCAAACAGTTAATATTCATCTGGTTGTTATTTTCTTTTAGGAGATATAGAAATATATATAGTATTATGGGACTACAGCAGATCCAGTTGGGTCTACTTCAATACAATAACACCCAATGAAAAATTAACACTAAGACTACTAGTTATAGATATTTGAGATGAAAATTAAGCACTTTTTCACTAAAAATCTCATAAAGTACACACATCAAAGAAATATTTTTCCAATTTTCAAAATTGTTTTTGCTGGTCAGCCATAATTCTTATTATTAAGAAAAGACTTAGTCATATCCCCTATATTCACAAAGAAATCAGAATTGTATGTAGAATAGAATAAAGTAACAAAAAAAAGTTTAAAAATAATTATTTTCTTAGTTCACCTAGTATTTAGGTGAATGGAAGAATTAACTATAGTATTAGAAAACCAGTTGTGGAAAGACCATCTCTTACTAAGATACGCCATCCAAACTCACTTCTTCTTGAAACAGGTTGAAATGGTTAACATAATTTCTGACCAACTGATGAGGTATTTTAATATATAAAAGAAGATAATAGTTTATACCATTATGTTTATAGCACTTAGGAATTCAAGGTTGCCACTTATAGATTACCTTTTGGAGAAAGGAACAAAGTAAGTTTGAATATTCAGACAGAATCTCATTCTCTGTTTTTTTCTTCACAATCATGCTTAATAGTTACACAGACACTTTGAAAGGATAACTTTAAAAGGCGTTTTCCTAAAGTTTGCTCCCAAATTTTTCATCCTTGTTTCAGTAACAAGATTTTTACATAAACCATATTTTCAAAAGGATATTACATAAAAATTGAGCTGGAGTCAGTTAAGCCATGCAATCCAAAATTTGTTCTTAAGTATATATTTTTTCAAAGAGCATCCACCTGATAAATACTTAAAATGATAATTGACAATAAGCCATCATTTTGATTAACTAAGCAAAAGTTCAAATTATTCATAACATGCAGGGCAAATGCTGTTGGTGGAAAAGAGAAGTACACAAACAAAGTTTCTCTTACGTTGTATCTAAGTAAAGTGTGTGGACTTTCTGGCCTGCAAGAAGAGAACGTTCCATGGTGGGATCTGCTCTGAAGTCTCCAGTGTGTAGTATGACATAACCGTTAGGAAGATAAAAAAGGATCATGACAGCACCTGGACAGCTGAACACAAACATTTCAAAGGAATATTCTTAACACAGGCAAAGCATCTAAAGAAAGAGTGTTCATTTCAACATCAACAAGTTAATATACTTTATTAGCTGACCACAATGACATAGCATTGTACTACAAAGGTATGTAGCATTTTAACTTAAGGAAATTTATGTCACACACACACAAAAAATGGTGTGCAGGAAAGGGTTAATTCAGCAGGCCAGTGTTGTGCAAACTCCACAGGTCCCCAAGAAAGGCCTGTCCTTAGGAATAGTCATTGGCTGGCCCCTGGGAGATAAGTTTTGAGTCCTTGAAATATGCTGCCTGCTAAGAGTGTTTTGTATGCCTGACACATTGGGCCATGTGTTACTAGTTTGATAAGTTAGTTTATGTTAACAGTGTGATCTATGGTGAATATCTGTCTTTGCTCTAGGGGACTGGCGTCTGAGTAGCCCAGGTCAATCAGCATGGGTGTGGCATATGTACATGATTGACCCTCAATAAAAAACCTGGATACCAAGGCTCAGCTGAGCTTCCCTGGTTGGCCACACCTCCTACGTGTTGTTACACACTGTTGCTGGGAGAATTAAGCACATCTGTGCCACTCCACTAGAAGAGGACACCTCGAAACTTGCACCTGGTTTCTCCTGGATTTGCCTCCATTTGCCTTTTTCCCTTTGCTGATTTTAATCTGTACCCATTCACTGTGATAAGCTGTAACCACAAATAAAACAGCTTTTCTGTGTCCTGTGAGTCCTTCTGGTGAACCACTGAGCCTCAAGGTGGTCTTGGGGACCCCTGACACAATGGGGTTTGGAAATTACTGCCGAAACACAGAGAATTTTCATTTTAAATTCTAGGAAAACACAGGTAATAATTACAATTGTAATTAAAAACTTCCCCTTATCTCCCTGACCCCAAAATTCAGGCCCCGATGACTTCACTAGAGATTTTCCACCAAACAGGGAAGAAATAAAAATAATTACTACATGACACCTTTTAGAAAATAGAGGAAGGAATATTTCATGAGACCAGTATTACTCTGATATCAAAATAAGACAAAAGTGTAGTTAAAAAAAACCCTATAGACCAATATACTTTTTAAAACAGACACAAAATTCCTTAACAAAATATTAGCATATCAAATCCAGCTATATATTTTGAAAAAGGGTAATACATGAAGACCAAGTGGGGTTTATCTCAGTAATGCAAGGCTGGTTTAAGTCCATCTTTGTCATTTACCACATTAACATTATAGAGGACAAAAGTTGTATTATCACCTCATTAGATGCCAAAGAAACATTTGACAAAATTCAACACCCATTCATGATTACAAACTCCCAGCAGAATAGGAATAGAAGGGATTTTTCTCAACCTGATAAAAGGCATCTATGAAAAACCTATTGCTAACATCATGCTTAACGGAGAAAGACTGAAAGCGTTCCCCTTAAGATCAAGAACATGGCAATATGTCTGCTCACATCACTCCTATTCAACACTGTATTGAAAGCATAATCCCGTACAATAAATAAGAGAAAAAATATCATTCTAAATGGAAAGAAAGAAGTAAAATGAAAGCATCTTTATTTGTGGATGACATATGTAGAAAATTTTCAAGAATCTACAAAAAACCTACAACAACTAATGAGCAAGCTTAGCAAGGTCTCAGGATACAAGATCAATAAACAAAAATCGGTTGTCCAACAAGAAGCGAATGGAAAAAATAATTGTATTGTGTCCATACAATAGATAGTACTCAGTAATTAAAAGGAACACACAACAGCATGAATGAATCTCAAAAACATGAGGAGTGACAGAAGCCAGATACAAAACAGAAGATAGTATATGATTTCATTTAGATGAATCCCTAGTAAAGACAAATCTAATCCATAGTCATAGAAAACAAATCAATGGTTTCCTGGGTCAGAGTCGGGGCTGGGGATTGACTGGGAAGGAGCACAAGGAAAACTTCTGTGGTGGGGAATATTTTCCACATTTTATTGTGGTGGGAATTACATGGGTGTTTACTTTTGTCAAAATTCAGCAAAGATTTAAAGTGGGTCCATTTTATTTATGTAAATTGTACCTCAATAAAGTTGACCAAAAAAAAAAAAATCAGAACCTGAGTTATCATAACTGGTGATTAAAAAAATAAACAGCAGCAAAGTTAGCAGACAAAAACTTATAGGCAACCTGAAAAAAATAACAGGCCTGGATTTTAGGAAACCTAGGTTTAGTCTTAAATTTAATTCTCTAGGCATCTACGATCTCTAAGGTACATAAGGCTAACATTCTATGGAAATTATAAAGATGCATAGCTGACTGACAGTTACATTTTGGCAATGTGAATCCTGGCAGTACTTTACATTAAAAAAAATGAGGGAAAAAGAAAAACAATTTCCAAGAAAAAAATCTTCCAAGACTTTAGTATCAAAAACCTAAAGGATTTCTTAAAGGAAAAAAAAAAAAAAAAACCCTCTAGAATCTGAATGGAGTACCAGCTGTTAATTTATATAAGTGATATTAAAGAAAATGGCAAAAGGTTATCTCTTAAAGCACAGCAGCAATATGTTAAAAGATTTAAAAAAAAAATAAGATGGAGTCTCATGTAAAGCATAGTAATTTAAACTGCATTAAAAAATGGGTTAGAGAACACTTAGAGAATCTCTCTACATTTAATCTTTGATCCTGTAATTGGGTATATTATTTTTCAAAAGGAGAAACACATTTTACTTAAGTGTTTCTTATCTTACTTAAATAAGACATTTATGAAATATCAAGCATAATAGTTCTAATAAAAAGTTCTTAAATAGCCATGCAATGTGTTTTCCTTTTGAATATTTAAAAATAGGGTATTACTAAGGTAACTTTAATACTTACTGATTGGCATCTAGCAAAACAACCTTGACACCATTCACTATACATTCAGTGTCTGTTGGCAATGGATGGATATATTGTTCTTGCACGTGAAGTTTGCTCTTCAACAAATTGCCAGTTATCTGCAAAACAGGATGTGCTTATTGCTGATACATTACAACATTAAATATGTCTTTTATTTCATATCTAGTTTAGAACCCAAACATCTTAATAATCTGCTGGTTCTCCCACTTATATTCATGTAAACCCTCCAGAATGCCCGGAAGAACTTTCTAAAATGACTGTGTCACAACTCTGCTTAAACAGTGTCACTGATTCTCCCTCATCTGTAAAAAGTCCATTATCTCCATCATGTCATACAAAACCCTTCATGATCTGCCCCCTACCCATTTCTGTGGATTTATCTCCTGTTATTTCCTATCTTGTCTTTAGTGATTGTGAATTATCTGAAGTTCCTGGAATGGGCATACTTCTTAGGTGTCTGTGCCTTTACACAAACTCTTCTCTACCCGGAAGGCTCTCTCCTCTTTCCTCTGCCTTGTTCTGAAATGAGACAGACCTGCGTTCAAATTCTGACTCTGCCATTACTAGCTCTGTGACTTGGGGCATGCCACTTAACCTCTCCAAGCCTCAGCTGCTTCATTAATAAAAAGAAGATAATTCAAGAATGCTTGAGGATAAAATCAAATTCTAGCCAAAGTCCTTAGTAGTACACATTAAAATGCTCACCTTTTAATAATTAGTTCAAGGTATCTCTTTCACCGTGAAACTTTTTCTAACCTTAGCCTAGGACACAGTAAAGCCCCGCTTCTCCCTCCTTTTAGGCATTCTGTTCACTTTTCTTTTACAATACAGATCCCACTGCGTTACTATTTGTGAATGTGTAGCCTGAAAGCTCCTTGAAGTTAGGTATTTTGCCTTGAGTATCTTTTTAGGCACTCAGTAAATATTTACTGAATGAAACTTACGTGTTTCAGTACATCATGAGGTATCAATATTTATTGTTTCCACATAATAAAGCATAATTTAAAAAATCTATTGTAACTATTGACAATAACTCATTTAATTTTAGAATCTCAATGTGGAGTGTTTTTTCGTATATTTTCTAGAAGAAGGATAGATCTTACAATCTTAATTACCTTTTTTTTAACCAGGCTGGTTAGAAATTCACTGCATTCTACAAATTCAGGATTTAGAATACTAAAACTTACCTCACTACAATAAACAGGAAACGTGAAGTTTTTAGACAATCCAGCATAATGATCAGAATGAAAATGTGTGAGAAAATAGGCCGTGCAACCTTCAACCAATCCATACTGAAAGGCATCGACTGTAAAGCCAGTTCCTACAATGAAAACACCAACACAGCTGCTTGAGCAATAGCTAACAAAGTAAAAGCAACCTAATTTGCTTATATAGCAAACCCTCTGACACCTTTACATCTCATTTCCAACTTAACTTTACATTTTAAAATTTAATTTTAATTTAAAAATCTACACCACATAAATTCAGCAAAAGGTGATACTAGAGACGAAAATGAGTCTTATAATAAGCTTCCATTAAATATCCCAGTATAGGCTTTTTAATGAATAACTGTACAAAAAAAAATTAAAAATACTAAGCTACAAATGAGTTACTTTTTTGTTTTGCTGAATGTTTTCACAATACTTACTGGGCACCTAAAATCCTTTACTTCTGCAAAACAGCAAAAGGAGAATGCTAACTTTCTTTTAAAACATGAATTCTCAATGGGGGTGATATTGGTATGCTTCTAAGGGGCAAAAATGGTTAATGACCCAAATAATCTAATGGCCCTCCAAAGGGCCACAGTACAATAACAGATAAACAGGGTATCTGTAGTATTTGAATTTCATTGTGGGAGGTGGGGAGGAGGAAGGGAAACAAACAAACAAACAAAAAGCCTAAAAAGCCTCCCTAGAGGAGCAATAATGAAAAAAACAAAAGATTGAGCTGTTCTGAAATTTGTTCATGAGAAAAAACAAGTGCGCTGACTGTGATATGCAGGTAAATAAACATACCTCCACAGTTCTACGGAGGCCTATCCACACATGGCCCACTAATTCTGGGCTCACTTAAAATACAGAAAATTAATCAAAATAATTATTAAAAACAGAACTGGTACTATGATGTACATAAATGCTTTTCTTTACATAAATATTTTGAACAAATTATATTGAATAGATTTAGAATATCAAAAAAACATATTAAAAAATCTTTCTGAAACCAAGTATATTTGGGCAGTTTTATATTCTTTTCAGAAGAAGGGTACCTGTTTTCTTCAATAATAAAATTCATTTTACTACACATTTTTCTACTAACTCATCTATGAAGACATGAGAAATTATAAGAACATGAAAAGACTGAGAAACTAAGTTATGATATGGTTTAAAAATGTTTAGCATTTATTATGACCTGTATAACCTGTGACATTTTCCTTCTTTGAAGCTATTTAGTACTTGCATTTTTCTTAAGTGCTTAGAGACTGTTATTATGGTTACTTACAGAGAGCCTTTCCTCCTTCTGTATTAAGCTGATCTATATGAATCTTTGTCAGATCTGTAATATCTATCTAAATAGTATAGTACCTTATATATAGAATATGTTTAATAAAAGTTTGCTGAATTGAATGGAGTAAAAAAGATTAAATAGGAAAAAAAAATCTGTTACAGGCCGATGAGGTGTAAAAAGTAAACACACACAAAAAAATTGTTTCACACACACATAACACGGGCAATGAACATGTAATTCAAAAAAGTTGCGTCTTCGTAGATATAGTAAGCCTTGATATTTCAACTTACCAGGTATTTTCTTATAGAATGGACATGTCCTTTTCCTTAATTCTCCTGCATTCGATGACTCTGGGCTTTTCATGTTCCCTCTCTGCAGCCTGCCATGAGCTGATTTTATGAAGACTCTGTCTTTCCTTAACTTGACTGTTCCAGGTTCTGTCTTGTTACGGTGACCTGAACTCTTCTGATGTACTCCTTCCTGCAGTGAATCTGACTTTTTAAGTCTCTTTCTTTGATGCTGTGACCTCTTACGAGAAAGTTCCACAGAGGGCTGACTCTCACTTAAATTATTTGCCTCTAATTCTAAATCACTTAAAGATTTTTCTCTTTTCCTCTTGCACTGCCGGGACCTCTTTTCATTAGGACTTACAACTGTATTTAAGTTCATCCCTTCTAATGCACTTTCCACCAGCAATTTCTCTTCTTTTCTTTTGGGTGGTAGTCCAAAATACACACCTATATCCATTTGCTTCATTACCTTAGTAGAAGGTTGTGATGCATTACACTTAGGGCCAGATGGCAATATTTTCAAAGACTTAGCAGCAGTAGGTGTACTAGAAAATATCGCTGTATTTAAAGCTGTAACTTTACTGTCTAGCATACCATCTAATGCCTTTCTACAGAAACATGCTGAGTTTGTATTGTGCTTAGCATTGAAATTCTTACTTGATAATTCTCTAGTTTTACTTTGGATTGGTTGGAAAGAATGACACCCTCCTCGCTGGCTTTCAAAAGGTTTTGACATTTTACTCTTAAGTAACGGAAGAGAAATTTGATTGTAAACAGCTGATTCTTCAATTACCTGTTTCTCTTTATTTGATTGAGATGAGTGAAATTCTGGCTCATCAGGTTTTGCTTTAGTGGCTTGGTAACTAGGAGAAGTAAACCTCTCTGCTAATGCAGGTGGAAACAATATAAAATCATCATCAGTATATGCTGGACCATCACGTAAAATAATACTCTTACTTTGGAAAGTAAGTTGAGATGAATCATTTAGAGTGTTGCATTTATACAGTTCTTCATCGTATTTCTCCTGAGTTAAGAAGCTATCCATTTCGGGGCAGCTCTCCTCCTGGTCCTTCAGTAAAGGGTCATGGAGTTTTTTAGACAAAGTGGAGCTATTTCCATCTTCTTCTAGGCTGCCATCTTTAGAGCTTTCCGTAAAGAATAGTTCCTGTTGTGAATCATCCAGCTTTTCACCTGTATCATAAGTTTCTTCATCACTTTGAAGTGGAGAATAGGAGATTTCACAGTTGCTAAAGTCATTTTCTGGCAATGTCAAATTTATGTGTTCTGGGCTGTTTTGACTGTCTAATTCTTCAGCAAGAGGCAAACCAAATCCTACCAGTTTGTCATCATTAACAAGTTCTGTAAATTGTGGGACTTGTTGGGAAGTTTGGATATTTGTTGAAGAGGAAACCTTTTTATCAGTTTCAGTTGGAGACTGAGATTTTCTTAGACATTGTGTCACTAACAAGGGATCAGTTGAAACATTTTTTTTTAAGTTATCTGTTTGTTTCTGATATGGAGACCATCTTTCCTTAAGGCTACAAAGAAAGCCTGAATTAGTCTCACTGAAACTCCCACCTGACTCATGGGATGGATCACTGAAAGGACAATTACTAGCCCTGCTTTGAGCTAGCAGGAGATGAGTGTATCTCTTGTAATGAGAAGGAATTGTTGAGGAACACTGAAGAGCATCAGGACACTCTGAAAATTTTAATAAAGAAAAAAGTATTACCGGATCAAAGCACAGACTAAGCTTTGACAGTATTAGCACTATAAATTAACATGTAAGTGGAAAGTCATCAGTCCAACTTTGAGGCTTTAGGACAATAGCTATCTTTATACAAAGAAAAAATTAGCACACAATAACAGTAATCCAGTATGGTTTTGCAAGGTGCTAGTTATTATTTTTAAATCAATATATTCTTTTAAATTTCTTTTCAAATACTCTTTTCCCCTCCAAAAATTTAAGACTAACACCTATTTCTCCCCACTAAAAACTTTCACAAATATGAGCTCCTCCAAAATGCACGTCATGCTTGCACTAGTTATTTCTTAAACAGGTGCTACAAATTGATCCCATCAGTTTCACTACGTCACTATTGCTCAAGCAGTAAAGAGTAGAGAAGGCTGGTATGTCTCTCACAGACTAAAGTTCTATCTCAATTTTTATCTTATCAGGCAACGCATACGTATGACAGTTGCAGTACCAAATTAGGTTCCATTATTTAATATTCACACTGTATATGAAACAGTAATAGCAATCTTAATTAGAGCTGTTCATACCCTAAACATTTTAGGTTCTGTTCTAAGATTTGAAATTCAATTTGATAAACTGGTTAATAAGGCTTTAATAATCTGGAAACTATTCCCTGTCATACCATTATGACTGAGAAACAGTCTGTAAAGAATCTTGGCATACCCCGCCCCTTGTATGTTCATTTCCAGGCCTGTCAAAAAATGATCCCCCCCCCAAAAAAAGATGTCACATTAAACTGGAGACTTCATTGCTTAAAAATTAACTTAAAACCACCTCATAAAAGTATATGTTATAGAATAAAATTCAATTCAAGAAGAATCCACCTGAGATTATCCATTCAAAGGAGTTTAATCAGTGAAAAAACCAAGAGAAAAACTCTTTGAGGTGGTTTCATCTATAAGACATTTCACCCTGAGAGCTCACCATGGGATTCCAACTGCCATTTCTGACTTTCAAGCCACTGAAAAACAAATTACTAGCATTTGAGGAGGTCTTCTCTGCTGTATAAGGCTAGTGCCAATATTTTTTAAGTTATTTTGCATCTTCATGCAGTACTTTAAAATGAGAACTAGAAGTTGATAATAAAACGTCTTCTGAATCATAGTTAACACGAAAGCCATACTGAATATTATTTTTATTTTACTGAATTTTGATTCTTTGAGATTTAAAAATTTATGTCTGGTATATATAACTTTTAAATAATCAAATCATCAATAACAACTCATTCTCCATATACTACAAGTAGGATTTTCTACATATTAAACACGATATTTATTATATAGTTTAAATGATAACAGAAACATAGTATTACTTCAGTTCTCATTTGGCACAATTTTATTTATTAGAATCTTAATAACCAAACACTCCTTCCTAGTTCTTCTTTCTGTCTATTAGCATGATGACCCCAACACAGCCGTACTTAGAAGGCTGGACTACATTCATGATTCTCTAAAAGTCTGTTTCATAAAAGATGATAAAATGGGCAAGCTGTTTAGCTTTTAAGAACCCTCATCTATCAGATGTCAATACCACCTACCTTATGCAGGTGAAAATATCTAGCATAATATGTGCTCAATTAACATTTATGAAAAATCACAGATTTTTAGGGACTCTTATGAAACAGTAAAATGCATTTAAACTGTTTTCAAGTTGGCAACATTCTTTACAATTATACTATTGACTGTTATCTTTTTACCCTTCACAAGAAGCATAACAATGCATTACCTTGTTTCCTTCTACAGTTAAGTCATTTATACTTTGAGTATCTCATCTCACTTTTGGTTTACGGCTTACCTGGCTTGTTTCACCGGACTGATATGTCTGGCCTAATGCAGGTCTTTTTGACTATTTAGAGTCCACTATCTTTTTTGGAATCTTACCTGTTTCGGAGACTGGTATGGAATCCAAACACTCAAAAACATGCCATCGAGGTGTTTGACCTAGCAAGGAGGAAAAAGGTACCTGGCAGTTTGGACAGTACCCATCATAAACTGGTCGTATCTTCGGAGACACGTGTTTGTTTTTGTGAGTCCTACAGTGCTTTCCTGGAGTGGCCTCCCTGTCTTGGCACTGCTGAACACCATCTCCACAACTAGAGTTCTGACTGGAAACGACAGAAGTCTGACTGTCTGTTTCTCCAAGGTACGTTTCGGGGGCCTTAACCTTCTTTTTACCTTCTACATTTCTTTTTTTATTTCTGTTTCGTTTTGACTGGTATTGTCCATCTGTTGCTTTTTCAACAGATTTTGGAATATTCTCAGAGCAATTATTTGCATGTACTGATTTGGGTTTTCTTTTGGATTTGTATTCCCAGATGTCTTGTTCCAGAAAAGCATCCTCTAACATGGCAAAATGATTTTGATCATTAAAGAAGCACTAATCTTAAGTAAATGAGGGTCTATGTCTTGTTACAAAATTTTTAAATGGAATTATTTTGCTCAGGAAAAAAAAGGTAACAAAAAACCCACCAACTTGATGGGAATCTAAAGCTCTGATAATGAATATATTGGCAAACTACAAACCTTATACCTGAGAACACTTGCTGTTTCATTTACAGCACAATAAAATTAACATCTGAGTTTTAAATTGTGTGTATTTCATTCAGGTATCTTGGCTTTTTCCAGGACTTGACTCATAAAAAGTAGTATCAGTAATACTTTGAACACTAAACCCCAATGGGAAGTATAGGTTTAACAGTTTAATCTTAGAAGGAGCTTCGTAAAATTGTTATAAAGCTCCTGTCAGTTCTCTTTCAACTGGACAATTGTCCAAATAATTCACAAATCCAACCACAGTCCCTGGGCAACTGGCTCAGCAGGTGTTCCAAACACTTAATGGCTACTAGTTTGCTAGTAACACTAGTCACACCATAATCAAATGTGTGTGATTGGTAAAAAAATAAAAAACACGCGCCCTTATCCGTGACTGGTGGATATTCGACAACTTCAGTTTCCTGGGTCAATCCAGTATCTTCCTCCAGCGGCAATGAACAAACACTGCACAATGAACAAACAAAATTCAAGTACGTGAAGTTGTGCTTGCACTGAGGCCACCCACACTCCTAACTCCAGACCGCAGAGGTGGTCTGCCTGAAGGCGATCAGCTCTCTCTCCAGCAGCCTCAAAACCAAGCTTCATCTGCCTGATGCCTCCCACCGGCTCGACCCCCTCTTTGGGCATTAGAGGCTGCAAGGCCAGCGGAGTGGGCCCTCACCCCCTCCAGGGAAGAGAGCGAGGGAGCTGCCAGCACAGTTCGCTCCACAAAAGCCATCAGTGCTCTCCACTTCTGAAGACAGAGGCCGGGCCCTCAGGGATCCCCGCGGCCGCCCACCTGCCACCCTCGCCCCTCGGGAGTAGCTGCAGCTGCGTCCGCTCCCATCGTGCCCCCTCCCCCTGCTTGGCTGACAATCTATTCGCACCTGCACTTCCATCACTGCGGGGTAACAAAATGCTGCGTTTGCGTATAAGCCAAGGCCATTGGCTAGTCACTCCCAACTTTAAAAAGCCTACTCCTTTACCTTTCGTGCCGTGGCGGGAACAGCTTCGCTTTCCCAATGCTGTGTCGAATCGGCTGATCCTGGCCTAAACGTGAGACTTTAAAAAGAAAAAAAGTTAGGGCCCTTTTAAATCCTACGGATTTATTTTGGTTTGTTTTAGTTCTAAAACCTGCTCATTTCCAAAGTGAAGGGTGGGGAATTGTTCTCTTGGAGCTTCTCGAACGCTGGCCCAGAAGCCTTTTCCATGTTGAATCTGGCGCTCTGAATGTCCAGGCTCAGCTGCGGCGAGAAGATTTAGAAGGGGCGGGGTAGGTTGGGACGGTAGTTTAATTACGTGCCTGGGAATTGCGTCAATTTGTACTTTAGCATTTGAAAAAAGTGCTGTGAGCGTGGCGTGGGGCTGGTGGAGAGTGAGGCGAATGTGCGGTTTTGAAACCAAAGGACCGTAAGTCCCTCTCCCTCCAAACGAGACCGTCCCGCGGGCTCTGCGGCCGCCTCTGGACCGTCCGGAGAGAACATGGCGGCGCCCGGAGCCCGGAGCTGCAGCCTCTCGAGCCTGCTCCCGGCTCAGACCTCGCTGGAGTACGCTCTGCTCGACGCCGTCACCCAGGAGGAGAAGGACAGCCTGGTCTACCAGTATCTGCAGAAGGTGGACGGCTGGGAGCAGGACTTGTCAGTGCCCGAGTTTCCGGAAGGTGAGGGGCTGGCTTCGGGGTGGGGACCCCTCCCGGAACCTCCCCTTCCTTGGGGACGGCGCCCTCCCCTGAAGCGGTGGGCGAGGCGTGGTTCTGCCGCCGCGCCGGGCAGAGGCGCTTCGCCCAACCGAGTCTCTGTCCCCAGGCGGCGGCGGCGGCGGCGGCGGCGGACCGGGGGTTTGTGCAGGGCGGGCACAAGCATTTTCGTCTCTGTTTCCTCGCTCTCTGCCCGGGCCGTGTGTTAACTCAATAGACTTTCCCTGACTGTTTGGTGGCCCCTGTTGGCAGTGATTCCAGTGTCCATGCCCTTTCAGGCTGGTTGCCCAGCATCGTCATCATCTTTGTGCATCATCCTAGCTTCCATTTATTGATCACTTCTTATGGGCCACACACAGCCCTAAACACAAGCGTATTATCTTATTTAATCCTCTCTGCAAACCATGTGAGGTGCTCTTCTTAGCCCTATTTTATAGTTGGGAAACTGAGGCCCGGAGGCAGGGAGGTTAAGTCATCTGCCGAGGGCCTCACAACTGAGAACGGCTAGAGTTGGATTATACAGACACCCCCCTCTTCCCCCCCACTGCATCGGCCGGTTTCTTAACTGTGCCACACTCTTCCGTTCAAAGTCGTGAACCTTGTAATTTAAAAAATCTGAATCAATTATGGCCTGTCTCCAGGTTTGAATCCTGGCTCTGTGAATGTTTGGAGCACGAGGGAACTGATATTCCCAGCAGTGCTATTTGTGAAGCTCATCTTGCTATGATAAACGAAACCGAACTTTACCTTCTTTGGTTGGGACTGGCATTGTTTTGCCTGGTGGTGTTGGCCTGTCTCCTGGCATGACACTGAAACCACATGTATAGTTAATTGGTTGGATGTGGCAGGGTTCAGTACCTCATGGGAGGTCTATTGGAACCTTGCCTCTGACGACAGCCTCGTGTCTTTCGAAGACTTTTGCTCTCGCCTTCATACGTGCTTATTTTATCTGTTATTAATCCTATACTGGACTTGAATTATTGTGGCATTCTATCAAAAGAATTGGGTGCATTAGTTCTTATCCCATCAAAGAAACTTTAAAAGTTTATATACATGAATGTGTATTTTTTTTTAAAGTCTCTAAGAAGTTAGTTATATATCGTACCCTGTCGTAAAAGGGGCATGCCAGCAGCTAGGATTTGGGCCAGTGTTTTTATTTTCTTGTTTGTATCTACGATGAGTGTATTTTATTACTATGAGATTTGATCTTTGTGACTCATACGTAATACAACAAAATATTCAGGCTTCATATTTGACACAGTCAAATTTTCTGCTGGACCTGATTATTGAGAACAGAATACTAGATGTGAGTTTTTTCTTGGTTTCTTTATCAGTTACTGTATTCAGGAAGTCATAAACATAACTCAAAAACACTGTGCTTTGTTAATTTCTTCAAAGAAACATGTTTTATGGGAAGCAGTGTGGTATAATGGATGGATTCAGACAGACCTGGAATTAAATCCCAAGTATTCCATTTGTCAGTTGCATGATTTTGAGCAAGTTAGTTGACTTTGCCAAGCCTTACTTTCCTCACTTATAAAATGGAAGCAATTATTTACCTTTCAGGTTTATTATGCAGACTATATAATATATCTAAAGTTCTTACTTCATAGGAGAGCTCAGTAAATGTTATTGTTAGCAGCTTTTAAAGTTATATTCATTGTTATTGTTATTATAAAGTGAATTATTAAGTCTGGTAAGCACCTAGCACAAAAACTGACATGTAATTATACTTTCCCTGCCTCCCCAATCTAAGTCACTTGACTATTTACAGAAAATAAATTTGAGACAAATTCATAAATATTTTAATATTAGGATTTGAAATATACATAATTAGTTTGAAGTTTTATAGGGTCACTTGATCTGGCATACAATTAAAACTTTATCAAAATGGATAGTTAAGACCTCACTGTACCCTAAACCTCACTAGGTGTGACTAATTGGCAGAAGTATTAGTTTGATTTGCAGATTTTTTTTTTTTTTTAAGAATTTTGTTTTAATTGAGTAACTTCAGTTGCTGTTATTAGTTGTTAGCTGTTATTCATTTGTTCCACCCAGCTTTGGCTTTCAGTTTCTATAAAATATTTCCAAATACCTGCTTCAAGTTATAATTAATACTTTTAGTAGCTGCATTTATTGACTTATAAGCAACAAACTCATTATCTTTGTTTTCTTAAATTGGTTAAACAGAGATGCTGTACTTTTAATCTACTTTTGTTTAACAAAATTTTTCTTCATAGTGTGTAGTTAAAATTGTAAATCATGGTCAAGTAATTATAAATTCTAATTTACAAAAGCACAGATTAATGAGATTCTGTTTTTCTTTTCTTTGGAGGGAAGGGAACATGCTCTTCTTCAATATTAATGTTGCTTCCATGAAATCTGTAATAATAGCAGTGTGTTTTGCTTAACTTTGCTTTTAAAATATTTTGTATTTAAGGTCTCACTCAAATCCAGAGCATTTCAGCTCTTTCTCTTATGAAATTGGCTTAGGTATTTTGTATGTTTATCCTTATATTTTAACACAGTTTCTTGATATTTAGTTTATTATTAAGGTTGACCTTCATTCTCAGTAGCCCATTTGTACCTAATCATGTACTTAAGTCCTTTTAATATTTGATATTTCCTCTTATTTTTACCTAAATGTGTTAATCTTACTTCCTTTCACACACAGACTAATATACCCTTTCTGAAAGAATTTAGTAGCTTTTTCTTACTATATTTGCAGACTGTCTCATAATAGTAGCTTTCCCATCTCCTACCTCCTCACTCCCTTCCTGCCCTGCCAATCCCTTCCTTAGAAATAATAATTGTTCACATTTTAATAGAAAATTTTAAGTAAATTATCATTTCCTTTAATCATTTTTTATTTTGTGTAAATTTCAGGATTAGAATGGCTGAACACAGAAGAATCTATTTCTGTCTACAAGGATCTATGTGGAAAAGTGGTCGTCCTTGATTTCTTCACCTACTGCTGCATAAACTGTATTCACCTTTTGCCTGATCTTCATGCATTAGAACACACATACTCTGATAAAGGTATCTACCCTTTAGTTGGTTTCTAACAGTCTGTCCTGGCATAGTCACTGAAAGAGTAGCTGACTCATTTTGCTCATAGGAGAATGAAACATTTGGCAAGACTTCAATGATTCTAAAGTAATTTCTAATCTATGAATTAAGGACTCCATGTACCTTTTCATGAAGAATTAAGCTTAGTGATAATGGTTTGCCTTCCTAAAGAACCAGCATTTAGTCTATGGTTTTTCTTTAAAGATAGGACATAGTTTACTTTTTTCATGATCAAGTATTTTAAAAAGGTCATTTTGTATATCTGGACTTACCTAAATTTGTTCTATGAAAAAAAGAAAAAATGAAATGTGTGACTAATTTTATATTCTTCTTGTTGCGATAAAAAGGTTTAAAGTTCTTATTAGGAAATATGATTACACTTCCTTTAATTTCCAGTGACATAAACTACTACCTGTACTAATACTTTAGAAGGCAAAATATTATAACAGATACTTTTTCTTTGACCCTGCTTTATTTAAAAATTATTTATAAAGGTTAATGTTTTCCAAAGCACACTAGGAAATCCTTTTTTATGGTATTACAAATTCTGAAAATGTAAGAGATTATACTTAATATTTTCTTTAGAACTTTGGCATTTTTTCAGATTTTTTTTTCTTGTTTACTTCTTTCTAAAAAGAGCATATGGGATAAATGAAACTAATTAAAGGTTCCATTTAATTAGGCTTAAATTAATTGAAGCTGTCCTCTTTGCAGTGACTAAAAAGAAGAGGGGGGTCACTGATCTTGTGAGAGTAAAGATGAGAATAGAGTATACATGTACAAAAATGAAGGATTTCTTGAAACTTAGTTTAAAAAAAAGGAGTGTTGGGTAAAATCTTCAGTGCAAGTGAAACTTCAGATGCTTTTAAATTGTAACAGGCTGTATATTGGAATTGCCTATTGATGAGAGTTACCAAGAACTCAAATATTCCCAATAGCTAAACCATGTTTTCAAAAATTCATCTATATTTAAGAAACATGAGTATTTCATTATCTCCTAGGTTTTGGATACTTGTGTGTCTTGTTCAAGTCCATGTAATAAATACATTTATTGAGTATGTATTATGTGCAGGGTACTCTAACTGCTGGGGAAATATGTAACAAAGTTGAATTAAAGCATTATGGAACATGGGGAAAGGAGTAACTTGCTTTGCCTAGAAGCTTTGGAAAATATTTCTCAAGAGAAGGAGACAATTAAGCTGGAACTTGAAAAATGAGCAAGAGTGCAGCTGAAAATGAAAATGGGGCAGGAGGGACACTCCTGGCTGAGGAAGTGACAGGTAAACAAGGAGGGAAGCACAGAAGAGTAGGTTTGGAGAGTGGTAAATAGTTTAGTGTCGCAAGATTGTAGGGGCCCCTGGGAAAAGTTAAAGGAGAGGAAGGTAGATAAGGTTCAGACAGCGTTATGAAGGGCTTTGTATAATGTTCTTTTTTTTTTTTAATTAATTAATTAATTTTTTAATTTATTTTTGGCTGTGTTGGGTCTTCATTTGTGTGCGAGGGCTTTCTCTAGTTGCGGCGAGCGGGGGCCACTCTTCATCGCGGTGCGCGGGCCTCTCACTGTCACGGCCTCTTGTTGTGGAGCACAGGCTCCAGACGCGCAGGCTCAGTAGTTGTGGTGCACGGGCTTAGTTGCTCTGCGGCATATGGGATCCTCCCGGACCAGGGCTCGAACCCGTGTCCCCTGCATCAGCAGGCAGACTCTCAACCACTGCGCCACCAGGGAAGCCCCGTATAACGTTCTTAATAGTCAAGTTAATGGACTTTTTCATCCATTGAAAGTACAAAGATGTTTAAGGTTGTTTTTGATTTACTTGTTTAAGAGGAGGATGACAGTACGATTTGTGTTTCAGAATGGCACTTACAGACTGGGTTAAAAATCCTAAAGTTAACCATTTCCTACTTAAGATCACCCCTAATGGACTGTTTAACTTAATTGGTTAACCCCATACCTGAAGCAAATTCACTGGCGTCTTAGAATGGATCCTTAACAATCTCTTTACCAGTTTACTGAAAATATTTTTATAACATGTTGTGACAAAAAATAATAACTTTTTAATATATAAATACACTTCTGAAAAGTAAAATACTTTGTAAGTGGTTTCAACATTGTAATTTCAAAGAAACACTACTTCATTATTCTGCTGTATGAAGATGCTGGTAACTTAGAAATAGAAGATTTTTGTATCGCTTAGAAGATAAGTTCAGTTCATATTCACAAAAACAGGCATACCTAGAGATTATCATATGAAAGTTCAGTAGGCTGTCACTAAATTTGCTTTCTTGCTGCTGTCTTTTTTTTTTTTTAATTTTTATTGGAGTATAGTTGATTTACAATGTTATGCTAGTTTCAGGTGTACAGTAAAGTGAATGAGTTATATATATGTATATATCCATTCTTTTTCAGATTTTTTTCTCATATAGGTTATTACAGAATATTGAGTAGAGTTCCCTGTGCTATACAGTAGGTCCTTGTTAGTTATCTACTTTATGTATAGTAGTATGCGTATGTTAATTCCAATCTCCTAATTTATCATGATGCTGTGTCTTATTTTATTACTGTCTGATATGTTTCTGAATTTATCTTCAGCAATGCTATTTATGTTCTTGAAGAGACATTCAGCAGCCTGTTTTTATTGCATGAAATATTCAGTTCATTTTATCAGTAAGCTGGAAATGCTCAGCTGAGTGAGGAAGTGCATTTTAATTCAAAAACACTCTGAAAGAAACCCACTTTAATACTCAGTCTCCTTCCTCTGTAAACAGCTTTTAAAGTCAGGTTTGTAATGGTGACCAGTATCACTTTCACAATAGCATAAAAGAAATTATAAATGCCAAAGATCTAAAGCAAAAGTAAAAAGATACTTAATAGTAATGAATGGTTCTGGTTTCTCCTTGAGGGTTTCTAATTTCTTTTACCTGTTTATGCTGGATACATTAATGATATATAATACCCAAATTTAGCACAATGGCTATCATCTAAGGAAAAGCACTTGTTTTATAAGAAAACATCTAGTAGGAAAACTTGGCATATTTTAAAATGTGTTTGCTAGGTGAGTGTTAATATATAATTAAATCAGACTTTAAAAACCTAAATGCCATAACACTGCTGAATAAACGCTGGTATTCTTGTTATGTGGTATATGCTATTTTTCACTTTATTAAAAATTAGAAGAATGTATTTCTAATTTATAGGGAAACTAAACCATTTAATGAGTCAATATACAATTTTACTCTGTGTCAGGGTTCCCAAAACCACCCCCAGGTCAATAATTCTTTAGGAGGACTCACAGGATTCAGCATGTAGCTGTACTCATGGCTATAATTTATTACAACAAAAGGACACAAAGCAGAATCAGCCAAGGGAAAAAAACGCATGGGGCTGAATCCAGGGGAGACCAGGAGCAAGCCGAGTCCTCTCGGTGGAGTCGCGTAAGAGGTGCTTAATTCCCCCAGCAAGGAGCTGTTATAGTGAGTTTGGATGTTGCCAACCAGGGAAGCTCACTAGAGACAACACCCAGCACTTTAGACCTTGTGAGCTACTCTCATCAGTTCTGGGAATGATGGCAATGCTTCCGAAATACAGGCAAGGACCAGCCTGTAAGCAGATCTTTGAAAGAATAGTAGTGGGGCCTGCTATGTTAACTTTTTTTTGTACACACTTCACACTTCCTTTTTGCAGCACCCCATATACTGATTATTCTTTGTTCTTAAATAGTTAAAGTATGACGAAAATATTGGCTGATATATGGCAAACTTTCAGAGTGTTTAATGTAGACACAGGGAAATGTCAGTTTTTGAAATTTAAAAAAAATTCATATTTGCTTCTGGTCTCTGCTTTTATTTAGTGTTCGGGTGATTTTGATTTTTTTACTTCATGTTTCCATCTCTCCACATCCTTCTTCCCTTCCCTCGGGGTGTTCTAGCCTCCGTGACCTGCCTTCATCCTTTCTTGCCTAGTGAAGTCATGCTCGTCTTTTAGATCTCAAAATGCCTCAACTTACAGGTTTTGTAACATCTAAAACTCCTTAAATATTTTTAGTTTTTGCATTGAACTAAGTTATTATACTGCCTGTGATTAAACTATACTGTCTGCTATATATACTATATATAAATTTGTTATATACTACTGTGCATAATTGTATCTATATGTCTATACGTTTCTGAAAAATAAGACCTTTGTAGTTAGTTCCCTGACCAGGGATCGAACCCATGCCCCCTGCAGTGGAAACACGGAGTCCTAACCCCTGGACTGCCAGGGAATTCCCTGAAGTTTCTTAAATGATTTTAAAAAGTTATTTTATTACTAATATTTTAGAAGCAGTTATTCTTTTTATTTGGTGTCACCTTTTCTCTTTCCCTTTCTTTTTCCTCTCCCTCTCGTCTCTCTTTCTTCTTTTTCTTCTTTCCATGTTTTATTTTTAAAGGTAGTAGTTTTGATCCATGTGTTGGCAAAAGATCCATAAAGGGAAGAATCTTTTACATCCTATTTTTTATTGTGTATGATTAACAGAACAAGCAAAATATTTTAAGAAAAATTTCTGTATACTTTAAGGTTGTTGACACTGAAAAAAGGAGATGCATAGCTATTTGGCAGTTGTCCTTGTATGTAGATCAATATAGATATTCTATTTAGACAATATGATGTGGTTTATATATCGTACAAATATGTTTCTTCAGTATTTATGTCCTGTCCATTCATTTCCTATTATGTATGAGGCACTATGCTGGTAAATGATAAAACAGTGTATGGTCCCTAAATAATTAATAGGAATTACAGTCTAACAAGGGGAAAACTTACAATCAAATAACCACACAAATATTTTTATAATTTCTGATTAGTGCTAAGAAGGAAAATTACAGACTGCTATGAAAACAAATAGTGAGGTTTACTCTAATCTGGAAGAATTAAAGAAAGCTTTTTTAAGAGTAAAAATTGAGCTGAGATCTAAAAAACAGGTATGACTTTACTAGGTGAGAACGTTCCAGGCAGAGAGACACTATGTGTCAAGGCTTTAAAGCAAGAGGAATAATGATATTCTGGACGAACTGAAGAAAGTCCTGGTTGCTACAGTACCCTGAGGGAGGGGAAGAAGAGTGGAAAAAGATGCTGGAGAGGTGAGATGTGGTTTTTGCATGTGGTTTTCCATTGGGAAAGCCTAGGAAGGATTTTCTGCCAGAGGGTGATGTGATCAGATTTGTGTTTTTTAAAGATCAGTTCATCTCCTGGGTGGGCAGCTAATTAGTGGACAAGAAATGGATCGGTGACAAGGCTATTGTGCTCCCTGTGAGATAAGATAATAGCTTAGCCCGTTATAGATGATAAGATCAATAGGACTCCGTCATGGATTAACTATGGGTGATGAGAGAGGGCTGGTTGGTTATTACAGAGATATCCTAGGTAGGTTTCTGGCTTGTATAATTGGAAAGACGGTGGTGCCATTTGGTGACAGGAAACGCTGTAGAAAGGACATTTGGAGGGGAAGTTCATGAGTTTAGTTTGAAGTATCTTTGAGACTTGCACTTCATTCTCCATCTGACTTCCATTGCTTTTAAGAAAAAGATCTCAATCCTTATTATGACTTACAAGACTGACCCTATCTGTATGCTTATTCTTGTTTTGTCCCATGTTCCCCTTTGTTCTCTGTGTTTAGTCACTTACCTTCTTCAGTCTCTGTCTTGTCCCACTTTTCAATGTGTTGTTTTCTCTCCCTGAAATCTCCTCACTTGCTCTCTTCACACAGTTAACATCTTCTCATCATTTAGATCTCACCTCAGTCATCACTTTTTCAAAGAAGTGTTGGGATATATTGACCAAAGGAAAAAAATACATTTTTTGAAGTAATAAGATATATATTGTGTATATATATTATATATATAAAATGTATTTGGACTCAACTCATGGTTTCTTTTTTAATCTGTTATTATAAATCATCAATCATTTGTTTTGATTTTCAAATTTTCCATATTTGACTAATGGGATCCCCTTCAAGCTATCACCTGTGTCCTTCTGACATGTCCTTATCATTCTCTGAGCACTTCTTTACTTGTCACAACAAAATATTTCCGGGTTCATCGTGTACTTTCCCAGCCCCATCTCTGAATCAGCCACTTCTCCAAGGAGCTCTCATTCCTTTTAGTATTGAACGTTCGGAATGGTTTTGAGAAACCAAGATCTGGGCACTAGACGTGCTTGTTGCTAGTGGGGTGTCTCTGCTTCCAGTCTCTCTCAACTAATTTAAAAATTACTTAAACTAGTCCCTCTCACCCCCCATGAGGTTATGTTATTCATTGGAAATATAGCTAGATTCATTTGTTTCTGTTTGTATTTTTAGGCCCCCTTTCTCCATTTCTGTTGATTCTGTTTTCGAGTATGCAAAATTATAACATGGTCTGGAAGTCAGAACTATACAGAAAGTATAGATCCATCCACCCATCTCTTCTGCCTATTCCTACCTTCTCATTCTTTCTGTCCCATTCTTTTTCTTTTTTTAAAGTTCTTCTTTTTTTTAACATAAAAACTGACATAACTATTGACATTTTTGTGCACTTCACTTTTATCATGTGAAAGTTTTCCTGATAGTCACTCCATATCAGTTTATAAAGAACTTCCTGGTTATTTTTAGTAGCTGCATAGTACTTTGTGTGTGTGTATGTGTGTACCATAATTTATTCAGCCACTCTCCTATCCTATGTATTGGCCCTTACTTTGTTTCTAATATTTAACAGTTACAAACACTGAATAATCTTGCGGATACATTTTTGTACTGCTGGTAGTATATCTTAAGGGTAAATTCCTAGAAGTGGGATTGCTGGGTCAAAGTTAAATGTATATACAATTTTGTTAGATACTGCCGTGTTCCGTACCAGGAGGACTGTACCAGTTTGCATTCTTTTTTTTTTTCTTTTGGCCGCACCACGCAGCTTTCGGGATCTTAGTTCCCTGACCAGGGATCAAACCTGGGCCCCCTGCAGTGGAAGCGTGGAGTCCTAACCACTGGACTGCCAGGGAATTCCCTCAGTTTGCATTCTTACTAACAGTGTATGGTGTCTCTTTCCCTGTTGCCGCGCCAGTAAAATGTGTTGACATATTTTTACATTTTTACTGGTTTAGTACATGAGAAATGGTATCTCGGTGTAGTTTTAAATTGCATTTTAGAGTGGAGTTGAACAAGTCTTTTCATATGTTTATGGCTATTTATTGTAAATGGGGTTTTGTTTACCATTATATCCTCCAAAACTGGGTATTATGTAAGTATATAAAGTCTATTGATTTCTGTGTGTTAATTTTATATTCCACAACTTCCTGAATCTTTTATTATTTGGGTTAGTTTTGTAATTGATTCTCTGGAGTTTCCCTAACATACTATCATATTATCTGCAAAGAAAATTTCCAGTTCTTACGCTTGTAACTGATTTCTCTTGTCTGATTTTGTTGTCTACTACCACCCTTCCTACTCACTGTTAAATAGTAGTGGAAACAGTGGACATCTCTGCCTTGTTCCTTATCTTACTGGAAAACTTCTAGTTCTTCTCCATTAAGTTAGAGGCTGGTTTTAGGACTCAGTGATATTTATTTACTCAATTAACAAATTATCAAAGTACAAAATTACTTTAAATTATATCTCAATAAACCTGATGTTAAAAACAAAAACCTATCTCTGCTACTTCTGGGTTTGGAGGGAATGGTGGCTCCCTAATTTTGAATCTCCCCATGTCCGTTTCCCCCGCTCCCCAAACATAAAAACAACAGGGAGAGTAAATAGAACCACACTTGATCCTACGTTCAGCAATACTAGGAGACAGAGAATATCATGGGCTTCAAATTACCTGTAAGTTGTGAAATAAACTTAATTCCATTAAAGATCCTGCTGCTACTAGCCAGCAGGTGCTGAGAACAGAAATGGGGGAGGCTTAAAAGACTCCATGAAAAAAATAAAGTGGTTCAGAGGACTTAGGCAAAGCACAAACAGAGTAATCCCCTTACCTGCAGAAAGAGAAACTCCAACACTAACTGCAAAATACTGAACACAGGTTTGGATATACTAGAACATAGTACTTGCTCTTGAAAGAGTGGGACTGGGAACAGAAGCCTCAGAGAAGCATTGCTTCTGGAAGAGAATCAGATATGTAGAGGTGTGTGTAGTTTCCCTTGGAGACAGTCTACTGAAGGGAACGAAGAAGATAAGAGGGAAAAGTTAAGGATGCTGCAGAAACAAAAGAATATACACATCAACTCCTTCTTCCAGCGGCGCTATCTGAAAAGAGACTGCACAGAAAAGGGGGACTGTCAGAAGAGGGCACTCTCAAACTAGGAGCTCTGTCCAAAAAATGATTAGGATTATTAAAAAGCAGACCACATCCATATAAAACTGTAAAAAGCTGAAAATGTGATTCAAAGTTGAAATGCTGATGAAAATTCTCACTTAATCAAAAAGTTGACAGAAACTATAACACAGTCCTCCATATTGAATGACATATCCTCTAAAAGTATTTGGGAATAATGAAAAAGCTTGAATCAGAAATGTAAAAACTAAAAACAAATGGACACGCCCCACCCCAAAACAAAGGAAGAAATGAGTGTTGATTGAACCAGAAAAGAAATAGAAGAAAAAAGTCCGAATAATATTAGAGATGAAGACTAAATTACAGGGTGTCCAAGGGATAATAAATTCATATAAAATGTTATAAGGGGCACTGAGCTAAAGCAGGGATATAAAAACAGACTTAGAGACTGAAAACGAGCTTAAAAAAAAAAAAAAGTAGAAAGGGTTAGAGAGTAAATGATTGAATTGGAAGACTGGGAGAAGAGATCCAACATAAGACTACTTTGGAGACTGAAGAAGAAAATTGAAACAACTGACCAGAACTAATATCTAAAATTAGAATCTAAGAAGACATTCCAGAAATAAAAGGAACCTTAAATCTACATATTGAAAGGGCCTACTAGATACCAGGGAAAATACCCAGAACAGCCTAAGAAGTATGCTAGTAAAACTATTACACTTTAAAGATGTTTAAAAAAAAAAGTCCTCAGGGCCTCTAGGAAAAGATGACTTTGAAAGACATGTAAATTAAACTGGACAGACTTTTCACAAATAACATACAAAGCAAGGTAACAGTGAAGCAACATTTCTAAGAATCTTAAGGAAGTACAAACCAAGGATTTTATATCTAAGCAGCTGCCTTTCAAGAATCAATCAGGGTTATAGAAAGTTTTTATTTATTTTTATAAATTTATTTATTTATTTATGGCTGCGTTGGGTCTTCGTTGCTGCGAGCGGGCTTTCTCTAGTTGCCACGAGCGGGGGCTACTCTTTGTTGCGGAGCACGGGCTGTAGGCGCTCAGGCTTCAGTAGTTGTGGCACATGGGCTCAGTAGTTGTGGCTCGCTGGCTGTAGAGCGCAGGCTCAGTAGTTGTGGCACACGGGCTTAGTTGCTTTGTGGCATGTGGGATCCTCCCGGACCATGGCTCGAACCCATGTCCCCTGCATTGGTAGGCAGATTCTTAACCATTGTGCCACCAGGGAAGTCCTAGAAAGACAGTTTTGAATGTCCAAGAACTCAGAGAATACTGTGCCCATGTGCCCTTTTTGGTGAATCTACTTGAGGGAGATTCTAACCAGGTGTGACTAAGGAAACACCAAACGGATGAATGAAGACTTCATACATGTATTTGTAGAGCTGTGACCAACGAGGATGAGGCATTTTGGTGAATCAGTCAGAGTTTGATCAGAGGAGAAGGGCCACTAGGAGTAAGGAGAAATAATAAGGATTTGTTAAAGGCACTTGACCTTATGTAATTGTGGGAGCTGGTTAACTAGTCTACATGTATGTAGCTGTTGCTTCTGTGTCTAATGCCTCAATTTGGAGTCAGAAGTTCAGGCAGTTGAAAAGGAAAGATGGATAAGAAGTAGGGGAGATCAAGGGTAAACTACAGTCTGCACGCATGAACTGGAACCTGTGTAAGCTTCCAATTTAAATAATGAGGTGACCAGAAAAATAAGTTTGTTCCCTTCATCAGGAGCTAAAAACTTGCCTGGCCCAGGAGTTGCAAAAGCTGAGGGAGGAGATCTGGCAGGAGCTGGTGCAGCTGCCAGGGCCCAGCTGCTACCCCACAACCACTGAGGTGAGCCAGTAGATGAGCTACAGAGTGTGTAAACTGCAGTAGCACCTGGTGCCCTGCACCAGTCTTCCAACAAGAGAGGATATGGCTGCTGCTGCCTTTAACACCTTCCAGTTCTCTCACATAATATCTTGTGGTCCAGGATAACCCAGAGCTAGGCAGGGAATAGAATACTGGAAAACAATTCCAACTTAGCTAAATCAATAAATCCATCACCCAAGAGTAGAAGAATAATATAAAATCATATATTCTGAGAAAATTAGAAAGAATGCAACTAAAGAAAGATGGAAGGAAGAGAGGGGAAACAGAAGACTATTGATTATTGTATAGGTAATAAGTGGTAAAGGATGCCATTTAAAAATGATAGGCCAGATAGTAAAAGGTTATAAAAAATGGGGATTAACACTTTTATAATATGATTAAAAAGTATTAATAGGAAATAACCACTGGAACAGAAATAGAAAACTTTTTAAATAGAAGCAATAAGTTGCTTCCTTTATTGCTTGGTACATGGATATTCCTAATTGTTTTATCTTCGTTGTGAATGATTTTCACATTAAAACGTTTCTTCCTTTGTGCTGTTTAATGCTTTGGGGCTTGAAATCTACCTTGTCGGGTAGATCCTACCTACCAGGATCACACCTTTGTGTTCCTGTCGCTTTCATTTGCCCACGTATCTTTTTTTTTTTTTTTAGTTGTTTTGTTTGTTTATTTTTTTTTATACTGCATGTTCTTTTTTTTTTTTTTTTTTTAGTTGTTTTGTTTGTTTTTTTATACTGCATGTTCTTATTAGGCATCAATTTTATACACATCAGTGTATACATGTCAATCCCAATCGCCCAATTCAGCACACCACCATCCCCAGCTCACCGCAGTTTTCCTCCCTTGGTGTCCATATGTCCGTTCTCTGCATCTGTGTCTCAACTTCTGCCCTGCAAACCGGCTCATCTGTACCATTTTTCTAGGTTCCACATACATGCGTTAATATACGATATTTGTTTTTCTCTTTCTGACTTACTTCACTCTGTATGACAGTCTCTAGATCCATCCACGTCCAACAACTGACTCAATTTCGTTCCTTTTTATGGCTGAGTAATATTCCATTGTATATATGTACCACCTCTTCTTTATCCATTCATCTGTTGATGGGCATTTAGGTTGCTTCCATGACCTGGGTATTGTAAATAGTGCTGCAATGAACATTCGGGTGCATGTGTCTTTTTGAATTATGGTTTTCTCTGGGTAAATGCCCAGTAGTGGGATTGCTGGGTCATATGGTAATTCTATTTTTAGTTTTTTAAGGAACCTCCATATTGTTCTCCATAGTGGCTGTATCAATTTACATTCCCACCAACAGTGCAAGAGGGTTCCCTTTTCTCCACACCCTCTCCAGCATTTGTTGTTTGTAGATTTTCTGATGATGGCCATTCTAACTGGTGTGAGGTGATACCTCATTGTAGTTTTGATTTGCATTTCTCTAATAATTAGTGATGTTGAGCATCTTTTCATGTGCTTCGTGGCCGTCTGTATGTCTTCTTTGGAGAAATGTCTATTTAGGTCTTCTGCCCATTTTTGGATTGGCGTGTTTGTTTCTTTAATATTGAGCTGAATGAGCTGTTTATATATTTTGGAGATTAATCCTTTGTCCGTTGATTGGTTTGCAAATATTTTCTCCCATTCTGAGGGTTGTCTTTTCGTCTTGTTTATGGTTTCCTTTGCTGTGCAAAAGCTTTGAAGTTTCATTAGGTCCCATTTGTTTATTTTTGTTTTTATTTCCATTACTCTAGGAGGTGGATCAAAAAAGATCTTGCTGTGATTTATGTCAAAGAGTGTTCTTCCTATGTTTTCCTCTAAGAGTTTTATAGTGTCCAGTCTTACATTTAGGTCTCTAATCCATTTTGAGTTTATTTTTGTGTATGGTGTTAGGGAGTATTCTAATTTCATTCTTTTACATGTAGCTGTCCAGTTTTCCCAGCACCACTTATTGAAGAGACTGTCTTTTCTCCATTGTATATCTTTGCCTCCTTTGTCATAGATTACTTGACCATAGGTGCGTGGGTTTATCTCTGGACTTTCTAATTTGTTCCATTGATCTATGTTTCTGTTTTTGTGCCAGTACCATATTGTCTTGATTACTGTAGCTTTGTAGTATAGTCTGAAGTCAGGGAGTCTGATTCCTCCAGCTCCATTTTTTTCCCTCAAGACTGCTTTGGCTATTCGGGGTCTTTTGTGCCTCCATACAAATTTTAAGATGATTTGTTCTAGCTCCATAAAAAATGTCATTGGTAGTTTGATAGGGATTGCATTGAATCTGTAGACTGCTTTGGGTAGTATAGTCATTTTCACAATGTTGATTCTTCCAATCCAAGAACATGGTATATCTCTCCATCTGTTGGTATCATCTTTAATTTCTTTCATCAGTGTCTTATAGTTTTCTGCATACAGGTCTTTTGTCTCCCTAGGTAGGTTTATTCCTAGGTATTTTATTCTTTTTGTTGCAGTGGTAAGTGGGAGTGTTTCCTTAATTTCTCTTTCAGATTTTTCATCATTAGTGTATAGGAATGCAAGAGATTTCTGTGCATTAATTTTGTATCCTGCAACTTTACCATATTCATTAATTAGCTCTAGCAGTTTTCTGGTGGCAGTTTTAGGATTCTCTATGTATAGTATCATGTCACCTGCAAACAGTGACAGTTTTACTTCTTCTTTTCCAATTTGTATTCCTTTTATTTCTTTTTCTTCTCTGATTGCCGTGGCTAGGACTTCCAGAACTATGTTGAATAATAGCGGTGAGAGTGGACATCCTTGTCTCGTTCCTGATCTTAGAGGAAATGCTTTCAGTTTTTCACCATTGAAAATGATGTTTGCTGTGGGTTTGTCATATAAGGCCTTTATTGTGTTGAGGTAGGTTCCCTCTATGCCCACTTTCTGGAGAGTTTTTATCATAAATGGGTGTTGAATTTTGTCAAAAGCTTTTTCTGCATCTGTTGAGATGATCATATGGTTTTTATTCTTCAATTTGTTAATGTGGTGTATCACATTGATTGATTTGCGTATATTGAAGGATCCTTGCATCCCTGGGATAAATCCCACTTGATCATGGTGTATGATCCTTTTAATGTGTTGTTGGATTCTGTTTGCTAGTATTTTGTTGAGGAATTTTGCATCTATATTCATCACTGATATTGGTCTGTAATTTTCTTTTTTTGTAGTATCTTTGTCTGGTTTTGGTATCAGGGTGATGGTGGCCTCATAGAATGAGTTTGGGAGTGTTCCTTCCTCTGCAGTTTTTTGGAAGAGTTTGAGAAGGATGGGTGTTAGCTCTTCTCTAAATGTTTGATAGAATTCACCTGTGAAGCCATCTGGTCCTGGACTTTTGTTTGTTGGAAGATTTTAAATCACAGTTTCAATTTCATTACTTGTGATTGGTCTGTTCATATTTTCTGTTTCTTCCTGGTTCAGTCTTAGAAGGTTGTACCTTTCTAAGAATTTGTCCATTTCCTCCAGGTTGTCCATTTTATTGGCATAAAGTTGCTTGTAGTAGTCTCTTAGGATGCCTTGTATTTCTGCGGTGTCTGTTGTAACTTCTCCTTTTTCATTTCTGATTTTAATGATTTGAGTCCTCTCCCTCTTTTTCTTGATGAGTCTGGCTAATGGCTTATCAATTTTGTTTATCTTCTCAAAGAACCAGCTTTTAGTTTTGTTGATGTTTGCTATTGTTTTCTTTGTTTCTATTTCATTTATTTCCGCTCGGATCTTTATGATTTCTTTCCTTCTGCTAACTTTGGGTTTTGTTTGTTCTTCTTTCTCTAGTTTCTTTAGGTGTAAGGTTAGATTGTTTACTTGAGATTTTTCTTGTTTCTTTAGGTAGGCTTGTATAGCTATAAACTTCCCTCTTAGAACTGCTTTTGCTGCATCCCGTAGGTTTCGGGTCGTTGTGTTTTCATTGTCATTTGTCTCTAGGTATTTTTTGATTTCCTTTTTGATTTCTTCAGTGATCTCTTGGTTATTTAGTAACGTATTGTTTAGCCTCCATGTGTTTGTCTTTTTTACGTTTTTTTCCCTGTAATTCATTTCTAATCTCATAGCGTTGTGGTCAGAAAAGATGCTTGATATGATTTCAGTTTTCTTAAATTTACTGAGGCTTGATTTGTGGCCCAAGATGTGATCTATCCTGGAGAATGTTCCGTGCGCACCTGAGAAGAATGTGTAATCTGTTTTTGGATGGAATGTCTTATAAATATCAATTAAATCTATCTGGTCTATTGTGTCATTTAAAGCTTCTGTTTCCTTATTTATTTTCGTTTTGGATGATCTGTCCATTGGTGTAAGTGAGGTGTTAAAGTCCCCCACTATTATTGTGTTACTGTCAATTTCCTCTTTTATAGCTGTTAGCAGTTGCCTTATGTATTGAGGTGCTCCTATGTTGGGTGCATATATATTTATAATTGTTATATCTTCTTCTTGGATTGATCCTTTGATCATTATGTAGTGTCCTTCCTTGTCTCTTGTAACATTCTTTATTTTAAAGTCTATTTTTTCTGATATGAGTATAGCTACTCCAGCTTTCTTTTGATTTCCATTTGCATGGGATGTCTTTTTCCATCCCCTCACTTTCAGTCTGTATGTGTCCCTAGGTCTAAAGTGGGTCTCTTGTAGACAGCATATATACGGGTCTTGTTTTTGTATCCATTCAGCAAGCCTGTGTCTTTTGGTTGGAGCATTTAATCCATTCACGTTTAAGGTAATAATCGATATGTATGTTCCTATGACCATTTTCTCAATTGTTTTGGGTTTGTTTTTGTAGGTCCTTTTCTTCTCTTGTGTTTCCCACTTAGAGAAGTTCCTTTAGCATTTGTTGTAGAGCTGGTTTGGTGGTGCTGAATTCTCTTAGCTTTTGCTTGTCTGTAAAGCTTTTGATTTCTCCATCAAATCTAAATGAGATCCTTGCCGGGTAGAGTAATCTTGGTTGTAGGTTCTTCCCTTTCATCACTTTAAGTATATCATGCCACTCCCTTCTGGCTTGTAGAGTTTCTGCTGAGAAATCAGCTGTTAACCTTATGGGAGTTCCCTTGTATGTTATTTGTCATTTTTCCCTTGCTGCTTTCAATAATTTTTCTTTGTCTTTAATTTTTGCCACTTTGATTACTATGTGTCTCGGCGTGTTTCTCCTTGGGTTTATCCTGTATGGGACTCTCTGCACTTCCTGGACTTGCGTGGCTATTTCCTTTCCCATGTTAGGGAAGTTTTCGACTATAATCTCTTCAAATACTTTCTCTGGTCCTTTCTCTCTCTCTTCTCCATCTGGGACGCCTATAATGCGAATGTTGTTGCGTTTAATGTTGTCCAAGAAGTCTCTTAGGCTGTCTTAATTTCTTTTCATTCTTTTTTCCTTAGTCTGTTCCGCAGCAGTGAATTCCACCATTCTGTCTTCCAGGCCACTTATCCGTTCTTCTGCCTCAGTTATTCTGCTATTGATTCCTTCTAGTGTAGTTTTCATTTCAGTTATTGTATTGTTCATCTCTGTTTGTTTGTTCTTTAATTCTTCTAGGTCTTTGTTAATCATTTCTTGCATCTTCTCAATCTTTGCCTCCATTCTTATTCCGAGATCCTGGATCATCTTCACTATTATTATTCTGAATTCTTTTTCTGGAAGGTTGCCTATCTCCACTTCATTTAGTTGTTTTTCTGGGGTTTTTTCTTGTTCCTTCGTCTGGTATATAGCCCTCTGCCTTTTCATCTTGTCTGTCTTTCTGTAACTGTGGTTTTTGGTCCACAGGCTGCAGGATTGTAGTTTTCTTGCTTCTGCTGTCTGCCCTCTGGTGGTTGAGGCTATCTAAGAGGCTTGATGGGAGGCTCTCTGCCCACGTATGTTTGTGCATATCTTTATTTTTAGCTTTTCTGATCCAAATCTTTTTAGTAGATGAGTTAAACCCATTCACATTTATTTATAAGTATTATTATGTATAGTTATTGTGTTATTTTGTGTATTAGGTTTTACTTGCTGTTTCTCAACATGGTGTGCTTTTTTGCTATTTTACTTTACTGATTTCTTTTGATATATAGAAAATGTTGTATTTCTCTTTTATTGGTTTTATTTTATTTTATTGGTTATCTTTGTACTTATAACTTTAAAAAATAATAATAATGAACATTTGTTGAAGTTTTACAGTAGACTAGGTACTATGCTAAATGCCTTATACAGATTATCTTTTTAAATCCTCAAAACTGACCTATGAGGCAATTCCTATTATTTTCCCATTTTACAAATAAGAAAACTGATTCACAGAGAGATTAAGTAACATGCCCGAGATAACATGTTACTTGGTAATCAATGCTGAGTTTTTCTCTGAATCCAGCCTAACACTTCATACTTTTTCTTTCTATATTATTTTCTTGATATACTGTATTGATTAGGTAGAAGAAATATGTTGTTTTTAGTTTTTAGTTTTCAGCAGGTCTGCTGTCTACAACAAGGTTTGTTCTAAGAACTATACAATAGGAATTTTAAATAAATCAAAGACCTTATGGAAACATCTTGTTCATATTCATTATGTTAATCTATAATAGAATTAGGTCAGAAAAATTTAAGAGGGTAATGTGATAATAAATACCAACAAAAAGCAATCATAGTCACTGTGAATTTCAAAGGTGCTTAAAACAGGTGGAAAAAAGTTATAAAATTTCAACATCTTCTAAGAAAATAGAGAATATTATTTTAAAGCTTTATCTAGATAAAGGACACAGGGTTTTAAACTTAAAATAGCTGCATGGTTTTGATCATATGTGTTTGAATTTATATTTAAATGTTAATTTTTTATTCATGAGTGTAAATGCAGTTGAAGATACTAATTTAGTTCTGTGTTTCCTCTTTTTTAAATCTCTGACTGTTTATACTTATTTATGGCCCAAAACCTAATATGTGGATGGTGATATTCAAACTTTAATAGTTCATAATGTTCAACATATAATTTTTCCCGTTTAGATGGTCTTCTGATTGTTGGTGTTCACTCGGCTAAGTTTCCAAATGAAAAAGTCCTGGATAACGTTAAGAGTGCTATTCTTCGATACAACATCACCCACCCTGTGGTTAATGATGCAGATGCCAGCCTTTGGCAAGAACTAGAAGTTTCCTGCTGGCCAACTCTGATCATACTTGGACCCCGTGGAAACATGTTGTTTTCTTTGATTGGAGAAGGACATAGAGAGAAATTACTTTTATATACTTCAATAGCTTTAAAATATTACAAAGACAGGGGACAGATCAGAGATAATAAAATTGGAATAAAACTCTATAAAGATTCTTTGCCACCTTCACCATTGCTGTTTCCTGGCAAAGTAACAGTAGACCATGTTTCTAATAGATTGGTAATAGCAGACACTGGACATCATAGAATTTTGGTCGTCTGGAGGAATGGACAAATTCAGTACAGCATTGGAGGTAAAGTTTGCTAATTATGTTATATAATGTATTTTACATTATACATGTAAAAAAATAGTTCAAGGAAATGTATTAAAATTGAAATTTATAAATAAGAACTAATTGTAGAAGGGCAATATAGACTGATTTTAACTTCATCAGAAATTATTTTGTTAATTGTGTCTGAATTAATCTCTTCTCACTCCCTCAAAAACAAACAAAACTACCCAAAAAACTCCATTAAGATCAAAAGGAGGAAATCTTTTGTGTAATTTTCAAGTATATTCATATATCCCATCTTGTTTTTTCAAAAAACTGCCACACTATTGTATCTTATGAAAGTATTATATACATTTTAGATGTTGGGCATTTTAAATGGAAGTATTTCACTTTCCATCAAAATATAGCCATATATATGTATATATATATATTTATTTGTTTGTTTGTTTATGGCTGCGTTGGGTCTTTGTTGCTGCGTGCGGGCTTTCTCTAGTTGCAGCGAGTGGGGGCTACTCTTCGTTGCGGTGCACGGCCTTCTCATTGTGGTGGCTTCTCTTGTTGCGGAGCACAGGCTCTAGGCAAGCGGGCTTCAGTAGTTGTGGCACGCAGGCTGAGTAGTTGTGGCTCGTGGGCTCTAGAGCACAGGCTCAGTAGTTGTGGCGCACGGGCTTAGTTGCTCTGCGGCATGTGGGAGCTTCCCGGACCAGGGCTCGAACCCATGTCCCCTGCATTGGCAGGCGGATTCTTAACCACTGCGCCACCAAGGAAGTCCCTAGCCATATGTTTTTTAAGACCACAACAATACCCTAGGAAGTTGAGTCTTAGATTATGAAATAACGTAGGATTTGTATATTATTATACTTTTCTCTCCTTCCATAAGAACTTAAGCATACTTCTGAATCCATTCCATTTGGTTGTAGTGAAATAAAAGTATCATACAGGCATAGATCATTTTCTTCCATATCTCCCTGGTCTTGATCTAAAAAGGGCTCTTATTGACATATAATTAATAAAATCTGTTAAGTACATTATTAATCCTGCTCACCAGGCTGAACTGACATCTGACAACATAATTAGTCAAAGAGAAAAGTAATTCATCTCTTTGCAATCCTACTTTAGTCACACATGCAGTGTTAGTACATAAAGTAGGGATATCAACATTCCTGATGCAGATAAACTAATAAATAAACTGAAAAATAAACTGATTGTTTCCTAAGCCCTGGGGCTATTCTTAGTATGCCAAGGTATCATTCCCTTAGCTCTTGAATTCATTTGTTTCTTGTTTGTTGTTTCTGTTAGAGTTTGTGTGTGTTCTGTGTTGTTTATTTTGCTTGGGCAACTTGGTATTTTGGTTAATAACAGGAAGTTCTGACAGTTGTTACTCAAAAAGCATCTGTTATAGCAAGTTACATTTAAATGGTTAAAAGTTTTTAATAGATTCTAAAATTTTCTAAATAGTTTAGATGGATATTCTCCTTTGTTAAACAGAGGAACCAGCAGCAAGCTACCTTTTCCAAACGTGTTTCTAGGAATATTGTCATCTTGTGATAAACTTATAGTTATTCTACAATTTTTAAAAAAGAATTCTGTGGTCAGATACACTCAGGAAATACTGGTCAGATGTGCTTTAAAAGATTTTTGGTGGTGGTGGTGTCACTGTACTCAGATCTTTTACTCTGCCTAATGTATCTCATGAATATATGAGAGGAGGTTATAGTATACAGTATTTTCCAATCTGAAGTGATCACAGTACTCTCCCTTTTTTTTCCCCAGGGAACTCTCATCACCAACAATAATAAATAGTATTATTAATAATAGTAATAAGAGCAAACAAAAATATGCCTGGCATTTTTCTAAGCACTTTACCTGTACTATTTGGTCCTCAGAGTGCTATGAGTTAGGTATATTATTAATTCCATTTTACAAAAGAGAAACTGAGACACACAGAACTTGCCCAGATAATCAGCTAGGAAGAGCTAGTGTTTAAACGAAGTCTGTTAACTTGGGATTCATGGGCTATTAAGAAATGCTTGAATGATCCTCATGATTTAGGAACCCCTTGAAATTCCTGTGACATTTTATGGGCGTGTGTATTTTTGTAAGGAAAGGGTTTGTAATTTTCAGTTATAATCAAAGGAGTTTATCTTCCAAAATTGTTAAAAATCATTCATCTAGATTGTAAAAGATTTAAGTTATTTTTTAATTCTTTCTAGTCTAGATAATAGGTAATTCAGATGCTTTTTGAAGTAATTTCTTCTGATATATACTACTAAAGTGTACTAGTAACCATTATCTAGTAAGCCCTGTCATTAGCAAAATTTACTCTTGAGAAAAATAGGTATCTTGGGATACAGTTTAGTTTTTAGGTAGAAGTATCAAGTTATTTATATTAAAATCCCAGCTTTAAATACAAATTTTATTTTTTCGGTGTTACTTTGAGATAACTCTAAGTGGAAAAATTTTGTCTTACGGCTATCTTGTCTTGTAGGACCCAACCCTGGAAGAAAAGATGGAATGTTTTCAGAGTCAACTTTTAACTCACCACAAGGTGTAGCCATAATGGATAATATCATATATGTGGCAGATACAGAAAACCACCTTATAAGAAAGGTAATTTTCCATTTTAAATTAAGTTTTAATCCTTCTCATCAGAAAAACTTATATTTACTTGCTACATAAATATTTGAAGTGAGAGGGTGTTGCTTAGATACTTCAGATCATCCTCATTCAGCTTTTTTCTGAGGTTACTTGCTTTAACTTTATTCTTAGACAAACCCATCAAATCGTTTTTTTAATCCTTTATTTTAAAGTCATGTACCTAATCACCCAAAAGCTCCTCATTTTGAGGTATTTTCCTAACTACTATTTATAAAGTGATGCTTTGTCCTTTTTCAGTTAAATTTTCTCAAACTTAGAAAAAAAAAAAACCATACCACTCCTGCATCCCTTCAGCTCTTATACTTTGTCTGGGAATACTTATCTGTCAATTAGTCTTAAAATTTCTTTTATCTCATTATAAAAGTAATATATGATCTTGTTTTTAAAAAAATGAATTAATACATAAAGGTAAAAAAGGTCTCCTAATTATCTATTCAGGCTCTCCAGGGATAACCAACCATTGTTAAAATTTGTGTCTTCAGAAATTTTCTACTCATGTACAAATAATTTTATATTGAAAGGACTGTCTCTAGAGAATCTTCTTTTTTAAACAAATGGAATCATAATGTACATACATAATTTCTACATTCTTTTTTTAACTGTTTTTTTCCATGTTAGTCATATGACTATGACTGCATAGTATTATCTAGTTATTTTAAACATTTCTTATTGATGAGTATTCTGACTGTAACCTGTTGGTCTTTAAGTTGTTATTTCTATTTGGAAAATAAGTAAGTTCATCTAACCCATTCTGTCTGAACATATATGTACTACATATTGTACCTAAGTACATTTAGGTACTTCCTTGCTTTTCTCGCTATTTCTCTCTCTCGATATTTTTGACCATTTATATTACAAAATTATCAACTAATATATATATAATAGGAAAAAACATATGTAGAACATTTAATAATAACCACTGTAATGTAAATCTCCATGGGGGTATGACATTTGTTTTCTTTACTACTGAAATCCTAAGCACCTATAACAGTGCCTGGCCCACAGTAGGTGTTTATTAGATATTTGTTGAATGAATTTATGAGCAAATAACATCTGTAGAATGAAGCATTTTCTAAAGTGTAAATTCCTCTTAATATGAAATGATGTTACATGAAAAAAGGATTTTGTAGATTTATAAATTAAAGCAGACTTATTTTTTGAAAGTCTTGCTAATATATTTTAATATGCTAATATATTGTGAATACACTAGTGGGGGGATGTGTGTGTGGTATTTCTAAACTTATTTCACCAAGGAGCCCTTTTTAGGCAGAACTTTTCATAGGACTAATAGCTTAATGTTGTATACTCTGGGAAAAGTGCTTTTATGTTACTAACTCCTTAGAGGTCAGTATTTCTTTATCATTATCTTTTGGGGGTTCTATGCTTCTAAAATTCACCATAGTGTCATAGATATCTAACAGGATATTGAAGTAGTAAGATACGTAGCCCACAACATACAGGGAGTACTTGTCCTTTTTTGATTTTATGTTATTTCTCTTGCTTTAGGACTTAGTGGGTTTTGGAGTATTGACTGCATTTCAAATACTTTTTAAGTAGCATAATCATTATAACAAATATAGGTTACTCGAAGTCATTTTTATGACTTAGTTTAGTGTCTGCAAAAATGGAAATGAGAGAATTATGATTTCTTCCTTTTGTTTTAAAAGTATAAAATATTTATTGTATTTTACATTTGTTTAAGATCTCCTTTGCAGAGGGTTGATCATACTCCTACATTCACAGCTCATGAACATCATTGTTTCATCCCAACCTGTCTCTTGTTAGATTAACTTATTTATTAATTTGTAAATTCCTCTTCATCTCCATTCCCATTTCCCCTGCCATTCCCTGTACATAAGTACTCCTATAGGCAGCCTTTCTGATATGTTTAATTCACATCTTCTTATTTATCTGTGACCTTGTAAACCATGTAGTATTTTGTGTGTGTGTGTTTTTAACAACTTTATTGTGATATATTTTACATAGTACAAAGGTCACCCATTTCATGAATATAATTCAGGAATTTTTAGTAAATTTAACAAGTTGTGTAACCATCACCATAAATCATTTTTAGAACATTTTCATCCTCCTAGGAAGAACCCTCATGCCAAATTACAGTTAATCCCCGTTCCCACCCCCAGCCCTAATCTACTTTTTGTCTCTGTAAATTTGCCTCTTTGAACATTTCATATACACAGAATCATACAATATATGGTCTTATGTGTCTGGCTTCTTTCATTCTGTGTAATGTTTTTGAGGTTCATTGATGATGTAACATGTCAGTAATTAATTCCTTTGTATTGCTGGATAGCATTCTATTGCATGTATAAACCACATGTTATCCTTTTACCAGTTGGTGGACATTTAAGGTGTTTTCCAATTTTTGGCTATTTATAAATAATTCACATATAAGTATTGTGTGGACATACATTTTTATTTCTCTTGGGTAGGTGTGTAAATACTGGAAGTGTTGATTCGTATGTTTTATATTTTGTGTTTAACTTTTTGAGAATGTGCTAAACCACAGTGGTTGCATCATTTTACATTTCTATCTGCAATATATGTGGGTTCCAATTTCTCCATATCTTCACCATTACTTATCATTTTCCATTTTCTTTCTTTTTTTTTTTTCATTTTCCGTTTTTAAACTTCTAGGCATTCTACTAGGTGTGAAGTGGCCTATCATTGTGGTTTGGAATATGCATTTCTCTAATGAGGAATGATGTTGAGCATCTTTTCCTACGTATATGGACCATTTGTTTATCTTCTTTTGAGAAGTGTCTATTCAGATTCTTTGACAATTTTTTATTGGGTGTTTTGTGTTTTTTATTATTGAGTTGTAAGAGTTCTTTATATATTCTGGATGCAAATTCCTTATCAGATATATGATTTTCAGTACTTTCCCACATTCTGTGAGTTGTCTTTTCACCTTTTTTTTTCCACACACACACACACTGTATTTTATTTTTACAAGAGATAAATAAACTGACACCAAGCATTGTAAATGGATGACCACAACAAAAGCAACAGATTGCAATTACCAAACACGAAACACACTCATACTATGTCATAATATTGACATTCAGTCCAGTAATCCTCCACTGTAACAGCTCCTTTACTTTGCAGTGAAAATTGATTTGTATATTTTTTGCCTCTGAGTCCTTGTGGGATTTTTTTTTTATTCAAAGAGAAAGTCACAAAAATTATAATCATCCTCATCAGTTCACTCAGTCCCATGTAATTAATTTTTTTTATCTTGATCTTTTGTTAGCACTTTTATGAATTCATCAGTTTTCCATTAGAGTTCTGAAAATGCTTATTCATTCAGTTCAGCAGTATAGTCAGTTACCAGAAACCTATACTTGTCAGAGTCTTTTGCATGAATTCCTTGAAGATGAAACCCTTTTATAGGAACATTTTTGCGAAAGCATCAGAGTACACCCAGAACTGTCTGTAAATGACAAAAGACTTAAAAATGACCACAGTTAAAGATTTGATGAAAGTTCATAATAATACAATTGACAAGGAAATTTAGTTATTTCTGAGATATACATTTTAAAGTAATAACTAGAATTATGACTTATAACATTATACCAGAACATATAAGATTTTTAGAAATTTCATGTAATGTCTGAAACATTTATATTAACATATATACAAATACAAATTACATTATATAATTATATACATTCCATACAAATAACCCAAAGAAAGTTTAGTATTAGTTGTTTTTTTTGTTTGTTTGTTTTGTACTGCAGGTTCTTATCAGTCATCAATTTTATACACATCAGTGTTTACATGTTACTTGATTTTCTAAAAAGCATCAAATCAATCAGGGGAGAAAGGAAAGTCATTTCTGCACATGTGCTTGAACAACTAAATACCAACATGGGGAAAAAATAAACATGACCCCTACTTCACACACCATATACAAACATCAATTCAAGATGCATCACAGACCTAAATGTAAATGCTAAAACTATGAAGCTTTTACAAGAAAACTTGAGAATATCCTTGTGACTTGCATGTAGGCAAAGGTTTCTCAAAGACAGGACACAGAAACAAAAATCATAAAAGAAAAAAACTATAAATTCAAATTTATCTAAATATAAAACTTCTATTAAACTTCACTGTTAAAGTGAAAAGCCACAGGCTGTCAGAAAATAGTCACAAAAATTCACAAAAACACATCTATGAAGGGGATTAGTATCCATGAAATATAAAGGCTTCTACAACTGAAAAATGAGAAGGCAAACCAATGAAAAATGAGCCAAAGATTTGAATATTTTTCAAAAAGATATAAGAATGACCACAAGTACATAGAAAAGTGATCAACATCATGAGCTGAGAAGGAAATGTACGTTCAAACCACAATGAAATACCACTGTATAGCCAGTATAATGGTTAAAATTAAAAAGACTGACAATAGCATAGGTTGGCAAGGATGTGGAGCAGTTTGAACTCTCTCATACATCATTGGTGGGAATAGAAAATGATAGAGCACTGGAGAAAACCTTTTGGGAGTTTTTTAAATCAAACTAATCATATACTTGCCCTATAACATAGCAGCTACAGCCCTCTGTGTGTACCCAAGAGAAGTGAAAGCATGTCCACAAAGAGGCTTACACAAGAATATTAATAGCAACTCTATTTGAAGGCCCCCAAACTGGAAATTAGCCCAGCTGTCTGTCAGTAAGAAAATAAATAAATGAACTGTGATGTATTCCTTATATGGAATACTGCTCAGCAATAAAAAGGAACATGAATAAATCTCAAACATGTTAAATGAAAGAAGCTTCACACAAAAGAGTTCATTACTGTATGATTCCATTTATCTGAGATCCTAGAAGAGTTACAACTAATCTGTGATGGAAAAAAAAAAATTAACACTGTTTGCCACTGGGGTCAAGAAGGACTGGAAAGAGGTATGAGGGAACTTTCTGGAGTGAAGGTAACATTCTGTATCTTTATATAAGTTGGGGCCACACAGGTTTATGCATTTTTGAGAATTTATCAGGTGATACACTTAAGATTTGTGCATTTCGTTGTAAGTTTTGCCTCAAAAAAGGAAAAAGGAGATCTGAAAAAATATGGAATTCTAGTTAATGACAAGCCTACTGAAATATTTAGGGACAGTGTACTAATGTTCATGATTTACTTTGAAATGCATCAAAAAATATAAATGAATTGAAGGATTGATAGCTGGATGAGATATGTGATAAAGCAAGTCAGTGAACTGTTGATATATGGATATTTGGTGCAGTATTCTTTCAGCTTTCTCTGTGTTTGAAATTTTTCATGATAAAATGTTGAAAGTGTCTCAGGAGATGAAACCAGAGCCTCTTTTTTCAGTAGAATGCATTGATTTTTTGGTTTATGAAGCAGAGGCAATATAACGTAGTAGAGCTAGAACTGGTTCAAATCCAAGATCCTTGACTTACTAGCTGTGGGATCTTGGGATCTTAATGATCTGTGCCTCAGTTTCCTCTAAAGTAATCAAAATCACAGTCATAGGGTTATTAAGATGGATGGATGGATGGATGGATGATACTTGGATTAGTTCTTACCACATATTAAGCTCCATATGTGTCAATTACTAGCCAAGCATAATTGAAATACATACATTTAATTTTAAGAAGCAAGTGTTTCCCTTGATTCTGCTTTAAATTTTCAAATTTCACCTGCTTTTAAAGTATTTTATAGTTGAGATGAGATCAACAGCAGTTCTGGTAGAGGCATGATGAGGGAGGGGAGTAAGAGGAAAGTGGGGCAATGGACGGATGGAGAAATGAAAAGGACTGAGTTTTATGCATTTCAATAACAAGGTCACCATGTACTTGATTAGCCTGTTTTTAAAGCTTTTTTTTTTTAAGTATTTATGTTGCACATTTTTTTTTTACACACTAAAAACCACTCAGTTTTATTAATTAACATATAATAAGTTCACACATACTGTAAATAAAGTACATGTTTTCTGTATGTTCTACTGGAAATAGATGCATTGCATAAAACCTGTATTAATGTCTATAGATTGACCTAGAAGCTGAGATGGTGAGCACTGTAGCTGGCATTGGAATTCAAGGTACAGATAAAGAAGGTGGAGCTAAAGGAGAAGAACAGCCCATTAGTTCTCCTTGGGATGTAGTTTTTGGAAGGTCAGGTATGTAAACTTTTGATATTAAATATAAGTAAAAGTAAGATTTTTAAGATATTATGGGAACATTCATTTGGATTAATTCTTTTACTAGTTATTTTATGATTTTATACCAATGACTTGGGATTTGTTAATTGCATAAAAACAAAGCCAGCAGTAATATATAGAAGATAGAGTAAATATATCATTATATATAACATGTAACATTACATACATATTATATTTTATACACAAGATAGGGTATGTATTTCTCTAATGTTAAAGAGTTTCATCTTAGTTGCAGCTTCCAATTAAGATAGTTCTGAATATTCTGAAATTGGAAGGATTATAGTTTCAGAATTTCAAAAGATTATTCACGCACTATACTGTTTAACAATGTCCTTTTTATTTACTGTCATGTGAAAAATCAAGAAATGACAGCGGGTTTTTTTTTTAGATTATCAATAAAATTTTTATTTAATTATTATAGCTTCTTTTGAGTAGTTAAAAAAAAACTTTACCTATATACAATGGAATAAAAAAGAATGAAATCTTGCCATTTGTGACAACATGAATGGACCTAGAGGGTGAGAAAGACAAATACTGTATAATTTCACCTATATGTGGAATCTAAAAACAAATGAGCAAACATAACAAAACAGAAACAGAGTCATAGATACAGACAACAAACAGGGAAGGGGATGGTGGGGATGAGTGAAATAAGTGAGGAAAATTGAGGTACAAATTTCCAGTTACAAAAGAAATGAGTCACAGGGATGCAATGTACAACATGAGGAATATAGTCAATAATAATACAATATCTTTGGTAACTAGGCAATGTATAGAAATATCAAATCACTACATTGTGTACCAGGAGCTATCATAGAGTTGTAGTCGATTATACTTCAAAAAACAAACAAACGTATAGAGAAAGAGATCAGATTTGTGGTCACCAGAGGCAGGGGTGGGGGATTTGGATGAAGGTGGTCAAAAGGTACAAAATTCCAGTTATGAGATACTTAAGTAGGGCTATAATGTACAACATGATTAATATAACTAACAATGCTGTATGTGTGTATGAAAGTTAAGATGAGTAAATCCTAAGAGTTCTCATCACAAGGAAAAAAATTGTTTTTTCTTTTCTTTCTTAATCTATATGAGGTGATGGATATTCACTAAACTTAATGTAATTATTTCATGATGTATGTAAGTCAAATCATTATGTTGTACATCTTAAACTTATACAGTGCTATATATGTCAATTATATAAATAAAACTGGAAGAAAAAGATAAAATTAAAAAATAAAACTTAATTTAGAAAGTAAAAACTTTATCCTACTGAATTACTCAGATAATTGAAAATGAGATTTGCCTTATTTTTACAATCTTTATTACCTATATATTACTTGACTAAAAGATAATTCAGGAGCGCTAGTACTCTTATTTTTCACTGGCCCTCAGCGTTGCTGACATGGTTATCTACATGTTTAAAACCAGAGTAACGAAGAAAGAAATTTAGTAGAATATATTGAAAATGGAACTTGGAGCTACATGGTTTGTATGATTTTAATATATTTATAGAGTGACTTAAGCACCATCTTAGTTGGATGATTTTACATTTGAGATAATTTTTTTATGATGCCAATTTGGTTATAATTCAAAGACCTTAATTTTTTCATTGTGATTAACTTTTTTTTTTCTTTTTTAATTTATTTTTGGCTGTGTTGGGTCTTCGTTTCTGTGCGAGGGCTTTCTCTAGTTGCGGCAATCGGGGACCACTCTTCATTGCGGTGCGCGGGCCTCTCACTATCGCGGCCTCTCTTGTTGCGGAGCACAGTCTCCAGACGCGCAGGCTCAGTAGTTGTGGTTCACGGGCCCAGTTGCTCCGCAGCATGTGGGATCTTCCCAGACCAGGGCTCGAACCCGTGTTCCCTGCATTGGCAGGCAGATTCTCAACCACTGTGCCACCAGGGAAGCCCTGTGATTAACTTTTTATAAACCTTTTAATATTTATAAAGTAACTGAATGAACTTCTGGTACTACCTGCACTTAATATATGTAACTTAGGTATTTTGTGTAAGTTAGTTTTGAAAATTCCATTTTTGGAATTTGGTGCCCTGACAATGAAGAGTTGTGTTAGTGGCTCACAGTGGGGAGGGGTTGAGAAGGTAGAGGGAGCAGTGTGTCTCAAGAGCAATCAGTAAGGGGACATATTATATGTAGAGAGTTTAAAAACAATAAGAAAACCAACTACACCTCGATCTTCTTTTTATCACCATGCGCCAGCAATTCTAAATAATTTCAGGGTTAAAAATACTCATCCCCATCAGGACTTAACTGGTCTTGCCTCCCTGCTTTTGGTACACACCTGAGCTATTTGAACATAATCTTATAGATGGAAAAACAGTCTGAAATATATCTGTTAGTAAAATAGTCAAAGTGGATGAGAACTGTTATTTCGGTATGTTATTACCTTCCCTCAAGGAAAAAACAATTCTCTTAATATGTAAGCCCCCAGTGATTTATAGTTAATAGTCCATATAGCAATTCAGTTATTGATATTTATATTTTACATCTTACAGCCTGTATTTACTGTCAGTAATTGCCACAGTAAAGCTTCATAAGAAATCATCCCCAAACTCATATAAACCTAAACCTTTATTTCTCACTTACATACAGGGTTGCGGTTCAGTTGATCAAGGCTGAGCCTGGGCTGGGTTCCAGACTGTTTTTTGGGTCCAGATCTGCTCCATTTGTTTCTCCTTTTCCTTGAGCCAGTAGCTGACTGAGGTATATTCTTTTGGCAAAAGGCAGGAGCACAGGAGAGTAAGCCCAGTTACACACATGTAAAGCCTTTGCTCATGTCATATCTGCTTACCTACTGTCATTAAAGCAAGTCACATAGCTAAGCTCAAAGTTATGGGGCAGGGATAATGCACTTTGCCTACAATGAGGCAATGGCAAGGGTGTGGTTGTATTATTACCACAGAGGAATAAAGACTTGAGACCAGTAATTCAATCTGTTACATATTTCAGAATTTACATTGCTTAAAAACAGGGTGTACTTTACCGGATGCTTTACTAAGTTGGATTTATTTAATAGAGTACTTACATATTTTTATAGGCTAAAAATTTTTCAGTCATACTTTATGGCATGGAATTTCTGGTAGTTTATCTCGTATTGAGAGTGTACCCAAATTGCTTTCCAAGGAAAATATTGGCTCTGTTGACAAGTACTCCCTCAGCTTCCAACTGGAGTGATGTGCTGAGGCTTGTGTCTTTATTAAGCTCAGCTTTTAGAAAAGGAAGTGAATCCTACCTTAGCTCAATAGATCATTAAAAGCATATGGTTCCACATTTAACTTACAGTTTAAATTAGCTTCACTCCAGGTATTTGGCAAGAGGAGTAATCTTGAATGCACTTAAATAAGCTCAACACCTTTCAAAATGCTAAGAGAAAATGGTTTTCAAATACTGTATGAAGGACCTATAATCACAATGACTACAAAAGTTTTTAACCTTGAGTTATATACCCAAGGCATTCATGGTTAGATTTTGCGAAGTACTTAAATTTCCCAGAAATTCTATTTGAGGTTTGGGGGAATTGGTCAGATTCTCATCAGAGTTTCAAAGTGGTGTGTTACCCCAAAACATTTTAAGAGCCACTGCTTTAAATCACTCTGAAGTCTAATCCTGGATTAATGCATATTGTCAGAGTATGGGGAAATTGGATCATAGAATAATTGCTCTCCTTACAATTGTTTTTACTAAACTATATTTTGATATCATGTCATTCATTTAAAAATATATTAACACATCAACATATCTTACATTCATTTATATGTGTATATGTTTCATATTATATATTTCATCAAAAACAGTCCTATGGGACTTCTGAACTGTTTTTACTATAAGGGTTTGCTGCTAATTTCAGTTATTGTCTTATAAATAACCTCTGATTATCTACCAGAGAATTTTTCTGTGTTATAGATAATTATGTTTTTTTCTAAGTATCAAGTTTGTTTTTAAGCTCCTGGATAATTTGAATATCATAACTGATTATGTTTGCATTGTTATATTGATTCCTAGGAAACTTGGAGACAGATTTGTCTATAGCAAAGTGTAATGGAAACATGACATTCATTTTTTAATATTACTTGGCTGCATCTTTCCTTTCTACTCTATTTACCTATTGCTTCAATTTTCTTATTTTAAATTTATTTATCTTACTAGGGTTTATTTCCTTGTAACTACCTGAATACTTTGTGAAATAAAAGTAGAAGTACATAAATCCAGTAGCATAATTTACTGAACTGATTGGGTATGATAATTGATCCATGTGGAAAAAAGAATCTGTTAGTCATAAAACTAAAAATGCGTTAAGAACTATAAATGTACATTTATAAAATGTACATTTTTAAACCAGTCTTTTGATGTTTAAGTGTGTCTTTTCTGACAGTCTTATACCAATCACAGTGTATTGTTTTGGTTTCCTTAAACTGTGATGAGTTTTTAAAACACCTGCAAAGAAAACAGGGCTGAAATTTTTAAAACCTGTTCTTTCCAATTGTCTTTCCACATCTTATTCACTAATAATTTGATTTTGCTACTTGCCTTTATTGTCTTTCCAAAGTATTAACTTTGTTTTCAGAGGAAAAACTTCCTTCCAATTCATTCATATTGAATTGGTTTGAATATATTTAAATTATGTAATTGTACAACTGGTTTAAGCAGATGTGGGATTAAATGCAACTTGAAGGGGACTGTGGTTAAGAAAAATTGTTCTTGTAAGCACTTAAATTCTTTAATACTTTAAGAATTATATAGAATATTTCTGAAATTCTGCCATAGTTAGGAATATGAGAAAGGATGGAATTATCAGAAGGAAAACATGAAAAATAGATAAGGTATTGTGGTATCTTCATATATTAAGCTGTTCTGCAGTGCAAACAATGGACCACAGCTACACCTGACAGCATGGAGAAGTATCAGGAAATCTGTTGAGTGGAAAAAGCACCTTTTATAGAATGTTCAGTAGCAAGCAAGACTAACTATACATTGAGAGATCCATTCAGACATGGTAAAATTTATAAATCAAAGAAGATAATGAAAAACAAATTTTTAGACTGGTAGTTCCTTCTGGGAAGAGGAGGAGGATATGCTCACAGAGGGATGCAGAAGTTTTCAAACAATCTTCCCTTTTCTTGAGTTGGTGTTGTGCACATGGATGTTTAGTTATTATTTAAACTTTATGTAGAACAGTTATCCATTCATATGCATATTTAAGTAAAAATTAAACCTTAAAAGGAAAGAAAATAGATCAGATAAAGAGAGTGAAAAATAACAGACAATATACCGTTGAATATATACCCCACCAAGAGACTCAGATAATGAACAGCGTACTTCAAAAAGAGATTAGGGAAAGGGACTTGAAATACCTCTGATTATTTTAAATATATATGTAATATGTAAATGTGTGTGTGTTTGTATTTTAAATAGTACCTGAATATTTAACCTAATTATGCCATTACAGTGATAAAAGCATGGAAATAATTCACATAAATTGATTTTTACAAAAAATCACTTTACAAAAGTTATTTTCATCTTTGTCCATTTTTGAATATCACTCTAACTATGGTCAAAACTTTATAATGCACTAAAAATAATTTAAAATAACTCCAATAAGTTCATTTTTTCACCAGAAACATTGCCATGTTTCTACAATGCATATCAAGTCTGTGCTGTCTCCACTCATGCCAGACAATAACCTGAGAATTTTTTTTATCGTAAAGGTCAGAACCCCTGATAGTCTCTAAGCACTTCAGACTTCACCTGATTTAAATCATTTACAGAAAGGATAGTGTGCCCAAATCCCATTAACCTTCCTTGGCCCTTTAATCAGCATTTCCCTAGATAGAAATTTAGTTGTACTTATTTGACCTTTAATGATTGAAGTCCAACTATTTAGTATGCTTGTCTGGTAATCTACAGCTTAGATAATATGCTTCTCTGACTTCCATTAATATGCTCTAAATAAAATACATTTATCCTCTTATCAGGTGATACAAAATTTTTTTGAGGAATAAATTTTATATAATGTGACTAGTGTGTTTTTATTTTAACAAAATAAAAACAGTTGTAGTATTTTTATATCTGAATAACTATTATCACACTGACTTGGTGTTTATAAGGTTTTTTTTCAGTCCAAATGATGAGGTAATAATTTACAGAAAGTAACATTTACCCTTAATAGGTGTAAGTTCTATTATGAAGACTCTTTATAACCATTGCTACAATCAAGATATAGAATATTTCCATCACCCCAAAAAGTTCTCTCATGACTCTGTTCAATCTCCCTCCCTCCCCCTCTACCACCCACTCTACCCACTCCATCCACTGGCAACAATGATTTCTTGTTCCTCAGTATAGTTTTGTATGTCTGGTTTCTTTCAGTTACCATAATCTTTTGCGATTCATCCATGTTCTTGCATGTATCAGTAGTTCTTTTTTATTGTTGAGTAGTATTCCATTGTACAGCTGTACCACAATTTATTAATTCACCAGTTGGTAAGCATTTCAGCTGCCTCTGGTTTATGGCAATTGTGATTAAAGCCTCTATAAACGTTTGTGTACAGGTTTTTATGTGGACATATATTTTCTCTTGGGCATAATGCTTAGGAATGAAATTGCTAGATCATATGATAAGTGTATGTGTAATTTTATAAGAAACTGCCAAACTGTTTCCCAAAGTTGGTGTTTTCTTAAAAATCCGTGTCTGGCTGGAATAATTTTGCTTTTGGGTGAAGAACTAACTTTAACATTTCTTGTAGCACATGTCTGCTAACAGTGATTTCTCTTGGCCCTTTCTTTGGAGGGGGAGGGTCTGAAAAAGTAGCATTCATTTTTGAAAGCTATTTTTACTCCATAAATAAGTCTGGATTGGCTTTTTTTTTTCTTTGATATTTTAAAGATGTCATTCCACTGTGTTATAGCTTACATAGTATAAACAAGCAGTCTGATTTAATTCTTTTCCTAGTTCCTTAGTATAAAAAATGTGTTTTTTCCTTTGGCTGCCTTCAAGATTTTCTCTTTGGTTTTCAGCAGTTTGATTGATATGTCTAGGAGTTATCCTGCTTAGGATTCTTGATGTCCTTCGTTATCTGGAAAAATTCTCAACCATTATCTTCTCAAATAGTTTTTCTGCTCCTTTCTCTTCTTTCTGGGATTTCAGTTACTCATATGTTAGATTCTAATATTATATTCAACAACTTTTACATATTATGGTTTTGGGTCTTTTTAAATTTTCACCCTTTTTTCTCTTTGTGTTTCAGTGTGCATAATTTCTGTTGATTTATCTTTAGGGTCATTGATTGTTTCCTCAGCTGTGTCTAGTCAACTGATGAGCTTGTTGAAGGAATTTTTCATTTCTGATATTGTTCTTTTTCTAATAGTATTTCCATTTCATTATTTCTTAGAGATTTCATCTATCTGCTCAAATTCCCCATCTATTTAGGTATGTTGGCCATCTTTTTCTCTAGATTCTTTACCATAGTAAGCATAGTGATTTCAAAGTCTATGTCATAGATCTAAATTTCAGGTCATCTCTGAGTCTGTTTCTGTTGATTGCTTTGTCTCTTGAAAATGGTTTTTTGTTTGTTTTTTAATTTTGTTTTGCTTACATTTATGTGCATCTTCTCATTTTTTGTTAAATTCCAGTCATGCGTGGAACTATAGAGGCTAAGATCAATAGTATTTGTCATTAATATGGGAGGTCGAGTCAATTTAGTCAGAAGCTGGCCTGGATCTGGATTTTATTATTGCTGTGAGTTCTGTCAAATCACCATAGCTTTCACAGTCCTCTAGCAGTGGGCTGTTGCCTAAGCCTGGGGGGCTAGATGCTAGAGACTTTTTCTTAGTGTTAATACTCCACCGTCAGCTTTCAGTCAGCCAGCACAGATCCCCGAGGCATAGACTGCTGCTGTCTTTCTGTACTAGGTTGCACTGGGGCTAAGGGAGAGTTCTCTGTTGTTCTCGTGAGCCTCAGTCTTAGGGAGGCACTGTGTACCTGGGCCTCCATGAAACGAGGTGGAGAGCTTAGAGCTTTTTCAGTGATTCTGTTCCTTCTCTCTCTGGCAGCTAAACTCTGTCTTATATCTGTGAGTGGTTTTGAAGCGTTTCCTGCTTCTCTCCCAGCAGTGGGAAATCTCTACTTGGTGTCTGGGGTCTTTGGCCAAAGACATTTCCTTGCCCCTCCCCCAGAGGTAGACAGATTTTTTTTTTTTTCCTCTCCCCCTTCTCCAGTTATAATTAGTCTTCTCCTGTGCCCTGGCAGTGGCAGACTTTGTTACTTTTTCCTGGTGGATTAAGGCTTTGCTTTACAGGGGAGATTTAGAAGCTGTGCAGAAAAAACCATTTACACTAATGGATGATTTCACAGATGCCATTAAGAGGGTTCCAGTCAGTGGGATCTATTTTGGTCATAGTTGCTTAAAATAACACAGAATTTTTAAAAGCTGGACTGCAGGTAATTTTTATATTCATATTTCATTTGCTGATTTTGTTCCTGTTTTCTGAAACTATTTCACTAATCTTTCTTGATAATTGATAATTATGAGGGATTTTGCCTTTAAAAATACTTAACTCCCAAAACCTTTTTAGCTATTGGCATTGTCCTTTTTTAATTTTTAATTTGTGACTGCTGTAAGTCAATGATTCTAAGGACACTTTTTTTTTTTAATAAATTTATTTTATTTATTTATTTTTGGCTGCATTGGGTCCTCATTGCTGCATGCAGGCTTTCTCTAGTTGCGGCGAGTGGGGGCTACTCTTTGTTGCAGTACAGGGGCTTCTCATTGTGGTGGCCTCTCTTGTTGCAGAGAGCGGGCTCTAGGCACATGGGCTTCATTAGTTGTGGCTCACGGGCTTAGTTGCTCCACAGCATGTGGGATCTTCCTGAACCTGGGATCGAACCCATGTCCCCTACATTGGCAGGCGGATTCTTAACCACTGCGCCACGAGGGAAGTCCCAAGTGCACTCTTAATTTACAGTTGAAATGTTCATGATTGCCACATTCTTGTTAGAAGGAACTAATATACCCATACTTGGTGATACAACTATATACTTTTTTTTTTTAAAGCTGAGGGGAAAGTCAAGAGACTTCTTCCCAACAGGATGGAAATTTTATTTTTTATTTTATTTTATTTTACTTATTTATTTTTGGTTGCGTTGGGTCTTCGTTGCTGTGTGCAGGCTTTCTCTAGTTGCGGCGAGCGGGGGCTACTCTTTGTTGTGGTGTGCGGGCTTCTCATTGTGGTGGCTTCTCTTGTTGCAGAGCACAGGCTCTAGGCACACAGGCTTCCGTAGTTGTGGCACGCGGGTTCTAGAGCGCAGGCTCAGTAGTTGTGGTGCACAGGCTTAGTTGCTCCATGGCATGTGGGATCTTCCCAGACTAGGGATCGAACCCATGTCCCCTGCATTGGCAGGAGGATTCTTAACCACTGCACCACCAGAGAAGTCCCACAACTATATACTTTAGATTTAAAAATCCAGGATGAACAGTATAAACATGATTCTTATTAGTTTGATAGACATTATAAATGCCAGACTACACCCCCCCCCCATTTTTTTTAACTCCCATTTTATTTGCATGAACAAACTCTTCAGCCCTCAGTGAAATGGTTAGGCAGGGTAAAAACTTCTTGAGTGGCAGTTTAGCAAGGAAGTGATGAGACTGGACTCTGGGGCCAGACCACTTGGGTTCTAATTAGTTTCACATCTTAGTAGTTGTGTGACTTTGGACAAGTTACTTAGCCTCTTGATGCCTCAGTTTCCTCATCTAAATGGGAGATACTAATAATATCTACCTCAAATGCTTATTGTGAGAATTATGAGAATTAATATATGGAAAGCACCCAGAACAGTGCCTGGCACATAGATAGTACTATATAAGTGTCTTGTTATTGTTGTTTGCTATAAGATTCTCATTATAAAAATCTCAAGGAGATGTTGATAAGCTGAACCAAACCGAAAATGGAAAGGCAAGGGACTGGAAAAAATACTTGAAAGAGATTATTTGGCCACAGGCTATTCCAGAGGCTACAAGAAGAGAAGGGCAGAAGGAGTGACCTAGCCACAAATACTGGAGTATAAAGCCTTGGTTACATTTGATCAGATCTCAATGTCTGATCACACATTAAAATGCACTTGGGTAATTGAATCCAAAGCTAAGTCCATGGGGCAGGGGTGGAAGGGAGGGAAAAGAGAACGGGCCAAGCAGAGTATTGGCCAGAAGAGCACAGGCTCACTTCTGTAGTTCCTTCGTTCTGATCAGAACACTAATAATCTGGAATTGGACTCACTAATGGATTATTCTTCCAGGTTTAGCTGTGTGAATACCAACAAATTATTTAACCCCTTTGAATTTCAATTTCTTTATAAAATGGAGATGATAATAATTAGACTTGCTAATGTTGTTAAAGGAAATAATCCATATAAAGTGATTATTAGGTCAGTGCCTTAAACAGGAAATGTTCTGAATGGTTTTCATTTTCACCACCATGCCCCCCGTCGTCATTATCATCCTCATCAACTGGTATGTAGAATCATAAACTCCTGAATCCCGACCTGACACAGCCTCTGCTTCTACACTATTTCTCATACCTCCAGCTTCTAAAGGAAATAAGTACACAGAGACCAAGACCAAATAGATGCTCACACTAATATTACGATGAAGCTTTGGCCTCATAGGTAGACCGTAGTTGAACTAGCCTGGCCTGTTTGGAGAAGTAGATAATGGAGACCTGATTTGGTCTTTCACTCCTGTATATACCAACACAGCTCTTCTTTGGCAAAGTAGAGAGGCTTTAAAGCCATGTCATCTTCTAATGATTATAGTTTTATTTCCAATCTTTATGCTTTTTGCTTCTTTTTCTTGTATGAATTAGGACCTTCATATGATGCTAAATAAGTGTTGATAGCAGATCTCCTTGTCTCATTTCTATTCTCAGGGGGAATGTCTTAGTTTGGGCTGCCATAACAAAATGCCACAGACTGGGTGGCTTAAACAGCAGAATTTTATTTTCTCACAGTTCTGGAGGCTATAAGTCCAAGGTCAAGGTGCCAGCATGATTGGTTTCTGGTGAGAGCTCTCTTCTGGCTTACAGACGGTCACTTTCAACCTTTGTCTTCACATGGCAGGGGCAAAACAAAATAAAAGAATATAATAATGAAAAGCTTTTGATCTAGTTCTAAAGTGATTAAGCAGAGACTGAGTCCCCAGAATATATGGATGCCACTGTCACTTTTAATATAATTTATGTTTATTAAAAATATTTGACTATGAAAAATTAAATGGAAATAAACTACTTTCCTTTAGATTTCATATGATAGCAGTTAACACAGTGAAAGAGGCAGCATGTTAAAGTCTTGTTGGACTTTCTGGGTTCAGATTCCAGTTCCTTCATTTACTAGCTCTGTGATCCTGGCAAGTTAGCTAACCTGTCTTAAGCCTCAGTTTCTTTTGTAAAGGGCCTGTAAGAAGGGCCTTTTGAGAAGATTTAAGTGATAATCTCTGTAAAGTGCTTGGCACATAGCAACCACAGTTTATTGACCATCAACATTATTTTTGTTAAACAAAATTTAAATTAACAAAATTTAATTTTGTTAAATTAAAAGACATTTGAAAGTAATTCAAGTTAAGGAAGAAAAATTCCTTCTGGACACAACTACTTGAAGTTAAAGAAAGTACAAATAAAATAGCATTCCAAGATATTTATTTTAGCATATGTCTGACCAAATTATTTTAGTGAAAATGTCTCAACTACATGTAAAAGTAGCTTCAGAATACAGCTTAATATTTTAAAAATAGAATTAATTTAAGAAACAGAGCCTTGTCACATTGTAATAAGTTGTAATATCAGTCTTAAAAAACAGAAAATTATTTATTAATTTTAGAAAACAGCTATATTGTAATATATTATACTCTTAGGTTTATTACATGTCAACCATATCTTTTTGAAAAAGGTTCACAACAATTAAACAGTAGATTTTTAAAGAGCAGCAGTGATGTGAGTCTAAGTCTAAAAGCCAACACTGGGGTAGAAATATACATTTCTTAAACTATTACAAGATACAGTCCTTTCATGAGAAATTGTTCAAAGAACTATTCCTATATTCCTAATGCATGTAATTTAGGTACTGGAGTGCCAGAGTTTCTTTGGAGAGTGTGTGTCAACCCATTTCTTCTGTCACATAAAATAAGAAATCAGATGTTTAAAAACATTGTGCCCAGAGATGCAGAGGGACACTTTGCTATTAAGAGTACTTCGGATTTCTGTGAATGTAAATTTATAAGTCTAAAGGAGTAAACTTTTCATGAGGAAAATGGAAAAATTTCCAAAACGACTTAAAACATGGCAAATATTTTTACTTTCTTCCATCAGATGATTTATAAACATACTACTGTCTTCCCTTAATTTAAATTTCTGAAAGATTGGGAATGTTTATATTAACCAGATATATATATATATAGTAATTACTGTTTATTTTCATAAAGGTTCAGAGGTCCAAAGAGATGACATTCTGTGGATAGCCATGGCAGGGACTCATCAGATATGGGCATTCCTGTTGGACTGTGGCAGATTACCAAAGAAAAAGTAAGTGGTAACATCTCTCTTTGGGTACACGTGGCGTTCACACAATTGCTCTTCCCGAAGTCTCCATCCTCGTCGCTCTCACTGTACTAGTCAGGATGTGCTGGGCTGCGCTACCATAAGCAGCGGCCCAGGTCCTGGGTGGCTTAGGACGAGGATTGTTTGCTGGGGGACCAGTACCCTGCCCCCCAGGCTGATGCAGCAGCCACCGTCCGGAGCTCTGCCAGCTGTCCTGGCAGAGAGAGACGGAGGGTGGTGAGTTGCTCACTGGCTCTGAAAACTTCTCCTCAGAAGTGACACACATCACTTCTACTCACCTTTCATCAGCCCAAGTAAGGCTCGTGACCACACCCAACTTTGGGGAGCTTGGGAAGAGCGGTCCCACCGAGCATCTACAAGGAGAACTGGAAACATCTTTTATTTTAACGCATATTTCTAATATCCCTGATCATTCATTCAGATATTTGAAGACTGCATAGCAGAGTAGTTAATAGCTCAGGTTTTGTGGTCAGGCCTGAGACTGAGTCCTGGCTTTGCCACTTAGTATCTACATGAGCTTAGGAGAGTCACTTTAACTTTCTAAGCCTCAGTTTCCTTATTTATATCTACCTCAATAGGCTTGTTTTGAGAATTAATGTGTGTGAAGAGCTCAGCCTAGTGCCTGGCATGTACGGTAAATGTTGGTAGCATTGCTGCTGCTGTTAGGGATATAAAGATGGAAAAGTAGTGTCTCTACAGATTTTCTTGTATTTTTTCTATAGAGCCTTTCCTATTCTCCCTAACACCCCAGGCTTTCTCTTTCCCTCCCTTCCCCGCCCTCCCCTCCCATCTCTCCCTTCCTCCCTTCTCCCTCCCTCTCACCCCTCTCTCTCTCACCTTCTGTTTTTGGTTGCACTTATTTGTTTACATAACTGTTTTCTCCTAGTAGACTGCCTCTTAAAGGAAAGGACTCTTTCTCATTCACTTTTGTGTCCCCTGTACCTAGCACAGTATCTGACACGATAGGAGCTCAGTAAGGGTCTGCAGAAGAAATAAATGAATGAAAGTCATAGACCATAAAGACTGTCAAACCACCCTAGAAAGTAAGTGCCAGTCACCTCAGTTACTTTTATCAGTAGAAAGGGGCAGTTATATAGATAATCCAAAATATCAGATATTCTAAAGAGTGTATATGTGTGTGTTGCTTTGTATGATGTTTTGCAACATTTAATCATTCATCTAACAAATATTAAGCAAACTAGGCACTATGCTTGGCAGTAGGGATGAAATGATATGTTTACTGTATTAAGAATAAAATGAGAAGATGTGGTTACTGTCTCCTCAGTGGGTTTTCAGAGGAAGAATCAGATCAGCAAACAAACAAAAAATAGTTGGGAAGTACAGGTGCTGTGTGCAAAAGGAATCACTGCAGTAGTCCTTTAAATTGAAGTTGTCCCTTACATAAATAAGAGGAACACCTGATATAGATAAGATCTGAGGTATCAAGGAAGGCTTCCTGGAAGATGGTACTAAACTAAAACCTGATAGAGAGTAGGAAGGAGTTCGGAAGAGTAGAGGTTCTCCAGGCAAGAAATGACCCTAGTGATGTCAGTAGCAGCCAGATCATGAAGTGCCTTGTGAGTCTTTTTTAGAGATTTGAAAGTTATTCCGCATACCTTTATAGAAAGTTTTAAGCTGGGAAGTGACATAAGATTTGTGTTTTTGAAAGAACACTGGCAGCATTTGGCGTGTGACAGTACTAGAGACAGAGATACAGTGAGGGGACTATTGCTGTTATCCAGGCCAGAGATGATAGTCGCCCAAAGAGTGACGGGACCAATAACGTATAAGATGAGGAAAAAAGGAGTAGCAGAGATGACGAGAATATGCTCTTGTAAGCGATGGCTGTTTTGGACCTAGATGGTCAAGAGTGGACTAAATTTCCACATAAGTAGAGTTGTCACTTGTTCGCAATAGTAAAGTGTCCATTTGGATCACATTGACCTGTGTTATAATTTTAAGGACGCTTTATCTTTATTTGTCACTGATCTTCAAGTGGTAATAACTCCTGAGCTTTTAGAAGTTACCGTTTCTCCCCACTCTTTCTACCTTTAATTAAGGGAACTCCTTTTTAAAATTGTTGTAACTCCTTTATTTGTTTGGCATATTCGTTATTACATGTATTTCTCTGAGTAGGTTATCTTTACAAGTTCCTTGAATAATTGGCTGTATTTATACATTTTGTATCCCTTTGCCTCCACTCCCAGCTCCCTACCTAAGTTAGCATTGGGATCATATCAACCAGTAAATGATATGATGGTCATTTTAGACTTTTGCATGTTGTGCCCTATTAGGAAATGATATACATATAGTCTCTCATTATTTTGCATCTGAAGTCAGCTTCTTCCCTTCCCTCAACCCAGGACATTACCATGTCTTCCTTACAGTTCCTCTGACATAAACTTAGAAACCAAGGTATAAAACTTTCTCTGCATTACAAAAGGAATCATTACGATAGTCCTTTAAATGGAAATTTCCCTAGTGTATATAAGAAATGGATTTGTACAATTGATTAGTTAAAGCAGTGTAATCATCTTATATTATTTTCTTAAAATGAGTACCTGGCTATCTTTCACTAATTATTCTTTTAATTCTTTTTCCTAGTCTCCACTTATATACAAGAAAATAAAACGTTTTTAATGAAAATTTAAGCTTTAAACTATCAAGAGCTAGAAAAGATTACCTAGATCTTTTTAATTCCCTTTCAGAACCTAATGTTGCATGAAGCTAAGAAGAGGTCAGGAAGTAAAGGTGGGATCTAGCTGTACCTATCTCTGATCACTTGGAGGAAGAAAAAAAAAAACTATCCCATCAATGATATGATCTTTATTCTTATATTTCTAAATTTGGCAGTGATTTCCTGTCTTGCCATTGAGAATGGTTTCACTTTTGTGTATGTCAAAAATAAAAAAAGGTAGAAAGGTAGGTCCCTACACAGTGGATCAATACGTTAATGATTAGAAACGACAGTGAAAGGTGATTTGCACAATTTAGGCCAAGATCACTGGATTTTTTTTTTTTTTTTGTATATAATGCTGTCACCATTGATTTCATCATTTACATTCATTTGTTTAATGAAATTGGACACAGTATAACAATGTTGACTTCACCTATGAATTTGTCTTTTTTAGTGAGTTAAAAAAAGGAACCTGCCTTCGGTTTGCTGGAAGTGGAAATGAAGAGAATCGAAATAACTCATATCCTCACAAAGCAGGTTTTGCCCAACCTTCAGGTCTTTCTCTGGCCTCAGAGGATCCCTGGAGCTGCCTGTTTGTAGCAGATAGTGAGAGCAGTACAGTGAGAACCGTCTCGCTGAAAGATGGAGCAGTGAAGCACCTTGTGGGAGGAGAGAGAGATCCCATGGTAATGAAAAGCACTCTCACGTGGTGTGCCTGCTTTAACAAGCTTGTGATTTTCTGAATTGTGAAGAATTAATAAAATTTAGGAAGGAGAAAGTTCTTGGCTTATCCATGTTAAAATGGAAGTCAAACCAAAGGAAATGTGAGTACGAAGAAATACAAGTAACAAAACCACCTAAGAAAATAAAATGACTCGACTTGATTATATGTAAATGTCAAAGTTTCAGGGAAAAAGGAAGGATAAAATATTGATGACCAAGCAAGGGGAAAATATAGATTAGGTATTTAGCAGTAGGGTGGAAAGAGCACCAGATTAGTAGACTTGACCTATTCCTGATCCAGATATGTGATTTTTGTGAATAAAATTCCTAAGCACCACAAATTAATTCAAGTTAGAATTCGATCATTTTTTTCTAATTTCATTCAAATGCCCAACCCTATTTATATGAAATCAGACTTTTTCCCCTTTAAGTAGCATGTACAGCTATCTTAATTTTCACTTTATACCTTAACAAAGCACTGTAAAAAATTTTAATACATGCTGTTTCTTTCTTTTTTTAAAAAAAAATAAAAGAATTTATTTGCTTTTGGTGATGTTGATGGAGTAGGAATCAATGCAAAGCTTCAACACCCACTTGGAGTAACTTGGGACAAGAAAAGGAATTTACTTTATGTGGCAGACTCTTACAATCACAAGGTGAGTCTTGAAAGAATTATATAATACCCTGCTTTTCACTTGTGGTATTTAAAATGCTGAAAGATCTGTGAGCCTCCTACAATTGCCACTAAAATATAGCAAGGAATGACAGTTTTGGACAACTGTACATAAGCCTTTCTGTTCTTTTCTTGGTCCTTTCTTGCAGAGAGGATGTGATGGTACTCTGAGCTGGGGGGAGAGGACTGAACAAATTCCCAATGACTGTAGCCAAAAATTGTGAATTGCAAGCCATTAAAGCTGCTTAGTAACATGTTGAGTAAATGAGGAGAAGGCAGGTAGCAGGGAAATTAACATGTCAACTAACAAATGAACATTTTTGAGCCTTTGCATAGTTGCCACGCCTGTTAGCAAATAATTCCATTTTCATCAGCATTTCCATTTTTTTTTGTCTCTACTGCATTTTTACTGTGCATTTTTCCTTTTTATAAAATCAGTGGATCCCAAATGTTAATATTTTTGTGATGAGAGACTGAATTTAATGTAATTGAAACACAGTGAGGAATCATTAAGTTTAACGTAAGTAGCCAAATCCTCAGCCAATGTTAGATATTCATGAGAAGAAAGTCAGTTCAACTCTGTCCCACTGTGAGGGAAAAGAAGAACATTAAAAAATTTTTTTTAATTCCATAAATAATTTTATCAAAGATTGCTTCTAGAAGACAGGATGTAACTGGGGATTTTATAGTGTTTAGCTCTCAGAATGAAATATCTCCCCTTAGACTGTAATTTGAATGTTTGGCTTTTCAAGAAAATATGGAAATGTCTCTTCTTTTTCTGAGATTTATTAAGAATACTGATGTCAATCAGCAATTCTCTGGCTTGCTTAATATGATAATTTTCCATACTATAAATGTGCATTTGAGCTTCAGATATATAAATTTTTGTTCTGTCTTCTTAGATTAAAGTTGTGGATCCAAAAACAAAAAACTGTACAACATTAGCGGGAACTGGAGATGCAAGTAATGTTATCGGTTCCAGTTTTACCAACTCAACTTTTAATGAACCAGGAGGCTTGTGTATTGGAGAGAATGGTCAGTTATTATATGTGGCAGACACCAATAACCATCAAATTAAAGTGATGGATTTAGAAACAAAAACAGTTTCTGTGGTAAGTAATCTTTAAGTTAAAGGGCATCATTTTAAGAAAGATTCTAAGATCCGTAGCAACAACAGAGGCACTTTTGGTTAGGCCATCTCTAGTGGTGAAAGTGAAACGTGTGGGTAGAGTAGTGAGTGGGTGCCTATTCCAAGGATATCCTGTTATTTTTAAAATAAAAATTCCATTTGTGCCAAGAGTGTTTGAGAAAGATTCTAGAAGTTGGAGAGAATTTTTTTTTTTTAACATCTTTATTGGAGTATAATTGCTTTACAATGGTGTGGTAGTTTCTACTTTATAACAAAGTGAATCAGTTATACATATACATTTGTTCCCATATCTCTTCCCTCTTGCATCTCCCTCCCTCCCGTCCTCCCTATCCCACACCTCTAGGTGGTCACAAAGCACAGAGCTGATCAGTTGGAGAGAATTTGATGAACTTTCAGAAAAGGAAAAAAAAAAAAAAAGGACTCAGATCTGTTTTTAAATGTATGGACATACTGACACACTACACATACAAACTATGTGGGTTGGGTTGTTTAATCTTGGGTGTGTTTTTTTTTTTAATGATCCTCTGACTAATGGATAATCTTTGTTTCCTATGGTGAATCCATTACCAAATAATCTTTAAAGGAAGCTCTAGGAGCCACATTTCTCAAGACTTAAAAATAAGATTGGAAGAAACTTAAGTAAGTTCTAATTTTAAAGATATGGACATGGACTCTAATACAAGTTACCCCTTTATATTATCACATTTGCCTGGAAAAATGCAAGAGTTCTTTTTCTAAAATTCTAGGAATTTCCAAGATGTGTTTTAAAATAAAAACACAGATTCCCATCATAAGTGTCATTTCTCTTGACATAGATCTCTGATATAAGATGAGTGACATCTTATAGTTGGCAATGAAAATTATAAGAGGGCGTATATTATATCCACTACATTTAAATTGATGATTTCCTGCTATCTATAAACATATTGGACAGTTAATTTAATTCAGTTTCATTCATAAATGTTGGCAATTTTTTGGCCAGGATGAAATATTTTTCTGAACCTACAAAATAATCATGAGGAAATTTAAGTAAACACATTCTGATTCAGAAGAGAATGGCAATTAAGTTTCCTTGACACAGAATCTCATGTTTGTACTGAAGTCTGAAAATAAGCTCTGTCAGTCTATAATACTATAAAGTACTTGTGCTTTAAAAAACAGATTTTCTTGTTTTCTAGCTCCCAGTCTTCAGATCTGAAAGTGCTACGGTGGACGGCCCATTCCTAGCAGAAAAACAGAAGACCTTACCCAGACTACCTAAATCTGCTCCAGGCATTAGACTTTCCCCAGTGGCTGCATCTCCAGGGCAAACTCTTCAGTTCAAGCTAAGATTAGACCTCCCATCAGGAACAAAGCTAACTGAAGGAGCACCCAGTTGCTGGTTTCTGTCAGCTGAAGGTATGACAATAATCTTGCAAATGCAAATATTTCATAAATTCTTGACATTTGATCTAGTAATTTTTCTCATTTGTGATATGTTTTCTCTACAGTTGGGCAGGATTTGAGGAAGGCCTTGTAAAACAGAAAGATCCAGATCGAACACCACTTTAGCAGTTTTCTTTAGCCTTTGAGATTCTTTCTCTCTTTTATTAAATAACAGTGTAACTCACCTGAAGTTAATCATAATTGCCGCCATTTGCTATTAAGCAGATTCATTACATGAGGCAGACTGGTGTGGTCTTAGAATGTTAGGCCTTTGAATATTAGGACTGAAAGGCACCAAAGGACACCATCTGTTTTAAGCCTCTTATTTTATAAGTGAGGAGACTATGGGCTCAAAGAGATAAAGTGATTTGCTCAAGGGCATATATTGAATTAGGTCAAAAGATGGAATTTGAACCCAGCTCTGCTGGTTCTTAGTGTAGTGTCTTTTCCATTGTGCTACTCCACCTCAAACTAGCTCTAGGGTTATTAGTCCTAAAAACGAAATTAGTTTTTTAAAGACATATAAAATTCAAAGCCACCAGTTACGCATTTGGATGTTACAGAAGTTTTCAAACCTCACTCTTGGTTTCTGTACTTAACTCACCATGGTTTGTGGACCAGCACCGGTCCACAGACTATACTTTGGTGACCCTGTTCTAGAGCACTGCAGCATAAAGAGATCAAGGAGGGAGGTAGGGACCCACACAGAAGACTGAAGAGTGAATAAGCAAGTAGAAGCAAAACCACGAGGGTAGTTTCCTGGAGCAGGTGTTTTAAGGAGAGAGTGATCAGTTGTGTTGAGTGCGATTGATAGATCAGGTGAAATAAGGCCTAAGAATTGATCGTTGATTCAATGTTATAGTTAATTGATGTCCTCGACCAGGGCCGTTTCAGAGTGATGGAGGAGGTGCCTGATTAGAGCAGGTTAAAAAAGAATTGAAGGAGAGGAACTGGAGAAAGCAAATATAGATAGCTCTTTGAGGAGTTTAGCTAAAAAGATAAGGGAAAAGAGAGCAGTTGCCCGCAGGGGAAAACGGGGTTGAGAGAGCAGCGGGTTTGTTAGGTTGATGGCAAAGATCAGTGGAGGAAAGGAATGAGGATATGGTTGCGGGTATCCTTTAGGAGGATAGGAGAGGTGGCAGGCTGGCCTTTGCCAGGGATGTGGACCTCACTTCCACGGTAAGGAGGGAGGGCCCAGTGGGCGACCCGGAGATCTAGATGGGTAACTGTGGAGTGGATGCTTGTGGAAGCGCTTTTCTGCATGCTTCTGTTTTCTTAATTATTGGGAAGCACGGCCATCAGCTGAGAGTGGGAGTGAGAGGTGGTGGGGGAGAAGGTTTTGGCGGTTTGAAAAAAGAAGAGGGTCAGGAGGGTGGGAGGGTGGTGACTGCATGAGGGGAGTACAGTGTGTACTGAACGGCCGGAAGGCTGTGTTTGAGGCTGGCTGTCATGAACTGAAAGTCAGGCTAGTCCACGTGGAGGCTGTTTGTCTCCAGCCAGGATGAGGCACAAGGGAGCAGAAGTGTAGGTGTTGACTAAGCAGTTTAATCAGCAGGTCTCTGGGGTCCTGATCCAGTATTAATTGTGATTACCACTATACCACTAAATCTCACAGATTCTATTCTAAAGAATTAAATTGACTTTTCCCTTGAGTTTGATTTTTTTTTTAAATATATTCTTGCTTTTAACTGAATTAACTTGACACAAACTCTTTCTAATTCAGTTCTTTGGTTGTTTTATTATTATCTTTCGCTTTTCCAGATAGCATCTGTCAAATGCTTTAGCGCTTTCAGTTGTTGTTCATTTTATTTCAATAGTATCATTAGGACTTGACTTACCAGTTATTAAGCCTGAAGCTGTGTTTTCTTCTCTAGGGATTCCAAAGGTAGAATTTGAGCCCCATTAACTTTCTTGCTACAAGAAATTGGATGCCAAAGCCATTGCTTAAAAGTATGCCATTCAAGTAGAAGAAAAAACATTGTTGGAGGAGGATGTGTAATTAAATACAGATGAATTACTATGATTAGAGTCCAGGCAGAGCCTTTGTCCTCAGTCACTAATTTGTGATCTTTTAATCTCAGAACATTTCCTGTTTGAGTCTATTCTCGAAAGTATTCAGTTACTGTAAATTATGTAAAGATTTGGGTGTGTGTTTGAATCACAGTGTCAACTTATTTCATGAATTTATAAGTAATCAGTATACTGCTTGTCTTATAGCAGTGCTTTCCAACATCTCTAACAAACAGAGTAGACAACAATTTTAAAGTGAAACAGTAGGAGTCCAGAACTAAATTCTTCTTGTCTCTAGTGATCTTGTTCTGTCCTAGTCTCCCACGCTCTTTCAAAGGTTCTCACTCAGTTTTGAATTTGCTGCCCGACTCCTCCTCTCTCATGCCCTCTCACACACTTTTCTTTTGTACATTACCCAGATCCAGGCTTTATGCCTTCTTACCTTGGTACCTTCTCAGAGCAGCAGCTACTGTCCTGCAACTGCCCCCTTGGTATCCACACCAAGAGAACAGAGAGATCCTGGTAGGCTAGCCAGAAGGAACTGCTGGGTTAGAGTTTGCTGTCTCTGGAGTGACTGACTGAGCCTGTGGGGCAATCACCCCCATCTACTCCCCACAAAGGAGAGGGCTGAGCCGTGCAGTACTAGAGGATGTTTGAAGCTAGCCGTGCAGTACTAGAGGATGTTTGGGCAGAAGCGAACTCAAACCCTGGCCATTCATTCCGCAGTCCTCTGTAGGTTCAGAGCAAGCCCTCAACTGCCACTTTAACTGTTCTGCCTGTGTCCATTAGTCTGAAAGCATTGCATCATGTGGAGATAACTGCTCTTTAATTGCACACAGAAAAATTAAAAACAGTATTATTTTTTAATAGGATACTGGTAAATTAACATGTTTATTTTAACTCTACTTTGTCAAATACACAAGTTAGTTAGTATCAAGTTATTGGAGTACAAAACATGGATAGTATTAAAGGAAAGTGAAGTAATCCAAAGAGAAAATTCTTAGCTATTTTTAGCTATTTTAGATACATGTGATGTATCTAAAAATTATCTAGAGAAACACTATGTTTTATTTCTAGAATTGGACATTAAAATATCGTAATTTAATATTTTCCTGTTTTCATTTAACGTATAAGAAGTTCCCCGACTAACCTGCTATCTAACAAAGTCAAACATATTCCTCAGTCCAGAAGTAAGCAAAAAGGCCAGAGAATTTTAAAAGAATTGTTTAAAAGCTCTGCACTTAACTCTCTAGATTCTCAACCTTTCACATTCTCCTTACTCTTATTTGATATATTTATCTCAAATTTAATTTTTCAATCAATCAACAGAATATTAGAAGCAGTGAACTAAAGGAGAGATGAAGAGGACCAGTAGAGGCAGGTGCTCTAGTCTGTTGACTCATCCTGAGGTCAAAAGAGAGAAAAGCTAAAAAGTAGACATAGAATTTCATCACTACTCAGTAGATGGTCCAGTTTTTGTAGAGATGGCCCTGAGTCATTGTTAAGTCGTTAGATTACGTTCAATGTATTCTATTTAAGATGGCAGGAAAGCAGGTCCTGCATTTCCCAAATGATGGCTCTTAATAGCTAATGCTGAATGTCAGCCTAAGTATGCACTTCCTCAATATGACGCATATGTTCCTTCTGAGAGAAGGCACTGGGTGAATAAAAACATTTTAAAAACTTTAATACTAGAAGACTCAATGATTTTTAGTGGTTTTTTAGACTTTTGTTACATAGATAATCTATGTATTTAAGTCTCAGAGGAGTTTTATGTGTTAAAATGAGGTAGACGAAATCTATTCGTTTTTTACATTGAGTCCATCGGAATAATGTATTCAGTGTTACTTGTTTCTAAAAAAATCAGTGGCTTTTTTTTATTACCACCTTTGGATATTCAATAATTCATCATTGTCTTAACTTGAAAGTCACTGCAGAGTTGTACATACATTTGTATTCCCCAGATTATTTTGTAGTTTGCATATTATATTTCTAGACACTTATCTGGTAAAAATGATCTATTTTCTGAAGTGTCCTATGTTTATTTCTAGAACTTATTAATAGTTTTCATTTTAAATTCTATAATCACATTTTAAATCTATAACCATATTGGCAATATTCATCTTGATTTCAGTAGAAATAACTTTATAATTTATTTTACAGTGTTCAAAGGAAGAATTTTGACATCAAGATGATTAGACTAGGAACTTCTTATATCTTATTTTGTATCCTTCACACAGAGCACAATGCCTGGCACTTAGAGGCTTTCAGTAAATATTTGTTGAATGAATCTAGTGTTCGTAAGGTTTGTCCAATTTCCTACTTGACTTCTTATACAGTCTTAATAATTTACCTTTTTATTTTCTAGGCAATGAATGGCTTCTTCAAGGACAGATACCATCTGGAGAGATAGAGAGCATTTCCAGTCAACCAACAATCTCACTGCAGATTCCTGGGGATTGTTTATCACTTGAAGCCGTTCTATCTATCAGCGTATTTCTTTATTACTGTAGTGCAGACAGCAGTGCCTGTATGATGAAGGGAGTTTTGTTCAGTCAGCCTTTACAAATAACCGATACACAACAAGACTACATACCTCCAGTAGAACTCAAGTATATATTTTAGCAAGCTGGCCAGCATGCCAGTGCCTCCTCTTCTCCATCCCCACCATCACTGTGTAATTTATGAAAAGAAGCTTTATTTCTGCCTCTGGGTACCCAGAAACCCATTCTTGAGTTCTCGCAACTGATACTAAAATAAAGCTATGCTCCTTATTTATTTATTGTAGACAAATTCCTTCATTCTCACTGTGTACCAGCTAAGTCATTGACCGTGATTTGAACCATGATCCTGTAATCTGTGCTGCTATTTGGCACAAGACTTAAGTCTACATTATAGGACAGAATATTATCATGAGATAATTTGCAGTGAATACTGATAACAATAATGATACCAAATATTTTAACTAACCTTTTTACATTTTTCAAGCAGCACTTCTGAATGTGTAAATTTCACAATAACTTTAAACAGAAGTTAAGATCCAGTCCACATATTATAAGGACACCTGCCATTCAAGGTGTAAGGTCTGTTTTAGGCCCCCAAAAACATCTTTTCATCACAGTAGCAGCTTAAAGAGTACTTAGGTGGTAAAAATGTTCTTTCTTCTCTTCTGCGATTTTCTCATTTGAGATATATTTATTCAGTCTATTTTATTATAAATTATTTGCTATTTTAACATACCATTATTAATGGTATGTTAAATATTCTGTATATTTCTATATACAGAAAATGTATTTCTATATTTCTAAAAGTTAGAGTCTCTAAGGACATACAGGCTCACTCCTTTAACTTTTTTCTGAATTGAACAGTCTTACCAAATAACGGATGAATCCACAGAAATATTATGACTTTCAAGGAGAAAGGGACTTTGGGACACATTACTGTCTGTGATACCACTTAAAGAACTGTGACACTGAATCTGATGTAAATGGGTATGTATGTTGTCTTAGAAGTTTACATTTCAGTTGAAGCATTAAATGCAGATTTGTTGGGTTTGGGGGGTTTTTTGGTTCCCATATTCAGAATTTAAATTATGATCATTTATTGTGATGTTTTTAAAAATTACTGTCAAGCCTTCAAAGTGAAAATTTCAATGTGAAGCACTTTCATGCTATTAATATGTATAGTATATCTTAATATATTACTTTAAAATATTAAGGCGGAAACATACAGTGATTTGATGACACTGTTTTTGGTGGGGTTTTTTTTAACCTTAAAAGAAACAGTCACCAGAAGATATTGAAAGGTTTTTTTTAATCATAATTTCTCTTTATAACTATTCTAAAAGCCCCTGCGCTTCTTTTTACTAAAACTGATTCAACATGTTTGTTTGTGGTTTAATCAGCTTACAAGATGTTTAAAAACAGGTGAATCACATTTATTCAGTAAATATTTATAGACAATATAGCATAATATGCCTTCTCCCTTCAAAACCAGTGCTCAATTTGAAGTGTAATTTTTTAAGCATGATCATCTTTATATTTTTTTGAACTATAGGTTTGAACATACTATACACTTCTTTTATTCAGGTTACCTAAATCTGAAGTAAGGAAATGCATAGATCATGACTTTTTTAATTTGTAGCCTGCTAAAGATATTTTTAAAGAGAAGTAGTATAAATGTAAAGTTAAAAGGAATTCTGTTTAAAATTATATATACGTACCGCATAAACCTTTTCTCTCCATAAAAAAAATATGTTCTGTAATAAAAGGATATACAACATTAATTTTCTCTTTTATGGAGAATAGGCCATAGTAATTTTTTAATCTCATTTTATTATTATAGTTCTCATTTCCAGTTGGACAGGATAGTTTGGCTTAATTTTTTCCTATTTAAGGACAATAATTTCACTCTGAAAGAAGTATATACAGTTTTAAATTGCTATTTCAGGAATGCCTGATAACTATTTTTTCAGTATTATACACAAATATACACACAGTATGTATTTTCATGTACACTAAAATCCAAAAATTTCTTAGAATATATTAATGTTCACTTCGTCTAGACAGAGTTTTCTGTTAGTATTAAGCTTATGCTCTTCTTGACTTTCAAAGTACAGTTTTACTGAACATTCTTATTCTTAGCCAGCCACTAGTCTGCATTGTTTTTTACATTCAAAATATTATTTATATGGATTGGTATGATTTTTTTGTAAATCATATTAAGCAGTATAAATAGGTTCCTAGAATTTATGACTAACATAAATCTCTTACATAAGAGGAAGCACTAGAAAGTTTATTTTTAAAAACTTTGTGATTCCTGACTTCTGTTTTCTATAAGGATTTCTGCATATTTTTTAACTTATGCATGAGGAAAAGCAAAAGTTATGTTCAGTTATAGTTTAAAAAAAGATTTTAGTGTTAGTCACTGTAATCAAAGTGCCAGTAATGTGGCATTACATACACTTAGACATAATACCTGGGATCTTTGACCTAAATTATTATGCTGCTTTGTCACCATTTTTTCTGCCACTCGTTATGATATCATTTCACAAATGGTAGAATTTTCTTTTCTGAATTTGTACTCAGGATTGATATCTCTGAAAAAAATTTTGCTTATCTTGGAAATGCTGTCTGAAGCAAATATTTAACCTTTTCACAAGGGGAAACTTTACAGTTTAATCACCCATAAGTGTAACTTTGGTAAAGTTCAATGACTAAATAATTGTCTCCTTAACTGTTCTAATAATATATTTAGCTATAGTGTTATCAGGCCTGCAGAAAGCTATAAATCTTAAAACAGCCAAAAAAAGCTTAGTATATGTAGATGAGTGTATGTATATATGTATGTGTATGTATACTTATGCAGATACAAAGATCAACTCAATTTCTCACATGGCCAATATACTTTGGAGCTAGTACCACTGAAATAAGTTATTCTCTGCTTGTTTTTCCATAGTTGGAAATTTTGTGAGGACATTAATAATACATACCTCTGTAATATAATTTTCTGCTTGCCCAACATTTAGCATTAGTTTATATCTGCCAATTAAAAACAGTCTAGCCATTATATTTGGCATCATGTTTAAGAACAATCATCAAAAACTAAATTTCATAGCTCAAGAATTGCATAAAAATATACGCAGAGGGACTGTGTCAGTGGTGGACTCTGAATGGTGGTCCTGTGAATATTTTTGTTTTCTGCTTTTCCGTAATTTTTTTTTCATTGAGCAATGGGTTATTTAAATAAAAAAAAAAACCCAACTGGGAATGTGCTTTAAAGATTTAAAATGAAATGAACAGTAAGGACTTGCTCTATAATAGCTTTTCTAAAGTCACTTTTATTACCAAAGATCAGAACACAGTTTAGAGCTCTTTGATCTACCACTTCTCTTAAGTATGTGATTTGGTGGAGACAGAAATGATTATGGCTTTTTCTGCTGGAGTTTTTATTGTGTGATGTAGCGTAGCGTTTATGAGCACAGACTTTGCAGTCGCTTGGATTCTGCCCTATAAACTGGGGTTGCTATACCTGCCTTATGGAGTTGCTGTAAGGACTCAATGAAATAGTGTTTGTAGAGCAGTTAGTAAATAATGAAACTGCTAGTTATTGGCTTAGTTAATAATAATGATAATATAACTTATGTCTATAAACACATGGTTTCACATTTTCTGTGCAACCACAGTTTCTAAAGGAAACTATTTCTCTATCAACTGTTTGGTATTTACTACTCTCCATAGAGTTGGAATTCAAGAAGAGAAAGTTTTATAATAAACATATTACTATTTTATAAACATTGTTATAAAGAAACATACCTACAGTTTTGTTTTTTAAAGTTTTTTTTAAGACCTGGAACTATGAGTAATAAACTTCCTTAGAGGGTCCAGACATACCCTAAACCACATTCCTGGAACATACTCTGACGGTGCTTTCCCAAATCTTCCAAGTGCCTTCATGTGTTTTGCCTCATTTGAGCTTCAGAATAACCTTATGAATCAGACAGGTAGATCTTATGTCCATTTTACAGATGAGGAAGCAGCTTTAGAATGTTGGCAACGTGTCTCAAGATCAGCACCCCCCCGAATAATGGCTGTTGCTGGAGTGGTGCCTGGTGCAGGCAGTTGCTCAGCCAGTTTTGTTGAATGAGTAAGGGTGACTAGTGAGTGATGGATCTTTTATTTGAACACAGATCTCCTGATTCCTAGCTGTACTCCTAGATGTAGAGTGAAAACAGACTGGGATTAAGAGTACTTACTTTTGTGAATGCTTTCTTAAGCCTTTGGCAATACTGAAATAAAGTAATAATAGCTAAATTTATTCAGTGCTTACTATGTGCCTGACACTTTTCTAAGTGCTTTCTGTGTATTAACTAATTTAATCCTCACAACCACCTTATGAGGGAGGTACTATTTTTCCTTATTTCCCTGATGAAGAAACTGAGACATAAAGAAGTTATAAGCAGTTACACCAGTATAATGGAGATCACACATTTAGGACTGGCCGAGCCTTGGTGCGTCTACTCAACTACCATGCTGTGATGCCTGCCTCTCAATTTTTTTTTTTTTTAAGCATAAATCTTCATAGTTATATATAGTAACTAATCAACACAAAGAACCCAAAAAATCCTAGTGGTGATTGTTTTTGAAATGTAAAGTAAATCCATTTAATTATATTAGCTTTGGGGACTTTTCATTATACATAGTTATCCTTCAGGGTTTGGAATAGTCTGTATAATTGTTTTTCCCAGAAGATTTTATGTACCATTCTTTCTTAAATTCAGATATTATCCAGTTTTTCTTGGCAGATGGATGTATTAAAGAATTAAATAGCTTTTCAGTTCTAGTTCCAACAGCGCTATTTTAATTGGTCTTCAGAAGGTAATTGTAAGACCTTCTCACAGAATTCTTAGCACAGGACTCTCTCAAACCCTTAAAAGCTTATTCATATTTAAGAAAATACCATTTTAACAACCAAAGTGAGCTCTAGAAACATAATATTCGGCCAGTCTGTTAACGCAAAGTCATCTGCCTACTTGATTCATAAATAGCGCTGAAGTATGTAGGCCTCACCCCACCCCCCCAAGACTCAAATATTTGCAATTCTATTACAGTAAAGTTTTCAGCAGGTCAACCTATGATTCCAGCTTTAGGTACTGTTAAAAAGGTATGAAGTAAAATGCTACATACCATTGATTATGATTCATGATCATCCAAATACAAGAATGCAGATTTTTTCATTTAAATTGTTTGCTAATTTAAATATTATAATTTGTTAACATTGTTATAAAATTCCACTTCTGAAACCCATAAAGAAATGTACATCAACTTGAAAAGGTAATGATAGCGTCATACTTTAGAATTCACTGTTAATCACCAAGGTTTCCTCGTCTTCCTCCTTCTGTGGCACATGGTTTTTTGTTTTTTTTTTTAATGAATTCACACTAACCGCAAGTCATGATTTTGTCCTGAATAATGAAAAGTTTGCTTTCTTTCCCCCCGTTTCCTTGCAGTAGGGTAATAGAAAGCATGGCGTTAAGAGTTAGAGGCCGGACTGATCTCCTGTGTGTATTCTGTGACCAGCAGGCCTTGGCCCTTTCACATATTATTAAACTGCAGGTCAGCCTGGCTGCTTCGGGCCGAGGCTGCCGGTCTGACCACAGCCTGGGAAAAGCGGAACGGGAGGCAGCGTGGTCAGCTTCTCTGACTGCATCCCCTCCATTTCTTAGTGCGCTGATTTGGTTTAGTTTTTTTCAAAGGTTGGAGTTGGAAAATGAGAATCCTAGATACTTGTGGAATGTTTGTCCGGCTATAGTTATTCCTTGTTTGGCGTGTCCCTCTTCCTCACTGGCATGTCGCTCTCAAGTGGACCGAAGGACATTTTGTTCTGTTGAAAGCCCCACGACCAAAAGGAAAGAATCGCCAAGTATTTCCCAATCTACTTCCCGGCCTATACCAACAACCATATAGTAAGAAGCACTAAACAAGCACAGTGGAGCGCTTAACAGCCATATAGTCAAAAGTATTTTTGTAACATGTCAGGGCACGGTATAAATTCCTTCCTCTTTAAGCAGCAACTTGCAGACCTGGTGTTTTTCAGTAATACAGAATTAAGCAAAAGTGTCAGATTTTTTTATGAGTTAGATGGACAAGCAGAATTTATTACCTTTTGCTTTTAATATACTTGGTTACATATTTACATTTGAAATAAAATGAAATGAGACTTCATAATACTGAGAGGGGGGGGAAAAAATCAGCCCTCAGATTTGAATAGAACCAGTTTAAACAGTATTTTTGATTCTTTATCTAGTGAAAAGTATGAAAAGTATGTGTTAAGGTATATAGGGCAAAACAGTTGATAAATTATGGTAATGAAGGGTAAAAATAGACATGTTCCTTTCTGAAAATGAAGAAGGGCTCAGCCTTGGAACTATCTTCCATTTTTAGATGTTGTAGTCATTATTCTTAATCCCACCAGAAATATATTCATTCTTTGAGCATGTGCAGGATGGCTACCTGTTGTGTTCATTACACCGTTCAGACACTAACAAGTATGTGTTTGTATGGAGTTGGAATGTGTTTTCCCCGAGTGCCCCTGATGTTCATCATCCAAATTTACCTGTAAAAACACACGACCGCTTCCTCTCCACACCTTAGGCTTCCCGCTCTTGGAAAACAATAGTATAGTAGTTTCTATAGAATTTTCACTGAGGAACTATATGGTTCCAGAATAACAGATACAATAGATTGGTTTTGCTGTGGTAAATTTTTCTTCTAAAATTCCTAATACGTCAGTTTCCAAAGGAGGAGATCAGTACCCGACATGACTTTAGAATTAATTTCTCTCTACTTGGAGGTATATGTTTCTAATTATATTATACATAGGTTAATATTTTTTAAAAGTTTGAAATGTTCACTGTTAGGGTACATCGAGAGCCAGTTTAGAAATGTTTTAATTGCTGTCATTACTTCATGTGTGGATTATGGACAAATCAAAGTTTGCTTGTGATACATATATATCACACACATACATATATACACACACTCACTCAAATTGTAACACTGCATAAATTTGTCAAATTTTAAAAACTCAGACTCTTGCCTTCTTTTGTGTGTATAAACTTGTGATTTTATTTTTGAGAATAGAGTTGGTCTGCTGTGCTAACTTCATCTCTGTCATTCCAAGGGTTTGATTATTTCTATTTTTTCTTCAAAAATAAAAAAAGAAATGAAAATCCAATTTACAAGGTCATATATTGATATTTCTAGACATGGTCAAGTTCTAAAAGAATTTACTTCGTCTGCATTTTTAAGCATTTCATGTAGATAGAGTAATATATTTTTATACAACACTGTTTCTACATTTATTTCAAGTCTATTTTCAGTGACTTTTTCAAGTGCGTGTGTTAACAGAAGATGGTTTGGAATGAGTACACAGTGGCCTTCGTTACCAACTCAAAAGAAGTGTATAATATGTGTGATTATAGAAAACAAAAATCTGTTTATACTGTACACTGAAACCTAATGCCGCTCTTCTAAAGCTTTGTACATTATTTTCATGAAATAGATTAAATATTTTCCCTCTAAAGCCATGTTTCTCTCTTTTGTGCTGTTTTTAAGTATATCGTGAGATAATTTTACTGCTTAAAATCCTATAAGTCATGATACTCTTTCTATAGCATTTTAAACAACTGAAAATATTTTAGGAATACATATAGATAAAATTCTGTCAGAAAGGAGAAACAAGGAAATGATAACTACCAGATTAAGACTGGTAGGTAGCTTGGGTGGGAGGAGGCAGGGAGATGAGGGTGACCATTAGATGTGAGTTGTATCAACAGCCTAGCTTGTGTGTTAAGTGATTCAGGAGTTTTTACTGAGAGTGATAAAACCAAGGGTTATGGATAATACAATTTTGTGCACCTGCATTCCATTAAGAAACAACAGGCAATGAGGCTGGCACAAACTTGCTCAACTGGATGGGGGTCAGGAGGATGGGGACAATGTCAGAGGGTAGGCAGCAGCCAAATTTTGAGTGATTTGCATTCTGAGTTTTCAAAGTTCAGCTAGAAGCCATTAAGGAATGTTAAACAGGGAGTCATGTGATCTAGTTTATGTTTTTGAAGATCACTATGGCTGCTATGTGAAAAATGGATTATGAGGAATGGGGCCAGGAGAGAGGAAGCAGTTAGGAAGCTATTAGCCCAAGCAATAAAGAGTGGATTATGAATTGGATTAGTATGGGAGAAGTGGATAGAACTGACACACTGTGGAGGTAAACCCAATAGGATTTCTGATAGATCTCTTTGCCCATGAAATTGCCAAAATTTAAGAAGTCTTGGTGAGGGCACATGGAAATGTGCACTTTTGTAATGGTTTAAAGGAATATAAATTATACATCTTTTTCAAGGGCTGTTTGGCAATATCTATCAAAATTATAAATGCATAAATGTCTTGACCCAGTAGTTGTACTTAACAGAAATCGATTTGTTCAAGTACTTGCACATGTGCACAAAAGTGTGTCAGCAATTGTAATAGTGAAAAACTGGAAACAACCTAAATGTCCATCAACAGAATTAATGTAAATATCCTATTTTATTTTTTTAACTATATATATTATCAAAAAAGACACAAAAAAAAACAATGTTGGTAAGGATGTGGAGAAAAGGGAACCCTTGTGCACTGTTAGTGGGAATGCATTAAAATTGGTGCAGCCATTATGTAAAACAGTATGGAGGTTCCTAAAAAAATTAAAAATAGACCTACCATATGACCTAGTAATTCCACTTCTCGGTATTTATCTGAAGAAAATGAAAACACTAACTTGATAAGATATATACACCCCCATGTTCATTGCAGCATTATTTACAAGAGCCAAGATATGGAAAAAACCTGTGTCCATTTATGGATGAATGGATAAAGAAGATGTGATACATGTATGTGCGTGTATATACATATGTGTATATACACACACGTATATACACAAATAAAATGAAATATTATTCAGCCATAAAAAAAGGAAATCTTGCCATTTGCACCAACATGGATGGACCCTGAGGACATTATGATAAGCAAAATAAGTCAGACAGACATATACCGTATTATCTCACTTTCATGTGCATCTAAGAACAAACAACCCAAACAAACCGAAAAACTGAGCTCATAGATACAGAGAACAGATTGGTGGCTGGGAAGTGAGGGATAGGCGAAATGGGTGAAGGGGGTCAAAAGGTACCAACTTCTAGTTAAAAAAAAAAAAAACTAGTTCTATACAGGTGCATATTTGTTTACACGCACACACAAATGACATTGACAATCTTTGTACAGTAATGCAAGATTATAAAAATGACCATGCAGGGACATCCCTGGTGGCACAGCAGATAAGACTGTGTTCCCAATGCAGGGGGCCCGGGTTCGATCCCTGGTCAGGGAACTAGATCCCACATGCATGCCACAACTAAGAGTTTGCATACCACAACCAAGGAGCCCGTGTGCCGCAACTAAGACCCCCACACAACCAAATAAATATTTTTTTAAAAAAGACCATGCATGTAAGCTGAAACTGCAAAGCAATCTTAATAATCAATGGGAGAAAGTATTATTTTCCATGACCTTTAAAAATATTAAAATATTAAAAACTCTTAGTTATAAATGTATGGGAAATTTTTAAAAATAAAGCTAATATTTAGCACACTGTAATTTAAAACATTACAAATATTGAGAGTTATAAAGTTTTCATTTCTCTGTTAAGGAAACTTATCAAGAGTATTTGAACATTGTTTGTTTTCTTCCCATCATAAATTTATGAGATAGAGCAAGTACCTTTTCTCTGCCCTGGCAAATTGTCACACTCCTTTCTAAGTCTGGACGAGCTACCAACATTTTAATCTTTGTGCTTTCAGTACTGTGCTATATTCTCCAAGAGTTCCTTTCATGTGAAGTTCTTTTTTTTTTTTTTTTTGCCAGTGTCACTTCCTCTGAGACATCATCATTCTTTTCATCACAGCCACTTTCCTCATTTATGTTAATAAGTTCACTCCGTTTCTCTGGTTGTGTACCTAGAGTCCATCAAACATTCCCATGGGCAGCTATTTCCTCTGTAACTCTATTTATGTTCCATTCAAATTTCACTTCCAGTGTTTTCACTTTTCATTTCTTTGCTGTACCTCTTGTCTTTTAGGCCAATTCCCTCTTTCGATTTTCCACTTTTGTAAAATGTCACATGGCTCTATCACTAGAAAACAGTAAGGCAACACAACTGCATGATTTGCTATCTGTGCATGAACTAAATAACATGAAGAGTGACTAGTCACTAACAGACTTTGAAAGCGACATTATTAGTCATGGTCATGGGACACATCTGTTATTACAGAGTGATGTGTGGACTGAAGAGCTGGCAGTGAGGTTTGTACATAGGTAATTACAGTGAATATACTGTGATAACTGAAACTGGAGTTGTGTTGTTGGGGAACTGGTGTTAAACTATAGTCACTGAAACTGCACATCAGAATTGTTCAGAGCAAGGGCTGCCTGCATATACAGAGAGAAACAAGAAATAGCTAATTGGAAGGACACAACAAATTCCTAATGACTATATAGAGTTAAATATAGAGGATAGGGAAAGACTAGTATTTATTGACCTGATATGTTTTTGTATTGTTTGAACTTTTGCAAATTAATATTTCTAACTTTTTAGAGCAAATTAAAGTGGGAAAAAGATTACTTCTATTTCCCACAATTGCACTGCTAGCTTTGTGGGTGTCCTGGGAAGGGTAACCAGAGGGTAATGAGAAGTAATATGAGAAAGAGTGTTGAATAAGAAAATGTTTCTTTGGGGGTAGGAGGGAGGAAAGCCTGTGATGGTTATCTTAGATTATGCAAAGAGAATTCATGTAAAATGAGAGTGAATTTGTCACACAGCATAGTGTCATGTCTAAAACACCAATTTTGTGCCAGCTGACCTGACAATGTCACTTAATAACAGAATGGCCTTGAGCAAGTTACTTCGCCTCTGACATTGTTTCCTCATCTGTCAAACTGGATATTAATACCTCATGGAATTATTTTTTGATAATATTAGAAAAGCACTTAGCCCAGTGACTAACAACTAGTCCTTGCTCCAAACATTGAGTCATTCATGTCACGGAGAGCACTGAGTTCTCTGCCCATGAATGTCTTCAAAGAGAGGCTGTAAGATAGTTGGATCAAGTATTTATCACAGTGGGTGGGAAATGAAACCAGATGACCTCAAGTTCTGAATCATTCTAAGATTCTGTGATTTGGAATATATATGGAAAAATCTGTTAGTTTTACTTCAAAATAATAATAATTTGTTATTTATGCCTTAGGACTTTATAACATTTTTTAGAATGAAACACACACTATAAACCAATTCAAATATCGATACGTTCATAAACATACACAGGGTTTCCTTGGTGGCGCAGTGGTTGAGAATCTGCCTGCCAATGCAGGGGACACGGGTTCGAGCCCTGGTCTGGGAAGATCCCACATGCCGCGGAGCAACTAAGCCCGTGAGCCACAATTGCTGAGCCTGCGCGTCTGGAGCCTGTGCTCCTCAACAAGAGAGGCCACGATAGTGAGAGGCCCGCGCACCGCGATGAAGAGTGGCCCCCGCTCGCCACAACTAGAGAAAGCCCTCGCACAGAAACGAAGACCCAACACAGCCAAAAATAAATAAATAAATTAATTAAATTAAAAAAAAAAAAAGATACACAGATTTTTTTAATAGGACCCAGAAAATTATTTAAAACACTTTTAGGTAACCAAATGTAACTTTGTTATTATAATTTTGTGCAAATCCAATCTCTACCTAATGCAATTGCGGTTTTGAACTCCTAACGAGACAAGAAACTTCTTACAAAGAAAAGGATCTTGAGTTAAAAAAAAAATTGGATATTCATCCCCTTTTTTGCTTTATGAATATGCAACAATAAATATTTTAAATATCCTTTATGTATATAAAACCTTACTTAGGATATTTTTAAACTCCATTAAAATGAAGGCTTGCAGAAAATCATGGGCTATCCAACATACAGTAATTGTGCTATTTTACAGATTTGTGACCTTGATCTTCAGAGCTTTCCAAAGAATATATTGCTCTTTATTATGTGATTTTTTTCATGACACGTGGAATACATCGACATTGATGAGATTTTGTGCTCAGTTCTTATCTTGTCAACTGTCTAGGCGCAGATATAATCAAGGAACTTGGATAACTGAAATGACAGGCAAATGTATTTCCAAACTCCTGCAGTCTGAAGTTTGCCTTTCAGTACGTGAAACAACCCTTTGTCAGCATCCACGGATGTCTCAGTGCAGCTAGTTATTTTCCAAGAGGGGGATAACCCCTCAAAATAAATAAACAGGATTGCTTCAAATCAGCTTTTAAATCACTAGGTTTTAGAGAAACTAAGATGAGAATTTTTTTCACATTAGTGAGTACTGTACTTTTGCTGTTCATCAAAGCACTTTGACTTTTAGCTCAGAGAGAATTTAGCTGTTTAGCGTAAAGACATCTCTATAAACTTTAAACCACTTTTATGCCTTAGGACTCTATAGTACTCAATATATATTAATATATATATTGATCACTATCTAAATCTATATAGCTATATGTATATAATCATGACATACATATATAATTTAATATGTATAATTTGTGTATATATTTCACCAGCTGTAGTTACTAGTTTTCCCTTTTTGACCCCAAAGTCAAATTTTAGGATCTTAGAGCACAATTTTAATAAGTAGTAATTTTAACCAAACTTTGCAAATTACCATTTAAATATATGTTCCGTATATTTTCTGTTGCTAAGAGAAGCTGTCAGATAGTATCACTATATCTGCTACTTTTTCCTCTTATTGAAGAAATTACTGAACTGCCATTGGAAGAGTGGGAGGATTCCAAAGAAAGGCCAAGTTCTATAATCTTACCAACATATGAGAGCATGCATTTCCCCTGATATTTTTGAGATTTTAATTTTAAAAGAGGCATCTCATTAAATAATATCTATCTTTTTAAATTGAAATTGTTCTATATTTGGCATTTCATTTGAAATGACACCACAACCAAGTCCCTTGCTAGAGTAAGCAAGATAAGGAGGATAAATATTTGAAATAGGGTTTATCTCCTCATCCTGGAAAGGGAAAAACAATAGCTTACCCATGTTCAGGAAGCTGACATGCCCTAAGAATCCAAGCATTGCCAGGGATCTAACGAGGCTGTTTACCCTGTGCCCCAGTCTGGGGAGCAACAAGCCCAACTCAGCCTTTTGCGGAAAGTCAAGTAGGAAAGACAGCTGCTTTTATTTGTTTAGCTTTCTGGAGGAAGAACAAAATAATCACCCGCGTGGCCCAGAACCTCATTTGGTTTAATTGCACTTTGCTATTAAAAACTTTAAAATATTCGTGGGTGTTTCACTCTGGCTCAGTGTTGTAGGTAAAAGGTACAACACTGATGTTATTTTAATCATTTATGTTAATAAAGTACCTCTGTCAAATTCTACCATAATGAATGTGGTGATGGGGAAGCTGCATTTTAGTCACTCAGGAGATCAACCATCTAAAGTTAAGGATCCAGTCTGTTTTAAAATGCTATTCTGCAACCTTTATGGGCAATATGTTCTATTATATAACAACCTTGCAAAGAGATTACGTGTGTCTAACTTATGTGTCTTGCTCTGCATTATAAGCATTCCACTTTGTACTAAGCTCTTCATAACCTTAACCTTCTCTTTTCAAAGTTAATCATATCATATTTTAACATTTTCTTCAATTCAATATTCATTCCCCACATATATGCCTCCTATGTTGTCTTTCTTAGTCTCCTGTTTTTCACCTCCCTGAACTGTCCACAGCCACCTAAAGTTATAAAGCCAAAATTTAAAGCGCATTCTGTGGAAAGGCAAACTAATGCTGGAGATTAGGCATACTTCTGGAATGTCACATGAGGAGTTCTGAGGACCCTCTCTCCAGTGAATCATAACTGGTGAAAATTATCTATAAATAACTATCTCTGTAAATTGTCCCAATTGCATACAGCAAAGGAAGAAACATTTATTCAAGAAAATCTACTAAAACCTCAAGAATCCATGAGGATATGGGGAGGGGGAAGGGTAAGCTGTGACAAAGTGAGAGAGTGGCATGGACACATATACACTACCAAACGTAAAATAGATAGCTACTGGGAAGCAACCGCATAGCACAGGGAGATCAGCTCGGTGCTTTGTGACCACCTAGAGGGGTGGGATAGGGAGGGGGGGAGGGAGGGAGATGCAAGAGGGAAGAGATATGGGAATATATGTATAACTGATTCACTTTGTTATAAAGCAGAAACTAACACACCATTGTAAAGCAATTATACTCCAATGAAGATGTTAAAAAAAAAAAAAAGAAAAGAAAATCTACTAAAACCTCAAGAATCCATGACACTAGAGCCATGACCCATTCCCTTGCTCCCTTTGCCCCAGATCAGTATAACAGAAGCCCCACTCTGGGTGGGTGTGGCCTCTCTCCAGTTCCCAGGTAAGGGCTGCAGTAGTTCCCCAGGAGGGCAGGCTGCCTGCATTCTTATCCCCCTCCCCCCCCCCCCCCGCCCACCTCCCTCTTATCCCTCCCTCTCTGCTAAATTCCAGGTGAGTGCAGCCAAGAGTCATGGGCTGCCTTCCTTCACCCAGCCTCACTCATACAGTAGAGGCTCTATCCCAGGCACAGCAAGCCAAGAACACTGGGGCCCTGAACACCTCACCCCACCTCACTCATTCGACAGAGGTTCCACAGCACAAGACGCAAGCCAAGAAGATAAGAGCCTACCACCCCCACTCAGTGCCATGCTCACAAAGCATGAGTGTCGCTCCAAAAACGTAGGGCACTACCCCCACTACCATTGCCAGAACAGTGATACAAAGAAGCAGAAATGAAAGAGGGGACATTACTACTGAACTTACAGAAATAAAAACGATTATGCATGAATAAAATGAATATTTTAACAGATAAAATGGACACATTTCTGTAAAGACAAAAATGACTGAAACTGACTCAAGAAGAAATCGAAAGCCTTAAAAGACTTATAAAAATAAATAGATTGAATTATTAATTGCAAAACTTCCCACAAAAAAATCCCAACAATAGATGGCTTCACTGGTAAATTCTACCAAATGTTCAAAGAGGAATTGACACCAATTCTTCACAAAACTCTTCCAAAAAATAGCAGAATACTTCCCAATTCATCAGGGAATATCAGGCTGATACCAAAAACAAGACAAAGACATCACAAGAAAACTATAAACCAATATCTCTTATGAATATAGAAGTAAAAATCCTCAATAAAAAATACCAACAAACTCAATCTAGCAACATATAAAAAGAATGACACACCAAGACTGTTGTATAATAAATATTATATTTATCTGGTCTTTGCCCACGGTTCCTGGCATGGAGCTTCTAAAACGTTTATAATTTCTTGAGTGATGAAGTATCTTTGTTATTTATGAGCCCCTTGGATTACAACTAAATTTATGCCAATGAGTTGACTCACAGTGATCCCCTAGGTATCAATAGCTTCAGGATGGGGGCTGGTCATGCTGGAAAGATCAACCATGTGATTAGAGGGATGGAACTTTGAGTCACATGATATCAGCCTGACCTCCTGACTTCCAGGGAGGAGAGGGAAGGAAAGAGCTGGAGACAGAGTTCAATCACATGTCCAATGTTCACTATATTATGCCTATGTAATGACAACCTAATAAAAATTCTGGGCATGAATGGTAGAGCTCCTGGTTGGTGAACACATCATTGATCCAGAAGGGTGACATACGCTGATTCCCTTGGGAAAAGGCATTGAAGCTCTGTGTTTGGGGTCCTCCCAGACCTCACACTACATGTGTCTTCATTTGCATGTAACTATAGTGTTGTCCTGAGTTCTGTGGCTTGATATTGAATCCCATCAGGATTGTAGTCAGTTGATCTGACATAAGATCAGTCTTGTTGTAGACCATGTCCTTCAACTAGTGGGGTCTATAGTAACTCCATCTGGTTGACAGTTTTTATCTTTGAGGACTTTAAATGTTATTCCCCAACCTCTGGCCTCCATTGTTTCTGCTGAGAAGTCAGTGCTTAATCTTATGGAGATGCCCTTGTGACAGAGTTTTTTTTTCTTGCTTTCAAGATTTTTCTCTTGTCTTTGACTGTCACCATTTTTTACCATGATATGTTTATTTGTGAATCTCTATGTATTTATCCTACTTGGAGTTCATTGAATTTCCTGGATGTGTAGGTTATTGTTTTTCAATAAATTTGGAAAGTTTGTTTTTTTTTTTTTTCTGCTCCTTTCTCTCTCTCCTCTCCTTCCAATACTTCTATTGTGTGTATACAGACGTGCTTGATGGTTTCCTCTATTTCTCTGAGGCTGCATTCATTTTTCTTCATTCTTTTTGCTCTCTATTCTTCAGCTGGCATATTTTCTACTTATTTATCTTCAGGTTCACTAATTTTTTTTCTGCTAGTTCAAATCTACATTTGAGCTTCTTTAGTGAACTTTTAATAGACTTTATTTTTTAGAGCAGTTTTAGGTTCACAGCAAAATTGAGCAGGAAATACAGAGTTCCCATATGTGCCCTGACCCAACACAGGAACAGCCTCCCCACTATCAACATCCTGCACCAGAGGGGTACATTTGTTACAACTGATAAACCTACTGATAAACCTAAATGACACGTCATTATCACCCGAAGTCCATAACATACACCAAGGTTCACTCTTGGTGTTGTACATTCTATGGTTGGCAAATGTATAATGATATGTATCCACCATCACAGTATCATACCAAATAGTTTCCTGTCCTAAAAATCTTCTGTGCTCTTACAGTTAATCCTTCCCTCCCACCTAACCCTGGGCAACTGGTGACCTTTTCACTCTCACTATGGTTTTCCCTTTTCCAGAATGTCACATGGTTGGAATCATGCAATATGTAGCCTTTTCAGATTGGTTTATTTCATTTAATAGTATGCATTTAAGATTCCTCCATGCATTTTCATGGCTTGATACCTCATTTATTTTAGAGCCAAATAATATTCCATTGTTTGGATGTATCACAACTTATTTACTCATTCACCAACTGAAGGACATCTTGGTTGCTTCCAAGTTTTGGCAATTCTGAATAAAGTTGCTCTAAACATCTGTGTGCAAGTCTTTGTGTAGACATAAGGTTTCAACTCATTTGGGTAAATACCAAGGCGTGCAATTGCTGGATTGTATGGTAACAGTATGTTTAGTTTTGTAAGAAAACTGCCAAACTGTCCTCCAACGTGGCTGTACCGTTTTTGTATTCCCACCAGTAATGAATGAGAGTTCCTGTTGCTCCACATCTTTATCAGATTTTGGTCTTGTTGGTGTTCTAGATTTTGGCCATTCTAATAGGTGTGTAGTAATACTTCATTGTTGTTTTAATTCACCTTTCCCTGATTTTTACATGTAACGATGAGCATCTTATTTGCCATCTGTATATTTTCTTTGGAGACGTGTCTATTCAGGTCTTTTGCCCTTTTTAAATCAGTTTGCTCTTTTTCTTATTATTGACTTTTTAGTCCTTTATCAGATAAGTCTTTTACAAATATTTTCTCCCAATATGTCACTTGTCTTCTCATTCTCTTGATCTAGTGATTTTTTAATTCCAATTATTTATATTTTTTAACTCAAGAACTTCCATTTGCTTCTCTTATTTTATAATTTTTATCTCTTCATTTCCATTCTCTATTTAACGCAACATACCTTCCTTTACTTCTTTAATCATGCTTTCCTTTAGTTCTGTGACCATATTCATTGTGGCTATTTTGAAATCTTTTTCTGTTAAATCCAACATCTGGTGCTGTCACAGGCAGTTACTGTTGGCTGTTTTGTTTTGTTTTTTCCTGGTGTATGGGTCATACTTTCCTGTTTCATTGCATACCTCATAATTTTTTTTGTTGGAAACTGAACATATTAAATGACATATTGTAGCAACTCTGGGTACTGACATCCACTTCTTATTGTTGTTTTGCTTGTTTAATTTTAGTAACTGGCTGGATTATTTTACTATAGTCTCTCCACTCCTTCCCCAACCCAATACATACACACATTGATAAGCCTCTGATTTTGCTCCTTAGGAAGCTGCAGCTCTGGGTGTGCCTGCAGTAACCCTGGAGTGACTGTGGTATCGAGAGGGGTTTCTCCCCCTCTGTCACTGACCACACCCAGCTGTTAAACTCCACTAATTTCCAGCAGATTGCTCTATTGTTTTCAACAGTGTACTCAATTGCTCTACAAATGAGTCCAATCAAATTGTGGCTCCTTTAAAGGAACAGTTTCTGAAGTCAGCATTTGTTATTTGTTCTGACCTCAGGAGGGCTCCTCCTCAGCTGTCTTATTTCTCAGTTCTCTCCTCCAAACTGGCCACCCCACGGTCTAAGCCAAATCTTTTCAATCTAGGCTGTCCTTTAAATCCATGAATCACCTCTGTATTGCCTTTAACCACAACCTCCGCTGTTCTTCAGAGTGCCTTTATACTTGCGTTTTTTCACCCTGTTATAAATAAAATCAGTTCCTTTGGAAAGAGATTAGGAGCTAACTGTTTTACAGCCTGCTCTCCCTCTCCCCCGGGGCAAAATCTCTGAGCCAGGGCTCTGGAACTGGGAATGACACAACAGCTTCTTCCTGAGTGACATTCCTGTTTTGGGGTTGAGTGCTCAGTGCACGTTGGGGTGGCCGCAGCCTGAGGTCCTCTTGGCTTGCCTCTACCGATACCTCATGAGCCGGGCAAGGGCAATAGAGGCCCCAGTGCTCCTGGTGCACTTTACCCAAGGTAGAGCCTTCATTCCAGGAGCGAGGGCTGGATAGAAGCAGGGAGCACCCACCTCCTGACAACGCTTGCCTGGGACTAAAGCCTCAGCAGCAGGAAGTTGGGAGTTGGAAACACTCAAGTCCTGCTTTTCACAGGAAGCAGGAAGCCCCCCCCCCCCCCCCATTTTGGAGCTGGAGTGTCAGGCAGCCTTGTGTTCTTGGCTACAGCAGTCTGGAGCGGAGTCCTCACCTCACTGAGCTGGAGAGATGAGGGAGGATGCAGTCTTGTTTCAAATACCACAGACTCAACTCTTCACCACATTCTTGTAGATTTTTCTTCAATAGACGTTTCTTCATTTATTGTTTGTCCTTAGAACCATTTCCAGAGGTTTTAATGGTTCCTTTCTTATAATTTTAACCAGTTTCACCGGGAAGTGAGTCAGCCAAGCTCTGCACACTGTCATTCCACAAGGCGATCTCCTCTCCCCCATCCTCTTGGGTTGTACTCCAGGCAAGGACCATCATTCCGTGTGTTGTGCTCATGAGATTGTTTTTTCTTTTATGACTGGCAACTGTAGCCATCTCCAAAGTCATCATAAATCTTTTAAAGTTGTCAAAGAAAGAAGGCCTTTATCCAAGAGCTAATGAAAATGTTAAGCAGCACCTGTAGAAACTCCAAACAGTCTCCCGAAGCCAAAAACTCATGTGGCGTTCAGTGGTTCAAAGTGTTTGTGTGTGTGTGTGTGTGTGTGTGTGTGTGTGTGTGTAAAGGATTAGGACTTGAAGATAAGAATATTACTTACTCTCTTAGTCTGTTCAGTCTGTTTATAACAAAATATCATATACTGGGTAGCTTGTAAACAATATAAATTTCCCAGAGTTCTGGACGCTGGAAGTCCAAGATCAGGGTGCCAACACGGTTGGGTTCCAGTGAAAGCCCTCTCCTGGGTTGCAGACTGTCGATCTCTCATGTGTCCTCACATGGTGGAAGGGAGGAGCTAGCTCTCTGGGGCCTTTTTTATAAGAGCTTAGTCCCATTCACCAGGGCTCCACCATCATGACCTAAGCACCTCTCAAAGGCCCCACCTCCTAATGCCATTGCCTTGGGGGTTAGGATTTCAACATATGAACTGGTGGGGGGTGGTGAGAAGGACACAAGCATTCAGACCACATACCTAACGTCTCTACTTTTATTATTTTTACTGGATACATAGGGCAAATTCTTAAACTGATCTTCCCCAAGGTATGTTCTAGGAAATGCAAGTATGAAAAGCTTATATGAAAAAAGATTCCGTGCTTAATAATTTTCATGTTACATGAAAATAATTCCACAGGAAGTTTGGCTTCCCATCTTACTAGATCTCAGGAGTAAGACTCAAAGAATAGATCTTATTGGAGAACAATTAATAATACATCCATTACACTAAAACCAGACAGGAACAAGAAATGTGATTCCCATTATATGGATGGAAACGCAGAGCCAGTGAAATGGTAACGGTCAGAATGTGACCTTATTTGGAAATATTTGCTGATGTGGTCAGTTAAGATGAGGTCATAATGTATTAGGGTGGTCCTAATCCAGTGACCGGTGTCCTCATAAAAAGAGGGAAATTTGGACACAGACACATGAGAGAGAAGACCATATGAAGACACAGAGATCCAGAGACACACAGAGATAAGGCTCCATAAAGACAGAGGCAGAAGCAGAGGCTGGAATGGTGCATCTACAATCTAAAGAGCGACAAGGGTTGCCAGAAGCCCTCAGAAGCTAGGGAAAGAGGAATGAAACAGATCCTTCTCTGGACTCAGAGGAAGCATGGCCCTGTCAACATCCTGAGTTTGGACTTTACAGCCTCCAGAACTGGGAGAGAAAATTTTCTATTGTTTTAAGCCACCAAGTTTGTGATTCTTTGCTACAGCAGCCTTAGGAAAACAATACAGCAACTATGTAAATTAACTCTATGCAAATATTTACTACTGTATAAAAAAATAACAAGCAGGCAATATTGAATTCTAACTGGGTAGTGCTTGCTTACTGGTTTAAATTTTACCTCAGAAATACAGTTGATTTAGAGGTGTCTCTACCCCATAGGTACTGTCATTACTATTATCTGTGGACCTTGTGTTCTCTAAAAGAATTGTGGGCATTTGTTTCTTGTGGGTTAAAAGCTCATGAATTTGGAGTAAAATCTATATTCTCTTTCCAGTCCAGCTTAAGTTTTAAAATTTTTATTAATAAATTATTAAGCATGTTTGCAGACATTTCTGCAATTAGTTTCTCATTTTTCTGGCATATTGCCAATGTTAGTCCAGCTCGTCCTCAAAATAAGGTCTTATAATTAACTAATCCTTCAGAAACAACATATGGTGACCAGATTAAAGATTAAAACAAGGGCGTGAAATTGGTCTTTGTCAAAGGACTATTAGCTTGCCTCTTCCTAGCCTCAAAATTTATTACAAATGAACATAATCTTCTCACCCACAGCAGGCTGCTGGCCCTCAAAAAGAAGTGAGAATAGCCCAGAAGTTTCATGGACATTTATCCAACCTACCTCCTCCTCTTTTAAAATGTTTTTTTTTTTTTTTTGGAGATTGTGATTCTGTCGGGGGAGGAGGGGCGGGAAGGGAAAGAATCTTTTAAAAACAATTTTAGGTCCCCAAAAGAAAATATTTTCCTTAAAAATGTGTATTGTCCCAAAGGCATTAGAATATATCTGTTGCTTTTGCTTTTGGTGGTAGTGGCAGCCCTTTGCTTTCTAAGGGGAAACTCAGCAACGGTCTTTGCTTAAGAAAAACATCCTAATTTTATTTACCGTAGGGTAAGGAACAGGTGCAGACAATGGTAAGTATGGGTTGGGTCAAAATAAATGCACTCGCTTGGTGAAAACTCCCTTTATCCTTGCTTCAAAAGCACTCTGGGATTTTTCGTATCTTATGCTGCAGACAAGGTTCCCCTTCCTAAACTCTTACCTGAGAGACTCGTCTACCTGTGAAGAATAAGGGCTAAATTCAACAGAAAATCTTTTCCTTTTGTCTCCGGGTGCCTTCAGATTTGTAAAATATGCTGGATAATTCTTTATATATTTTTATACACTTGTCTCTGTCACGGGCCCTGAGTTCATGTTTTGGTAAAATGCACAGCGGGCCGCATGGTTTTGCAAGAAAGAATCCAGAATGATAGGTTTGGTCCGAATCCATTCCAGAAGCTCTGGACTCCTAGCTGACTCCAAGAGCTAGAGCAGCGTGCTGAGAATCATTGGCGTGTGGAATCACTGCCCTACCCCATCCCCACACCCTCGCTCAGAGCACTCAGTGGTTCTGCATGCGTGGAAGGCAGAATAAGGGCTCCCTGACGATGACCACATCCCGGCCCTTGGAACCTCTGAATATGTCACCCAGGAAGGTGGGCAGCTTCCAGAGGCTGGCAAAGGCAAGGAAACAGATTCTCTCCCAGAGCGTCCAGAAGGAACGCAGTCCTGATACCTTGATTTCAGCCCAGTGAGACATTTTGGATTTCCCACCTCCAGAACTGTTAGAGAGTAAATCTGTGCTGTTTTAAGCCACTAAGTTTGTGGTCATTTGTTACAGCAGCAACAGGAAACTAAGACAAGTAGGAAGTTCTGGTTTAAAGAAAAAAGAAGGAGGAAAGGAGAGAGGGGAAAAAAAGGAAAGCAGGCCTTGGAGCCTCTCTCGTCTTAGCCCAGCCAATGTGTTGCCATCTTGTATCAACCTATTTTATAAAGCTGCTCTCCTTGAAAAGGCTGGTGAGTCTGAAGCCCAGGCTGTGTGCTCTATATACAGGCACCAGGCCTGGGTGGAAGGCATTCATTCACTGATTCGTGGACAGTTTGTCATAGTCTCACAAGTTCATTGCTTCTGGGGTTTGTTTTTGTTTTTGTTTTTAGCACCATCCTGCACTTAGCTTCACCAGTATATAGGTGTGCCCCTCATAACCACATATTCAACCCCGAGTCTCAATACCAGCCTTTGCTTTTAAAAAACTATCGATTAAATAAGGCCTTCCGTCTTTAAACTGGAGTCATTTCTGTCAAGAATCAAAATAAAAATAATTAAGAGAACAGCAAGAGTGTCACTCACTTTGTGGGAAGCAAGCCCATCACGGCAGCAAAACCGAGGGACTTCTCGTGACATCCTTACTACAGATGTCACAGTAGCTGGCGAGCGGATGGAAGGTAAACAGCTTACTCGGGGAGTGAACTATGGGAAATGAGGCATTCTTTGGGTTAATTCTGCTTCCATTCTGCTTATGTAACACTTTAAAAGGATAGCTCTACCTTGACAAATCATGAGCAATTAAACCAGATACACGACCACAATGGTGGCCCGTTTTCCTGCAAAAGGCTGCTTCCTCATATAAGAGCCACAGAGATCTGCATCTGATTCTCCAGTTCCTCCGGTTAGGGCGAGTGGACCCTGCTTTCAGACGGAGCAAAGGCACGACAGTGTCAAGTAAACCCACGTCAGGATGAAACAGTAGCACGCACTCCCACTGAGAGACAGCTGGCTGGTTTGCAAAAGAGTGACTCGTATGTGCAGTTTGGAACTAAATATGGAAGTTTCTAAAACTCCCTGTGAAGACCTTCCATCACGCTGATGGAGACTGGGGAGGTTTTTTTGGCCATCTGGATAATCACCGCAGGCTTCAGTTAAAGGTGTTTCTCCTCCCAATGGAGAAGACTCCATTTGACCATAGGTCCCATCAACCTCATATCCCCCAGGTGGATCCCGATGAGGGGTGGTGGCTGGGCTGCCTTGTGTCACCCCAGAGCATAGCCAGTGGAGTCTTTTTCCCTAGACACAGATGTCTGGGAAGAAAAACACATCTTGCCTCGAGCCTTTTTCTAAGGTAGCTTTTATTAGATGAGTCTGCTGCTGTCATAAACGCTGTTATTAACCCCCCGAGTGGGAAATGACAGCCGGTGACAGCCGATTTGAGGACTCAGAGGTTCACTGGACCATGGGGACCGACGAGGCGAGCCATCATATTCTCAGGGGGAATCAGACCCATGGAGCTTGTGACTTATCCCAGCCCCACTGTTAGTGGCAGAACTGGGCTTAGAACCCAGGCGTCTAGAAAGGCCCATCCAGGACTTTTATTTTGCGCTCAACACCATCATGGTCTTATTTACTGTACCCCAGGTGCCCCTAAAGCTGCTGAGATGCTCACACTGCTATTTTCTCGCTGTACACGTCAGAAAAATTGGAAAAAAACAACGTCCTTTCATCTACTGTTTACTTTGTCTGAAGACTGATAAAATATTTCCGTACCCATAACAAAATGCACTTGCTCCCCATGAGATTATATCTGTTATTTACTTAGGGCTTAAACCTGGGCACAGCCGGGGTGTTCTTGCTGTCTGGTTTGGTCCTAGGAAGCGTGATAGAGAGCAGAGACCTTTACAGATGCAGGCGTTTGCCTGATGAATCGGAAACTCTCAGTGCCATTTTGCTCGGAAATCCCTGGGTACGAGCTAATGTTCTCTGCATCATGTGCCCAGCCCTGGTATAAGTGGCTGTGTGCATTATGTCATCCTACCCTTCACAGCACCACAGGAAGTGAGGGCGTTACTATCCCCCATTTATCAGCGAGGAGACGGCGCTTAGGAGTCACGCCCCCAATGTCACCCAGAGAGTGCTGCCAGGACTCAAACCCAGGTCCCTGCGACTCTACAGCCACCAATACTGCTTCATAGTGGGCAAACTCTTTCTGTTAAGATGTTGTCACTTTAGAACCTGATACATTTAGATAAATCAAAGGGTAAAAAGATCTTAAGAGGCAGCGTTAAAATTACATACAAGAATTCAAAAACTCAAAGCCCATAAAAAAGACAAATGACATATTAATTACAAACAGTTGTTACTCTTCCACTTGAGCAATTCCCCCAAAGACCTCCCTCTCCCAAGCAATTTTCTAGTCCCCTAGGTTGAGAGTAAGGAAGCTGCATTTCCTTTATAATAACCTAATCCTGACTTTGTATGCATTCATTGGCTCAACCTTGACTTCTCACCTGAAAGATTACTTTCCTTTGTTAAAATACAAGAATAGGCTTTAAAGGGTAACAATTAAGACAATTGATACATCCTTGGTGCCTGGAAATAAGAAGCCTTCAGAGACTTCCCAGGAAAGTAAGAGGGCGTAACAAAGCCACACCCAGCTCTCGCGAAAGTCCCTAACTGTCCTCGCCTAAGAAACAAACATCAGGCTTCAGAAAAGCCAGATGTCTTCAATGTCTGTGCCCGGCATTTATTTCTGTTTGCCATCCAAATCCATTTTTTCTTTGATGTCCCTTTCCTTTGCATGTGCAGGTATAATATAACTTAATTTGAGGCATCATCAACCTGGCTTTTAAAGCCATCATACTGCTGTAGTCTACAATTAGGGTTAGGGCACTTGAAAGGGTTCTTACATTTGAAAATTGATATCTGTGGTGCTTGTTCATAATCCTCATTACAATTGCTCCTGGGAGTTTAAAAGGGTGGGATTGCTTTCTCATTTGGAGGAAACAGTAAGCTGATTTTCATGATGCTGTTTTTGGGGCAGGGCATTCTAGCCACGTCTGAATGAAATGCCTTCTTTAGCCTGGCTGCGTGAAGAAGGATGGGGAAGTTCACTGGAGAACTAAATAGAAATATGCCACTGGGGCAATTTAAGGACCAGTGAGTCTTCCTGCTGATGTACTCATTCAGGGCAAGGCGTGGTCAGAGAAGTGAGGTGGTGAGAAAGTGGAAAGCACATTCTAAACCAGGCAGAGTTCTGAAATCTTATTTCTGTTGAGTCATTGCCAAATCACTAGAGCGCTAGGGAGATTCAGCTTTGGACAACAAGGAGGGAAGGGTGCAGGGAAGCCCATGGAAAAGCCCAACAGACGCAGAGGCGCCACTGCACCAGGTCAATCACACATCCCACATGAAATTGCTTCTGCAAATGCTGTGCAAGGTGGGGCTGTGTCTACACTGGCCCTTGAAGCAACCGGATGCATAGGCCAGAGAGGAATCCATTCAGGATTTGGAGGCCTGGGCTGCTGCCCATAGGACATCAAAGAGGCGGCCCCAAGAAATGAAGAAAATTAGAACACCCTCCGCTGATCCCACTTACGGAACCCACAAGGATCTGAATTCTTCTCCTTCCTGTTGTGATGCAAATCCAAATGGCTTTAAAGAGAAATTTTAAAATCTTTTTCAAGAAATCCTTAAGAGCCCATCACCCTCCGGCATCATGATGTGAAATGCAACTAATAACAGGAATCATTTGAGCAGGGCATCATTTAAAGAAACCCGAGTGTGTATTCAGTGGCTGCTCTCTGGTCTACTCACAGTTTGCATCTGGATGAATGAAAATGAACATTTTTGGTTCTTTCACCTCACCTGCTTCCTCACTGGGTTAAAAGAATAAAAACTTCAGAGAAGAGAGATGTCAAGACCAATTAAGTGTACAGCACAGAACTTCATTTTTCTCCCTTCCAGGAATCCTCTGCATTATCATGGATCCAGGCAAAGCTTGCCACGTTGTAGTTATGCAAAACTGTCATAAAATCATTTGGTCCTTGATTTGTTCCTCTTTGTTCCATTTCAGTTAACTTAAAAAAAAATTTTCCCCCAACCTCTCCCACTTTGGGAAAGACTTCGACAACCCGTCATAAGCCCGCACATTTTGTGACAGATCTATAATTATATTTAAGCAGGCGTGTCAGGGGAGGCACACGCAAGCTTTTTGTTGTTGTTGCCTGATTTTAAACAGTGCAGTGAACTAACTGAGGCTCTAATGAGAGCCTTTCTCATTAGAGAAAGTGGGTGGGACTTTCTGAAGGTGATGGTTATCATTAATATATAAAAGCAAAATAGGGGGGAGACCTTCAAGACGGCAGAGGAGTAAGATGTGGAGATCACCTTTCTCCCCACAAATACATCAGAAATACAACTACATGTGGAACAACTCCTACAGAACACCTACTGAACGCTGGCGGAAGACCTCAGACTTCCCAAAAGAGCCAAGTGGCAGACAGGGTCTTGGTGCTCCGGCCGGGTGTCAGGCCTGTGCCTCTGAGGTGGGAGAGCCGAGTTCAGGACATTGGTCCACCAGAGACCTCCCAGCTCCATGTAATACCAAACGGCGAAAGCTCTCTCAAAGATCTCTGTATCAACACTAAAACCCAGCTCCACTCAACGACTTGCAAGCTACAGTGCTGGACACCCTATGCCGAACAACTAGCAAGATAGGAACACAACCCCACCCATTAGCAGAGAGGCTGCCTAAAATCATAATAAGCTCACAGACAGCCCAAAACACACCACCGGATGCGGTCCTGCCTACTAGAAAGACAAGATCCAGCCTCATCCACCAGAACACAGGCACTAGTCCCCTCTACCAGGAAGCCTACACAACCCACTGAAACCAACCTTAGCCACTGGAGGCAGACACCAAAAACAATGGGAACTACGCACCTGCAACCTGTGAAAAGGAGACCCCAAACACAGTAAGTTAAGCAAAATGAGAAGAGAAACAGCAGATGAAGGAGCAAGGTAAAAACCCACCAGACCAAACAAACGAAGAGGAAATAGGCAGTCTACCTGAAAAAGAATTCAGAGTAATGATAGGAAAGATGATCCAAAATCTTGTAAATAAAATGGAGAAAATACAAGAAACGTTTAAGAAGGACCTAGAAGAGCTAAAGAGCAAACAAACAATGATGAACAACAAAATAAATGAAATTAAAAATTCTCTAGAAGCAACCAATAGCAGAATAACTGAAGCAGAAGAACGGATAAGTGACCTGGAAGATAAAATAGTGGTAATAACGACTGCAGAGCAGAATAAAGGAAAAAGAATGAAAAGAATTGAGGACAGTCTCAGAGACCTCTGGGACAAAATTAGATGCACCAACATTCAAATTATAGGGGTCCCAGAAGAAGAAGAGAAAAAGAAAGGGACTGAGAAAATATTTAAATAGAATATAGTTGAAAACTTCCCTAATATGGGAAAGGAAATAGTCAAGTCCAGGAAGCACAGAGAGTCCCATACAGGATAAATCCAAGGAGAAACACACCAAAACACATATTAATCAAACTATCAAAAATTAAATACAAAGAAAAAATATTAAAAGCAGCAAGGGAAGAACAACAAATAACATACAAGGGGATCCCCACAAGGTTAACAGCTGATCTTTCAGCAGAAACTGCAAGCCAGAAGGGAGTGGCAGGACATATTTAAAGTGATGAAAGGGAAAAACCTACAACCAAGATTACTCTACCCAGCAAGGATCTCATTCAGATTTGATGGAGAAATTAAAACCTTTACAGACAAGCAAAAGCTAAGAGAATTCAGCACCACCAAACCAGCTCTACAACAAATGCTAAAGGAACTTCTCTAGGTAGGAAACACAAGAGAAGGAAAAGACCTACAATAACAAACCCAAAACAATCAAGAAAAGGGTAATAAGAACATACATATTGATAATCACCTTAAATGTAAATGGATTAAATGCTCCAACCAAAAGACATAGACTGACTGGATGGATACAAAAACAAGACCCGTATACATGCTGTCTACAAGAGACCCATTTCAGACCTAGGGACACATACAGACCGAAAGTGAGGGAATGGAAAAAGATATTCCATGCAAATGGAAATCAAAAGAAAGTTGGAGTAGCAATTCTCACATCAGACAAAATAGACTTTAAAATAAACACTATTACAAGAGACAAAGAAGGACACTACATAATGATCAAGGGATCAATCCAAGAAGAAGATATAACAATTGTAAATATTTATGTACCCAACATAGAAGCACCTCAATACATAAGGTACATGCTAACAGCCAAAAAAGGGGAAATTGACAGTAACACAATCATAGTAGGGGACTTTAACACCCCACTTTCACCAATGGACAGATCATCCAAAATGAAAACAAATAAGGAAACACAAGCTTTAAATGATACATTAAACAAGATGGACTTAATTGATATTTATGGGATATTCCATCCAAAAACAACAGAATATACTTTCTTCTCAACTGCCCATGGAACATTCTCCAGGATAGATCATATCTTGGGTCACAAATCAAGCCTTGGTAAATTTAAGAAAATTGAAATCATATCAAGTATCTTTTCAGACCACAATGCTATGAGACTAGATATCAATTACAGAAAAAAAATCTGTAAAAAATACAAACACATGGAGGCTAAACAATACAGTACTTAATAACCAAGAGATCACTGAAGAAATCAAAGAGGAAATCAAAAAATACCTAGAAACAAATGACAATGAAAACACGATGACCCCAAACCTATGGGATGCAGCAAAAACAGTTCTAAGAGGGAAGTTTATAGCAATACAATCCTACCTCAAGAAACATCTCAAATAAACAACCTAACCTTACACCTAAAGCAATTAGAGAAAGAAGAACAAAAAAACCCCAAAGTTAGCAGAAGGAAAGAAGTCATAAAGATCAGATCAGAAATAAATGAAAAAGAAATGAAGGAAACGATAGCAAAGATCAATAAAAGTAAAAGCTGGTTCTTTGAGAAGAAAAACAAAATTGATAAACCATTAGCCAGACTCATCAAGAAAAAAAGGGAGAAGACTCAAATCAACAGAATTAGAAATGAAAAAGAAATAACAACTGACACTGCAAAAATACAAAGGATCATGAGAGATTACTACAAGGAACTATATGCCAATAAAATGGACAACCTGGAAGAAATGGACAGATTCTTAGAAAAGCACAACCTTCTGAGACTGAACCAGGAAGAAATAGAAAATATAAACAGACCAATCACAAGCACTGAAATTGAGACTGTGATTAAAAATCTTCCAACAAACAGAAGCCCAGGACCAGATGGCTTCACAGGAGAATTCTATCAAACATTTAGAGAAGAGCTAACACCGATCCTTCTCAAACTCTTCCAACATATAGCAGAGGGAGGAACACTCCCAAACTCATTCTACGAGGCCACCATCACCCTGATACCAAAACCAGAAAAAGATGTCACAAAGAAAGAAAACTACAGGCCAATATCACTGATGAACATAGATGCAAAAATCCTCAACAAAATATTGACAAACAGAATCCAACAGCACATTAAAAGGATCATACAACATGGTCAAGTGGGGTTTATTCCAGGAATGCAAGGATTCTTCAATATACGCAAATCAATGTGATAAACCATATTAACAAATTGAAGGAGAAAAACCATATGATCATCTCAATAGATGCAGAAAAAGCTTTCAACAAAATTCAACATCCATTTATGATAAAAACCCTACAGAAAGTAGGCATAGAGGGAACTTACTTCAACATAATAAAGGCCATATATGACAAACCCACAGCCAACATTGCTCTCAATGGTGAAAAACTGAAACCATTTCCTCTATGATCAGGAGCAAGACAAGGTTGTCCACTCTCACCACTACTATTCAACATAGTTTTGGAAGTGTTAGCCACAGCAATCAGAGAAGAAAAAGAAAAGAATCCTAATCGGAAAAGAAGAAGTAATGCTGTCACTGTTTGCAGATGACATGATACTACACATAGAGAATCCTAAAGATGCCACCAGAAAACTACTAGAGCTAATCAACGAATTTGGTAAAGTAGCAGGATACAAAATTAAAGCACAGAAATCCCTTGCATTCCTATACACTAATGATGAAAAATCTGAAAGAGAAATTAAGGAAACACTCCCATTTAACATTGCAACAAAAAGAATAAAATACTTAGGAATAAACCTACCTAAGGAGACAAAAGACCTGTATGCAGAAAACTATAAGACACTGATGAAAGAAATTAAAGATGATACCAACAGATGGAGAGATATGCCATGTTCTTGGATTGGAAGAATCAACATTGTGAAAATGACGATACTACCCAAAGCCATCTACAGATTCAATGCAATCCCTATCAAACTACCAATGGCATTTTTCACAGAACTAGAACAAAAAATTTCACAATTTGTATGGAAACACAAAAGACCCCGAATAGCCAAAGCAATCTTGAGAAAGAAAAACGGAGCTGAAGGAATCAGGCTCCTGGATTTCAGACTATACTGCAGTAATCAAGACAGTATGGTACTGGCATAAAAACAGAAATATAGATCAATGGAACAGGCTAGAAAGCCCAGAGATAAACCCACACACATATGGTCACCTTATCTTTGACAAAGGAGGCAAGAATATACAATGGAGAAAAGACAGCCTCTTCAATAAGTCATGCTGGGAAAACTGGATAGCTACATGTAAAAGAATGAAATTAGAACACTCCCTAACACCATACACAAAAATAAACTCCAAATGGATTAAAGACCTAAATGTAAGGCCAGACACTATAAAACTGTTAGAGGAAAACATAGGCAGAACACTCTATAACATAAATCACAGCAAGATCGTTTTTGACCCACCTCCTAGAGAAATGGGAATAAAAACAAAAATAAACAAATGGGACCTAATGAAACTTAAAAGCTTTTGCACAGCAAAGGAAACCATAAACAAGATGAAAAGATGACCCTCAGAATGAGAGAAAATATTTGCAAATGAAGAAACTGACAAAGGATTAACTTCCAAAATTTACAAGCAGCTCATGCAACTCAATATCAAAAAAACAAACAACCAAAAAATAGGCAGAAGACCTAAAGAGACATTTTTCCAAAGAAGATATACAGATTGCCAACAAATATATGAAAGAATGCTCAACATCACTAATCATTAGAGAAATGCAAATCAAAACTGCAATGTGGTATCACCTCACACCGGTCAGAATGGCCATCATCAAAAAATTTAGAAACAATAAATGCTAGAGAGGGTGTGGAGAAAAGGGAACCCTCTTGCACTGTTGGTGGGAATGTAAATTGACACAGCCACTATGGAGAACAGTATGGAGGTTCCTTAAAAAACTAAAAATAGAACTACCATAGGACCCAGCAATCCCACTACTGGGCATATACCCTGAGAAAACAATAATTCAAAAAGAGTCATGTAGAACTACCATATGACCCAGCAATCCCACTACTGGGCATATATCCTGAGAAAACCATATTTCAAAAAGAGTCATGTACCACAATATTCACTGCAGCTCTATTTACAATAGCCAGGACATGGAAGCGACCTAAGTGTCCATCGATAGATGAATGGATATAGAAGATGTGGCACATATATACAATGGAATATTACTCAGCCATAAAAAGAACTGAGTTATTTGTAGTGAGGTGGATGGACCTAGAGTCTGTCATACAGAGTGAAGTAAGTTAGAACGAGAAAAACAAATACCATATGCTAACACATCTATATGGAATCTAAAAAAAAAAAAAGGTTCTGAAGAACCTAGGGGCAGGACAGGAATAAAGACACAGATGTAGAGAATGTACTTGAGGACACAGGGAGGGGGAAGGGGAAGCTGGGACGAAGTGAGAGAGCGGTATGGACATATATACACTACCAAATGTAAAATAGATAGCTAGTGGGAAGCAGCCACATAGCACAGGGAGATCAGCTTGGTGCTTCGTGACCACCTAGAGGGGTGGGATAGGGAGGGTGGTAGGGATATGCAACAGGGAGGAGATATGGGGATATATGTATATGTATAGCTGATTCACTTTGTTACAAAGCAGAAACTAACACACCATTGTAAAGCAATTATACTCCAATAAAGATGTTTAAAAAAATAAAAATAAATAAATAAAAGCAAAATAAACAAACATACTAAGCTACACTAAATAAAGTCCATCTGGACCTAACCCTCACTGGAAACTAAGGCAAGGCAAGCTTAGCAATCAAGCAAGTAAAGGGATCCATGGGGGGAGTAACTCCCCTGGGACACAGAAGTCTCCAGGTTTTGTTCTGGTAGCTTTGGAAGCAGCTGTCCGTGGATGCAGCAGGAAAGCAGATGCCCTCTTATTATAGAGAAGGGCAAGACAACAATTAGACACATCTGTGAATGGAATGGGCAGGAAAAACCATGTCGTCCCCACCAGAGGTGTTCAGGCAGGGGCTGGGTGATCACCTGGTGAAGAGCATGTGAAAAGTGATTCTCCTTTGGGTTAGAGATGAAACTAGATCATAAAAGACCAAAGGTGATTTCCTTCTCTAAAAACATATACTTCCATGGCTTTGGACAGTCAGTAGCCCACTCTGGTCTCAGTTGTCTCAGTTTTCTTATCTGGAAAGTGAGGGCTTTGATACACAATAGACCTCTAAGGTTCTTCCCAGCCAGAGGTGAGATAAACGTATCGTCTGGTAAATTTGGCGTATGTGGGAGGCCATGCCCGGCATCCTCACTCGCTATCCAACCTGGAAGAGGTCACTGACCTTCTCTGGACCTTGCTCCGAGGTCTTTCCTGACAAGATTGCTGAATGGGAGAACACAGCCCACCGAGTGCTTGAGGCACCACTGCAGAAAGCAACAGGTCATTTGACTGAAGTCGAAACATTGATCAAAGAGAGGTTTTCTGAACTTTGTTTCAGACAATATCAATGGAGAGGAACATTGGTACAACACTTTAGATTCCTTGTTGTGGCATTTAAGAGAGCCCATCAGGAGCCTTGAGTTGATGGTGTAGCTTATAGAGCAGTTTTAGGTCTAAAGAGGAAACACCCCCAGCAGGCATGAATCACAACCCCTGCTTCTTTCCCAGAAGACTGTGACACCATGCCTCACGTCAGTGACTCTTGGCTTTTCAGCCCCATTAGTGTTTGGTAAACAGTTGGTGCTCCAAATATGTTTAGATGAACAGAATATGTTTCTTTTAAAAATTAATTTATTTATTTTTGGCTGCATTGGGTCTTCGTTGCTGTGCGCGGGCTTTCTCTAGTTGTGGCGAGCAGGGGCTACTCTTCGTTATGGTGCGCGGGCTTCTCATTGTGGTGGCTTCTCTTGTTGAGGAGCACGGGTTCTAGGGTGTGCAGGCTTCATAGTTGTGGCACGCGGGCTCAGTAGTTGTGGCACGTGGGCTCAGCTGCTCCGCGGCATGTGGGATCTTCCCGGACCTGGGATCGAATCCGTGCCCCCTGCTTTGGCAGGCAGATTCTTAACCACTGCGCCACCAGGGAAGTCCAGAGTATGTTTTCTTGAGGGAAAATGTCTGTTTATAAGAAATCTATGCTAAACTTGTACATCCACTTAGATATGCACATTATAGAACATATTTATTTTTAAATTACCTTGACAATTGGAGTTGAAACATCAGTAAGGCAAAGTCTGTGGCGGGATGAGGACCTCTGTGACAGCACAGGGACATGTGTCAGGGCTACCAGGCTGGATAAAGTTCTGATGCCTTGTGGCCAGTCCCTGGCATGCTCCCTGATTTCTGGTTAAATTTTTCCATGATTGTGTGAATATTTGTCTCTCAGGGAACCATTTGTCCCTACACATAGAGAAAAGGTATTTGCACTAACCTAAAAAGCAATGTTGACTTGTTTTCTCTCTAAGCTGTTGGGGAAAGAGAGAGCAGGGCTCCCTTTATCTATAAAACTGAAACACAGAGACTTGAAAGACGCTGCCTTGTAATGGTTTGTCTCCAGGCCCCCATCTGGTAAGCTCCTGTCCAACAGAGCTGACGCTGGGCAAAGTGAGGAAATGGCCAAAAGAATCTCTCTGATTCTCTCCCACTTCCATGATCTTCTCTCAGTTTCTTCCCAGTCATCCCCAATACTTGTTCCAAGTCCCAGTGATAGTATTCCCTAAGCATTCAGTTGGTGCCTCTTTCATGATATTTATAAGATTCCATCCCCTATTCAGCCCAGTAGCCCAGGGCTCCTGGACATACTTAAGCACCTTTGTATCACCTGTGCTGTACCCCATCCAAAGCCCATCCAGAGCAGGGCTTCAGGTGATGGATGACGATGGACCTGATATATGGCTTAGGGCATTACCCTTCCAAGGACAGATACACTGTAACAAGATTGAAGTCCAAAGAATGAATCTGTCCGAGTCAGAGAAGGAACGCGAAAGAGAAGATAGACTGGGTAGAGAAAACCCTTGACTGCCTGACATCCAGCTTTTCCTGACCAATAGTCAGGACGCATAAACTGAAAAGAATATTTAAAATCAGAGCTATTTTGAAAAATTCAAATATATATTCCACAAATTTTTCAAATGATATAGGTCAATAGAGGACCATGTCCTCTAGTTACAATTTCTTCTCCACTTCTTCAAATGGTTTGATAGGTGGGGAGCTAGTCTGTACTCCACTGAAGGAGTCTTGTTGGAGGTCCAGCTACTTGCAGACAAGTTTCCTCTCTCTGATTAGACTATAAGCTCGTTGAGCAAGGATCTTTTCCTAATAATCTCCATATCCATGGTTCATAGTGGAAGACTCATAGCAGTTTGCTCAATAACTATGTGATGGGTGGATGAATGGATGCTTGATGGATGGTTACACCCCACTGGAGCCCACAACTTAAACTATAGGTGCTGTAGGAATGGAGATTGAATTTAAGAAGAAGACAGCAGAGAGGCAAGTAGGGAGAGAAACAGAGCAGAGCCCTTGGCCCATCTGACTCGGGGGTAGGACAGGGAAGGTTCTGAGTAGACAGGAGCGGGTTTCTGTGCCTTTGCTACTCTGTCTGCCAAATGAGTAGGCAGATCACTCTAAGGTCCCTTGCAGCCCGAGAGCCTTTTGGGCCATGGATTGTGAATTACTAGTCACTGGGAGCTGGTGGACACAAGTGGCCCAACTACTTTCACCAGGAGATGAGCTGGAGAGTAGCAGTCATTTTTAAGCACTATTTTAAAGATAATCCTTAAATCTTAATCATAATTCACATGATGAGCTATTTGTCCTCCTCTGAAATTCTTGCAGTTCAAAGACTCTGCAAATAGGAACACAAGCCCCTTGCCGTGGCACTGAATCTAGAGGACATCCTTCTAGCCTCCCTCTCTGTTGCACAACGCTGCTGACTCCTCTGTGTGAACCTGCCAACTTGAATGCACAGAACGATGTGTCCCACAGCCACTCCCCACACCGACCTCTATTCCCTCTGAACCCTGACCTCTGTTTCTTATTATAAACCAGCACAATTACGAGGAAGCTGAGATGACCAAAAACTTTACACACACATACACAGAGCTGCTGTGAACAAACTGCCCCGAGTGCATTCAAGTTCAAGAACGTGAGGGGGAGAAGGGAGGAGGGATTCTAATCTTTGGTCTGTCACATGGAAGAAGACAGAAAATCTCACGTACCCATGCTTCTGTCCTGTGATGTTTACCATCTGAGATCACAGGCAATGAATCTACTCGCTGTGTCCCTTCTCTTCCTCCAGCCTTGGGTTAGAGCTCTGGCCTGGGATTAGAGAAGATAGGATGTCCCTCCCCAGGAGGGGAACTGGAGACTGAATTCTAGATGGAGCCTCCGGGGGGCTGGTAGATGGGGCCTAAACCAGGATAGGTGTGCATCTTGACTCACTATCAGAAGCCCCTTCAACACACTGTAGACACGGGGGAAGTTTGGCTGGAATCTTTCCAGGGAGATAATACATGTCCTGTTTCTAGGGCTGCCGTAACAAATAACCACAAACTGGGGAGCTTAAAACAACACAGATCTATTGTCTCATGATTCTGGTGGCTAGAAGTCTGAAATCAAGGTGATGGCAGGGCCGTGTTCCCTCTGGGGGCTCTAAGAAAGAGTCCTACCTTGCCTCTTCCTAGCTGCTGGCACTGCTGGCATTCCTTGGATTGTAGCAGCATCACTCCAATTTCTGTCTCCACTTTCACATGGCTATCTTCCCTCTGTGTGTGTCTTCACAGGGTCCTCTTATAAGGACACTAGTCATTAGATTTAGGGCCCACTCTAATCCAGTATGACTTCACCTTAAATACATCTGCAAAGACCCTAGTTCCAAATAAGGTCATATCGGAGGTTCTGGGTAGACATGAATTGGGGGGGACATATTCAACCGAGTACAATACAGTAAATTGCAAAGGCCATAGCCTAAAAGTCAGAAGACCTGGGTTCAAGGTCTGGCTTGACCCCACTTACTAATTTTGAGGAGTTAAACAAGTCATTTAACTCTCAATGCTTTTGCTATAAAATGGAAATAATAACAGTAATAATAATACCTACACTCAAGGCTGTTGTGAGACTAGAGTGGGAACGACTGTAGGGTCTGTGGTGTGGGAATGACCTCGACGCAACAGCAGCCTCCAAATCTACCACCAGGCTGGCTAAGCCAGAAGTCACAGAACGTTAGGTGGCAGGCAGCTTCTAAGACGACCCCCAGGAATTCCCACCTCCTGGTATTCACATCCTTGTGTAATCCCCTCCCCTTGAGTACTGACTGGATCTCATGACTTACTTCTAATGAATCTGGCAAAAGTGATGGGATGTGAATCCTGAGATTAGGTTATGAAGAGACTCTTGCTTTCTCACTCCCTCCCTGTGATGGAAGTCAGGTTCATGTTGTAAGCAGCCCTATGGAGAGGCCCACATGGCAAGAAAGTGAGGAGGGTCTCTCTCCAGCCTGTGAGAAACTGGAGGATCCTGCCAATACCACTTATGCGGGCTTAGAAGTAAATCCTCCCCAGTTAGCCTTGGAAGGACTGCAGTCCCTGCCAACACCTGATTACAGCCTGTGAGAGACCCTGAGCAGAGGACTGTATCCTAACTCACAGAAATTATGAAATCTTACATATTTCTTTAAAGTCACTAATTTGGGGGTAATTTGTTACACAACCATAGATAATGAACTGCTATGGACTGAATGTTTCTGTCTCTCCCAAAATTCATATGTTGAACCCTAATCCCAAGTGTGATGGAATTGGGAAGTGGAGCCTTTCGGAGGTGATGAGGTCATGAGGGTGGAGCCCTCAAGAATGGGATTAGTGCCCTTATAAAAGAGACCCCAGGTTGCTCCCTCATCCTTTCCACCACATGAGGACACACCAAGAAGATAGTCATCTATGAATCAGGCCTTCACCAGACACTGAATCTGCCAACACTCTTATCTTGGAATTCCCAGTCTCCAGAGCTATGAGAAATTTCTGTTGTCTATAAGCCACCCAGCCTATCATATTATGTTACAGCAGCCAGAATGGACTGAGCCATTAATACAGTTTATTAAAGCAATTTAAAAATTAAGAAACAAGAGGAAGGAGGATGGGGTAGGTCCGAGTGGAATGAAAGACCACATTACCTGAGCCTTGGATTATGCAGTATTCACATATCCAGCCTCTGTCAGCCATATCAGGCTTCCTCACTGATGTTCTGATTATGAGGACCAAAGTTGAGGTTTTGAGCAAAGGGACCCATAGACAGAAGGTACCTGGGCCAATAATGCACACTTGCTCCACGGGGAGATGCAGGGGCAAGCACTCAGGGCCACAGCTGTACTTTCTCAGTTAGCCTGTTGAGCAGCTATGAATTTTATCTGGCAGAGGACATATGGGACCAGAATGTGTGGCCATTTTAAGACCTCATGAATATTGTCTCATATGTATGTACTTATGTATGTTTAGTGTATCATGAATATTTGGTGCCATGTATGCTTTATGTGTATTATGAATACTTAATCCTACTTGGTCTTTCCATCCCTTCTGGGGTTTTTTCTGGTTAAAAAAGTACTTTCTGGGACTTCCCTGGTGGCACAGTGGATGAGACTCCACACTCATAGTGCAGGGGGCCTGGGTTCGATCCCTTGTCGGGGAACTAGATCCCAAATGCATGCCACAACTAAGAGTTTGCATGCCACAATTAAGGAGTCTGCTTGCCACAACTAAGACCCGCTACAACCAAATAAATAAATTTTTTTTAAAAAAGTACTTTCTTAACCTTAAAATACAGAAGTAGGAGAAACCCTCATTATTGTTTCTCATGTCATCTACTTTACTGACCACCCTTTGCCACATCTTTTACCTTGCCTTGAATACTCTTTGCCATGACCATCAAACTCCTATCCATCCTCCAAAGCCCAGCTTAAGTCTCACCTTCTCCAGAATGCCTGCACTGACACTGTAGCCAGTTTATGCTGAATTTGGTTCATACCAGCTCAAAAGAGCCAGTTGGTAATTTTTTCAGGAATTTTGCAAGCTGATTATTGAACACAGGCATAATTAAAAATTAAATATACGTAAACTTACAATGAAATAAATTATATTTCTTAAGAAGGTAGTAAATGTTCAGAACTCATCACTTCTGAATTATTATAATACATTTGACTGTAATCTGTGCTCGCATTTATTTACATTCATTGTGCCTTTGTGGTAGAACTACTTTATCATGGTATGCCCTTGTGTGTCTCTTCCCAACTCCACATTCCATGAAGTCATCTTGGTGACTTGAAGTTGACCATGGTGGAAGTATGGTATTTACACCATGGAAACTGGCAAATGTAACACAAGAAAACTTTTCTTTTCCTCCCAGAGAGCCAGTTGTTAAACATTTACCAGCACGACAACTGACCCCAACCAAAGTAATCTCTCTGAATTCTAAACTCGTATAGCACTTCCTGTCTTTTCTATTCAATAAATGGGTACTTAGCTTTTGCTCCCTTAGTTATCAGGAATATTTCCTGTGTGTGCGCATGTGTGTGCACCTTCTCCTCCTAACTTGGGTTGTTGCCAGTTTTAGGAGCAGGGCTGGTGTCCCCCTTTAGCCTTCCTGAGCCCCCCTTTTCTTAAATAACTGAGCAAAATGCAACTCCCTTCCCAGTGTGAGACCCAGCACCATCTCCAGACTTCCTGGGTCTCCAAGGGGCTCATGTTCTCACCATCTTCCCTACTCCTGTTCTGACTCCTGGCCTCCCCCTGCTGCCGCTGTCCTCTTTCTGTCCCACATCAGCTCCCACTGCTCCTCCTTTGTTCCCCCACAGAACCATGGACACAGCAATATATCTTTACCAAGGGTTTGGAGCAAATGGGTGGGAGAACAGCACAGGAATCAGTAATAATTCAACATCAGGTATCACTTCCCTGATATATTAATTCCCATCACTGGGGATCTCTCCCTGCTCCTTTTCTCCATGGGCTTCTCTCCACCAGGACCGTTATCTCCATGTTTGATGGTCCCCAAACTCCAGTTTCCTTACCCACCAAGGGAAAACCACAATTCATCTAACTTTATGATATCAAGAAATTTGCTCTGAATCCCTCCCCAACTAAAGACCCATCTTTGCACATTAATTTTAAAAAATTACAATAAAAACTCTTTTAAAAAGTGGGTATAGAGGGAACATACCTCAACATAATAAAGACCAGATATGACAAGCCCACAGCTAACATCATACTCAACAATAAAAAGCTGACCATATGCTAACACACATATATGTAATCTAAAAAAAAAAAAAAAAAAATGGTACTGATGAATCTAGTGGCAGGGCAGGAATAAAGACGTAGACATACAGAATGGACTTGAGGATATGCCGGGGGTAGGGGGAAGCTGCGGTGAAGTGAGAGTAGCATAGACATATGTACACTACCAAATGTAAAATAGATAGCTAGTGGGAAGCAGCAGCATAGCACAGGGAGATCAGCTTGGTGCTTTGTGACGACCTAGAGGGGTGGGATAGGGAGGGTGGGAGGGAGGATAAAGAGGGAGGGGATATGGAGATATATATATGCATATGGCTGATTCACTTTGTTGTACAACAGAAACTAACACAGCACTGTGAAGCAATTATACTCCAATAAAGATATATTTTAAAAAAACAATAAAAAGCTGAAAGCTTTTCTTCTAAGATCAGGAACAAGACAAGGATGCCCATTCTTTCCTTTTATTCAACATAGTATTGAAGTCCTAGCCAGAGCAATTAGGCACGAAAAAGAAATAAAAGGCATCCAAATTGAAAAGGAAGAAGTAAAACTGTCTCTATTTTCAGATGACCTGATGTTATATACAGAAAACCCTAAAGACTCCACCAAAAAACTGTTAGAATAAACAAATTCAGTAAAGTTACAGGATGAAAAATCGATTTTGGTAAAGTTACAGGATAAAAAATCGATTTTACAAAACTATAATCAATATAAAAAAATCAGTTGCATTTCTATACACTAATAATGGACTATCAGAAAGAGAAATTAAGAAAACAATCCCATTTACAACTGCATCAAAAGAATAAAATTCCCAAGAATAAATTTAACTAAGGAGGTGAAGCTATAAGACATTAATGAACAAAACTGAAGAAGACACAGATAAACAAAGATATTCCATGCTCATAGATAAGAATATTGTTAAAATATCCATACTACAGATTCAATGCAATGCCTACCAAAATTTCCATGGCATTTTTCACAGAAATAGAACAAACAACCTCAAAATTTGTATGGAACCACAAAAGACCCCAAATAACCAAAGCAATCTTGAGAAAAAAAGAAGGTAGAGATATCATGCTTCCTGATTTCAAACTATATTACAAAGCTATAATAATCAAAACAGCACGGTATTGGCATAAAAAGACACATAGACCAATGGAACAGAATAGAGAGAAGTAAATATAATATATATGTGTGTGTGTGTATATATATATGTGTGTGTGTGTGTGTGTGTGTGTGTGTGTGTGTGTGTGTATATAATATATATATTTATGACAAAAAACCCCAAGAATACACAATGGGGAAAGAACAGTCTCTTCAATAAAAAATGTTAGGAAAACTGGACAGCCACATGTAAAAGGATGAAATTGGACCACTATCTTACACCATACACAAAAATTAACTTGAAATGGATTAAAGACTTTAATATAAGACCTGAAACCATAAAACACCTAGAAGAAAACATAGGTGGTAAACTCTTTAGCATTGGTCTTGGCGAGGATTTTTTTTGGATTTGACACCAAAAGCAAAGGTAACAAAAGCAAAAGTAAACAAGTGGGACTACATCAAACTAAAAAGCTTCTGCACAAAGAAAACCATCAATAGAATGAAAAGGCAACCTACAGAATGGGAGAAAATATTTGCAAATCATGTATCTAACAAGAGTTTAATACCCCAAATATATAAAGAACTAGTGCAACTCAGTAGCAAAAAAATAAAGAATCTGATTTTTTAAATGGACAGAGGATCTAAATAAACATTTTTCCAAAGAAAACATACAGATGGCCAACAGGAACATGAAAAGATGCCCAACATCACTAATCATCAGGGAAATGCAAATCAAACCCACAATGAGATATCACCTCACATCTGATAGAATGGCTGTTATCAAAAATACAAGAAATAAAAAATGTCAGTGAGAATGTGGAGAAAAGGGAACCCTGTGTACTGCTGGTGAGAATGTAAATTGGTGCTATGGAAAGCACTATGGCGTTTCCTCAAAATATTAAAAATAGAATTACAATATGATCCAACAATTCCATTTCTGGGTATTTATCCAAAATAATTGAAAACAGGATTTTGAAGAGATATTTGCACATCCATGTTCACTGCCACACTGCTTACAATAGCCAGGAGGTAGAAGCAACTTAAATGTCCATCAACAGATAAATGGATAAACAAAATGTGGTATATACATACAATGGACTATTATTCAGCCTTAAAAAAGAAGGAAATCCTGTCTCATGTTACAACATGGATGAGCATTGAGGATATTATGCTAAATGAAATAAACCAGTCACAAAAGACAAACACTGCGTGCTTCCATTTATATGAGGTATGTAAAGTCGTCAACCTCTTAGACACAGGAATTAGAATGGTGGTTGCCAGGGGCTAGGGAGAAGCGGGAAAGGTGGAACTATTCAATGGGTACAGAGTTTCAATTTTGCAAGATGAAAAAGTTCTAGAGATCTGTTATACAACAAGATGCATATAGTTAACAATACTGTAATGTACACTTTAAAATTGTTAGAAGGTAAATTTATGCCATGTGTTTATTAACCACATTTTTTTTTAAGTAAAGGAACTAACTGATCTTCCCATCCTAAAAATATGTGATTTCATAACAGGACTCAAGAAACAATACAAGACAATCACATGTGTGCCTGATATAAATTATTTTTGGACTATCTGTGGTTTTGAAATATCCAGGTCACTCTTTACTACCATATAAGTAAGAGGTATGTTTAATGAGGTGTCCCAGAGTTTCAGTGAGCCCACTTTTAGTCCTGGGACATTCTCTGCACTGTATAACCTTTTTATAACTGGAAAAAAGTCTTCTCCCATGTCAGAAATGCATACACACGTGGCAGACACGGTAAGGGGATGGCCTCACATAGGGAGTATTGGAGAGAGCTGGTCACCTGTTACCATCAGCCAAGGCTGGGCTGGTGCCTGGCCCAGCATCTGATGCTGCCGAATCCCCCTCTGTGCATCCAGATCCCAGACAACCTCTGCTTGCCACACCCTGGGAGATGGGCTTCCTTTCTACCTGTAAGCAGCCTGTTGGGAAACCCCATCCTACTCAAATGAACTTACAGTAAATCCTTTAGAGAAGTGAAAAATCCCTTTACGCTTCACTCTTTACTATGTGAATTAAAATTTTTGTGAACAGCGTTTTCTTTGAGCAAAGTTCCCTCTACAGTCACACTAGATGGTTTGTCTAAAGCTCATGCAAAAGGGTGGCCACCCATGGTCATGCCTGCTTTGCTCTTCCCTTACAAGGAAAAACATTTTACAGCTCTGTGTCAAAAAAAACCCCCAAACAACCCAATCAAAAAACGGGCAGAAGATCTAAATAGACATTTCTCCAAAGAAGACATACAGATGGCCAAGAGGCACATGAAAAGATGCTAAACATAGCTAATTATTAGAGAAATGCAAATCAAAACTACAACGAGATATCACCTCACACCAGTCAGAATGGCTGTCATCAAAAAAATCTACAAACAACAAATGCTGGAGAGGGTGTGGAGAAAAGGGAACCCTCCTACACTGTTGGTGGGAATGTAAATGGTTGGTGGGTAAAACCATTATGGAGAACAGTATGTAGGTTACTTAAAAAACTAAAAATAGAACTGCCATATGATCCGGCAATCCCACTCCTGGGCACATATCTGGAGAAAACTCTAATTAGAAAATATACTTGCACCCCAATGTTCATAGCAGCACTATTTGCAACAGCCAAGACATGGAATCAGCCTAAATGTCCATCAACAGATGAATGGATGAAGAAGATGTGGTACTTACATACAATGGAATATTACTCAGCCATTAAAAAGAATGAAATAATGCCATTTGCAGCAACATGGATGGACCTAGAGATTGTCATACTAAGTGACGTAGAGAAAGACAAGTATCATATGATATTGCTTATATGTGGAATCTAAAATAAGGGTACAAACGACCTTATCTACAAAATATAGTTACAGATGTAGAAAACAAACTTATGGTTACCAGGGCGTAAGTTGGGGGAGGGATAAATGGGGAGATTTGGGATTGACATATACACACTACTATATATAAAATAGATAACTAATAAGGACCTACTGTATAGCACAGGGAACTCTACTCAATACTCTGTAATGACCTATATAGGAAAAGAATCTAAAAGAGTGGGTATATGTATACGTGTAACTAATTCACTTTGCTGTACACCTGAAACTAACATGACATTGTAAGTCAACTATACTCTAATAAAAATTTTTTTTAAAACATTTTTTCACTTTATTCCCCCCCTTTTTTTTTTTTAAAGGAGAGCAGCAGATGTTTGATGTGGGGTCAGATGCTGTTAGAGACCAGTTTTTCCACAAGACAGTTCCCACGTGGGAGCTGTCCTGTTTCTCCCCAGTGTCTCCAAAGCAAGGTTTCAGAGACTGTTCTGACAGCCTGGACTCAGGCCGATGCCAGTGTAGTTCCAGGTCTGCAGTATCCCTTGGAGGCGTTTTAATGTTCTTGACAGACTATCTATTAAAATATTGCGTCCTCATTTGGAGTTTCCAGCTCTGTGTTTGCACTGAGCCCCATCCAGTTAAAAAGGGAAAGAAAATACTTGATGTGTTCTTTACGGCAGGGTCCAGGCAGATACAGACCAAACTTTATTGTCAGTGGCACCAAATTCTGCACCATCTGCCCAGCCTGGAGACTCCAAATAGCTCCCCAAGGCCACGAACCTCATGTAGACTTGGGGTTTGGAAGAGGTCAATTTGGTTCTGGCAAGTGCACTGCAGGCCACCTCCCAAGCCTGAAAACATTCATCAGAATGAATTGAAGCCCAAATTAATATCAGATGGTTTTTGCCACAGTTGCCCCCATTTATGTTATAAAATCATGCATTTTTAGAACTAGAAAGAATCCCGGAGATCTTCAAGGTCAACACTCTCATCCTACAACAGTGAATTGAAAAGGGTCATCGAAGGACACCTTCTGGTTGGTAACAGAGACAGGGACAGAACCCAACCAGGCCTCCTGACTCCCCACAATTGGATCTTCCCACTATAGCCCAGCAGAGTTTCCAGAGAACCAAAACATTGACAAGACCCTGACAGAGGTCCACAAATTTCAGTCAATATTTGCTACAACAGAATTCCATTAGAACCTAGAGATTTTGAAATTTGCATTCATGTGGTTGGATGTGTCCAACTGGGAAAAGATGCTTTTTGACTTTTCTATAAGTGATCTGTTTATTTAGTTCACCGCAGTTGAGTGTTTTGTACTCTGTTACCAGACTCATACCCAGTAAATGTTCTACAAACATCTAGCCCATTTCTCCTGCTTCTGCAGCCCCCAGAAAGGACCCAGGTGTCAAACGCCTTCTGGTCACCTGAGGCAGGCTGACATGACTAGCAGATTAGAACTAGAGTTTTCTGGTATTTTGTCCTGGGGGCTTCAGTTAATGGAACCATTGAACCAGAAGTCAGGGGGACCTGGGTCTGAGTGTGGATCTGGTCCATCCCTGCCTCGCTCCTTTGGAAAGCCTCAGTCCTGGCCTGGCTTGCAGAAGCCAGGAGGGATTTAAGTAGATTTGCCCTTGGCTCTCAGCTTCAACTTGTGCCAACTGCCCATTTCCAAGGTTGGCATCCGTGCTCTGCTCTTCTGTGCCCAAGGGGTAACCTCCAAGGCATCATCTACCAGGCTCCCTGCTTTGCTCTCCTCTGCACACTCATTCTCTCCCACAACCCTGTGACAGACGTCCCTAGTGCTGGGTTCTGGATTCCCTGTCCTTGGGTCCTGCCCGCCTCTCAGAACATGGGACAATCTTGGGCTAGACCTCTCCAGTGCCAAAGGCTAACCTGGCTGGGTTGAAGTGAAGTGCCTGGTGGTTTGGATTCTATACATCTGTGCACATGCAGGTTCCCAATCTGATGTCCCATCAGGACTGGGGACCACTAGGCTCAACAGCTCTCTGGCTTCCCTCCTGGTCTCAGCTAGGTTTGCCTGCCCCCCTCTGCCCCTCCCATTCCTCCTTCAGCCCTTGGGTGGGTCCAGTTCTAGATTAAGCCCACCCTGTCTTATGGAAGCCAAGGAGGCTAGGCTGGACACACCTGATTTAAAGAAGCGCTGTCGTACACTAATATGCAAGCACACGAATGATTTCTCTGGTTGTTGGTATGACAGGCGTAAAGGACAGGGTGAGAAGAATTTGGCCATTAGAAAAAACAAGGCTATTGGGTCTCCTAAGGTAAGTTTGATTATTTATTAATGTCTTTAGAGTGATCTGGGTTTATATGGGAGTTGAAATGTACCCACTAAATGAAGAAGATGAAAACTGAGGACCTGACAATGGTGATGGGTCTGTCCTGTCCCCAGGCGCACATGGATGTCACTGACATGTGGAAACTCATCAACCGTAGGAAAGATTTCAAAACAAGACTTTGAATTCTGAGGACCTGTTTTTAAAGCATGTGTGTATGTGTTCATTGTGAAAAGTACTAAATCTGGTATATAATAAAATGGCCTCCGTTTCTATTTAAGTTTTGTTGATAAAAATCTGGGTTCATGATTTGCCCCCTTGACAATTTCCAAAAGTACGTGACTTCTTTACACAGCTCTCAAAAGTGAATCTAGTCTGGGCCCTTGTCCTCAGGACTTTGCCTTTCTTCTGGAGCCCTGATAAAGGTCACACAGGGAATGGAGTGGAAATAAGCTGATGACCCCTGGGTGGAAAACAGTGCCGGCTTAGCAGACAGAGCCGCGGTGGAGGTCCCCCAAGACCCAAGAAGTTGAAAGCTCCTAGTTGATGGGACGGCACACAGGGGCTGATTGTGCTGAGTACATTACGGAAAAATGAGATTCAGGTCATCTTTTGAACTCTTGTTCTGTCCTGACCCCAATAATTCAGAGATGGAAGATTTGTACAGTCAGTTCTGCAGTTATTTCAAGTACAGTCAGATCTGCAGTTATTTCAAATGGTAATTCCTTACATTATATGTTTCACTTGTAAATTTTCAAAATGCTTTCATAAACTATCTTCAGTTGGGTCCCCAGATACAGACTCAGGAGAAGAGTCACGTGCAGGTATCAATAATTTACAATGGAGATGCTCCCAGGAGAAACCAGCCAGTGGGTGGGAGCAGCTCCAGCAGCCCAAGGACCATCCTCCAAAGGAGGTCTCAGGTTGGAGCTTTCGGAAGCAAAGCACTCAGAAACTGGGGGACAGGCACACGGAACCAGTCAGAGGGCTCTAAGGAGGTCTGGATTCAGCACCCATAATGTCTGCTGCACCTGGGCTAGCTCACTTGGTCCTTAAACAACAGGAGGGAATGCATCCTTCATTTACAGAACACAGGAGCTAAGATAAAGAGAAGCTATGCCCAAGGTCACACACTCAGTGTAAATAACAAGGCGTACAGGACTCACCTGGATGTGCCCCGCCCTCAAGGCTCTTCCTTCTCTGCCGCGGGAATGGCTTGCAGTCCATGATAGTTTCCCACCTGGCTAAGGTGATGTGCGTCTGATGTAATTAGGAAGTCAAATCAGCTGCGTTCCAAACCAACTGGAAACTACTTTTGGACTTGTTGATGTTGATTATCTAGCTTTCTAGTCCCTAAAGTCAGAAGAGATAATCAGGATTTGGAGAAGTTTTGCACTTATTAATCTCAATGCCTCTGGGAAACAGACATCAGAATAGTGTTGTTTTAGGTAAACCAACTCTCCACTCTCCTAGCGTGCCTTGCTACATCTCACCTTGTACCTATGCTGTTCTCACCTGTGAGATGTACCACCCCCCCACTACTACTTAAGACGCCCCACCTAAGCCTCTGAGCAAGTTTTACTGGATTCCCCCCCCCGCCACCCCAAGGTCTGACCTCCCCTTGGACCTCGGCTGTGTAGCCTTTTGGTGGCATCTCGTCCTGCCTACCTTTTTAATGGGTTTGCTTCTTTTTGCCTAAAGCGAAGATCTGTTTCTTAGGACTGAGCTCGCATCCGATGCCACCCTGTATCCTCTGCCAAGTCCAGCAGGATGCTTCAGAAACAGATGTTTGAAGAGCTTTTAGTCACTCAATTTTCAGACAGAAAAATGGAAGCAACAAGAGCAACCTGCCTAGATAAATCACAAGCCACGGGCAACGCTCCGCTTGCAGACGCTTCCTCTCGGTTTTCCTTGGTGAAACTGAAAAGGGCTTAAGAGACCACCCCTATTAGGGCTGGTAAGAAAGGGGTGGGCTCTGGAGGCTACCTGCCTGCCTGAGTGATTAACTGTGTGACCTCAGGCAAACCTGCTTCACTTTTCTCTGCCTGTTTTCTACTCTGTAAAATGGGGTTAACAATAGCACCTGTCTCACAGGATTATGAGGATTAAGCGAGCTTCATGCATATAAAGAACTTTAAAAGGTACTGAGTAAGCACTTTAAATAGATTTATCTATTATTATTACTATTACTACTGTTCTGAGTCCAGAAGGATAAGGAATTTGCCTAAACATTCCATATCTAGGAAGATCATGCTCAAACGTCACCTCCTCAGTGAAGCCTTCCCTGACCACCCTATGTAAATGGCAACCTTTCTTCTCTGTATTCTTTGCCCCCTTCCCTGCTTGTCGTCTTTTAACCGACTGTGTAATTTACTCGTTTTGTTCATTATTTGTTCCCCTCACTAGGGGGAAGGCAAGGGCACAGTTTTCTGTCCGTTTTGTTCACTGCTGTATCCCCCAAGGTCTGGAACAGTGCCTAGCACACAGTAGGGCACAATAAATATTTATTAAATGATGAAGTGGCAAATCTGGGATTCAGCATCACCTTGGTGGCTGTGAGTACCACCACATACTGGCCTGGGTGATGACCTGGGGTGTGGCCTCCGGTGGACAGCCCTCCCTCTCTAAGCTCCCACTCCCAACACCCACAAATACGCAGTGACACTTCAGAGGCAAGTCACAGAAAAGATTCCACTTCCGCCCGCAGGCGCTAGTTGGGCTACCAGTGAGAGCCACATTCAAGGCCCAGCTTGGCCTCTATCTAGGTGTGGGCCTTGGGCAAGGCCCTCTGCCTCTTGGGACCCTCCTCTTGGGCATGGTGGTCTCCAGGCCTCTCCCAGCCTCCTCTGTCGCGGCTTCAAGCTTTGCTTACTTGCAGAACCCAAGAACACCGAGGTCTCCCTGGCCTTCCCCGTTACACCTGATTTAAATCAGCAAGGGCAGCTCTGGACACAGCTGCTCTCAATGCAGCCCTAGCCCCATGGAGAGGAAGGGAAATGAACGGGCCTCTCTGGCCGCCCTGGCCAGCTCTCTCAGGACTGGCCCTCGTGCAACCCCAAGCAGCAGAGCCTGGACACTTGCTGAATCCTTTGAAGCTGCGATAGTTGCTTGGGTGGGGCAAGTGTCTGCATGGGCAGGTTTTTTTTTCTTATTTCCGAGAATTTCCATTTCTAATGGCATTCATCTTTCCCAGGAACTCCCTTCAGCTAAAAAAGAAAAAGCAAACAAAAGAAACCCTCCCTGAACAAGGAGACTTTCTTTCTCTGACTGTGAGTTCCTGATAAGAAAAACCCTCTGTCAGTTGTGGCATCCTGTTCTGGACCTGCCTGCTACCCCTCTCCTTGGCAAGGCCACTGTGTCTCTCTCCCATAACCACTTTTTTTAAAAAATTTATTTTTTTTTAAATTTTTTGGCTCTATTGGGTCTTCGTTGCTACGTGCAGGCTTTCTCTAGTTGCGGCGAACAGGGGGCTACTCTTTGTTGCGGTGCACAGGCTTCTCATTGCAGTGGCTTCCCTTGTTGCGGAGCAAGGGCTCTAGGCACACAGGCTTCAGTAGTTGTGGCTTGTGGGCTCTAGAGCACAGGCTCAGTAGTTGTGGTGCACAGGCTCAGTTGCTCCACAGCATGTGGGATCTTCCCGGACCAGGGCTCGAACCTGTGTCCCCTGAATTGGCAGGAGGATTCTTAACCACTGCACCACCAGGGAAGCCCCATAACCACTTTTAATAACAACTTATACACATTGCCTGCTAGGCATTTTAAAAAGATAAAAATGATCATATTATCTTTTCTATTCTAAGATATCTCTTTCACTTTGGTAATAAAACCGACAGGCCTGGACCCACCAGAGGCTGAATTCTGCTGTATAGGACAGAATTGCCATCCAGGATGGAAGCCACCTGCCACATGTGGCTTCCTGAACACTGGAAATGTGGTTAGTCCAAGCTAAGATGGGCTGTAAGTGTAAATATACACCAGATTCCAAAGGCTTAATACGACCAATATGTAAAATAGCTCAGTAGTAAGTTTTATATTGATTACACATGGACATGATAATGCTAGGGATTTATTGGGTTAAATAAAATATATTACGGCAATTAATTTTTACTTATTTAAATGTGACTACTAGGAAATTTAAAATTTTGTATATGGCTCAGATTGCACTCTATTGGATTGTGCTGGTATAGAATTATTTCTTGTTTTCTTAGAATTATTTCTAGTCTCTAAATTCAAACAAGGAAAACCAACATTTTGCCTTGCTTCCTTGGATATTCAATCCATATTTCCCAGGTTGTATGATGAGAAAGAGCAGTCTTTTATTTCTTGCTATTTACTCCAAAAGTCCCGAGAAGGGAGGTGAGCACAGGACTTTCATCAATTAGTCAAGTTCCAAGAGGAATTAAGTTCGCATTTTCCTCCTCAGGGAAGCTATGGTAGTTTCTGCCATGGGCGACCTTCATTTCCAGCTGTACCTCTTACTTAAAAATGCTCATTATTTCAGAATCTTCTTTGTAAAAACACTGTTCTACTAATTAACCAATTAGTAGAAAGTGCTTGGAAAGCCATTTATGAGCAGCTGAGTTAGGGATATCTCTGCTGGAAATGTTTAAGAATAAGTCAGGGCTTCCCTGGTGGCGCAGTGGTTGAGAATCTGCCTGCTAATGCAGGGGACACGGGTTCGAGCCCTGGCCTGGGAGGATCCCACATGCCACGGAGCAGCTGGGCCCGTGAGCCACAATTACTGAGCCTGCGCGTCTGGACCCTGTGCTCCTCAACAAGAGAGGCCACGATAGTGAGAGGCCCGCACACCGCGATGAAGAGTGGCCCTCGCTTGCCGCAACTAGAGAAAGCCCTCGCACGAACCGAAGACCCAACACAGCCAAAAATAAATAAATAAATAAATAAAGTAGCTATAAAATTAAAAAAAATATATATATATATATAAAAAAAAAAAAGAATAAGTCATATCCTTATTGCTACGTGCTGCCTTAACTTGAACCTCCTAAGAGCAGTTTCTAAGACTGGGATTCGGGAGACACGAATGTCAGCACCAGCTCTTTGACTTATAACTGCACGACCTTAAGAAAGCCACTTCCCTGGGCTGCAATTTTGTCATCGATAAAGTTGGCAGGTGGCTTCTAAAAGTCCTTCTACCCTTCTTACTGGATTTAACATTCTAAGACTTGAAAATAAAACACTCAAGATGCAATAACAAAAAATTGAATTTTTGTAGTCAGCTTTTTGATATTATGCAGGTGTTTCTGATTATCTTATAAAGATCTTTCCTCTTTTAAGTTTGGGGTTATCAAATCTAAGCAGTAGAAGGACCTATAGCATGTTCCTGATTATTTTATAGTAAAAACCACATCCAGTTTGTGCAATCACCCCAGGGTAGCAGTTTGGTAATAAATATCAAGAACGGCAAAGCTCTTCTCCTGTGATCCCTTCTTGGAATCCATCATAAGGAAGTTATAGAAATTTGAAGAAAGATTTGCAGGGAGACACAATATTGTAAATCAACTATACTCCAATATAAAATAAAAATTAAATTTAAAAATGATTTGTATGGAGAGTTAATAAGCCAGGCTACTTAACATATAATAATCATAACAATAAAAATAAGAAAGATCAGATGTCCAGTAGCAGGTAAACAGTAAAAATAGATGGATAAAGTAAACCCATACAGTAGGATATTGTTACAGCATTAAAAATTGCTTTAGAAAGCTATTTCACAACATGGGAAAGTGTTTCTTCTATTTTTTAAATTGGAAGAAAATTCTTCAATCCTAACTAATTTTCCCCAAGTAGTGGCATTTATGAGTGATTTTTATTTTCAGTCATACTCTTCTATATATTTTCCAAATTCTTTAATAATTCCAATTACCATGATAATCAGAAAAAAATGACTTTAAAAAAGAAAGCCATCAAATTTTCTAAGCCCTACAGTGTTCAAGGCTTTATTTGGTTCTGTGATGGATTCATGGCTGAAGTGGAGAACATGGCAATCTACGTGCTTTAGAACAGGACATAGAAGTGCTCAGTAAAGGTTTGGTTAATGATTGAATGAAGAATTGGAGAAAAAAATAAAATCATGAAGAGTTAAATTTTAAAAACAATTTTTCAGGATTAATTTTCAAATGAATGGTACAGACAATGATGAGTTGAGAGAAAGAATAATTACCATGAACTTCAGCTAAAAATAAGTCTTTATGGAGGACACCTGTGTTGGTTTGTCAGGGCTGCCATACAAATACCACAGACCAGGTGGCTTAAGCAGTAGAAGTGTACTTCTCACAGTTCTGGAGACTAGAAGTCCGAGGTCAAGTTGTCACAGGTTTGGTTTCTCCAGAGGCCTCTCTCCTCGGCTTTCACATGGCTGCCTTCTCGCTGTGTCCTCACACGGCCTTTCCTCTGTGTGTGCATCCCTCGTGTCTCTTTGTGTGTCTAAATCTCCTCTTCTTATAAGGACCCCATTCATATTGGAATAAGTCCCACTCTAAGAGACTCATTTTAACTTAATCACCTCTTTAAAGACCCTATCTCCAAATACAGTCACTTTCTGGGGTACTGGGGTTTAGGGTTTCGACATGTGAATTTTGAGGGGACACAATTCAGCCCATAACAATACTGATCCCAAGTGATTCCATGGACCTAAAATCTCCGAGTGATCCTAATTGATCCCAGCAGAGGAGCAGGGAGTGGCGTTAATTGTCCAGCACCTCCTGCCAACACCGCCCCCCTCCCCACCTGCCAGAGGGGATGTGTCAGAATCTGAATCCGAGACACCAATCAAAGACTTTTAAATGGTGCCAAAGGTCCCTTTAGGGATGTTTTTGGAGGAAAAGTGAGGTACCACATTAGAAGAGTTAGAATCCAGCAAATCCTTTCATCCTTGACTAAGAAATTGGACATAACTCTGTAGATAATAGAGAATCATTAGACAATGTTAATAAAACACTCGTGTAACCTCCCTGTTTTTTATTTGTTTTGTTTTTTAATTCTGGAGGCTAAAAATGACTATATTACGTGAGACTTCAGAGGTGTCACTTATTAATACGGAGCATTTAAATCATCTTGGCAAACAAGTCTAGCGGTTGAAAGAAAAGATAGCCTTTGTTGCATCAAATAAAAATATCACAGAATTGAACAAAGACAACTCTGTTTCATGGTGCCTACACAGCCAAAGCAAAAAGTCAAGTCAATTATCCAGATAATCCTTTTATTTATGAAGTTTTAAGCTCTCGTGAAGGATGCCTACCTAGTCCTATTCCCTTTTAGAAAATAATTAAATCCTGAGCCCTCGAAATGTTAGAGGTAAAATGGATGTTCCTTCCAGAATTTTTTTTTTTTTTGAGTTCTTGTATTGTACAGGCTGTCCGATTCTTCCTTAACCTTTGACTTCCTCTGCTACCCTCACGAGTTGCCAAGTTCCCCACCAAAAGATCCCTAGAGGAAGGCAGTTACAAGAAAACTGTCAACTGGCTGTGATGGAGCCTGATTTTCTTATTGAAATGGAGATTTAAGGTCAGGCAACCAAACAAAAACCAAAACAGAACAAACTCATCAAAATGCAGGCCCCTAAATTGAGACTAACAGTGTTTAACTCTTAATTTAAAAGAGAGATGGAATAGAATGCCGCTAGCTTCCCAGAAAACAAGGCAGTTTTCCCTACTGAAGCAAAATAGATTTCTTTTGACTTCTATTTTAAGCTTTGATCCTGTATTTCGTCCCTACCCTTGTTGTCTTTTACCTTGTGTCTTTCACTGACTTCTAATTTTTTTTTTAAACATCTTTATTGAAGTATGATTGCTTTACAATGGTGTGTTAGTTTCTGCTTTATAACAAAGTGAATCAGTTATACATATACATATGTTCCCATATCTCTTCCCTCTTGCATCTCCCTCCCTCCCACCCTCCCTATCCCACCCCTCTAGGTGGTCACAAAGCACCGAGCTGATCGAGCTGATCGCCCTGTGCTATGCGGCTGCTTCCCATTAACCTTTGCAAGCCACCTTAAATTGTTTTTAGAACAAGACACACATACAGGCATACATATCCCAACAAATAGTATTTGAAAGCCCTCATGGATCATGCCGCTGCTCAGGCTTTTCTCTTCCCTCCACCTTGCCTCCTGAAAGCCTGGTGTACGCGAAAGGAAACAGCTCGGGTCTTAACCATCTATTCAAGTCCCTCCATATCCACGTGGCATTGGTTCCAGGATCCTCGCCCCACCCCCACCCTCATGGGATACCAAATGCAAGGATACTCAAGCCCCTTCTATGGAATGGCGTAGTATTTGCATATAACTTCCGAACATCCGTCTGTATACTTTAAATCCTCTCTAGGTTACTTATAATACCTAACAATGTAAGTGTTATGTAAAGATGTATAAATACGACGGAAATGCTATGTAAATAGTTGCTGGTGCTTGGCAAATTCAAGTTTTGCTTTTTGGAACTCTCTGGAATTTTTTTTCTGAATATTTTCAATCCGAGGTTGGTTGAATCAGGATGCAGAACCCATGGATGTAGAACCCACAGATACCGAGGTGCGACTGTATTCCCAACTGGGTGTTGGCAGAAGTGAAGTACAGAGAACATCCAACAGAGGGTCTGTTATCTATGTCCCAAGATTGTTACCATGTATTATGGGCTGAATGTTTGTGTTCCCCCCAAATGTTGAAGCCCTGACCTCTAATGTAATGGTATTTGGAGGTGGGTCCAGCCAACTAAAGAATGTCCCTTGCCATCTGGTTCTACAAGAATTAAGTCATTAGCCACTGTAGTCGCTGACCTTTAACACACCTGAAAGGAATTGAGGGTGGAGATCAGAAATGAGACACTCCATGCTCTGGGAAAACAGGCCTTCAGATGGTGAGATATTTTCAGCAGGAAATTTTATGAACCCCAATTCTTAGAAAAGTATCTACCATACTGAGAAAAACACTAAAACCATTAACTAAGATGTCTTTTCCTCATGACGAGCAGCAGCCTTCTACCGAGATGTGCGCTTGGTTGCACGGGCCCCTTCTCCAAACTCACATATGTACTGACCCTCCACCCCACCTCTTTGGAGAAGTTCCTCAGAGCTATCTGAGAGGCTGTCTCCTGGGCTATAGTCCTCAGTAAGTCCCCACATAAAACTGAAACTCATACCTCTCACGTTGTGCATTTTTATTTCAGTCAATAGTCCTTTGGGAGGAAAATAGGTTTAGGTGAGGTTCTGAAAGTGGAGTCCCCAAGATGGATCAGTGCTCTTATAAGAAGAGAAAGAGAGGGACTTCCCTGGCGTTCCAGTGGTTAGGACTCCATGCTTCCACTGCAGGGGGGCCCGAGTTCGATCCCTGGTCAGGTAACAAAGCCATGCAGCATGGCCAAAAAAAAAGGAGAGATCCCACCATGGGAAGACACATCAAGAAGTGGGCAGTCTGCCAGCCAGGCAGAGGGCCCTCACTAAGAACTGAATCTGCTAGCACCTTGGACTTCCCAGCCTCCGGAACTGAGAAGTATAAATGTGTGTTGCTTAAGCCACCCATTCTGTGGTCTTCTGTTATAGCAGCCCGAGCACTGGCCAGAAATTGAAGGTAAAGCAGCAAACCTCCCAGCAATCTTGCCATCAAGCCACCTGGCAAATCATGTACATGGACCACAAACAGCTCTGATGGGTTTCCATTAGCTCCTTGCCGAGTGCCTAGGACTGGTGCAGCCTTTTTCTGCCCTGAGGATCTCAGAGCCTTCATGTCATTTCTTTCTCTCTTAGGCAAGCTGGAAGCACCAGTCCTTATACATCTAAAGCTCACACCAACATTTCTTACACTCATAGCATTTGGTGGAGCTTCACAGGAAGTAAAATTTTCCTCTTGTATGTTCTTGGGAGCTGGCCTTTTCCCTGATTGCTAGTGTTGCAGTTTCCATAGAGTTTCACCATGTACCATCTCCTAAATTTATGGCTAATTTACTTTTTTTCCGATCCTATTCAATGAAAACCAGTCACAATAAATTACACATTGCGTTTTTCAGTCCAGGCAGACCGTCCAGTTGATGACAATATGCTAATTTCAGAAGTTTGCACTGTTCATCTAAATGAAGACTGATATGGCCTAACTGCCTGAATTGGTCGGGAGGTGGGGACAATTCTAAAACCTGTGCCATTGCCAAAATTTCTGCTGCCTGTTAAGCAAGCTGATAGTGTTTCTCTGAAGCAGTTTTGCACAGAGACCTGTGGGGAGCCAGGGGGCCCCACTCCAGCACCCCTGACACACTTAGTCCTCTCTGGCCTTCAGATTTCCAGCAGCACTTAGACCCCAGCCCTCGGAGTCACAGGCTAGTCCCCTGGGTCTCCCAACTACATCGACCCATTGCCAAAGCTCTCGAGGGCTCCTCTGGAAATCCCACGGGCTTGGGCTTGGGTGAGGGTAGGGGGGATTCACAGCACAACTCCTATTGCCCCTGAGCACTCGTTCCACTGTATCTGATCTCCTCTTTCTCATTTTTGTTCTGGCCTTGGGGTCTAGAAGTTGTGAGCAGTTCCTACGGTCACATCCTTTGGAAAGCTACCTACGGGGAGGGATCTATACCCTTGGGTCCAGTGGTTCTCAGTCAGGCAACACCGCCCCCTAGGAAGCACAGGGAAATGCATGAGGACCTTTCCGAGGATTGCTGAAACAATGGGTTGGAAGATTCTCCTAGCATTTTAGTGCCTGGAACAGGGTTGCTAAATATTCTGAAATGCATGGGCCTTCCCTACTCACTGCCCCAAATGTCAGCAGCAACCCTCCTCCTGGAGAAACACTGGTCATCAAAACTAGGGCACAAGAGCCCCATTCTAACTAACTGATATATTCTACAGCCCCCTTTCTGCTTAAGTGAGAACTTCTACAGAGTCTGAGTGACTTGGGAAGAATCCTCCGTTTACATCTGTGTCCTTCTGCCCAGACCATAAGCATCTTGAGGGCTGATGCTATTTCTGACCCTTTGAATGGCATCTGGGACACAGTAGATTCCAGTCAGTTCTGCTGAATTTGATGAACTGAATTGCATTTCACTATTTCATGAGAAGATGAACAAGGACCCAAACACATAAAGTCTGAGAAGTAAAGGATAAAAACCCTGATTGGACAGGAAAAACATTCTTTCTAAGGGACAGTGAATAGGAAGTGTATTCACTATCCCTTCCCCGACGGCCTCTATTTCCACCCCATCCCTACACCCCACCCCGGCCTGGCCAAGAAGAATTCAGGAAACACCCCCAAATCAACCTCTGGGCTTTATGCTGATCAAATAATGAATCAGAGCAATGAACAAGGTGACAAGGAAACAGATGAGCTTTGGAAAAGGCCAAAAGTTAACACCCTAGAAGGTAAAAGGGGATCTAAAAGGAAGGAAGGGACAGAAGAGACAGAATGTGGGCAGAGCCATGGTGGGAAGAGTCTGGAAAGGGGAGAAGTCAGGATGGGAACAGCCTCAACATGGAGAAATTGGAAGCAGGTTCTGAGGGTCTTCAGGTCCTTCACACTGGTTTTGTTTAGTTGTTTATTGAGCTTTTCTCTTACATTTGAGAGATCACAAAGTCAACAAACAGTTGACTACTGTATGAGGACCTACTATATGAAAAGCCCAAATGGTCTTTGAAGAGCATTTTTAATTGCAGTAAAATACACATAACATAAAATTTATCATCGTAACCATTTTTCAGTGTACAGTTCAGTAGTAATAAGTGCATTCACCTTGTTGTGTAACCAATCTCCAGAATTTTTTCATACTCATTAAACTCCCCAGTTCCCCCTCTCTCCAGCCCCTGGCAACTCCTACTCTACTTTTTGTTTCTATGAGTTTGACCTCATGTAAGTGGGATCATACAGTATTTGCCTTTGTTGAAGAGCATGCATTTTTAAGACCTGCTAATGTGTCCATTACTGTGTGTGACCGTGAAATACGGAGGGAGGGGAAGGTGAAGACCGGGGGTGTTTTCATCACCACCAATACCATTAGCAGATCTGGAAAGAAGCTGAACCTGGCTAGGCCCTCTCGCGTCACCCAGGCCCATGGCTGGCAGAGAGGCCTTCATCCAAGCTTCTGTTCTGGTCCTGACTCCCCCGCCTCCCCCTTCCAAAGATGCCTGGACCAACTGTCACACTGGACTCTGGAACAACCTAATTCACATAAAACTGCTAACAGCTGACAACATGATAAGTCACATTGTGTTTTCACATAGAGGACTAAATCTCTAAAAGGAGCATTTCAGATAACTGCCTGTATAGACAGAATGTTTGTGTGCCCCCAAAGTTCATATGTCGGAACCTAATCCCCAGTGGGGTCATATTTGGAGGTGGGCTTTTGGGAGGTAACTGGGTTATGAGGGTGGAGGCTTACTGGTTGAGTTCAGGTCTTGGAAGCAGAGCTTGAGACAGGAATCTGAGACAAGTGACTTACGGTGGAGGTGCCTTTAAGGAAACCCTCCACGGGAGGGCAGGAAGGAGGGGGGGCAGGAGCAGCTCTCAGGGAAGGGTGACCTGTGACTGAGGCACGAGGGCCACCGGAGCGTTTCCATACGGCAGTCACGGCGTCCAGTAAGGCAAGGGTGCTGGCCCTGTGCCCCCGCCCGGGGTGGGGCAGCCTCCCAGGCAAGGCAGTTTGGCAATGAGGGTCCTGGTCCGGTCAAAGGATACACGACTGGTTCTTTGGAAGGAATGTCACACCTGTGTGACTCACGTATGGAAAGCATTCCCAGGCCAGGAAGCTGAAGTGGTTGTTCCTGTTCTGGTTGTTTCTGTTCCTGGAAACAGAAATGAACTATGGTCCAGCGATGAAGCGATTTCCCTAGCTAAGGGACAGCTGCGGTAAAGAACTTTCCAGTGTGAGAACGGAGGCTAAGGGGGTGAAGGTAACTGATGATTGACATGGAGGGAACGGAGTAATTACCTGCTCCGTGGTAAAATATGGACACAGCACTTTTTAAGAGAGAGGAAAAAATAACTCAGTATACAAGCTTACTGCTTGTAAAACCTAACATCACAAAATTTCCTGATAAGAATCGGCACCAGACAGGCATTTAAAGAGTTAGCACCTTCTGCGGCAGTGGATGTAATTATCACTCTGCTTTGTACATCTGTGTTTGCCGTACCCTCCAAATGGAACAGGATGCTGTTTCACTGATTTTGCAGATTTATCCACCTGGCTTTTGAGCAGTTGGTCACTTTTCAGTCTGGTGGTGAATGCTTCCCCCACCTACCTCGGCACACAGGCTGGTCCCTCCCACCCCAAGCTCCCAGATCCTAGAGTAAAGTCAAGGAGAACTCAACACAGGATGGTTGGTTTTTCCATTGGCTCCCTGCTTTCTGATCCTTCCAGAAAATGCAACTGGCCAATTCAATGTGACATTGGGGGGCGGGGGCAGCTTAGGATCCCAGTGACACATGTGTCAGTGGCATGCGCTGAGGGATAATACCTGCTCACTGACAAAGAGGGAAGGTCTCGGTGAGGCGTGGAAGGACAGAGCTGGGCCCAACCAGCTGGGAGGCCTTGGCTCACACCCCAGAGCCAGCTGGCAGGAAGGCACAGCCACTGCCATCCAAGGGAGCTTGAACCTGACCTTCTAACCCAATGAGTCATCTCATGTGGGTTTCCCCCTGGTTTCTTGCACCATTTGTAATCATCAAGGCAGCACTGATTTCAAGGAAGAAATTTCTCTGTTCCTTTATGGCCGAGCACTGTGTAAACTAATGGTTTGTCCAGCTCAGAAATTCCAGAGTGATGAGACTGTGTCCTTCAGGGTGGGGCGCACCCTTCCGCCTCCTCCAGCCTGTGTACAGATGTGCCTTGGTCCCCAAGGAATCAGCCTTTGTGGGTGAGTTTCCAGCGCTGGGGGCCAGCCAGGAAGAGTCCGGATCCCTCAATCGCGTGAAAAAACAAGCTTTCTCCTCTGCCAAGGTTCACTGCCAACTCTGTCCCAGGGTCCCAATAGAGCTTCCCCTGCACCAGGCCACCCTCTGGAGTAGGAAGGTGAGTCATAAAGTGTTGGGGCTGGCAGGGATGCTGACATTGTCCAGCTCAGGGGGCTCCATACTTGCTTTTGCTTAGCGGTCGTCAAACAAGAGAAAACCATGAATGTGGGGCAGCTCAGGTCAGAGCAGAGGGGAGACTGACTCCAGACTCACTGGCCTACCCCCATCCACAAGCCCTGGAACCCCCTGGAATCCCCAGAGCCATCTGGAAACCACTGATCCAGTGCAACTCCTTTTTATGTGCATAAAGAAAACCCTGGATACAATGGAATATTACTCAGCCATAAAAAAGGAAAAGAGATGAAATTCTGCCATTTGCAACAACATGGATGGACCTGGAGGGTGTTATGCTTGGTGAAATCGGTCAGACAGTGAAAGACAAAGACTGCATGTTATCACTTATGCGTGGAATCCAGAAACTAAAACAAACCAGTGAGGATAACAAAACAGAATCAGACTCAGAGATAGAGAGAGCTAACTAGTGGCTCCCAGTGGGGAGAGGGAAGAAGGGAGGAGCAAGATGGGGCAGGGGATTAAGAGGCACAAACTACTATGCATAAAATAAACAAGCAACAAGGATATATTGTACAGCACAGGGAGTATTATCAATATTTTCTAATAAATTTAAACGGAGTATAATCTATAAAAAGTTTGAATTACTATGTTGTACACCTGAAACTAATATAATATTGCAAGTCAACTATACTTCAATAATAATTTTAAAAAGCTCATAGAATTTTACACTTTGAAAAAAAAAGACAAAAGGAAAGGAAAGAAAACCCCAGCCTAAAAGGGAAAGCTGTGTTTCCAAGTCACAGTGGGTTTGTGAGGGAGATGGGCCTGAGGTTCTCCTGTGTCCCCAAGCAGGTGGCCTGTCCCACAGGCCTCACAAGGCTCCTGCTGGGGCTGTGTCTCTTCCTAGGTCAGCCCCTCTCCTTGGCCACGGCTCCACACTAAATGCCACACCTGGTTTTTGCTGTTCTCAGACTCAAGCCCCTGCCCCTTCAGCACCACAGCCCCAAGGCGCCACCTGTGTGTGTCCTGGGAGGGTGGCACCCAGGCTGGGGCAGCCACTGTTTGCCTTGCTGAGGCAGAAGATGAGCGTGACTTTCTTTGTCTGATGTTGCTAAGTTCTTAGAGAAATAAATAAATAAAACCACAGGCTCCACAGCGCGGTTTTAGATGTGACAGCACAGCACCATCTCCCAAGGCCAGGGGGCTTGGAGCCGGGGCCGAGGCCGGGTGATGAGAACCACGGGGGGCTGAAGACAGTAGCCGTGTGATGAGGAGACAGAAAAGTGACAAGGGAATGACACTGCTCTTTGGGCAGGCTACCTGGCCCACCCAAAGGGCATTTCTTACCCCCGGAAACAAGGCAGACCTGGCATCTCTGAATCTCTCCTTTTCTCTGTCTTGTGCTCTCTCTTCTTCTTCTGCTCTCTTGTTCCCTGCCTTTGCCCTCAGTCACTTGTTTCCCATCTCCCTGCTTTTTCCACTCACTTGTTCTCTCTGTATCTGTGCCTACGTATGCCCATTTCTCTGTGGTTCTCTCTCTCTCTCTTTTTTTTTTTTTTTTGGCTGAGCTGCGCCACATGTGGGATCTTAGTTCCCCCACCAGGGATCGAACCAGGGGCCCCCTGCAGTGCTGCAGTGGAAGCACCAAGTCCTAACCACTGGACCACCAGGGAAGTCCCTGTGGTTCTCTTTCCCTTCTGTGCTTCCATCTCTCCATCTCTCTGTTTTCCCTTTGGTCACTTGCACACATACATGCACACACAAGCACAACCCCACACAAGTTCACGCTCACAGAGCCACACACAAGAAACATACACACACATGCATGCACACGCATGCACATACAATACACACATGCACACATACACAATCCCACACAGCTCACACTCACCCAGACTCACACTCTCACACATCCACAGAAACATGCGCACCCACACTCCCCCCCTTCTGTCGAGGCTAAGCTAATAAACTGAGAAGACCAGCTGGGTACCCACAGGCTTGTTGACATCTCTTTGTATTAAGAGCGATTAGTAACCATAGGGGCGTCTTGGTCAGTCGGATAACTGAGGCTCAGGACCAATAAGCTGGGAAGCCTCGTATATGAAACTTGCTCCAGCCACATCATCTCCTGGAAAGGAACCTCCTGCCTCAGCCACTTGAGGAGGGGGCCACTCCAGCGGCCGCAATCAGACTGCTAAGAACTGGAGCATCTCACGTGCCTTTTGAAGATGGTTGTGGTTAGAGTTTGGAGGCCTGTGTTGGTTTAGATTTTCTGAGCCTGGGTTTAGAAAGGAAGCACTGTTTTGAGGAGGGAGGTCACAGTCACACTGGTTTGTCCTGAGACGCAAGACTAGAGGTGCAGGTTTTGCTATGTAAGTTGAAAGCAAGCTGGTAGCTTTACCAGGCCAAAGAATAGAGACCTAAGGGATTCCAAGTTTTCAGCAGGGCCTTGCTATAGATCAACTGCTTGACACCACTGTCAGTTAACTTCTCCTGGCCTCAGTTACCTATTCTCACCATGCCAACAGACCCATATGGGTGATACCACCAACGAAAACATTTGTGTAGAAAATTATTTATCAGGGTTGAAAGGTAACAAACAGGAAACTGCAAGATATTTTTATTTCATTTTAATTCATTCAAGGCAAACACATGGTTTATGATTCCCTGCTGGATGGTACTTTGGGGCCACTTATTGTAAAGGCAAGTAGCCTTACAGCTATAGTGACCGTTGTACCTGAACTGAAAATCAGAAAAGGTAATCTGACAAGAATAAGGAAAGTAGGACAGAATATTTAAAATTGGGATCATTCCAGAAAATCTGCAACTTATGGTAGATTTCAAATACTTAGTGATCCTCAAGGGTGATGTTATTATATTGGATAATAGTTAATGCTCAAAATAAGAAATCCCCCCACGCATCACAAAAATGTTAAATAAAGTTTAATGTATTCTGTTTAAGTAGAAAGGAATATATATGTATATATATATTCATATATAGATGAAGGAATATATCTGGTAAATATGATATATATGACTCATATGTATGATTCATAAAGAATTTAATCTTCTTAAAGATTAAAATGTTAAACTTGAATGTTTAACTCAAAATGTTAAAATTGAAACTTCCTAAAAGTTAAAAATGTTCGTCTTACAAAATGTTTAAAATAAAAAATGTTTCAGGTCTTAAATGAGTAGACCCTCAGCTTTTTCAGAAAAACTCAATTATCATCATGACATATTTTGCAAGAGTCCCAGATAGCTGAGACTTTTCCATACATAATTTATAAACAATTGTCCAGTGTCTAGTAGTTATGAAGAACTGGTTGCTTTTCTATCTTTTGAGGGCATGCCAAAAAATAGAAGGACTAGGGCAGTGTATTAGTTGTCTAATGTTGCTATAACAAATTACAACAAATGCAGTCATTTAAAACCAGACACACTTATTATCTTACAGTTCTGTAGGTCAGTAGTCCAAAACGGGTCATAATGAGCTAAATTCAAGGTGTTGGCAGGACTGTGCTCTTCTGCAGACTCTAGGGGAGAAACTGTTTCTGTGTCTTTTCCAGCTTCTAGAAATCACCCACATTCCTTGGCTTATGGCCCCCTTCCTGACTCTTCAAAGCCAGCAACGGCAAGCTGAGTCCTTCCTATATTACATCAATCTGCCCCTTCCTTCGGCAGTCACACCTCCTCTCCGTAACCAGGAAAGAGTCTCCGTTTTTAAGGATTCGTGTGATTAGATTGTACTTGCCTGGATAATCCAGAAAAATCTCCCCATCTCAAAGTCCTTAACCTTAATCACATTGGAAAGTCCTTTTTGCCTAGTAAGGTAACATGTTCACAGGTCCCGGGGATTCAGAGATGGACACCCCTTGGGTGTAGGGGGTGGGAAATAGAGGCTACGATTCTAGATGTGGAATTAACAGGTCAATTCAAGCTTAAGCAATGTCAGCAAACTATTGCAGGACTAGAGTGTGGCATGGAATTGCTCTGCAATTTTGCTTTTCCCTCCAATCAAATAAGAAAAATAGGAGTTCTCTACCTCATGGGCCATGTCAGACAGCAATCTGAGGTTGTCACACTCCTGAAGCATTATATGAATTCCTGGGAAGAGGCTGCTTTCTGTGCCCTGGGGGAAGCAGATCACAGAGAGAGCACAGTGCATGTCAGAGCACGTCATAAACGACCAGCTTCTGATAAAATAGCTACCAGATCAATCTGCTGGGTTTCAAGCAAAGTTGTAGAGTGGACTGGCCTGCATTTCAGGAGACTTGGGCTCCGGTGCAGTGACAGGAAGGGGATGATACTGGGAGGTGAGGAGAAAACAAAGATGATTGAACCCCTTGAGTCCCTGGATGGAAGTGATCTATAATATAGTGACGGCATCAAGCACATGCATAACTCGGATGCATGAGAGGATGAAACAGGGGCTGCAGCTCAGGAGGAATGTGCCAAAGGGCTCATGCCTGTGGTCCATCCACACTATTTTGTGTCTCTGTTTGTTAAAAACACAAAGGAACAGTTTTGCGGACAATTCAGCCAAAATGAGAAGGTCAGGGACATTCTCTAAATTTTCTTAATTTCCTTCTAATAATCCATTTTGGTTCTCTCTTGCTTTAATGTATTTAATCCTGTTTTTAAAAATCTAGTGCTGTTGTAGAGACCTTTCAGAATCCTGAAAGGATGCAGAGTAGATGTGGTGCCTTTTTTTTTTTTTTTAGTATAAGTTTGTGAAATGCCTTTTGTCTTTGTTCTCAGTTGGGATCATGATGAACTTGCTCACTGCCTCCCAGGGGTAAAGAGGCTACGGTGGGGCCTCTGTTGCTTGGGCTTAGTGTTGGCAAACATGACTAATACCCGATATGTCCAGGTGTTTATAAAGTGCCTACTGTGTTCTTAGCAGTGTGTGCGCGTTCCGCCATGTTGGAACAGGACTTTCAACATGGCGCTGTGACAGGGGTTTTGGTTTTGTTTTGACATATTCAAACTGATGAAATGATATAAAAGTAAAGGCGTGGTGAACAGTCCAAGGGGTGGAAGGTGAGTGGGAGGAGAAGCATGGGGGAGGATGGGAATAAAAAAAAATCCCACCTTACAACAGAGAATCAAGAGGCGATGGGGGTGGTTGATGGCACAAAAGATGGAGGTGTAGGTGGAAGAACGGAGGGTAGGGTGTTTGGCAGGGAAGAAGGAGGGGGAAAGGCGGTGATGAGGGGGTGGTGCAGATGGTGTGTGCGGATTGTATATGGGAGCCGAATCTGCACCTGTCGGGGCAGGAAGTCAGCAGACAATGTCTAAAGCTGATAAAATGAGAAATCATGGCATAAGCATTTTATTTAAAGATAGGGAACTCACCACCAGAAAGAGAGAAACAAAAAGGAGGAAATGCAGTTAGCTCTCGGGAGCAGGATTGGGGTTGCAGAGGGTTGAGCAGAGGTCATTTATTTCTCACTACCCCAACTGATTTTCTAAAAGACAATGTGTATGTCTTGTTTGATGGGAAAAAGAACGTTGAGCAAATTAATGTAAAGAAGTGTCCCTCTTTTATTTCTACGATATTCTACTCTCAGGGAGGTTTAATTCTAAGAAAAATATATCACATATGTATTAGCTGCATATGTACAATATAGGTATCATTATGTCGAGGCATGCATATAAATCTTAATTACTACATTGATTTTTTCACTCTTTGCCAATATCTTATTATAAAAAATTTCAGGGCTTCCCTGGTGGTGCAGTGGTTGAGAATCTGCCTGCCAATGCAGGGGACACGGGTTCGAGCCCTGGTCTGGGAGGATCCCACATGCCGCGGAGCAACTAGGCCCGTGAGCCACAACTACTGAGCCTGCGCGTCTGGAGCCTGTGCTCCACAACAAGAGAGGCCGCGACAGTGAAAAGCCTGCACACCGCGATGAAGAGTGGCCCCCGCTTGCCACAACTAGAGAAAGCCCTCGCGTAGAAACGAAGACCCAACACAGCCAAAAATATAAAATAAATAAATAAATAAAATCCAGCCATTCATATAAAAAAAAAAAAATTTCAAGCATATGAAAAAGTTGAGGAAATTTTTACAGTAAGCACCCATATACCCACCACCTATCCACAATTAACATTTTATTATACCTGCTTTATCATCTATCTGTCCATCTGTCCATTCTTCCATCTGTCAATTTATCTTAGCTTGTTGAAGCATTTATTATGTTGATTTTTAAAATTATATTATTTATTTATAAATTTATCTTATTTATCTATTTTTGGCTGCGTGGGGTCTTCATTGCTACACGTGGGCTTTCTCTAGTTGCGGCGAGCGGGGGCTACTCTTCGTTGCGGTGCGTGGGCTTCTCATTGCGGTGGCTTCTCTTGTTGCGGAGCATGGGTTCTATGGGCGCAGGCTTCAGTAGTTGTGGAACGCGGGCTCCGTAGTTGTAGCTCACAGGCTCTAGAGCGCAGGCTCAGTAGCTGTGGCGCACGGGCTTAGTTGCTCCGAAGCATGTGGGATCTTCCCAGACCAGGGCTTGAACCCGTGTCGCCTGCATTGGCAGGCGGATTCTTAACCCCTGTGCCACCAGGGAAGCCTCTATGTTGATTTTTTTATTGTAGTAAAAAATACATAACAAAATTTATCATCTTTAAATGGGCAGTTCAGTAGTGTTAAGTATGTTCACATTATTGTGGAATAGATCTCCAGAACTTTTCTCACCTTGCAAAAGTGGAACCCTATGTCCATTGAATAACTTGGGTAACCACCATCTACTTCGATGACTCTAGGCACCTCATATAAGTAGAATCATACAAAATTTGTCTTTTTGTGACTGGTTTGTTTCATTTAACATAATGTCCTCAAGGTTCATCCATGTTGTAGCCTGTGTCAGGAGTTCCTTCCTTTTTAAGGCTGAATAATGTTCCATTTTACGTGTATATAACATTTTGTTTATTCATTCATCCACTGATGAATAGGTTGCTTCCACCTCTTGGCTATTGTGAATAGTGCTGCTATGAATGTAGGTGTGCAAATATCTTTTTGAGACACTACTTTCAATTCTTTTGGGTATCTACCCAGAAGTAAAATTGCTGGATCATATGGTAGTTCTATTTTCAATTTTTTGAGGAACCTTCATACTATTTCCATAGCTGCTGCCCCGTTTTACAATCTCACCAAGGGTTCTAATACCTCCACACCTTCGCAGACACTTGTTATCTTCTGGTTGTTGTTTGTTTTTGATAGTAGCCATCCTAATGGATGTGCAGTGGTTGGTACATTTAAAAGTTAACCTTTTCTAGGTAACTGAGAAAATAGTGTTCTCAGAAGAAATTGCAGCGCTGATGACAAGACAAAGGTCGATTATTCTAAGTAAAAAACTTTCCTTAGAAGTGAATGGTAAGTCAGGAAGTTCTCAGGGCAAATCCAGGGATGGAATTTCTCTTCACAGTAAATTTCATTCTATTTGCCTCATTGAGTCAGTGTCAGCGTATAGGTTGGGTTAAAAGGCTACGGGTTTGTCACCATCAGAGGTACTAAGAGAACGGTAAATTCTATGTATTAATAGTCAGATTATGGACCTAACTAAACCGAAGTTGTTTCATATCCCGAATTTTCTCATTGATTCTGATCCATGAGGCTTCTTGCAGTTTCTACACCAAATTAAGGCTTTGTCCTCTGGTGAAAATATCTTTCAAATTGAAATCATGTTGGCTTTTGAGTACCTTTGGGAACTTTTGACTCCATCTTCCTTCTATGGAAATGTTTGTCCCTCAGCTAGACAGACACTGCTCTCCTTCTGGTTTCCTTTGTGTGGGTAGCCTGGTGATCACCTTTTTAATGAACTCCTGAAGAACTCAGGCACGGGAGTGCAGTCTGGCCTCATGATATTATCGCCCTGGACTTGCATTACAATAGACTGATCTGGGACTAAACGTGATCTGGGTATTTGTGAAGCTGGTAAGGAGATTAATAAACAGAAACCTTAAGAACAATTAATCCATTTCTACATAGCTGCATGTCAGTTGCTCTGCAAAACAACTCTGAAAATGGGTTTCTTGGTCAGTTCTAGATCTATGCTTGCATTTGTGGCCAAAAGGCTAAAGCTGGGGAAGCATGTGGGACAGCAGGTCGTTACTGTTCCCCAAACACTATGTCACACAGTCAATCCTGACAGAGCAGCGGCTGAGTATCCCACCATAATTGGTTGACCCTTGGCTAATCCCGTTTCTAGATCGTGTTTACTTGGCAGGTGTTTCAGCCATCTCATTAGCATTCTTCAAGGTTATTCTACCCCCCAAAGGGCTCCCTTTGGAATACCATATGCACCGTGATGCTTGATCAAGAAAGGTGTACATTTATGGTGCCCCTCTCCTCTTTGATCACTAAATACATTAACTAATTCATATTAGTTTGACAGTAGAGCATTTATCATGTTGGCCAGCTCTGCAGAGAGCATTTTAGCAGGCAAGATCTTATTAATTTCACTATCCCATGACAGAGGCCCTCATTATTCCAATGTAGATAGGCAACAGGAGGTTCAGAAAGGTGAAGTGACTTGCCTGAGGAGAACCAGGATTCAGACCAGGTCTGTCTGAGTCTGGAGTAGACCTCTAACCACCACCCGAGTTACCTTTCTCTGTGCTCCTACGTTCTTCGAGCTAGAGCTATACGGCTCCAGTGAGCTAGTCCATTGCTGTTTCTGTGTTAGTTGTAGTACCCAACCGGACAGTGAACTTTCCAGGGAACGGACCCTGTCTTCTCTTTTTTTTTTTTATAGTAATCTTTTATTTATTTATTTATTTTTATATTTATTTTTGGCTGTGTTGGGTCTTCGTTTCTGTGCGAGGGTTTTCTGTAGTTGCGGCAAGCGGGGGCCACTCCTCATCGCGGTGCGCGGGCCTCTTCACTATCGTGGCCTCTCTTGTTGCGGGGCACAGGCTCCAGACGCGCAGGCTCAGTAGTTGTGGCTCACGGGCCTAGTTGCTCCGCGGCATGTGGGATCTTCCCAGACCAGGGCTCGAACCCGTGTCCCCTGCATTGGCTGGCAGATTCTCAACCACTGCGCCACCAGGGAAGCCCATGTCTTCTCTTCTTCCTGTGGTCCATATGGCATAGTTCTGGGCACCTAGTAACTGTTGGGTGAATGCTTGGTGATGATGAATGTGCTTTCATACGATCCCTGCACTTAAACTTCCTCTACCAGCTTCGCTGAACGGTCAGCTCAGCTGTACACAGAACATTGGATATGGTGGGAAACCTGGGGTCCAAATAAGAGTGGCCCAAGACAAGTGGCTCAGCCTCCCTGGGTCTCTGTTTCTGCTTCAGCAATTGGAGTGTGTTAGTCATACAATCTGAGGTTTCCTGTGCTGAAATGCTGCACTTGTAAATATAAGTTGTAACAAGGTGTTGAGGTTACTTGGGGCCCCAAACCAGTAATGAGGGCTCAGAGATGAAAACAGAGTTGTTATGTACCCATCCTCTGAAAAGAGCCATCAGGTATGGGGCCAGGTGCCCCCTCCAGAATAAGAAATGGCAAACCCTTCCACCCTCCTCCACACTCAGGGCACAATGGGCGCAGTGCCACCGAGGCCTTTGGTCTTTGGGGAGGCTGAGTGTTTGGGAAAGGCGATTCTCGTCCCTCTGATCGGGGAGGAGAGATGAGTGCTTCTCTCTGTCAGGGTCTGATCTAAGCTACTTTGATGGTTCAGAATTACTGAGTTATTTTTTCCACGTATCAGTGTAGCTTTTAATAGTTTGCAACAGGGTAGAGCTAACAATCTCTCACTCCACAATCCAGAAGTCCTAGCCAAATTCTGACACACATACACACACACACACATACACACACACACTAATTTTATAAACAAGCAGGCATAACAAAACAAAATAAAACAAAACACTATCTTCCAACCTGCCTGTAAGCTTGGTAAAGTCCCTACAATCTGTCCTTGGATTCTCCTGAGGTAAATGCAAGAATATTCTACTGGCATGTTTCAGCCTACTGTTTAGTCATCATCAAGATTCCTATGTTAAGGGGCTAAAATGTCAATCTGGAAGTAATAGGCAATTGAACTTCTAGGTTTTTATTCTATGTAGGACAGTGGTGCCTGTACAGCATTTCTGTCCATTAATTAATGTATCTTGAGCACTATTCATTTCACAAGTATAAAAGTCATTTCTAAAAATCCCTCCTCTAATTAATAAACCCACTGGTGTTGTTGGAGATAAAAGTATTTCTATCTGTTAAAGTTCTGGCAGAAAACAGCACATTCCAATGAGGTAATGAAAGAAAGTTTAATGAAGAGACTATCGCAAAGGTGTAGTCAGGTTTAGGAGAAACTAACAAAGGATGGAGAAGCACCCAGGGCTAGCAACTCTGAGAGCCTTTGTTACTCTTCTCCTGAGCCCGAAGGGACGTAAGAAGTTGTTCTTGGAACCTGGAAGAAGCTTTAGGTGGCACAGAGGGTTACCAATAACAGCTGCAGCCTTAGGTAGAGGAACGTGGCCACTGCCAATCTGTAGCCTGAAAGGACTCGTTTGGATTGTGGGTGGGGAGGAGGGGTAAACACCCCAGTCTCTCCCTTCCAGCCTCCAATCTTCTGCTGGTGCCTCCCACTAGCTGAACCCAACAGGAAGCCAGAGGCAAAGGGGCTGGGTTGATGCAGCTCTGAAAGGTCAGTTCTTAGGGCCCACGCATCAGCGTGGAGGACAGGGAGTGGATCTGGAGGTCATCTGACATCATAGTTGAAGGCTTGTAGTAACCTTTAGAGTTTTCAAATGCAAGCTCATCATCCCTGGAGTGTGGTTCCTAATTAGTGTACTCCAAATGTCCACTAACTTCCCTGAGTTTAATACCAACACTCATGCATAGATCATACTGTGTATGGTATTTTAAAGTAAATTACACAAAATTTAACACCTTCTCTGAAGTCAAGTAAATCACTCAAAAATTAGGGATACCTGCAAAAGAGGGACACTGGCATGCCATTCTCCAATTGGGTATCTGCTTAGGCAGCTGACTCGGTGACCTGTACAAGAACAGCCTACCTCCCAAATGCTGGAACCGTCTTCTAAAGGTGCAGCTGAAGTGCCAGCTCAAAGGAAACCCTCAGAAAGGGTGGGGTGCATCCTTCAGGATACAGTATGTTTATTAAGTCAGAGGCTCCTATATGGCACCGTGTCTCCAATAGGAAGGATACATGAGTTCAGAAAACAGGGGGAAGAAGCAGCATTGGCCCCGCCTACCATCACTCCTAGTGATCCACCATCCTTCCTGTCCTTGCAACCCTGGACTCTGACTTCTTGAAGGTCCTGGTCTCCCAAAGGGACCCGCTCATGGCAGGGGACACAGCAAGGGTCCCATTGATCTATAATCTATTGCTGCCAGCAGTGTGCTTTCAACTCCTTGCCCAAGGATCAGCAGGTGAGGAGAGAAATCATTATACTGCCAGGGGCTATTGACCTTGATAATCCGAAGGATGGAGGGATGCTTCTACATGGTGGAGGGCCTGAAAAGGGCATGTTATCAAGGGTTCAGATCCCCCTAGGAATGCAGACTTGGCTCAAACCACCAAGTACTGGATGCTACCAGTACCTGCCGAGGGGATAGCTGAGGGTGAGAGGAATTTAGAATGGATAGTGGAGGAGGGAGAGGATGAGTACCAGCTGTGACTGTAAGACCAAATGCACCAAGGTGGCCGCGAGAATGCATCAGCAGACCTCCAACTATAGGGAGCGTAATCAGCCAAGGGCCCACTGCTGCTGCTGAAACCCACCGCTGCCCTTGCCCAGAGGCCACACACCCCACGGCTGCTCCTGGAAGGATGTGGTCAGGGTTCTAAGGCAGTCGCCTTCCTGGGAGACACCAGATTCCTCTCTCAGCCGAATTCGGCAGGGGGACCCACACAGAGACACACTCAGCCTGCAGACCCTTCCTCGGACTGCATGGCGGTCTAAGGCGCTCCATTCAACCTTTCACTCGGATCAGACTTCCCTGGTGGTCTTCCCCCACTCCCTCCTCATTTTCCCACACTCAGTTGTTTCCTCTAATGAAATCCTGGCATCTTGAATCCTGTCTTGGAGTCTGCTTATTAGAGGACTGGAATAACGCAAAGCCTTGGGTAAAATACTTCTTTCCAGGTCTCCTCACCCCTATGGTGAAGTGAGGATGGTCGCTCAGACACTCTCTCTAGAGAGTTCCATTCTGCTCCTAGTTTAGCTGGTCCAGAGGCTGGTCCAGACTGACTTTCCAGCTGAGGCTGGGCCCTGCCCTCTGAGCTAGCCCACTTTCACAGGTCTCACTCTGAAGATACCAGACCTTGATCTAGAGCAGAGTAAGTGCATAAGGGCCCTTTTGTCCTGTTACAGGATCTGTGCAGAGATGGTGGCCGGGCTCTTTCCTATGTCACCTGCTTCAGTATTTTGCATCTGACCACTCACAATGCCATTGGACCACAAGTTAACCCATAGCTATCAAGGGTCATCGGCATTTCTAGAAAACTCTAAGTAAAGCCTGCAAGTATCATCCCTGGAGACACCTTCACCCTTACAAACGTACCTTCCAATTCAAGGTCTAATGTCCTCCCTGCCCCAAGATAAGAACCAAAATAACTCTTGGGAAAATTGTGGTTTTTGCTCATTTGGAGCCTCAGGTTTTTTTTCACCCTGGGAAATACAGACCATCCCTTTTTGCTTCCAGAATAAAGGGTAACTGGTTCTTTGGAGGAGAAAAGACTTACGTTCAGCTCTACATCAAAATGTCTCCTAATCTTGAGATTCTATCTAGGACAGTCTATATTTTCAAGCTTTAGTTCAAGTTCATGTCCTTTGGTTACCTTAGACTCAGCATTTGCCCTGCTTGCTGACGCAGGGGGAAACATGTGCTTTGCTCTCAAAAATAAAAAGGGAAAACAGAAGAAGAAAAAGAAAGTTCACATCTCAAGGGTTGGGTTTATTCTGGCTTAGGTAATGAATTCAGAAATGTTTTATTTCAATTAACAAAAGCAATTTGGATTTTCTTTCTCTCTGTGTCTCTGTCTCTGCCTCTTTCTCTCTCCCCTTCTCCTCCGAGCTCAATCAATTGACTATACCTGCATTTCATCTGCTTCTGCTTTAGTGGCTTTCTGCCTCAGTAGAGTTTGGTCTCATACCAATGGAATCAATGGAACTGGTAGAAAGCGGGCGTTTTTGTTGAACTAAGGGGTAACTCCATCTTGGCTTGAGCACCGCCATTCCCAAAAGGGCTCTTAAGGAACTGTATAGGTTGGTAGGTGATAAAATACTCAACAGAGGCAGAGGAGTGGAAGAGCTGCCCAACCCAGAGAGCACCTCGAATACGGAAACAACAAATAAAAACAAATGACAGGGGCTGTGGTGGGGTTTTCCACATTCTAGCTCCTTCGGCTTCTACTCAAGCCTTGATCAAAGGGCGGGCTACCGAGACCCTCTAGGTGGGAACATACCATCACGCAAGGAGAGGTCCAGAGCGCAGCTTACATTCTCTTATTTTATCCCTCATCCGTGCTTCTGCCTGCCTTCCACCTCACAGTCGACTGCTGGGGGGCTCTCAGTGAAGAAGAGGGCGAATCATAAACCAGTGAGCTTGCTGTTTGCTGTGTAACAACCACACTGAACCCTGTATCCAGATAAGTGAGGCCTTCTTCAAAGTAATCACCCTGGGAAGCTCTCCATCCTGTTTTTAAACAATGCTATGACTGCTCACAGAGTCTTACAGGACAATGGGCTACAATAACTGGTGCTAAATCTCTTAGCAGTTTGCAAAGCACAGATAGGCACACCCTTTGAAGTGGCACAGTTCTCACTGCCATTTCATGTGAGGAATCATCCAATCCTGATGTTACTGTTTGTGTTACCCTTAGGCAGTTATACACAAGCTGCCCTAGTCTATTTCTGGTGATATAACAAGAATGAACGAGAAGTAAATCCAGCCCACTCTTTCCCACCTCTTCGCTGGGAGACAATTCTCCATGGATCTCTTCCATTTCTACACAAGTTATGAGCAGAAGCACTGACTACCTTCATTCTGGATTATTTTTTCAAGGATGCTTGTATAATGAACAGCCTTAGAAGTATAGTTTCTCCCTCCAGAGCAAAGGACATGCAGACTTACCATCCCGTATAAAAAAATATCTCCTTGTCATACAAAAGATAGGCATGTTTACTGACCGATATAAAAATTTCTGTTCCCTAAACTCAAAGTTTCTTTCCTAATACAACCCACTGTGTGTTCATGTCACTCTATGGGAATTGGGGGGGCGGAGAACTGACACAAAGCTGATACTCTGGCTACTGCCACTGTGACAAGTAAGAAAACATCCTTTGTCTCTGACCCAGGAATTGTGTATCTTCTGCCAACATCCATGGAACTGTTTATAGGTGAAACACCCCTCACAATGTTGGACATTCTCTACCCCCAGAGGATGGCAAATAATGTTGTGTAGGTGCTAAACAGGGTAGGAAGGGGGAAAGTCCTAGAGAAGCTATAATAACAGGTCAGTCCTTGTGTGGATTTAGAGGCTGAGCTGGTTTCCAGCAGCTACTGTAGCAAATACTGCAAACTGGTAGCTTTAAACAATAGAAATTTGTTCTCTCACAGTTCTGGAGCTCAGAAGTCTGAAATCAAGGTGTCAGCAGGGCTGTCCTCCTTCCAGCTCCTGGTAGCTGTTGGCATTTCTTAGCTTGTGGCTGTGTGATCTTGCACTCCCCTACTGTGTGTATTTCTCCTCCATGTGTCCCTTATAAGGACACTTATCATTGGATTTAGGACCCACCTAGATAATCCAGGGGGATCTCATCTTAAGATCCTTAGCTTAATTACATCTGTAAAATACCTTTTTTCCAAATAAGGTAATATTCATAGATTCCAGAGATTAGAAAGCAGGCATATCTTTTGGGGGCCACCATTCAGCCCACCACAGGAGCCCACATTCATATCACCTGGATGGTCAAAAAAAATCTTAAGCTGTTAATATAACTGAAAGAGGTCCTAAACTAATATAGTTTCCAAGTACCTGGCAGAAGCAAACACAAATCTTCTTTGATAAAATGCATCCCTAGCCTAGGGGAAAAGTTTTACAAATAATTTCCCAAGGAAAATGAGCAGGTCATGGTAAAAAAATAACCAAGCACACAAGAAAACAAGGTCAAAAATTGCCTGCCACACTCATACTCCGTTCTTTGAGAAATCGCCTTGCCCACAGACCCTGCTGCCTAGGAACCTATGTTTTGAATCAGTTGACACTGACCCCTGACCTTCACCTCAGCAGACAACCAAAATGGGCATCAGTCCCAAGGACAATCTTCTGGTTGGCTCGTGACCTATGACCTGGTACATACAGATGACCCGGCTAACTGGTTTTCTCTCTGTCTTTCTCCCTCCCTCCCTCCCTCTCAAAAATTTGAATAAATTAAGATACAATTGGTCAGTTAGTCTTGGAAGCTAAAACCAAAAGGTCATGATGGAAAAGAGGTTGAGAAGCTCATGATGGGCCAGGTACAATCCAGAGTTGTGGGAGAAAAAACTGGGTCATCAGAGGAACCAAAGAGGACCATTGAGAGCAGACCTGATAGAAGCAAACACACTGAGTTAGCTGCTCACTGAAATGGTGAAACATACAGTGAAAACTCACTAACTCATTGAACAAAAATGCAAGAGACACTTCCTTGTGTTTTGTGCACTCTAGGCTGGTTTGGGAGGACGTAACAGTGAATGAGAGGAACACCTTTCTTGTAGCCTAGCAGGAGTTTAGAGCTAAAAACAAAACGAAGCAAAAAACGCCCCACATTTCCAGTGAGTGGTATGAAAATGAAGAAACCCACTATTGACATGTCTCACGTGAATCTAGAGTCACCTCCCATCTCCATTCTTTGTGATGCCCAGTGCTCAGACAGCCCTGTTCTTGGATCTCCCTGAAACTGAACAATAGGAATCCTTATCTGAGCTCAACTGAGCAGATCTCTGATTTGTGTGATCAAGAATCCAACCAAAATAGTCTTCTATTCCTTAGCTCAGAAAGAAGTCAATAATTATGGAGTTTGGGATCATTTGCAGCAGTGCAAATTAACTACAGTCAAAAGCCCCCTCCTTGGAATCTTGGGAATAGGGGACTTTACTGAGATGGAAAGGGAAGATGTTTTAGTTGCATCTGCTTGCTGCAGCAACTTCAGCCCTGATACAAGATGCTAATACTGCAGCGTCCCATCCATTCAGTACTCAGGTTACTACAAGTCCAAAGCGATCTTGTGGACTCTGGTCTTCCTAGAATATGTATTAGAAAGATGAGGATTTTCAGTGGGTTGTATGCCAGGTGCTCAAAGAGGGGGAAGATGAGTTGAGATCAAAGAAGAGCTCCCGAGTAGGACACACCCAGTGACTACAGACAAGCCGTAGCATCTCGGGATTCGAGGGTGGGGGAGGTCAATGCTGCTGTCCCCTTTGAGGCTAAGGCAGAGGCTGTGGTGGGTGTCTGTTATTTCTACCCACATTGCTCCTCTTCCCTTTCTTCTGGAGACAAAAACCGGGGGAAAGGAATTGCCTCTTCTCAGCTACATGACCTAATCACTTTCAACCCGCACCCCTTCCCATCCTTTTTGTGTGATTACCATGTCCTTTAAATTTGATTTCTGTCACTTGCCACCAAAGAGTCAGGAAGGTTCTACTTGGTTCTGTCACTGGCTTCAGGAACACACCACAGAGGAAACCGAGAAGCCCTGTAAGTGGAGGGGCCCGTGGAGTTAACGGAGATTGCCTTCCTTATGGAGAGATTCTTCCCCAGACGCCTATGCCCTAGATGTAGGTATAGGGCCCCTGCCGGCTCTCCGGGCTGCGTGTTGACGTAAGAGATTAGGTTGCACTGGAACACTCTACTGAAGAGCTATTTTGATTGAAAGAACAAACTAAAAATTAGTAATAATAATTATAACTCATTTCCTTCCCTGAGTTATATCTTTTTACGAAGGTGACCTGAAAACAAGAATCTCCCCTTCGTGTGCAAATGGAAATGAGCTTTGAAGAGAGAGCACACATTATGGGTCACAGCTTCTGGCATTTCCCTGTTCGCTGCCTTTATTGCTCTCAGAAGAACAGAATGCTTACACTTTTCTTTCTCTTTATCAGTGGTTTCCTTTCAAAAAAAAAAAGAAGTCACTTGGTTTTCTTTACCTATTTTTAAAGAGATCAGTAAATTTCTAAACTAGCTTGCCACTTGGCTGACCACGGAGCTTCCACTCTTGCCCGTCTGGCCCAACCGCACATTGGCTCCCAGGCACCTTTCTTCCTCTGGCCACACTGGGCATTTCCACATGGACAGAATGTGAAGGGCTAGACCCACAGAAAGCCACAGAAACATTCTGCCACACCATCTTGCAAAATCTCTCGGTGACCCACATGGAGTGAAAAGTCCAACCTTCATTCCGGCCTGTATGAAAGAGCCTGGTGTTCAGGACGGTGACCCATCGTGTCCTGGGCAGCCCCTCCCGTGACCGGTAAAGGCCTCCTACTGGAAGAACAGCGGGAGCGGCCAGGGGAAATTCTGGTCTAGCCTCCTGGGTAATCACAGCCCGTGTCCCTCACCTGCTGCCGGAAGTCCAAGAGGGAGCCTTTTCCAACCCTGGCCACCAGGCCACATGGGGCCTGCAAAATCATTCCAAAGCTCCATGAAAGAACACAGCAGCCTTTGTCGTGTAAAATTAGCCCGGGCAAAGCCCCAGAGAACATACCATTGGATGCCATCCTGCTCTCCCCGCACAAGAACATGTGACAGATAAAAATGGTTCCAACTCCTGCATTGGTCATCAGCATTTTCCCAGTTTTCACTATCCATCTCCTACTTTTACTCTTCTTCCTGCCCTGGATTCCTTGATCACTGAATTTCCTCCCAGAGGCTGCCCAGGAGAGGGAAGTCTCCTGGTGGCCATGGTGTGCAGAGAGAAGCCAAGGAATGAACCCAGTGGCCTCCCATTTGCCAAGGTTCCATTGAAACCACATCTATGCTCCGGATTAGCAAACTAACTTGGCTCCCCTTCCAGGCTCGGCTCTCTCCATCAAATGTCTACTATGCCAAAGATCACCCTTCAGCCTGATAACACAGAATAAGGCCACTGTCTGGTTGTCCCTGAGGCCTTTCATTCAAAGCCAAGTGTGCTGACATTCTGCATAATACCTCCCCCAAGGAAGGCTGCAGCTTTCTCTCCGTGCCTCTGCAAAACACGGAGCTTGCTCATAGCAAACGGTTCTGACCCGTGGGAGCCTGCTAGAGTCAGGACATTTCTGTAGGCTTCTCATCAATTACTTATTTTCCAGGCTGGATACTCCCTGTGGATCAAAGCTGGAAGCCAAACTATGCTCAGAGAATATCCTGGCAGTGAAAACACCAGAGTGCTAAGCGAAAAATCTATGCTCTCCCCACCAACTTCTCCAACGAGTGGGCCTCACCAGACACAGCAAGGATTAATTTGAACCTGGCCATTTCTTGGCATCTCAGGATGAATTTTCCTGGCCACAAAGACATGAGATGTTGCATCATCTTGGTCATTTTTATGACCGGTGGGGAGGTAGAAGAGAAAAAAATAATTGGATGCACCAAGCTGTGCAACAAATGAAACAGTAAAATGCTCACGGTCAAGTCCTGGATCAAAGTGACTGTCTCTTAGATACGCAAGAAATTCAGCCTCCCTTAAAATAAGAAATGAGGATGGAGCCTCCAGCAACTGGTCTAAAAGTGAGTCTTCCACAGGCTTCAGGAAGCATGCAGTGCTTCCCATTACCATCCAACACTCAAAGTGTCACCTAAGAATTCGAGTTACAAACTAGGGGGAGATATTGGAAATAAATCAAAATATGCACATGAGTTGTGGTACGATGAAGGGATTCCTGGGTATTTTTTTCCTTCTCTCTATTTTCCTAACTTCCTGTATACCATTAAAAAAAAAAAAAAAAAAGACACATTTCCCCCCCCCCCCACTTTTTCTTTAGCATATCAGCCACCCAAACACCTAGTTAGAAATTTTGGCACTCATTCTTGAGGCCTTTCTTTTCTTCTCCTTAAACACCTCAGTCCATGCCTCCTCTCTTCTCTCTCTCCACCTTCCGGTCCTTAGTGCAGACACGTGGGGCCGTTTCAACCCTCTTCTGAGCACTGACGTCCTCCCCTACATGGCTTCCCCGTTGCTGTTCTCACTCATCATGCAGTCCATCCTCCAACGGCAGCCAGAGTAACTTTCTAAAATAGGAACCCTGTCACGGCACATTCCTGCCCAACCTCTTCAATAGCTCTACATTGCCTCCAGGAGACAATTTAAATTCCTTTCCATAACCCGCAGGGCTCTTCACAACCAAACCTGCCAAGCTCTTCCCCTCTCCTTCCTCAGCAGCTCTCCCCACAGCCACTGCAGCTTGCAGGCTCCCAAGTCACTCCTTCCAGCCACAGGCCTTTATTCCAGCCGTTCCCTTTGCCTGAAATGCCCCCACCTCCCAGCCTCCCAGCCTCTGTGAAGCTCAAGCATCCCACACTTCCCCACCCAAGGAAACGCTGCTGGCCTCGCACTTGGTCTTGACACTGACCCCGTCCACATCACAGCACTGTACACGGGGCTTTGGAGCTGGGTGCCCCGCATTTGTCCCTCTCACTAGACTATGGGCTGCAGGAGGGCAGGGGCCTGGTTTCATTCATTTCTGGATCCTCAGCACGTGGTTCCTGCAGTGCCCGGCACAGGGGAGATGTTCAGTAAATATTGTTGTTTTCAGAAGAGGAGAAATAAATCAAGGAACTAAAATGTGACTTTCTGCCATAGTTGTCATATTATTTAGAACTGCATTGTCTACTTCAGCACAATGAAAAATAAAATTAAAAGAAAAGGGATCATCTAAAATCCTCAAGGATAAAACAAAAAAAAACAAAAAAAACACAAATAAGTAAATAAATAAATAAAATCCTCAAGGAAAGCCAAATCACATGCAGTGCCTGTTGGTTCCCAGATTCTAGGCTTTTTCTCTCTCCCGCTGTTCATCCTCCCAGGCCCCCTCCCGCGTTCCAATAAGTGTTTTTGTAAAGAACATACATAGAGGTACCTAGAGGAATTTTGCTGTTTGAGTTTTAGTGTAGCTGTGCTCAGGACCTCCATGGCAAAAGATTACGGGTGTCAACACTGTATTATAGGAGGGTTCCTGTTTTGAAAAGGAGTCTTCTTCTCATAGAGTATCCATTGCAATTACAGAAGCCCTAACCCAATCTCCTCTTCAGGCAATTATAGATCATTAACTACTTGACAGAGGATAAGGGAAAAACTAAGCCAAAATGGTAGAAGCCATTGCCCAATGAAGATTAGCTAGAAATGGAGATAAAACATCCCTGAGGGGCTTCCCTGGTGGCGCAGTGGTTGAGAGTCTGCCTGCCAATGCAGGGGACACGGGTTCGAGCCCTGGTCTGGGAAGATCCCACATGCCGCGGAGCAACTAGGCCCGTGCGCCACAACTACTGAGCCTGGGCGCCTGGAGCCTGTGCTCCGCAACAAGAGAGGCCGCGATAGTGAGAGGCCCGCGCACCGCAATGGAGAGTGGTCCCCGATTGCCGCAACTAGAGAAAGGCCTAGCACAGAAACGAAGACCCAACACAGCCAAAAATAAATAAAGAAATAAATAAATTTTTTAAAAAATCCCTGAAATTACAACATGAGTCAGGAAATGGTTTGCGTACACACCGCCGAAGAGTCCAGAGTCTGGGTTCTAGCCCTACCAGCCACTCGCTGTTGACCTGGGGCAAGTCGCCCAAACTTTGAGAACCTCACTTCCTTCGGTGTAAAATGAGGAGGGATCAGAGTAGGTGTCCTACGAGAGACTGTGCAATCGTTTCAGAGAATGAAAGTCTGGCACAGTATAAAGATCAGAACCGGGCCACAGAGGGAGAAGACTGGGTTCAGTCCTGGCACTGCCACGTCTGACTCTATGTCCTTGAGCGTCCTTGGGCAGATTCCTTAAGCTCTTTGAGCTTCAGTTTTCCCGTCTGAAAAATGGGGCTTATAAATGGGACTTGCAGAGCTCTCGGGAGGAACAGAAAGTAGCCAATGTGTAGGAGAGGGTAGCTCTGATTATTATTGGGGTTTGAGGCCACAGGGCATAGTAGTTTGGAACGCAGACCCACCTGGTTCAAATCCCAGTTCTGCTGTGTCATCTTGAGCAAGCTCCTTACTTTCTCTGAGCCTCTGTTTCTTCCTGTGACAAATGGAGATAACGGTTGTACGTACGTCAAAGTGTTGTTGGGAGGATTTTTTAAAAATCAATGTACATAAATAAATGTAGGGGAAGCACTCAGGATCTGGCAGACGACAGCTTCGCGCATCTCAGGGTCTCACTGAGGCGCCTGCCCAGTTCGGCGCCTCCTTCCCAACCCCCTCCTTCCCAGCCCACTCCTCCTGAGGTCAGAAGGGTCCTTCCTTCCCATCCTTCCAGGGAGAAGAGGGGAGAGGTGACAGAGTAAGGGCCCAAGGTGACCTTGGAGGCACAGAGAAAGCTCGCCTGGGACTCATCTGCCCTCAGAGCTCACCGCCGGTTCACCCCACCTCACCTCCCTTGGTTTCCGAAGCTTAAAGTAGCCTGAACCGGTGTGGCCGCATTTCAGCACCCCTCGGATCTCTCCCACCCACAGGGTGTTTTCAAGCCACCTCTGAGCTCCTCACTAGCCAGGGTCCAGTTAGGAGTTATTCTTACACACCCGGGCTCCACCAGGCTGGCAGCGGAAGTGCGTTCTGAGTGCTTTTCTGCTAAGGGCCCCTGCTATGGGATCTCCGCATGCTCAGAGGGGTCGGGCCAATCAGCTCCTTTAATAAGCAGGGCCTGTGGAACCCTGCCAGCTGCAGAGGGAGGGCTGCCGGGGTCGGGGGAAGGATGGCAGGGTCTAAGGAGACCAAGGATCACATGATGGGGCAAAGTCTGCACTGGGAGTCAGGTAGTTGGTGGTCCTGTTCCAGCTCCGCCCCTCATTCAAGGTATGTGACCTTGAATAAGCTGCCTCCCCTGTCTGAGCCTTTAATTGGCATCTGATCTTTCAGATCTCTCAAATTGGCTCTGTTCTCCACCACCTCACAGTGGCTTCATTCTCAGACCTTACATGATGTCAAGATGGCTTCCAGTAGCTACTAACCTTCCTCTTCTGATGCTCACATCTAGCAGGAAACACAGAGAGCTTCTCTTCCCCCTTGTTGGCCAAACCAAAGTGCTGACTTTGTTGCTAGAGGTGCTATGCACCCACCTGTGGGGGTCACGGTGAACCAGTCCCCATTCAGGATCCCTCAGGCTGCATCCCTGTGCTTCAAAGCCTGCAAAATGGAAATCTGCATCCTCAGCCCCGCTCAGCTAGGGTTCTGCATGCAAATCGGGTGCCATTCATCACATGTCCTAGCGTGAGATTTGGAAGGCAGCAGTGAGATGGGTCCCATTCTCTTGCTGCTTCAGCTGTGGCTTCCTGGCCAAGGTTCCGGGTAGAGTCTCCAGCTCCATGGGTGTCCAGAAGCTTCTGAAGGCTGGATTGCAGCAACTGGGTATATTCTTGAATAGGATGGCAGGGTGGAGGGTGGTGCTTCTCTCCCTCCACCTTAATCCCTGGTGGGCAAAAAGCATCTTTCCTGGAGGCCCAGCCAGAGTTTTTCCATGAACACCTGTTTCCCGCCAGTAAATATATTTCTGTTTCAAAACCACTGAGTCATTCCTGCTCCCTGTGTCTGACTCCTGACCAAGGCCCCATCCCTGAACGAATCATTGGGCCAGAGGGAAAGGAACGTGCTGATTGCCCAGGCCTTGGGCACATGCCCACCCACAGAGTCTGGGTTGGTCATCTCTGCCAAAAGATACAGACTACAAAGAATAATTTCCTGAAATTACTATTACTTTAGTATTGCTAAATTACTCTAATAATAATTAAATTACAATTATCAAGGGAAAGGGGGGATGGAGATTGGGCAACCAAAAAACACAAATGTCCACTACACATCCCAACTCAGATGTCAGGGTAAGGAGCCCTGGAAGACATAAACGGAATAGTGGAAGATGTCAAGATTCTGTCCAGGCCAAAACTGTGGTGCAGAAGACACTGACAGTACCACACAAAGATTCCCTCCATCCCCTTCCTGTTTCCTGTATCCATCCCCTGGCTCTGTGTGCTCGCCTTCTGGCCTGCAGCAGAAGACTACCCTGGGTGCTTACACTCGCAGAGCGCTGGGCTACCTGGGAGCTCACCTTGGCCAGGTTGGCGCTTGACCAATGACTGACCAGTGCAGGGGGATGAAAGGCCAGCTCTCCTGACTCAGGTGTGGACTAACTCTGAGGTATAATTGACACTGAAGGGCTCCCATGTGGGATCCAGCTGAGGCTGGGACTTGACCCGAGAGCATACCTCTCCCCCACTCCTTGGCTTCTCCCCCTCCTTGACCTGCTCCCCCAGTACCTGGGAAGACTTTTAATAAATCATTTGCACACAAATCCTCATCTCTGGGTCGGCTTCCGAGAATCCTGGAGATACTGAAATGGCCAGAAGTGTTCACAGCCAATGAGAATCCCGGCCTCCACTCTGGCTCACTTGGAAAGTGACATTGTCAATATCCAGGTGAGTCCCACCTCTGAGCTAGGATTCTGGATGCAAACTGGTTTCCTCCTTTTTTAAAAGGAGATCATTACATGGGGAACTTTTATAATTCCTTCTTTGTCCTTATACTCAGATTAAAGTCATGCAAACCTAAGAGAGCATCAATTAATCTTGGTTTTATTTTCACTGCTCTTTGATTAGAAAATATTGGGTTGGACAAAAAGTTCATTCGGTTAAGGAATACGTTGTTCAATAAAGTTCTTGGTGAAAATGAAAGATGTGTCTTTTATTTTTACTTAAGACCAAACCAACTTTTTGGCCAAACCAATCCTAACAGTCACCAGAGGAGTCCACTTAAACCACAAGTTCCTAAATAAATATTTGAGGAAAGAACCCTTTCCTTTCATTAACTTTAAAAAAAAAAAAAAAAAAAAGACCACTCTGGTGGAGAGAGGCACCCTGAGGCACAGGATCATCTGGGCAGCTCTGGTGCCCACAGTGTTTCCTGGGGAAGGGCAGGTAGAGGACACAGAGCAGAGAGGTGAGCCGCGGGGAGTAGACGGCAGGATGGATAGGAGGTCTCCTTTCCACTCCGCTGCTGCCGGACGAGCTGAGCCATCATGGGACCATAGCACCTCTCTGAATCCACTTCCTCATCTATTGAAATGATTGCCTCATGGGTCCTGTCCAGCTCCAAAGTTCTCCATCTCTCCTGGGAAGAATGTCCACATTGCTACAGAGCACTGAATTTTATTTTTTCACAGAAACCAGAGGGGAGTAGAAGCAACTTATTTTATTAAGTGTCCTTTTACTTTTCTGAGAAGTAAGCAAAGTCATTGCACTACAAGCAGATCCCTAAAGACTAAAGGTTGACCTCACAGCTTACAAGGACAATTCCTGACCCCAGCCAAGATGAACATTGGGAATATCCTTCTTAAGCAGCAGTTCAAGTGTCCAAATCAGTAACATCTTTGTCTTGGACCCATGAGACCCATAGGCTTGTTACCTCCCACTGGGAGGGAACATTATTTGGGAGATGGCTATATTGTAAGAAAACCTCTGTTCGCCAAATTGGAGAGTTGGGTAATTACAATTCCAGGATTTCATGTAGGTGGTTTCTTCAAAGGCCTTCATTTATTTGCTGCTTGATGTAAAAGAAACCTCATTTATGTAGTTTCTTTTTCTCCCAGGGAGGTTAAGAGCTCAGTACAGCTAATGGACTACATATATCACTGGCTTTAATATAGTCCCGGGCAACGTAATGCTAAAGCAATGTGATGATTTGATATCATGAAAAGCAACCATTTTTATTGAGAATGGGAAATCAACTAATCAGGTGTCCATTCAGAAAATAATGTAGCTGTTAGAAAGCATGGCTGAGAAAGGGAGGGAGGGAGGAAAAAAGGAAGGAAGTGGATGAAAGAACAAAAGGGAAGAAGGAAGGAAGGGAAGGAGGGAGGGAGGTAGAAGGAAAGAAAGGCAGAAAACCAAATGTATATATGCTGTTGAATTTTAACCCCAGCTGACTAGCCAGCTGTGTCCAATAGAAATATGATGGCAGAGACTGTCTCCATTGATCACCAGTATATCCCTAAGACTTAACATTGTGTGGCATGAGGTGACTGCTCTATAAATATAAATGCGAGATGGCATACACGAATAAATTCAAGTCATATTCACTGAATATCTACCATATTACATTAAGCATTGCTTGAAACATTGAAGAAATGTAAATATTTTTTGAGTAAATGAATGAGTGAATTAAGGAATAAGATCATAGCCAACATGCCCTTCTGATCTACTTATAATATATAATGGGGTGTTACAATTTAGGACTTAGCATTTTCAGTATGCTGGAACAAAACCACTCTCACTAAAATATTTATTTTAAATCAACTAAACAGCCTGCCTCTTGCCTAGAAATTTTTGATTTTTTTTTTTTTTTTTGTCATGGCTCTTTATAACTAGACCTTAGGACCATTCTCTCTTAGTGAGCATAGAGATGCTTATATAACAGCATATGGACTCCTTGTTGACACATTCTGTCATCCCTTCAGAATGTCCACTAATCTGTAGGAGAGAAAGAGACAGCCACACACATACACAAAATCGCAAGAAATGCTTATGTTCAAAATAATATCATTCAGAAAAATAAAAGAAGAAGAAATATAATGTGAGCCACATGTGTAATTTGAAAGTATCTAGTAAGTGTATTAAAAAAGCAAAAAAAAAAAGAAGTTGAAACTACTTAAAAAAAATTTTTTTTAATCTTTTATATTGGAGTATAGTTGATTAACAATGTTGTGTTAGTTTCAGGTGTACAGCAAAGTGATACAGTTATACATATGCATGTATCTATTCTTTTTCAAATTCTTTTCCCATTTAAGTTATTACAGAATATTGAGCAGAGTTCCCTGTGCTATAGAGTACGTCCTTTTTTGTTATCTATTTTAAATCTAGCAGTGTGTACAAACTACTTTTTAAAAATATATTTTATTTAACTTAATATAACCAAACCTCATCTAATATATTTGAAGTGAAAAGATCATTTCAACACGTGATCAATATAAAAATTATGAAGACATACTGCATTCTTTTTTTCCCATGACTTTTCTAAATCATCACAGTTCAGGGTGTTTTTGGCACTTGGAGCGCATCTCAGCTTGAGCTGCCCACATTTCAAGCACTCGATGGTCATGTGTGGCCACTCTATTGGACATCGCGGGTCTGGTCTCTGCCTATGCCACTCAGCTGAAACTCTTCTCTGACTGGACACCAGTGACCTCCTAAGCCAAATGGCCTCTTCTCACACACAAGCCTCCTCCGAATTCTCTTTGAAGTCTCTGCTATGTGAGGCACATTTGATTACCCACTCCCTGAAATTTTCTCCTCCCTTGAGTTACAAAACCTGACGTTCTCAGTTCCTTCCCTGTCTCGCCAATGGTGTCCTCATGGCGCTCTTGCTGCCCTCCAAGCATCAGTTGTCTTCCTCTCTCTCTCTATTTGAACAGCTCCCAAACGCAGGATCCCAGGCTGGACCTGGCTCCTGCATTCAGGACACAGATTCCCAGCTACCTGAAGGACTTCTCCAGCCACCTAGTATCCCTCAGCACCTAAGACCAAATGTTCTAGACCAGCCCCATCTTCTCCTCCTACCCACGCTAGCTTTCTTCCCTGACATCCCAGTTTTTGTTCATGTTTGAATCACCACTGAACAAATATTTAACGAGCACTTACTCTGTGCCAGCTGCGGGGATACAGCAGTGGACAAGCCAGACGAAAATCTCTGTTTTTGTGGAGCTGACGTTCTAGTGAGGATAGATGGACACTCAAACATAATCAATAAGTAAAATACATACTATGTTAGAAAGTAATATTCACTACAGAGAAGAACATAGCAAGATAAGGGGAATGCAGAGCGTAGGAGAGGGGTACTTAGGTGGGCCCACAAAGAAGGTGATATCAGGACAAAGGCTTCAAGGAAGAGAGAGATTGAACCATGCTCATACCCAGGGAGGAGCTTCCAAGACAACGGAGAAGTCCTCATGGCTGAGTGTGTCCAGCATTTGACATTTAGAGAAACCACAATGGCCGGAGCAGAGTGAGCAAGGGGGGAGATCAGAAGGAAATGAGATCAGGAGGAGATGAGAGTCTAGAATGGCAGGCCGCCCAGGCCATCGTGAGGGCTTTGGTCACCCGGGCTTGGAATGTAGGGCTGGTCTCTAGCCTCTGTGCTTCTCCATTCACCCAGTCTCCAGGGCTGACCCTCTTGAAGTCTCTTGACTCATCCCCACTCTCCATTTAATCCAATCCCCCCACCACCTTACCATCGGTAGGTTACTCTCCCTAAAGTACAGCTGTGGTCATGTCCTCCTCCACCACCTGTCCCCAGCACATTTGAAATAAGGTTTCAAGCCTCAAGTGAATCACTTAGGGCCCCCTCCACCATCAGCCGTTCCCTGCTCACCCACACACGGCTACCCCTTGCTCCAGCCAGACTGGATTCCTTGCAATTCCCTTTGCGTGCCTTATGAACTCCCTAGCCCTGTCATTCCCTCCATCTGAAACATATTGAGTTGCTAGTCAGTTCAATGAATAAACACAGTATCTTCCATGAAGATCTCCTTTACACAGACTCATCCCCAACTGGTAGTTTCTTCTTTGAACTCTCATACCATTTCACATTTGTCTTTATTAACACATCTGCCACATTTGGACATGCGTTATAGTTATCCTTGGCTTATTTCTTCTCCTAAATTTGCTTGGGGAACTTGTCTTTTTGCTCTGTGCAGACTTCTAATTCCTAGGGCTATGCCTCCCACAGATAGGGTACCAGCTATTTGTTGAACATCCTAGTGAATGAATGAATGAATGAATCATAGTAATATAATTAGTTGCTGTGTTATATTGTTGGGTGAGGACAGTGGAATTAGACATTTTCTTTCTTTCCTAATCTCCAAAATCTGTAATACCTATTTTATTGTTAAAGTAAAATATTTATATAATTTTTAAAAATCACTATAGTTCATGCTGGGTCATCAATGATCAAGCAAGCAATTTAACTTCTCTGAGCCCGTTTCCTCAGCTATAAGGAGGGGACAGGATTCTTACTTCATAGAGTTGTAGTGAGAATTCATATTCATATGAGATGGTGTGTGTTAAGATATCGGGTATCTAGCCTGGCACACAGTAGGTGCTCAATAAAAGAAAGGACAATGATGATGGTGATGATGATAATAACGATGATGGTGATGGTGGCAGTAGTGGTAACAGTAATGGCAAAAATTATGACTTTCAACCAGCTAAAAATTAAGTGCTAAAAAGAGAAGGTTCTGCCCAGGTGGTTGAGGGACCACAGCTCTCAATGTCAGGTAATTGAGTTTTCCCTTCATCAGATGCTATTTACAAAAGTAAAGGTGATCTGATATATTCATAGAAGGTTCCAGGCACATCAATTATTCATTCCCACATTTGAGACTTTGAAACAGACAAATTTCATACTGGGACTACAAATGATTAAAAAGAGAAAAATCCAGTTAGCGTGGCTATTAAGTGTGATGAACTGTGTAAAAATGGTTTATTGGATGCATGCATAGATTTTTTTGGAAAGGAGCAAAACTTTCCTATAATAATTTTGTAGCTTTCATTTTTATATTATAAAATAATTCATGTTTATTATAGAAAATTTGCAGAAAAAAGCAATGACAATAAAATCACTCATAATTCCACTATTTAGGGTCAACAGCTGTGTACACTTTGAGGCGTATTTCTCTGATCTGTTTTATTTTTCCCTTTCTAGTAGTTTGGGAGGGAATACAATGCATCCTCTCTTTACTATGCTACTGGTTCACATTAATTTGAATTCATTTTTCTCTATTAATGGCAAGAATTAAATAGTACCTATTGCCTTTCTCTTATGGAAGACATGGTATTTGGTACATTATTACTTAATTTCTACTTTTTTCAACCATTCCCAGCTTTGGTTCATTTAATATGGAATTTGGGGCTTAAATTATTATTACTAATAATATATACCTTCTATTTCAATAATTATTGATATTTACATTAAGTTTTATGACCACATCAGCAATAATTACTTAGACTGATTTGTATTTAACTGGTCACATACTTTAACACCCGTGCACTTACACAGTGTCTTCCCCATTTTAAAGTATTTGTTTCACTTAATCTGCCCGTTGATTGGTATTCTTCTTTGGGTAATTCCCTCAGGCAGAGCATGTAAGTAGTTGACTTTCTGAGGTCTAGAATATCTGATAATATTTTTGTGAACATTAACTTGGCTGAATGTAGAATTATTGATTCATAAACATTTCCCCTAAAACTTATGTAGATGTTCAATTACTTCTTTTGTTTCATGTAAGGGAAGAGAAATCTAAAAGCTCACTGATACATACTCATTTGTAGTAACTTTCCTTGAAGTTTACATATTTTGCTTGTTTTGTTTTTTTCTTTACCCTTGAAATTCAAGAAAATTAAATACGGCAAATCTATTGGTCTATGTAATAAATTTTGCCTGGTACTTACTGATCCTTTCCCATCTCTTGTCTATAGTAATTTAAGGTCACCCTGTTTGGTAGCAGAATCACAAATAATGGATTTCAGGGTGTCTGAAATCCAGGAAAGCCCTGAGCTTTTTGAATACATTTAAAGACAGTGACATGTGGTGGAAGGAACACAGCCTGCGATGTCAGCTCTGCAAGTGGTCAGCTTCATGACCTTGGACATGTTACCTGATTTCTCTCCAAGCCTCAGTTTCCTCATCTGTAAATGGGGATGGGAAAAACTCCTTGCAGAACAAATAAGGCAAAAAGCAGGCCCTCCATAAGTCATATCTACCCTTCCACAACGTGAGAAGAGCAATATCTCCTCAACCCAAGGCTGTAGAACTTTGGTGCAAGAAAAATTCAGATTCTATCTTGGGAGTCAGAGTTGCTCTTCTTTCTCACTGGAAAGTGTCTTGGTAAAGTGACTCCATCCTTGAAAGATGAAAACATTTTAGGAGAGCAGAGTGTCTGCCAAGGGAGAGAATGATCAGCTCAAATCCAGTTATGGGAGCGTGAAATCTGGGAAGAGGAGCAGGGAGAGAAATGCTGGTCCTCTCTTGGTCACTGACATAAGGCCTCTTGGCCTTGTCCTGGGTGCTCCTGTTGTCCTTGTCCCTTTCATCATGACTCAGAACTGTGGACGTGTTCACATCTACTAACAAGTAGAACCCATTAGAATATCAAGCTTTACCACTTAAAGAGTGGTCCACAGGCCAGCAGCTTCAGCATCACGCAGGAGCTTGTCAGAAATGCAGACTCTCAGGTCCCATCCCAGAGGCGCTGAATCAGAATTTGCAGTTTAACAAGATTCCCAGGGGACGCATATGTACGTCAAAGTTTGAGAAGTTTATTTCCGACCACACGTTGGTCAGAACTGAAGATTTAGGAGGCCTCTCTGTCACTAACCAGTGGTTTTATTTTCATGCCTCTTTAAAACAGAAATGAAACCCCAGCAGATGGGTTTAGAAGAAATGAAAAAAAGGCACATGGAATTTTAAAGTGTAGAATAAAGACCAGTGGTTTTCCCCTGCTGCCAATTCCATGGGAGCCAGGGAAGGGCCTGGTTCTCCTTCCTGAGGCCACCTCAACCTGCTTCTCTGCCCTTGGCACTGAGCTGGCACCACAAGATCATTCATCTCACATGTTCCCAGCCTCTCTGCCTGACCACAGTAATGAGGACACAACCGCTGAGAGCCACAATCACACCACCCTTGGCTTTTGTGGCTCCTCCCACACCTAACTCCGGGAGATCACACTGTGACCATAGATTTGGTCACAAAACAGAAACTGGCATCTGCTGCTTCTGTAGGTGTTCTGTGGCCCCAGCCTTGACCTCCCTCTGGGCCCCAGATCCTCCCTCCCCCCCTTCTCCAGCCATCACCCTGTGAATGTATATCTCCAGCTTTGGCCACCAGCCCCTGGCCAGAGCCTGAGCCAGAGCTGGAGTGAACATTGGGTGGTGACTCCAAGACTTTTACCTTGACTCCCGGGGCTCCAGAGTCCACAAGGATGTTCTGAGCAACGTGGTCTCCCAGCTCGTGAGGCACAAGCTCTTCTCCAGGCCTAACCTGGGAGTCTACCGCGAATTCCCAGAGGTGAAATAGAATGTTGCCGGAGTGAGGGGCCTAAACACATTCTGGGGTTCTCTGCGGCCCTCGCACGGCTTTCTTCATCAGCTGTGTGCATTCAGGGAACATGCCGTTCTTGGCTGCTCTTGTATATGCAGTGTTCACTGGAATGTCTGACACAGAATAGGCACCTGATATGTATTTGAACCTAAATCAAAGTGCAACAAAGAGCCTGCATGGTCTTAACAGTGCAATCTGAGTTTAGTGAGAAATAAGCTAATACCCAAATTACTGGTCACGGCCTTATAGGAGAGCCCCCGAATTCCTCTCTGCTGTCCGCTATTGCTTCTTTCATCCTTGAGGATGGAAATATCCTCATGGGTTTGATGGGCCTTTTGGTCACGGGAGGAAAGGCCCCCCCTGGGTATTGTCTCCCTGGAAAGGGTGGGTTTAGAAAGTCCTGAGGCAAAATGAAGTGGGCAGAATGTGAAGATTTCAGGGCAGCCTCGGGAGGGGTAGGCTGGGCGGGGAACAGGAGACATGGGAGAGAAGCTGTGAGCGATAAGACCAGTTCTGGGGAAGAGAAGAGGACCCAGCAGCAGAGCAGGAGACCAAGGGCCTGAAAAGGCAAGTCGGGCGCAGGTCACGATGGTGTAACATTCTATTGGAACTCCACACCCCCACTCCCGAGCCTGCAGGAAAGTCGGCCAAGTGCCACAATCTTGCGATAGTGTGTCTCGTGGAAAGGGAGCTGCATTCAACCTTCGGGTGGATGAGAGAGAGAGAGAGGCGGAGAGAAGAGAAGGTCCGGGAAGGCAAGCTGCTGAGCAGGGCAAGTCTGAACTGGGGACGTCTCTGAGGTGCTGGCTGGTGAGCAGAACGCAAGGCTCCCTCAGGAAACTCCAGCAGCCTTGGAGAGGATGCAAGATGGCTCCTGAATGTGGGAAGAGACTGCGAGCCAGCGAGCATCGTATTAAAAGGAAGGAAGGACGGACCCCAGATGCTGGAAGATTTAGAGACAACGTGTTGCCATCACATGGGTTACATGAGACTTATCCCCATTTACGGAGCCACCTCTGGCTTTTGGGCAAGTAAGTCTTTAGTCAATGGAAGCTACCAGCACATGACTGAATGTTAGTCACAATGTGGTAAAATGTCCCTGGAGATTCCTGGACGAAAGTGACAACGGTCACTACAAAATGACAAATGAATCAGAATAACCAGGGTTGGATGACCTCCACCAGTCGCCCGGGCTGCTTCCCATGATAACAAAGCCCTCCCCACATAAGAGACAGATGTCCCGATTACCCCACCGACCTTCTGCTCCAGAAGCCCACCCACTCTGGGGAGGAGGGGTCTTTTCAAAGAAACCCACCTGGGTAGGGCTTTGTGGTTCTCTGGAAAAATTGGACTATTCACAGTGGTGCAGTGAGGAAAAATAAATGATCCTGGTACTTGGAGAGAACTGTTTCAGAGAAAAGTTACACTTAAAAAAACAGATGGTTCCTTTGTTTCCAATAGTTGCCTACAAATTCTCTATTTTTCTGTCGGATGGAATCGAAATTGATTGAAATTGACATTCTCTTATCATGAGTCAGTTGACAAGAAAATTGAGAAAACAAAACCATGAGTGCCAGTTTTTTTTCTTTTTCTTTCTTTCCAAACAAGTAAGTCCAGAGGTTCAGACAGAGAAAGAAGGATGTCAGTGGTCTGCTTTTAGAAGCTGCCAGCAGTTGCCTTTCCGAAGCTGCTATGCAGATGTGCGGACACGGACTTTTCTCCGCTGCTGCACATCTGGAATTCTGGAATTGTCCCTCTGATGTTCCATGCAAAATAGCAAAAAACCAACTTTGGTTTTCTGACCCATGCGGTTCCATAGCCTTTTCCAGACTCGAGCTGTGAAAAATTGTTGCTCTTGGCTTGAAATTCACAGTTTAGCAAGTGGTATGTTTCAGGGGAACTGGTGGGCCTGAAGATGAATTTGTATTTGCTGCCTCCTGGGGTTCCCAATCAGCCATTTGGCTCCCAGAGTCCCCAGGCTGAGTGTCGCAATGCACTCCTTGGGCAAGGAAGAATGCGGCACAAATGTCGTCAGTGAGAACAGCCCACTGTCTGGATGTCTTCTAGTTTGTGCCTTTTCCCCCATTTTCACCATCACATATACAGAAAAGGTGTTGGGAGACATTCGTGTCTTCCACTGATCACAAAATGCCTCCTGTCCTGGAGACCTGGACATGGTGGCACTTTGGGGTGGCTGTGTCTCCTTTCTCCCAGCCACGTGACCCACCTGAGATGCTTCATGCCACGTCTGCTGATGAGCATGCCAGAAGTGTGACCAGTGGGGAACTGGCTGTCTGGCTAACTGAGCTGGAATCATTTCTCCAAATAATATGCCCATGAGAAGAAAGTCACTGGGCTCTAAAGGCAGTGAATCGGCTTAGTAAAGAGTCCCTTTCCCACTCCTAAGTAGCACTGAGTCCCAAAGGTTGTTAAACTTTCCATACATGACTTTTAGAAATGGGATGGAATTTTGGGTGGGGGTGGGGAGAGCAGTGCATCGAATTAAATTTAAATATATATATATATATGTGTGTGTGTGTGTATATATAATTATATATATTGTCTGTCTTTGTTCCAATGTACAATCCTGAGGTCCATGGCATTTGGCTGATCATTAAAGCGCTTTGGGGAATGGTGTTTTCTTTGATGCGAAATGGTAACTGAAAATGTGAAAAGCAAATGGATTCCTAGTCCCAAGCTTTGCATGATGCTCCGATGCCAGCCCCACATCCTCCGTGAACGCTTGCCTGAGTTTGCCCACTGTGAACTCCTGCAGCATCCACCAGCTGTATTCCCTCATTTTGCGTGGAACGTTTGCTAACTCTAATAATAATAATAATAACCTTCCTAGATATTCTTTGCATTTTTCTCGATTCTCCAATAAGGCCCTGGAGGGCAGATTTGCGCCTATTGTATCCCCAGCATCAAGCTGAGGGTCCTTCCTACAGAAGGTCTCAAAATAATTTAATAATGCAGAAAGATCCATTTATGTATGGATATATGGCCCATCCCAAGTGAGGACAAGTAGCTTGCAGTAGGAAATGACAAGGACAGCAGTTCAATTAAGAAAACACTTGCTGATGTCTCCCCGGGGTCATGGCTAAAAGCGACTGGCACAGAAAAGGAGCTCCTAATTCCGGAGGTAAATGCCATTGTGCTGGCCATTTGGCCATCTTCAATGTGAACTACAGGCATGGAAACAGGGAGTGGGGAAACTCTGAGAAGCCACAGGAATTGCAGCTTTAGAAGTATAGCCTAGCCATGGGTTACGAAGAAGAAAAAGGTTGGTACCACAGAGCCAGCTGTTACATATTTAGGAAAATTGCAGGAATTTTGAGAGCCAGTTGTTAAATCACTGGTACCTTGAGATCGGCTGTGGTAAGAATATTTATACCACGGAAATCAGTGAACACTGCAAATCAGGTTCCTCCCATCCCGTCTCATGTAGGAGAGCTGGTTTACCAGAACACGACTGCTAACATCTGACCATCTGTGCACAGGCTAGAGCAAGTTTTGAGCAAAAGCTTCAAGCTGACTGTGACCTTGACAGGCCTTATTGTGCAAAGCACCAGCCTCTGCCACGAGCAGCCTATGGTCCCCGGAACAAAGGTTGGCCATTACCTGTAGCTGAGAATCTTGGTCACTTCTGGGCCTTGTTAGCTACCTCTGCCCACCTGAAACCACTTAGAGTCACAGCTTTTCTTACAATGGATTGCAATATGCGCACATGTATAATCTGCATTTTGAATTTGTAAATTTCCATTATTATGGGTGCCCAGAGCACTGCATATGAATTAGATCAACCACAGTTCCTAACAGTGGTCCCCCAGTGTAAAAGAAGCAGAACCAGAATAACTACAGATGGCCTGAGTCTCCGTGCATGACACTTTCTTCTTGGATTTTCACTGCCTTTTATTTGCTCTTCTCTGTAATGTTTTCCTGGTTGACCTTATCTCGTCCCATGGCATCCATGGCATTAGATACTGTTGTGCACTGATCGCACCCAAATCCAGTTGTGATTTCTCCCCTGAGCTCAAGACTCATATCCAACTTCCTCCTTGACATCTCCACTAGGATGTCCCATGGGTGTCTCAAACCTTTCAAAAGGTTACACTGGCTCATGTCACTCCTCCACTTCCGGTGTCTTCTCATCTCATGCCAAATACAAATCCCTAAAATGATCTGATCTACGTCCCCAGCCCATCACTTCCCTGTCCTCCTCTCTCACTGCTCTCTCCACTGTCATGCTGGTCTCTTTGCTATTTCTGAAACATGGCAGACAGGCTTCACTTTAGGATAACTTGCTCTTGCATCTGCCTGGAAAGTTCTTTCACCAGGTGTCCACATGGCTTCCTCCCTCACCTCCTCAAGTCTTTACAAAAGGCCCCTTGTTAAACAGGCCTCCCTTGACCACCTTATTTTGAATTACATCCTTCACACTCCCTACGGCCTCCCCAACCCCACCTCCTATCACCTCTCAACACACTATATCTTACTGACTTTCCTGTTTATTGCTTTTCCTCCCACTAGAATGTAAGCTCCCCGAGAGCAAGGATTTCAGTTCAGTTTGTTCAGTGTGGTATCACTCAGCACAGCACCCAGCACATAGTAGGGGCTCAGTAAATACTTGTTGAATAAATAAATGAAAATCTTGGTCTCTGTCCTCAAACCTGCTCTTCTCCCAGTCTCCACTCTGCCGATGGGCCCACCATTTCACTCAGTGTTTCAGGATAAAATTCTGACCCGCCCTCATCTTCCACTAGCAAGTGCCAACAGCTTGACCATGAAAATATATCTTGAATCCGACGACTTGCCTCTGCTTCTCTGCAAACACCATAGTCCAAACCATTCTCAGCTGGACAACAGCGGTCACTTCCTACCTGGTCTTCCCACTTCCAGGCTCTCCCACAGCCGTCCCGCCCGCCCTTTCACACACACACATTGTCAGAGTGATCTTTAAAAAATGTCAAACAGACCACATGACTCCTCCGCTAAGAACCTCCCAAAGGCTTCTCACCACATTTAAAATAAAATCCATGCTACCTGACCCGGCCACTGCTGACTTTTCCAGACTCATCTCCGACACTCTCCCAATTATTCTCTTTCCTTCAACAGCAGGTACTAAGTGCCTGCTCGGGGACAGGGCTGTTCAGGGTGTTTGGGACACAAAATGGAAAAATATTTATGCTCTTGTGGAGCTTCTGTTCTACTGATGGGAAACAAACAGTGAGCAGTAAACGTGGTAATAATTAATAATAGAGTGTATAAGAAGGTGATGAGTGCTACGGAAAGTAAAGAGACGTTAGAGAGGAATTGGAAGGGGTGAGCTTGGCCCAGCGAGAGCCGGCTGCAGTGTTAGGTAGGGCCTCACTGAGGGGGCAGGACCCGAGCTAAGATGAGGAAGTGAGCCACCCACGGTCTTCTTGCCGTGCCTAGAACTGACTGGGCTGGGCTTGTATTGTGTCAACTCAGCCAAGCTGGACGTCTGTTGCTTAGAATAGCCTAGTTCCACGCATAGTTCCAGGTTAGCATGGCCCACAGTTGTGCATGAGGTTTGGAAGGCAGAAACGAAGCCGCAGCGTTATTCCCTTTTGCTAGGAAGGTGGTGCGGGGTACCAGGTGCAGGTGCAGCTCGCTCACGTTGATGGACGCTTCTCTGCTGGCTTTGTTTTGTCAGCCAGTGGCTGAGCCATAGCTCCTTTGGTTCCCACAGGATCTCTTCGTTCAGCAGCTCCAGCTCCTGGCCAGGTGCACACTTAGCCCTGTGACCAAGGGCACTGAGGACGGAGGCGTGAAGGCGTTGAGAGACCAATCAGGTTCCAGCTCACCCTTGCAGCTCGCCGCTCATCCCTCCTTCCCTCACATCACATCATATCATTCCCAGCTGCCTGCGCTGCTGACTTCAGGATGGAGCACAGGATACAGAAGCAACAGCCTGACATCAACTAGTTACCAGCTGCCACGGTGCTGTGAGGCTAAGTCCCTAAATAACGAATGAATGAACCAACTAACTAAGGAAGTTTTTTTATAGGATTTATTATAAGGATAATATATTTTTATTATACTTATTGTGTACATAATGGCTGGCTCCTTATCTTCTAATCTATGCTCATATGTCACCATCTTATAAAGAAACCTTACCTAAATATCTAAAACAGAAGTTTCTGCAGTCACTTCATATCACCTCACCGGTTTGTTTGTTTGTTTATGGCATACATTACTCTTTGAGCTTATTTTTTTTTAATTTATTTGATTACTTGCTTACCAGGGCTCATCCTATTCATTGCTTTATCTCCAGTGCCTAGAACCCAGACTGCACATGGTAGGAATTTAAAAAAATAATAATGATTGAATAAATATATTTGATGTCTTTTATTTTTGGTGTCTATCAACAGATTTCTGAATACCAAAATAAGCTAAAATGGTTTCAACTGCAGGAGTTTTGAATGCAAATCTCACAAGGACTTAATGAGAAAATGCTAGCATTTATTCATAAAGTCTATAAAGGAAAAGACAAAGCATTTATTGATTACATTAGTCAAATTACTTTTATCAACACATTTTAAAAGCACAACCAAACCAAAACCAAACCTTTGATTGTATCATAGTATCCAATTCACAAAAAAAATCCCCTGTTTTTTTGAGAACTAAATATTGAAATAGTTACAAAACAATGTGTTTTGTTAGTAAATTACACTTAAACCTGGGGGTCTGAGTAAAAATTAAAGTTTGGTACCTCTCTAGCAAGAAATTGAACTAAAAGTTTCTCCCTAGCAAAAAAATACAGAATTAGAAGATTTTTGAAATTACAGTATACTAAAACAAGACAATCCTTTAAAACAAATGTCTATATTTTAAATTTTAACCATTTAAAGCCAAAGATACTTCTGAGTCAAAACTTCTTTTGCCAATTCTTCAATGGAATAGTGGTTCTAACTTTTGCCAAGTAACCCATTTTAATTGTCATTGATTATTCCTTCTAGACATTAGACTGATGGTTGCTCATCTTACTTTTCTTTCCTTTATCACCTCTACTCTTAGCATCCCACCTGGCTATAGATCCTCTGCACCAAAGCTCCATGTAAAAGAACTTGGTTCTTTCTTCCTGTGGCCAATCCTGGCATAACTTCATTCCCCTCCTAAACATATTTGCTTGTTCATTCATGCATTGAACCAATATGGATTGATCATCTCCTGTGTCTCAGAGGTTGTTTTAGTTTCAAGGTCATTGTCTTGGAAGAGTTCCTTCCTTTTCTGACCCATAAATGTTACGCTGGTGACCCAAAGAAGCAAGTGTTGCCCTGCCTTGTTTTCCCAAACATTCTCCCTGAAACCATTTGGGGTGTAACGTTTCCTGCTGCTATTCCTACAATTCTCCGCAACTGGTTTCTATTTGTACTTGGCTAAGTGCTCTTCCTTCCCATTTTTGTTCCTGCCCTTTTAAAGTACGAGAGCATCAAAGGATGTCCTGTGCAGCCTCTGCTTTTACTAGCTCCCTTCCCTTTCCTCCTGCAAGAGGATCACTTGCAATTGCAGATTCAGAGTGACATTTCTGAGAGTGTCCCAACCCTCTTGAGACATGAGTCATTTGAAAGTCTCTGACCGTGACATCTGGCCTATCTCTCCTCTGACCTTTGGGACATCTGCTTCCTTAAAGTCTAGATTGTGTGTTTTCACTGCAAAACTTTCCCTGTCCTTGGCTCTCATGAACTCATAAATGGATTTTGGATCCAGGCAGCCATGAATTTGAATCCTGGCTCTACCACTTATGGGGAATATCACCTTGTCGAGTCATGGAATTTGCTTGTACCAAAGTTTCCTAATCTGTACAGAAGAAGGCTACTCTAAAGATTGTATTTTCCCTTACAAAAGGGAGGCAGGAGAGTCAGAGAAATGGAGATGTGTTGATGGATGCAGAGGTCAGCATGATGTGAAACCATGAGCCGGGGAATGTGAGCAGCCTCTAGAAGCTGGTGGAATCAGGGAAACAGATTCTCCCCTAGAGCCTCCAGAAGGAAAGCAGCTCTGCTGACACTTTGATTTTTAACCCACTGATACTGATTCTGGACTTCTGACCCTCAGAACCTAGGATAATAAATTTGTGTTGTTTTAAGTTTGTGGTAATTTATTAATTACTAGTTTCCTATTGCTGTAATTTACTGCAGCAATAGGAAACTAGTACAGATTTCCATGGGTCTTACAAAGTTACCCTTAGGGAGAGGGGACATTTCCAGCCCTGTTCAACCAGAACCATTATTCACATGTTTCAAGTGTATTTGTTTATAATTATGACCGCACCTCTATTCCTAAAGAGTTTGAGATGGCATATTAAGAAACAGACTCTATTTTTATTTGACCCAAATGAGCTATGGTTTTAGAGAGAGAAAAAAAAATAGTGTGACGGCTTATGTGTGAAGACAGAGTATGTTTAGAAAGAAAAAAACAGACAGAATTCAATCCCACTGTGTCTGCACTCCCAGGTTTCTTGCCTTCAAGATTAAATCTGCCTCTGGTTTATAGTGAGAGAGATGCAAGACACTCATCTGTGACAGAGGCTGGTAGCTTTCACCAAACCCATTTTCTCTTCTTCCTGGGCACTAACTAGGCAGCATTTCCCAGACCATCCTTGCAGTTGGGTGTGGCCTCCGACCAAGGTCTAGCCAATGGAATGTGAGTGGATGATGTGTGCCACATCCAAGCTTGCCCTCCCCCAAACCCCCTATGCGTGTTATTCCGTGTTTTTTACCCTTCCATTGGCTTGATGCAGATAATCAAGACAACCTTGGAAGCCATATGTTGTATATACCACACAATGGAAGGAGACTGGGTCCCTGAATCACCATGTGGAGGAGAATTACCAGCTAATCAGGAACATCTGTTTTGGACTTTATATGAATGCGCAATTAACTTCTATTGTGTTGAGTAATTATACATTTGGGGGTTGTTTATCATAGCAGCTAGAATTACTCTAAGGAAACACACAATGCAAATCCCAAATATTTTGGGTAAGCACAACCTGTTTTGCAGACAGGCACACTGTGGGATCAATGTCAACTGTAAGAAACTGATCGGGGTTTATGTGTCTCTCTGAACACAGCAGGTTTTATAAACATGACTTGAAGAATGGTTCTTTTCAGGTTTTCCTGGCTCAGCCCAATTAAAGCCACTGCTGATGCAACGCACCCTTCTCTTAATGCATTACATAACTAGTATTAACAAAAACAGCATGGTTTTAATATTTTCACTGTAGTCTAAACCTGAATGATGAAATCACTTAATACCATTTGACTTTGTCAAAACACAATTTTCTGGACACAACCATTCAAATACTCTTTACTGTCCAAGAGAAACACCACCCTACGAGTGTACACTTGTCTCCGGACCTAAGATTAGGGTGACCAACCATCCCAGTTTTCCCGAGACTGAGGGAATTCCTGGTATACGGGACTTTCAGTTTTAATATCAGGACAGTCTCAGGCAAACTGGGAAGAGTTGGTCACCCTACCAGATACTATTCTGTTAGAAGCAAGTCTATATATGACTAGAAATCCAGAAGAGAACAAAGAAAAGGGACTTTTTTCCTCTTTCTACCAGGAAGGGCACACTCTCAAGTTAGGAAACGATATGTTCCTTTAAGGCTCCACTGATTGGGAAAATTCCAGAACCTCTGATTCATCCAACGTTCATGCCCATGCCCTCACAAAGGCCAAGGGCCAATGCTGAAGTTAGACTGGTTGGAAATAATGTGTCCTCGACTTCCCTTGTGTTCTTTCTTACATAGCAGTGCAGGCAGCTGACACTAAATGCTGTGGGAACAGTCCTGAAGCAGAATGATAACGCAGAGGGGAGGTGGGTGCCGGTGGCAGAAAGGAGGGACTCTGCAGCGGGAGGGGGACAGCACGGTGCTCTGCGGTGCACCACCTGCTTCCCTGCCCTGGGGTTTCCAATCACCCTGCTAACTCAACAACTCTTGCCATTAGATTGGGCCGTGTGGTGGTTCCTGGGATGTGGGGCTAGTAATTGATTTGCATGGTTCCCATCACACAGTGCTGCCCAGCCCACCTCCAGGACTTCGAGACTCATCTCTTTGACGTGAACTTACAGGAGTGGATGAAGCTAACTGTCACTGTAATGAAAACCAGGTCAGGCAACATGAAGGGATGCAATGTTTCCCAACTCTGTCTTTCCTAGGCCACTGCCTTGGTCACGTCCCATACTTCCTATGCTGTTGATATCATTTACCACAGATTTTTCTTGATATCGCCTCACTTTTAAAACTCAATTCTATTTTCAAAGGACATTGCATATCACCAACATAAATGGAAAACCGGTATCACTTGACAGAACTATAACAATCATAAAAAATTAAGTACAATGAAAGCAGAGCAGTGTGATTCAATTTCTGCTTGATATAATTTCAGATGGAAAGCTCCAGGTCTGAAGCCTGCTCTCTCTTGATTAAAAAGGGACATTAAGAGCAGTTAGAGAAGTGCTTTAGATGGACTGGCGCCACACTGAGGCTTTCTCCTTGGGGAACCAAGAGAGAATCCCCATGGGATTAACAACATCAAACCTACTGAGCCCTACCAGCCCCACCTCTGCCCACCTCTCCAATCCCATCAGATGTCTCTCTCTGGATCTCTCCCCTACTACCTTGAAACCTCCGTTGGCTTTCAATAAATGAATGGCTTTGAATGAATGAATGAATGAAATGCCAAGACTTACAGGAAAGTAAATCTTGATACAAGGTTTTCAGGTAAAAATTTTTAGAAGAATTAAAGGCTCTTCAGGGGGAAAATGCCTATAAAAAATAAGAGCATAATCCTGGAACTAATGAAAAGTATTTGTTTAAAATTTCCTCAGAGGTGCCTGGGTGACACACATACCCACTCCTGAAAATTGCAGAACTCCTTGTTTGAAAAAGTATTCATGAAGAACCTAGGGGCAAGACGGGAATAAAGACACAGACCTACTAGAGAATGGACTTGTGGATATGGGGAGGGGGAAGGGTAAGCTGTGACAAAGTGAGAGAGTGGCATGGACATATATACACTACCAAACGTAAAATAGATAGCTAGTGGGAAGCAGCCACATGGCACAGGGAGATCAGCTCGGTGCTTTGTGACCACCTAGAGGGGTGGGATAGGGAGGGTGGGAGGGAGGGAGACGCAAGAGGGAAGAGATATGGGAACATATGTATATGTATAACTGATTCACTTTGTTATAAAGCAGAAACTAACACACCGTTGTAAAGCAATTATACTCCAATAAAGATGTTAAAAAAAAAAAGAAAAAGTATTCACACTGCCCTAAGGAGAGAATTCACACCTATTTGCAAGTTAATTTGTACACACACACACACACACACACACACAACTGAAAACACTGTCAATATTCCTAGGAAGGAAAAATGAGAGGGATGTGGGCTCATAAAGAGAAAGCTCTTTCTCCTAAGTTAGAAGACAATCATGTATTGCATCTTTTAGGTATTGGCATGGTGATCAAGTTGTCCAAGATCTTATTTCAGGCTACCACAAACTTACTGTGATTTTTTTACAAGCAGCTCAACATCTTACTGCCTCTAACTTTGTCTCTCCTCCCCTCAGGTTGGATAACTGACATTTAGCAAGATAATTTCCAAGATGTTATACTATGTTATTTTGAAGAGAGGTGTCACATACATAAATCCAAATCTATACTGAAGTATAGAAAATTTCAGTACTATATTCACTTGGAGCAATGAGAGATTTGGAGCAATGAGAGATTTGCATGTCCTAGGAGTGTCTGAATCAATTGCCTTAATAGGGTGAACTACAGATATAATGAGGATTCTAAGGGTTGTCTGCTTGAGTTATAAAAAAAATATGCTGGATCAAATATTTCAGAAAATCTAATGCCATAATTATAAGTTACTATTACTCAAAAAATTAAACATAGAGTTAACAGATGACCTAGCAATTCCACTCCTAGGTGTATACCAAGAGAATTGAAAACAAACCTTCAGATTTGTATGTAAATGTCCACAGCAGCATTATTCATAATAGTCAAAAAGTGGAAACATGTCCATCAAAAGGCCCACATGTCCATCAACTAATAAATGGATAAATAAAATGTGATATATTCATATCATGGAATGTTTTGGCGTAAAAAGAAATGAAGTACTGATACATGCTATAACATGGATGGAACTTGAAAATATTATGCCAAATGCAAGAAGCCAATAACAAAGCATCATATATTGCATTATTTCTATTTATATAAAATATACAGAATAAGAAAATCTATAGAGATAGAAATAGATTGGTGGCTGCTTAAGGCTGAAGATGATGGGGGTAGGAGGAGATTAGGGACTGATGGCTAAGGGATAAAGTGTTTCTTTTGGGAGTGATGAAAATATTCTATAATTGACTGTGGTGATGGTTGCACAACTCTGTGAATATGTTAAAAGTCATTGAATTGCACATTTTAAATGGATGCATTGGATGATATGTGAATTATATCTCAGTAAAGTTGTTAAAAGCAATAATCATATGCTATTTTCCCTAAATCATTTCTTCATCCCATTTTAAGAGGAGGATTCAGCATGTTAAATTAGAATCAATAAATCAATACTGTCTTGTTAAATGCCATCATATATTTAGACGTTTTAACAACATGAAAATCAGTTAATAAAAGCTGACTAAACAGTTGATTTTTGTAACCTGGTGGATTACACTCCAAAGACTTTTGTTCATGTGTTCTTTTGTAATTACGTTCATTGGCCAGACTCTAGGATGGACTTTTAACATTAGTTAAGGAGTTTGCCATTTCAAGGCTAAACATTTTCTGTGTCTTTGGGGTTTTCCCTGGCTGTGCCCTTCAGAAGACAGGGCACCACTTGTTAGAGGTATTTCACAGTCTCTCCCCACTGTGTATCCTTTTCTTTTAAGTTTTTTAATATTTAGATTTATTCCCCACTTATAGATAAAATGTCACTTTGATTAAAAATTATGTTCTTACTATGGTGGTGTTCAATCACCATAGCGAATGGTCTTGATCTAGTACTTGCTTCTTGTCACCCTCTCAACTGTAGCTCTAAGCTCTCTGGTACCGTCTGAACTTGACCTTGAGACAATGACAGTCCCAGTATGTTGTTAATGTCATGCCAGAGTTGTGACCAACAATAGCCATAATTGTGTCCAAACAGTCTTAATATTCAACAATGTCAAACAAGACTCTCAGGGGTGCATTGTGCTGGTGTAACTGAATTTGATGACATTGGCTGCTCTTTCTGGCAAGTGTTCTAGATTAGTTTTTATTTTGAGGTTTTGCTCTTTTAAGTGTAGGAGTATCTTCTACATCTTCTAGAGTCTCTGTTTTCAAAGTAGATAATCATTTTAATGGCCTGGTTGCCTCTATTTTGGCTAAGGAAAGTGATTTGTTTCTAAAGACTTCAAAGAGTATGGTGCTTTTGCCTAGACATGGTGGCTTTTTAAAAGAATGTCAAAGAATATACTGCTGTTATTATTTTAAAATAAAACAACACAAAACCACAGCGTTCCTTAGAGTCATTGCAAGTGTGTATTTCACTTCACGGTTATAGATTTCATCAACTTTGACTAAAATTATTATTACACAATCCCATGTTGATCCATGTAGTGAAAAAGACACACAAATCATACTAAATGTTTTAAATATTCCAAAAGAGAAGATGCTTAGGCCACTGACAGAGCTTACAGTACTTATGAAACACAAATGTATTAATTCCCATAGAATCGTAAGTACTGGCCGCATCAAAAAATGGCAATAATAAGTGGTATAAAAATGCCACTTGGATTGAATTACTGACTTAATTTTCCTTTCCTTAATTGTAATAAAGCCTGTGATGCTAACGCCAGGAAGTATGTCACTAGCTTTTGTTTTGTTCGTAGTTTATGTATTCCATACAATAGCAAGCTGGGAACATATTTTATTGGGGAAGAAGTGTAATCTATTCCTTTCCGCAAAACTCAAACCAAGATGAATTCAAAGTTCCCCCAAAATAACTGTTCTGTAGATTATAAACAAGAACGGGAATTCCAAGCATGAATCACTCATCTCTTTGAGTAAGTGATCAGGAACTCTAAAGCCCTGGAGAATGGGGACCACCGTGAACTCTGGAGCAGAAGTCAGGGCTGTGCCGCTTTGGGTGCCGTGCAGTGAACAGGTAGTGAAAGCGTCAGAAAGAGGAAAAGTGTCAACAGGACAGTGAGTGGTTAAACTCAGACACAAATTCTAGCAGAAGAAGCAGGTGGCTGTGTTTCCACCTCCAATCGTTGACAAATAAAATGATGCACCAAGCTGAGGTCTCTGGGAGGAATAATGGGTTAAAAACCACTTTTCTTCAATTCTCCTAACACACATGACAGCTGCAGACCCAGGCCGAGGGTCAAAGACCAAGGGTCAAGTGTCTGGGGGCCTTTAAAACTGTCCTGGGAGCGCTGTACTGGACTCCTTCTAGGCATCAAGACGAAGCCATCTCACTTTCTTTTAAAAAATTGATAATATTTAACTTTCCTAAAATAAAAATAACTAAATTATGCCTTATAGAAAAAACCCCAGAAAAGTGTAAAGAAAATAATCAAATTACCTATAATCATTCTGCTCTGAAATAATCACTGTTAACATTTTAGTGCTTTTCCTTAAAATGGTTTCCTACACAGATATGGTCATAGGTCATAACAAAATTGGAACCATGATGAATATTCAGTTTTGTACTTGCTTTTTCACTTAGCATTATATTGTGAGCATTTCCTCACATCATTCAATAGCCTTAGAAACATGATTTTTAATGGCTGCATAATATTCTATCACATGGATACAGCAGAATTAACTATATCCCTACCTTAGACGTTTAGATCGTTTTCAACTTTTCATTATTATAAATCGTTCTGTAATGAACACTCCTCCTAACTTAGTTTTTTTTTTTTTTTTTAATTTATTTATTTATTTATTTATGGCTGTGTTGGGTCTTCGTTTCTGTGCGAGGGCTTTCTCTAGTTGTGGCAGGCGGGGGCCACTCTTCATCTCGGTGCGCGGGCCTCTCACTATCGTGGCCTCTCTTGTTGCGGAGCACAGGCTCCAGACGCGCAGGCTCAGTAGTTGTGGCTCACGGGCCCAGTTGCTCCGTGGCATGTGGGATCTTCCAAGACCAGGGCTTGAACCCGTGTCCCCTGCATTGGCAGGCAGATTCTTAACCACTGCGCCACCAGGGAAGCCCCTAACTTAGTTTTTAACAACCTAGGGGGAATCTTTGTGTCTTGCGTGGGTAGAATTACTAACACAGCAAGAAGAAATATGGCACCACATAACTTGAAAGATGTTTCAAAAGACGGTCCATCAAAGATTTTGACCTCTGTGCTCCCGAGGGAGCAGTTCCGTGGAATACACACAAAATCATCCCTCATTTGCTCATCATTTTAGGACTTGAGACTCCAATTGCTCTTGAAAAACACTGTGGATGCAACACAGTGTTTTTCAGTCAACAACTATATCCCTCTCATCAGGTGGCCAAGTCTTGCACACAAGCAGCAGCAAGAACTTTCTGATGAGGAAGCACCAGGTAGCATTTGCCAAATGCTCAGTGACCATGACAAAGTGGCAAAGGAGGGAAAGGAGTCTGCTCTCCGCTGCCTTTTATTTATTTATCTGTTTGTTTTTGTTGTGGAAAAACATACATAACACAAAATTTACCGTTTTAACCATTTTTAAGTATACAGTCGAGGGGCATTATGTACATTCACATTGTCGTGCAACCATAATTATCCTTTTCCAGCAATTTTTCGCCCTGCAAAACTTAAACTCTGCACCCGTTAAACAATAGCTTCCCATTTCCCTCTCCTCCCAGATGCTGGCACCTGCTCTAGGCACCTCATGTCAATGGAATCAGACAGTATTTGTCCTTTGGTGTCTGGCTCCTTTCACTAGGCGTAATGTTTTCAAGGCTCATCCATGTGGTACCATACGTCAGAATTTTATTCCATTGTATGGGTACGCCACATTTCGTTTATTCATACAAAAAATGTTGATGGACATTTAGGTTGTTTCCACCTTTTGACAATTATGAATAATGCTGCAATTTTTCACACAATTGTACATTCATGTGCAAGTGTCTGCTTGAGACTTTGCTTTCATTTCTTTTGGGTGTATACCTAGCAGTGGAATTGCTGGGTCATATTGGTAAGTCTGTGTTTAATTTTTTAAGGAACCACCAAACTGTTTTCCACAGCATTGCACCATTTTACATTCCTACCAGCAACACAAGAGGGTTCCCATTTCTCTACATCTTCATTGACACTTGTTATTTTCCTTCTGTTTTTTGTTGGGTTTTTTTAGCCATCCTAATGGGTATAAGGTGGTTTTGATTTGCATTTCCTTAATGACCAATGACATTGGGCATCTTTTCATGTGCTCCTTGGTCATTTGTATATCTTCTTTGGAGAAATGTCTCTTCAAGTCTTTTGCACATTTTTGAAATGGATTGCTGGAAGAATCTGCTTTTGCTGGGACAGACAGACACTCAGCATCAGAGTGCTCTCCACACAGAGCATTTGGTGACAAGGAACAGATATGGATTCCCAAAAAAGCACCATTAAGAAGAGGGTTATTATGAGGCAAAGGGGGCCCCTCTTGGGATCCTGGTCCAGGAAGTTCAGTGGGCCTCCAGGACCCGGAAAGGCATCAGATGGCTACCCTGTCCCTGTCCCTGTCTGGGGACAGTGTAGTCCTGTCTCTGCCCCCCCACCCCCCCCCCCACCCCACCCCCCCCGCTCAGCCGCTCCTCCCTGTGTGAGGCGCTTAACCTCTGCTTCCCATCCCCAGCCTCAGTGTCTGGCTTCCCAGGATACATGCCCAAGCCTCATCTTCACGTGACCTTAGAGCTCCAGGGGCCCCCGGTAGACTCCAGCTTCTCTGTCCCCTCATTCAGCATTTCTCCTCTGAGGTCAGGAGACCCTGTGGCCCAATCAGCTGTGGCAAACACTGTCAAATTGGCCCCTACCTTCATGGAGGGCTGTGGATGGAAAGCAACTCCAAGGAAGGGCATATGGGGGTGGTAGTGATGGCTGCACTTGGCACCCAGAGGAATGTTTCAAAGCTGTTCACAACTAATACACGTCATTTATTATGCGCATTTCTCAAGCGCCCAAGAGTATTCTACACTTGATATTATTTGTCTTCGACTTAATGTACTGGCCTTTCAGGGAGCACAGCTGTAATGTCCCAAAGGCACCCTTCAGTGTTGGTGTGACAGCAGCATGTTCAATGCTGAGAACAGTTAATAACCGGTGACTGCATTTCAGTTCCAGAGGCTGAATGTTGATCTCAGCAAGGCAAACTTGCTTGATCCAGAATACTTCTATATGAGTGTGCTTGCTGTCAGCTGATCTCCCTGGTGTTAAATGCAAGCTATATTCTCTCCCCATCTTTTCATTAGGTTCGAAAGGGAAAATGGCAATCGTATTACTTGAGAGTAGTTAGAACATGCGGAAGCCAAAGAGGGCAGCATGTAACAGCAGGCTCTGGAGTCTGCCCAGGTGGGACCCAAATGCCCTGGTGAAAAGTGAGGTTTTAATCATTATTTACAAGTCACTGCTGACCAGTAGTGCAGCTAACAAGAGATGATGTCTTGTAATTAGGACAAGATCCTTTTACAGATGACTTCGTCTGTTTGAAAGGTAAACCAAGGGTAAGCTGTGAGTGTTCTCACTGTTCGTCCCAGCTCCTCTGTCTTTGGATGAGGCATCTGCTTAAAGGCTGTCCTTATTAGTCTCTGTGAAAAGGAGAAATTTCCCAAAGGAGAGGACAGTCCTGTTTTTCTTTGTCAGATGATGACAGATCCAATCAAAACCCTTTTCCCATTAGATGGTGCCTTAGGAGGGAAACCTTGTGAAGGGTAAAATGGGGCAGGTGGCAATCAGAGACAGAGAAATTCAAGAAAACACCTGTTGGCAGGTACACTTGGAGGACGTTTCCCCCAGGATGGGGGGGAGTAAGGTGGGCTGGCATACTGTTTTTTATTACCATGTCTTTAAAAAATGTAATAGACATCATATTTTAGAGCAGTTTTAGGTTGGCAGAAAAATGGAGCAGATAGAACAGAGAATCCCCATATCCCCTCTCCCCTCATACAAAGTGTCTCCTGTTATTTCCATCCGGCATCAGTGTGATACATGTGCTACAACTGGTGAGCCAAAATTGATTAACCAATATTATTAACGGAAGTCCCTAGTTTACATTAGGGTTCACTCTTTGTGTTGTACATTCCATGGGTTTTAACATACGTGAAAATGTCATGTATCCACCATTATCATACAGAATAATTTCATTGACCTAAAAATCCCCTGTACTCCATCTATTCACTCCTGCCCCCTCCTTGAAACACTGACAACCATCGATCATTTTACTATCTCTGGTTTTGCCACTATGCTTTTTAATGAAAATTTCTGGAACAGTCAGGCATACTGGTCAGGACGGGATTAGAAGAGCAATGGTCTCGGTTTGTGAGCACATCCTTACTTTGTGCTGGGTACTCTCTCAAGCACTGTACAAACGTGAGCTCACCTAATTCTCATAATAACATAGAAGCCATTATTATCCCATTTTAAAGATGAGGAATTAAGGCTTAGCAAATTGGTTAAGCTACTCAGGTTACACAGCTTGGAGGGAGTAGGACTGGGCCTAGAACCCAGACAGACTATAGTGACTACACTTAACGCCTGCACTCCTGGCCCCCATTTCTCACTGTTCTAAAATTCACATTAGGACTATTTTTCCTCTTGAACCAAATGAAAAGATATGCAGATGTTATGACTTACTACTATTATCATAGATTTGTTTCATTGGTCTTAAAATCTAAAAGTTTCTTTAGAATATAACATGTACATAGGAAAAAATAACCACACTTCTTCTTGTTTTAAAATGAAGTTACTTAGCAGAAATAGACAAATGGGACTATGTAAAACTTTAAGACTTTTGTGCATCAAAGGCCACAATCAAGAGAGTGAAAAGGCAACCTAAGAATGGGAGAGAATATTTACAAATCATATATATCTGATAAGGAGAAAATATCCAGAATATATAAAGAATTCTTACATCTTAACAACATAAAATCAAATAACCTGATTTAAAAATGAGCAAAGAACTTGAATAAACATTTCTCCAGAGAGAATATACAAATGGTCAATGAACAGAAGAAAAGAGGCTCAACATCACTAATCATCAGAGAAATGAAAATTAAAACCACAATGAGATATCACCTCATACCCACTAGGATGACTACTATCACAAAACAAGAAAATAACAATTGTTGGCAAGAATGTTGAGAAACTGGAACACTTGTGCACTATTGGTGGGATTCCAAAGTGATGCAACTGCTATGGAATATAGTATGGAAATTCCTCAAAAAATTAAAAATAGAACCAGCATATGATCCAGCAATTCTACTTCTAGGTATATACCTAAAAGAATTGAAAGTAGGTCTCAAAAAGATATTTGCACACCTATGTTCATAGCAGCACTATACACAATAGCCAAGGTATGGAAGCAACCCAAATGTCCACCAACAGATGAGTAGGTAAACAAAATATGGTATATACATACAATGGAATATTATTCTGCCTTAAAAAGGAAGGAAATCCTGTCACATGCTACAACATGGATGAACCTTGAGGACATTATGATAAGTGAAATAAGTCAGTCACAAAAAGACAAATACAGTATGATTCCACTTATATGAGGTGTCTAAGGTAGACAAATTCATAGAAATAGAAAGTAAAATAGAGATTACTAGGGGCTAGGGAAGGGGGAAAAGGAGAGTTATTGTTTAGTAGGTATAAAAGTTCAGATTTGCAAGATGAAAAAGTTCTGGAGCTGTTTCACAGCAATTTGAATATACTTACCACTACTGAACTATACACTTAAAAGTGGTTAAGACAGTACAGTTTGTGTTTTTTACCATAATTCTTCAAAATGAAGTTACCTAAGGAACTCGAGCAGATATTTGTATACCAATGTTCAGAGCAGCATTATTCATAATTTCCGTAAAGTGGAAAGAGCCCAAATGACCATCGACACGTGAATGGATAAACAAAATGTGGTATAGCTATATGATGGCATACTCATTCAGCCTTAAAAAGGAATGAAATTATGACATATGCTACAAAGTGAATGAACCTTAAAAACATTAAGCCTAGTGAAAGAAACAAGACACAAAAGGGCAGACACTGTGTGACTCCACTTCTATGAGGTGCCTAGAGTCGTCACATTCAGGGACTGGATGGTGGCTGCTAGAGGTTGGGGGAGGGGAAGAGGAGTTGTGTTTAATGGGGACAGAGTTTCAGTTTTGCAAGATGACAAAGTTCTGGAAATGGATGTTGGTGATGGCTGCACAAAACTGTGAAGGTATTTAATGCCATTGAACTGTCCACTTAAATATGGTTAAAATGGCAAAATTTGTTATATATATTTTACCACAATTTTTTTAAATGGGAAAAAAATGAAGTTACCTAACTTTTCTTCTTCTAAGGGAACCTGCCTGTTCAAAAAGCTTAACTGCCATAGGAAATGTGTCCAGGAGGAGAGCAGCTTAAGCTGGAGACTATTGCTCTGTGGCTTTCTCAGAAGTCACATGTAGAATCTAAGACCGATGGCAGATCTCACTGTCATTAAATTCCAAGTTGTGTTAGATGTTTCATCAGAGAGAAGGAATAAGCAACTGGAAGCCAAGGAAAGATGAGCAAAGGCCTGCCTCCTTGACCAACTGGTGGCTCCGAAGATTCAAGGAGTTGAAAAGATCGGCTCACTTGGCGCTCACAACAGCCCCATTTTACCTACAGGCAGACTGAGGCACAGGCACTGTGAAGTCAACTTGCCCCAAGTCACACATGGCTGGTAAGCAGGGCCGGGATCCGAACCTAGATGGTCTGACCCCAGAGACCACATTCTTGACCACTTGCTATTCTGCCCTAGAGGAGGTAAGGGGCTAAGAAACCAAATACATGAATGCAAATAAGGGACAAGAAGGTAAGGGTTTGCCCAGCCTTACCAGGTGCAAATGTTAGCTCATTCAACTATGGCACCCAACTCTAGGATGCGGTTCCTGTTTCTGTAGTCAAGGAACCTGCGGTCCAGAGACTGTTAAGCCAGCTTCTCCGGGTCCCACAGCCAGCGAACCCCATTCAGACTCACCAATCGCCGTTGCTGTCGTGGTTAGAAAATACAGGGTTCTCCGCATTTTGCCATTTCTCAGAGGCAGAACTGGCCCAGATTGCTAGAGCTGTTTCCTAATTAAAAAAATGTTAGATCCCGACACTTCCTAATTGTGGGGTGCTTTGACCATTTCACCTCTTTCCCCTAGACCAAGAGGTCTCAGGGAGAGACCGAAATGACCAAGGTCAAAGTGATGGGCAGTCCCAGTCTGAGCCCCGCGAGATTCTTTCTTGGGTGGAGGAAACTATGAGGCTGGAGGAAAACGTTGAAAATGGGAATCCACCAACGTGGAAGGCTTTACTCAAGATTTTTAAATTTATATACTGTGGGAAACAGCGGCAGATGGGGGGAACATATTGCAGGAATGGGGCTGCACAACTGCTGGCACCGTGGAACTTGGACCAAGGCAAGGAAAATCACAGGCTCCCAAATTGCCCGAATGCAACTGGAGAAAATGTGAAATAATTTGTTGTGGTCGAGAGCAGTTAAACTTGTCACACGCGCTAATGAGCTCAGGATACCCAAAGAAATAGACCTCCAACCAAACCCGGCAGCAGCCAGAGGCGAAAAGCAACAGGGCTTCTCCCAAAGGCAGAATTCAGGAGCGGCAGGGCTCAGGGCCTTTTCCGGAAGGGTTATCTTGGATGGCTCAGGCAGGGGGTCACTCCGGTCAGCCACGGTGGCTGGTAATGCTTCGATGCCTGGACAGAATCAGCCATCAGGTCTGCTCGTCTCCCTTCCGCATGCGCAATGTTCTCCTCTGCCTTCCAAGGCTGCCTTCCTGAGCCAGAAGCCCATCACCTCTCGCCTGCTGCCAGATGGAATTCACATCTGCCAAGCGACTCCCCTGCTCGGAGACCTCCAGGAGCTCCTCACCTCCTACAGAGCAAACCTCCAACTCCTCAGCTTAGCTGCCCCCTTGATCTCCCCAACCAACTTCCCACGGCTGCCAGGTCGGTCTGCCTCCAGGTCATGACTACAATGTCATGACTTCCTCAGGACAGGGATTATGTCTGTACCTGACAGATTCTCCATTAATGTTTGCTGAATCAGCACTGCCAACTGCACATGCTTTCGAGTCAGAAGACCTGAGTTGGAATTTTGGTTCCACCACTTAATGGCTTGGGTAAGTTAACTAACCCCTCTGAGCCCCATTTTCAATGTTGGCAAATGAGGGTCAGGGTGTCTGTTTCATTGGTTCTTTTTGAGAGTTAAATGGGACAAAGTATGTAAAATGCTTAGTCAATAATAAACTCTCAATAAATGCTTTTTTAAAAATTTTAGTCAATAATAAACTTTCAATAAATGCTTTTTTAAAAATTTTAGTCAATAATAAACTCTCAGTAAATGCTCTTTAGATAGGCAGCCCTCTGTTGCATATCTGACGGCCACCTATGCCACAGTGCCTGTCACCCTCCAGCCTTAGGGAAGGAGAGAAGTACCACCAGATAAAGGATTTGGGTGGCATTTATTAAAAGGAGCTGTTTTGTTACAGTGCCCAATTTTAGTTAGTTCATAAGAGAGACAGCTGAGAGAAAACAGGCTAGAGAAGGAATTTTTAAAGGACTGAACCAAGAGGAAAGGAAAACAAGCCAAAGATAATTATTGATTCAGAAAGAGAGGGAAATACAGCCGAAATGTTCCATCATCCAGGGAGATCATCAAGTCTGTTCAGTTCTTATGAGTTTTAGCTTCTCTGAGAGAAGTGTTATCAAGTCCAAGGGCAGTAAATTTAGAATAAGTGAGGGCACGTTTGCTTTATGAAGTTCTATCAGCCGGGAAGGAAGAAAAATCCCCCTCTCTGTCATCTCCTCACTACCCGCCTCTGCTAAGCCCCAGAGGCCTAGCTTCTCCATTACCCAGGATTCACTGCCGGGATGCTTGTGGTGGAAACTAGAGTGACAAGTGCTCCGAGTGGTGTTATGTCACTGAGGAGGCCCTTGTCTCTCCTTCTATATGCTATTCACCCTCCCCCCTACCATCCATCAGCTTCCATACAATTCTCCCATCGCCTCTTCCTCCTATGTGGCAAGCACTGTCCTCTTCTTCTTCCTCCTAAAGAGTTAATATTTCAGTGAAGCTTTTTAAAATTGCAAGATGCAACCCATTAGCGTTGGTAAAATCAGTTCCATGGGTTGCCATCAACTATTTTTTAAAAGTTAAACAGGAAATAACAGTGCATCACACGTGGTAAAGTTAAGTATCATTTTATGAAACCTTTGTGTCAGGTATGTATATATAAGTTAAATGTACTTCTTACTGTGGGTCTCAGGCAAAAGTGTTCAAAAACCTGACTTGAGTAACTGTGCAGAACTGGTTATTATCTTCATGTTTCATTCCTGTTCATATCCTCTGGCACCCAGCACTGTGCCCTAACACAGAGGGGATGTTCACTAAGTATCTGTGGAGGAATGAATAAGTGCATGTTTGAATAATGAAGTGCAGCATGGCTAGAATGAGGAAGTCCTTGAAGGGTGAGAAAACAGATAAGAGAAAAACTGTAAGAGGGTTTGGGGACAAATTTCTCTTGCTTTTGGGGAAGAACTGGCTCATTTCAAGCTGCTAGGATCTGGTTCATGTGGAATAACTGAAGTCTTTTTTTTTTAACTGGAGTCTTAGTCGGACAATATATCCATCTGATAACTTCCTACTTTCCAATGTGCTTGATACTGTGTGGATCTAATATAAGAACACTTCAGAACTGGCGCTGTGACATGAATAACTCAAAATCAGAACTAGACCAAATTGCCATTTCAACACTAGTATCATGTCTCACTTAAAATGATCAGTGACCGAGTGATATCACAGCAAAACCTAAAAAAGATCTAAACGTTCATAAACTGATGGAGACCTTTAACAGAATGGTCTCTCCATACAGTGTAACATACTCAGAAATAAAAAGGAATAAACTACGGACACACGAAACAACACAAACAAACCTTAAAAACATTAGGCTAAGCGAAAGAAGCCAGACACCAAAGACAGCTTATGGTATGATTCCATTTATAAGAAATTTCTAGACAAAAAGCAGATCAGGCGTTGCCTGGGCCTGAGGGTGGGAGCAGAATTTGATGGCAAATGGGCCTGAGGGGGTGTTGGAAGTGTTCTAAAACTGGGTTCCAGTGTTGGTTGCACAACTGTATACATTTATTAGGACTCGTTGAATTGTGCACTTACAATGGCTGAATGTAAGTAATGTAAATTATACCTCATGAAGCTGTTAGAAAAATCATAGGTGTTTTGAAACGCCTCTCTGGCTGGGTGGTACAAGAGAAATTTTCCCTTATACTTCTCAGTTGTGGCTTTCTTTATTAGAAAAGGGTGTGGACGTTTCTTAAAGTCAGACTATTACATAACCCGGCCAATTCCCCCTTTTCAAGGAATATGGACAGAAAATCAGTGTCTATTTGCCTGCTGTTTGTGGGCCTTTGAGACACCGCAATACCAACTGGTAAGCAGGGCGTTGCTGGTCCCATGCCCACTCACGCAACAGTGAGGATGCCAGAGAGGAAAGAATTCCCTTGAAGTCCTTTCTATACTGTGGTGCTTTGCAGCAGACAGGATGTAGGGTCCTTTCTACACCGCCAAAATCAGCAGCAATTGTAAAGAGAAAAAAACAGACCAGTATACTGAGTTTGCGGGCTTTTTCCTCCCCAGACAACTCGACTCACATTGAAAGTACAAAGCAGTTATAATATTTTCAACCTCGTGACCTAAAATCATACAGCTATTCAAAGCTAACGATCAAGGCAGACAGCGTTTTGAGGAAACAATTGCCATTTTCCTCCTCACTTGTTCACATAATGAAGGAATGTGTCTTATTCATCTTCCACATCCTCCTGTTCCTCTTGCAAATGGTACCCTGGAACTGTGCTAAGTGTTTAACAAGTCCCAGATAAATACTTGTTGATTTGATTGATTCTTTGTCTACGCCTGTGACAATGGCTAGATTAGAATTGATGGGATGATTTCTACCAGCTGGAATGGAACACCATGTACACCGTGGTCTCAGTAATTTGATTGATGATCATATGTTTTGCAATGATTACTTTCAAATCTCAAACCTCCAGAATCTCTTAAATCCAAACCAGAAGTTTTTTTTTTAAAGCTTAACATTATTTTAGCTCTCACCAGTTCATGCCAAAACTGCAAACCAAACCCAAGTAGGTGAAAGTTATTATAACGCACAATTATATGAAAATCAATTTCAGTTTTTGCTAATGTTTAAAACAGAGAAGCGTGGCACTCAATTTTTGTTTGTTTGTTTAAAACCAGAGTTTCCATGTGGTTGGAAATTCTAATTCAAAAAAGCCAAAGTATACATGGCTAAGTCCTTGGCAAAACACACGAAATAGAAACTAAAATGAACAATAAATCACAACTTGATACTGAACTAGGAATGTCATTTTGTGCCATTTTTTAAACTTTTCTGAGTATTTCTTTTAAAAATGCATTCCTGGCTTCCCCCTTACACACATGTTAGATAAAGGGAGAGTAACACAGGTGGCTCCAGTCCAGCACACTCAGAGGCTAAAAGTAACTGTGATTCCTGGGTTCTCTCCACTGGGATGGTCAGTGGTGAAGCACACAGCAAATAGCCCTCCCCATGGGGGAGACCTGGCTCTATTAAAGGCTTCAAGCCACAGCAGTCACTCTCTCTGGAGAGGAAGAACGTGGATGCGAAAGAGAGGCAAGAGCCACCTACTTGGTACAGTTACTCCACCCAAATTGCCAAAAGTCAGGCTCAAAATCCCTTATTCTCAAATTAAATATGGCAGAGAGAACCTGTGGTTCATTTCTATTGTTTTTATTCCATATTTACTGAAAGTCTGCTCTGTGCCCAACTCATGGGTAGCTCTGAATTTTGAACATTTCTGCTTTTTGACTGTGCCTGACTCTCGGTGCTTTGAAAGATTTTTGAGGAGTAGGACTGAGCCTTTCCGTGTCTGTAGACTTGGCCTCCAGCCCAGGGCCTGGCAAAGAGTGTGCAATCAATTAATGTTGGTTGAATGGATGCATGGGTGAATGGGATAGAAATGGATGGACGGGTGGGTAGGTAGGTGGGTGAGTAGGTGGATGGATAGATGGGTTGATGGATGGATGGATGATGGGTTGATGGATGGATGGATGGATGGATGGAAGGATGGATGGATGGATGAACAGACAGACCAATCAGTCAATAAATTTCCCCACTTTCAAGGTCCTATACGTCAAGCTGCCCCAGTATTTCAACTGCTAAATAAATGCACGATATTATCATTAAGGTCCAGACATTCATCTGTTTTGATGATAAGCATGGTGGGAATAGACAGAAAAAGAGCTCCGTGCTTCACTGATGCCACATGTGGCAAGCTCTTTGCCAAATGCACTATTTATCACCTGAAGACTACTCTTCCTGATATCTTATTCCATTTATAGATTCTGACTCTATAGTGTAAGATTTTATTTTTTGAGTTAAAATGTGATAAGCGACCTTTCAGTTCCCAGAGTTTCTTCTCTGTAGGTCAGAAGTTACTGGCTGGAGTCCCGGCATCTCCCTGGAGTTTTGCATGCTCCTGCCGACCAAACCTCCTTAGCCGTCAAACCAAATGATGTCATATTCTTTATTGTGCATTTTCCTAACAGTTGACTTACGTCTACGTATGCACACATTATCTTTGATTTCTCACTATTTACAGAAATTGCAATCAGGTAAGCAAGTTTTAATTCTACATGGTGACTGCTTCACAGAGGGTTTTGATGATAAAGCTAAGGAAAAATGTGTTGGTATTTGTTCAATGCACTGTCGGTGATGGTACGGTTTTGTGGCATATTATATAATGTCATTTAATCACTGATGAAAAGATGTCTCTTACAGACCCTGTATTTCTAACACAAAAATTATGAAAACAAATAATAAATACTATTTATTAAGCACCCACTACGTAGGGCTCTTACACCTATCAGCTTAGTCATTTCACACTAGAGTCCTAGGAAGTAAGGAATATTATTCTGATTCTCCTGGTGAAATACTTGAACCTCAAAAAATACAAAAGGTACTGCTCAAAGACATATAATTAGTGGTGAAGTAAGACTTAAACCTAGATCAGCCTGTGTTCTTTCTACTCCACCACCTGGGTTAGATACTGTAGTTCTAAGAAAAACACATTTCTTTTGCTTATTACACAGGACATCGTGGAACTGCTCAAGTACTAAAAACCATGTTCAGAGCTATTGTGGTTTGGTTATTTAAAAAAAAAACACACACAAGATCAGATGTGTAGATTTCCTTTGACTTCAGTATAGTGTGACCTCAAAAAAAAAACAAAAACCGCTTAATCTTTCAAGTATGGACTTCCACAATATGCATATTCACGTGTACTCTGAAATGGATTGGGTAGAATGAGCCTGGTTGATTACCTCCAGAGCGATAAGGCTTGTCCCAAATTACAAGGCTGGAGGGACAGTGGGAGAGGACATTGCAACCTTTGATAATCTTTGCCTATATATGAGTGCCCGTACTGAGAATTCAGGACACATTTACAGCACCTCCGCTTGGTTTTTGCTTTACGGAATTTTTAACACAGTAGCAAATAGGAGGTGACTGCCAGCTGGCTGAAATCTACAGTTAATCAGTTAATCTGAAAGGTCAAAAAGCCTCCTTTGTTTGACATGTGCCACCCCACCCCATTCCATTATAGGCTAGGCAGCAGTGGTGACCCTGCAAGGGACACGTCTACTGTTGTCCCCGGCATGTTGTGGTGACGCGGGGGTGCTGAGATGGCTTTGGGGCTCAGTCTAAGGTCAGCCTTTCCCGCGTTTCACTTCATGGCCCAATAGGCACCGACCTTGTGGGTCACCCTCTATCTCTGGGAGCACTCAAGGCCAAGGCAGATGGCCCAAGACTGAGAACAAAAGAACACCCAGCTGCCCAAGAGTTCAAGACACCGTAGCCGGCCACCTCTGCCCCAGCCTCCCAACCACTCCACGCACAAACATACAAACCCTTCCCGTGCCCCGTCTGCTCCTTCTCCCATCACAGACCATATCCCCTTGGTCCCACACTTCCTTAGCCATGTCAAAAATTTCCATCTTTTTTTTGTATTTTTTGAATTAATTTTTATTGGAGTAGAGTTGCTTTACAATGTTGTGCTAGTTCCTACTGTACAGTAAAATGAATCAGCTGCTGAAGAGGAGGAGGGAGAAATTTTCATCTTCAGATATGGCAAGTAATTTCTTCCTTGATGAATTGCTCCTTCTCTCCCCCGCCCTATAAGCTCGCTCTGAGGTAATTTCCTAATTCTCTTTGACAAGACAGTTCACTCTTGATGAGGATTAAAGGTTATTTTTAACCTGAACCGCACACAAGGAAATGATGCAATAATTTCTTTGAGCTGGCTGAATGGTTCCTGTTTTTTGGTCTTTGAATTAATACGATTCTGAGCTTTAAGTTGTTTCTGGCTTTTGTGAGTTAATTTCATAATCCCAGGATAAAGTCCACGTCTTCCAATTTAAAGGGTTGACTGGTAGTGATCGTTTCCTAAATGACTGGCATTTTTCTCAGATGTAGACCTCAATGTTAATACCGAGAATGATTTCAAGTCATCACACACTCTCATGAAGATCTCTCGGTTCCCCAAAGATCTCCTGTGCCCTCTTTATTCCTTTCCCAAAGCCTCTACAATAGAACGGTAGTTAACTCTGCCACCTGGGGCTATTTCAATAGGCATCCAGTTGTCTGCTGCCCCTCCAGTCTCTTGCCTACACCTCCTGTATAGCACGTAGACATTTCTTTTTTTCTTTTTTTAATTTTTGGCTGCGTTGGGTCTTTGCTGCTGCGCTTTCTCTAGTTGCATTGAGCGGGGGGCTACTCTTTGTTGCGGTGCGCGGGCTTCTCATTGCAGTGGCTTCTCTTGTTGCAAAGCATGGGCTCTAGGTGCGTGGGCTTCAGTAGTTGCGGCGTGTGGGCTCAGTAGTTGTGGCTTGTGGGCTCTAGAGCACAGGCTCAGTAGTTGTGGTGCATGGGCTTAGTTGCTCCACAGCATGTGGGATCCTCCCGGACCAGGGCTTGAACCCATGTCCCCTGCATTGGCAGGTGGATTCTTAACCACTGCGCCACCAGGGAAGTCTGCACATAGACATTTCTTAATCCATCACTATTTTTAAATGATTTGTGTATTTAAGTCCATATGTTTATATCAGGGTTTCTGAACCTCAGCACTATTGAAATTTTGGGCCAGATCACTCTTTGTTGCGGGGCTATTTATATACAATAGGATGGTTAACAACATCCCTGGCCAACCCAGTAGATGCCAGTAGCACCCTCTCCAAAGTTACGACACCCAAAACTATCTCTATACATTGCCACATATCCTCCAGGAAGGCAAAATTTTCCCTGGTTGAGTAACACCAGCCTTTATGCTGTTCTAAATTACAAGTTCCTTTTGCATTGGAACTAACCTAATTTGTACAGACTTCACAACAGGAAGGTGCTCAGAGAGGCTGTTTAATGATGATCACTATCACTAAAAATGTAACAAGAATTTTTGGCTCACATCTAAAGAAAACGGAACATTTAAACAGATGATTGAGTAAACAGTGGATGATTTGTCTTATTCAGCTTTCCGTTCAAATCAGTAAGATTAAAACAACAATTCTTAGCTCTCATGTATTAACCACACAGAGGAACTGAAAATCTGTAAGAAAAGGTTCCATCACCTCCTGATGAAACTGCTCCCACAAAATAAGGTAAGACGCAGGAAAACTGAAATCCCCCATAGCAGTGAATGACTGCAACCCTCAGAGTGAAGACTGTGAGGCAGGATAAACATCTCTTTGCAATTACTGTCCTGCAAGGCAGGGAATGAGTGTGGCACCCGTTCCCTCGTGGGATCTGGCCCTTGTAAAGTACTTCAAGTATCTTTCACGGGGGAAAAGGCAAAAGGTAGATATGAACTGATATATCATTGTAACTGCTGCTGTTAGTCATCCATTCAAGTGGCATGAAACTGCTGGATTGGGAAAAGAAAAGCTTCTCTTAACAACCCTCTCTCTAGGCAAAAGAACAAAACCTCCTATCAGTTAATCTGATGAATTACATCGGTTATTTTTATTCTATTCATAAGAGACAAGGCATGTAGGTCCTGCTTGTTCTTACACGCATTAGTTAACAATTCCATTAAACAAATATTTACTGAAACCATGGACAAGGCAATCTGATAGTCACCAGTCACTGTAGTGGAAATACCCAATGAGTTAAAAAAAATAAGGATCTGCCCTCAGAGTATTTACGATTTTGATTTCTATAACAATTTGTTGTATATTTGTATAATATCCCCATACATACTTGACTTTGTATACTTTAAGGGCTCAATACTATGAACTCTAGGAAAGGTTTTAAAAATCCGGTAGTGATTCAAAGGCCCGAGCAACCACAGATGATGGGCGATCAAGAAAAACTTTATGGAGACATGGGTTTTGAAATAAGGGTGGATGTTCAAAAGAACATTAATAGTGAAGTTTTGTTCCTGATTATAAAATTAATGGTGGGCTTCCCTGGTGGCGCAGTGGTTGAGAATCTGCCTGCCAATGCAGGGGACACGGGTTCGAGCCCTGGTCTGGGAGGATCCCACATGCCGCGGAGCAGCTGGGCCCGTGAGCCACAACTACTGAGCCTGCGCGTCTGGAGCTTGTGCTCCGCAACAAGAGAGGCCGCGACAGTGAGAGGCCTGCGCACCCCAATGAAGAGTGGCCCCCGCTCGCCGCAACTAGAGAAAGCCCTCGCACAGAAACGAAGACCCAACACAGCCAAAATAAATAAATAAATAGCGTTCCCTTAAAAAATAAAATTAATGAATATTTTTGTTTTTTTAAAAAATACAGAAAACAAAGAAAAACCCAAGGAAAAAATGACCTTGCATAAGCAGTGGAAGGCTTGAGCAGAGGCGCAGGACCTGACATGGGGGTCTGGACAGCAGGACCTGTGGGGTAGCCTGAGAAACTAGGGAGGAACGTGGGGTGGAGGCCTGAATGCCAGACCTAATTAGCAGGGTAACAGGGAGCCATTGATGGTTGAATGTTCTGGGCATGGCCTCCTTCCATCCTCACAACAATCCTGTGAGATGGCAGTGGTTCTGCTCAGTTTTCAGATGCAGAGCAGGAGGATTTAAGGTATGCAGTTAACTTGCCCAAGTTCATGCAGCTGGTACGTGGGTGAGGTGGGCACTCCAAAACCCCACGCCCCTCATATCAAGGGGGAATTGAGTGGGACAAGACAGGACTGTGATTTAGAACATCAAGAGTCTATGTGGAGGGCTTCCCTGCTGGTGCAGTTGTTAAGAATCCACCTGCCAATGCAGGGGACACAGGTTCGAGCCCTGGTTCAGGAAGATCCCACATGCCTCGGAGCAACTAAGCCCGTGCGCCACAACTACTGAGCCTGCACTCTGGAGTCTGCGAGTCACAACTACTGAGCCCGCATGCAGCAACAAAGACCCAAAGCAGCCAAAAATAGATAAATTAAAAAAAAAAAAAAAAAGAGTCTACATGGGCATAGGGAACAGACTGGTGGTTGCTGAGGGCTAGGGGGTTGGAGGAGGGATGGAGTGGGAGGTTGGGTTAGCTGGTGTAAGCTGTTATACAGAGAATGGATAAAAGCAAGGTCCTACTGTGCAGCACAGGGACTATATTCAATATTCTATGATAAACCATAATGGAAAAGAATATTAAAAAAGAATGTATATATATAGACACAGCGGAAATTAACACAACATTGTAAATCCACTATACTTCAATAAAAAAAAAAAGAACATCAAGAGTCTAGCTGCAGGACTTCCCTGGTGGCACAGTGGTTAAGAATCCGCCTGTCAATGCAGGGGACACGGGTTCGAGCCCTGCTCTGGGAAGATCCCACGGAGCAACTAAGCCCGTGTGCCACAGCTACCGAGCCCACATGCCACAATTATGGAAGCCTGCGCGCCTAGAGCCTGTGCTCTGCAACAAGAGAAGCCACCGCAATGAGAAGTCCACGCACCGCAATGAAGAGTAGCCCCCGCTCGTCGCAACTAGAGAAAAGCCTGCACGCAGCAACGAAGACCCAACGCAGCCAAAAATAAATAAAAGAAAAGAAAACATTAAAAAAAAAGAGAGAGTCTAGCTGCAGCAGGTGTGACTTTGACCCAATGGAGTGGATCAAAAGATTCTATAGACTCAGGACAATGATCCAACTCACTTTATTGATAAAAGACCAATCTGCAGCCCAGAGACGGCCACAAGAGCAGGGTATAACTTCCCTTGCCCTAGGGAATGCAGCATGGCACGATACTGCCAAGGTGCCACCCGAATGAGTTCAGGATCGCTTCAGGTGCTTTGAGCATCTCCCTTTGCACTTTTCATTAGGAGTCTGTGCCACTCACCCATTCCAACAGATGGTCTGGACCATCCACCTAGGAGCCAACCTGCTCACCTGGTGTGAGTGGAAGGAACCCCAGCACATTCCCGAGACTCTAGGATGTATTCCCAGGATTCCCATGCCCCTGGTAGATCCAGGCCTCATGCCAAGAACGGACAACATTTCAAAGGAAGATTCATGAGTGTGAATAGAGTTAATAGCGTCAAATGCTACAGAAGGGGCACAGTACACAGGGCAACTGGTTCTAACTTTCATGGAGTTACCGGGAATCTCTGAGGAAGCACTTTTGAATGGTAGTGGCAGCAAAACTGGATTGCTCAGAATTACAGAGGGAGGGAACAATAATGAAATACATACGTTAGGTATGATCTACTCCTTCTAGAAGTATGTTGACAAGAGGAGGAGAGAGATGAGAAGTGGTGGCGGGATGGGAAGGATTTGTTTAAGGCCAGATGAGACATGAACCTTTCTTTTTCAACAGCATTCAAACATGTTTCTGTGCCTTGTATTGTACCAGGCACTGTCCTAGACCCCAGAGATACAGCCATGATCACAACCAACAAAATTCCTGTCCTCAGCAACTTATGTTTGGGGGAGGGAATAGGAAGGGGGTGGGGTAGATAGACTCACCAAGCATAAAAATAAACACAGTAAATGTAAATAAGGTAATTTTATATAACGATGTGAAAATGTGAATGATATAGCAATGACAAAAGAGATGGGTGTAATAAGATAGAGGTTGGCTGTGTTTGGGGGAAGGGGTGGTCAGACAGGGCTTCCCTAAGGAGGCGACATTTGAGTGAACACCTCAATAGTGAGAAGGAACTGGCCATGCAGCTCAGGGGACAGAGAGTTCAGAGGCCCTGTGGCAGGTACCAGTTTAAGGGACAAAAGGGCCAGTGTGGTAAAACACAGGAAGCAGGGGAGGGGGAAAGAGGGGAGGCAGCAAACAGATCACCACCGTACACTTGAGGCCACAGAAGTGAATTTGGGTTTAATTCTAATTGCAGTGTGAAACCACTGGGAGGGTTGAAGCAGGAAGGCTAAGTGATCATGTATGTATTTTTAAAAGATGACCTTGGCTACAGAGTGGAAAATGAACTCTAGGGGGAGGAGTGGAAGTCACTGGCATCTGCGCAGGGGTCCAGATGGGAGATGCTGCCACCAAGGTAGCAGCAGTGGAGAAGGTGAGAATCTGGTGTGTGCAGAGTTGATAGCATTTGCTGATGGACTGGCTGTGGGGAGAGCTGGACAGAGAAGAACTGAGGATGAGTCCTAGGACCTTGGCCTGAGAACCTTAGCTGAATGGTTGTGCTATTTCCTGAGATGGGAAGACTGGGGGAGGAGTTTGGGGGGAGTTGAGAGTACTGGACAAGTTAACTTTGAGATGCCAGATAAGATCGGAAGTAGACAGCTGGGACAAGTCAGGCCAGCGATACAGATTGGAGTTATCAGCATATAGATTAAAAAAAAAAAAAAAGTCAGATTAGTTAAACATAAAGTTACCATATGACCCAGCAATTCCACTCGGGGTATAGACCCCAAAGAATTGAAAACAGGTGTTCAAACAAAACCTTGTACACAAATATTCATAGCAGCACTATTTAAAATAGCCAAATGGTAGAAACAACTCAAATGTCCATCAACAGACGAACAGATAAACTAACTGTGGAATAACCACACCTGGAATAACCACACCGTGGAATATTACTCAGCCATAAAAAGGAATGAAGTACTGATATGTGCTACATGGATGAACCTTGAAAATATTGTGCTAAGTGAACGATTCCATTTATTTGGAACATCCAGAATAAGCAGATACACAGAGACATAAAGCAGATTCGCGGTTGCCAGGGGCTAGAGGGAGGGGGGAAATGGGGAGTGACTGCTTGATGGGTATGGAGTTTTCTTTTGGGGTGATGGAAATGTTCTGGAACTAGATAGAGGTGGTGGTTGCACAACAATGTGAATGTACTAAATGCCACTAAATTGTATACTTTGAAATGGTAAAATGTATATTAACGGTATTTTACCACACACACACACACACACACACACACACAAAACAGGCAATGGGATTGGACGAGACAATCTAAGGAGAGGGTTTCGATAGAGACGAGGATTCCAGAGCGAGCCCTGGAGCACACCAATATTTAGAAGCCAAGCAGAGGAGGATAGCCAATAACAAAGATTCAAAAGGAGCAAACTGTGATATAGGAGGAAAACTATGGGAGTTGCTGTCTAGAACCCAAAAGAGAAAATGTTTCCAGAGAGTATAGTGGCCATCTGTATCAAGGAAGGCGGTTTGGGTAGAGGTTGCCAGATTCGCCTACACCGGAGTGGAGCCATTTTGCACCGTGATCGGCACGGCATCGATGTGCTCTTTTCCCTAGTCTTGCCAACACAGCGTGTTGTCAAAATGTTTGCCAATCTGGAAGGTGAGAATTGGATCTCGGGGTAGTTTTCACTTGTGATTCCCTTATTGAGAGTGAGTTTGAGCATTTTGCCAAATGTTCAAGGGCCATTTGTCTTTCTTTCTGGAGAGCTATCTGTTCAAGGTCTCTGCCCATTTTTCCGTTGAGCTGTGAGTCTTCTATTCTTGATTTCTAGGAGCTCTTTAAATATCACAGAGTTTGGTCCTTTGTAGCATCCTCTTTCTTGAAACTCTCTTCTCTTTGTTTCCACAACAGTACTCTCTCCTAGGTCTTCTCTCGCCTCCCAGGATCTCGTCTCAGCGTTCTGGGATTTTTTCCTTCTGTGCATGGGTTACTTTTCCCCTTTGTACCTTTTTAGAAATGGTAGCGCTCCCCATCTTCAGCAGCCTCCCTCCTCTGCGTATCCTTCTAAGGCAGCCCTTCCCTTCTATCTCTTCCTCCATCAGAATTCTAACTACAACTGTATGCTGAAAACTCCCAATGGTACATGGAACCAGATATTAAAATAGGACTTTTCTGATGCCCCCATCTGGGCTGAGACCCCAAAGCTGAGAGTAAGGATTGTAAAGCACCCATGCCTTCTAAAGAGAAGGGCTAGACCATCCACGCAGACCCTGGGAGGGTGACCCAGAACACCACACAGGGACCATACCTCATGGTGAGGGTCTTCATTGGAGGCTTGTGTGTTGCTCCTGGGTTTTTTGCAGAGTTGAGGGGGTACTGTGGCTCCTTCCCAACCCCCTCAAGCCAAGCAGGGGAAGTTCAGAGAAACTTTCGGAGAGTCTGGCCTGTGCCTTATGGAACTGGGGAGACACAGGATTCACATCTCACTCGTGCTTGAAAAACTCTAAAGGTGAGAGGTTGGCTTCCTGCCTGGGCCCCAAGCGAGGAAAGGGAGGTCCCCAGGGACCAAGGTTAACTCTCACCAATGCTGTTCCTGATGGTGTGACCCCCCCCCCCCCCCAGTTAGTGGTCATTCTCTCCCTATTGGTCACAGAAAGTTGGAACAAGATCTTGAAGGCATTAAAAGGGTGTAATTGTTGATTTGTGTGGGAAGTTGAGAGGCAGACTTGACATGGTAACAGCAGAAGAGAAGAAAGGCCTAACAGGCAGAATTCAATAAGTCATGGAGGACTAGCCCTGAGCATTCATGGAAAACATCCTTACAAATGAAGTTTTTACAGAAGATAAGCACAGAAAAAAAATCATATGGCATCGTGTAGCATTCACTTAAGATTTCTGATATCAATTGAATTTGGATCTTAGTTTCTAAATAATAAGCTGTTTCAAAATAGGAGAAAAATAAAATGTGGTCTTATTTTAGAGATGCAAAGAGGGCTGCCTTTGGAGTCACATAGACCTGGGTTGGAAGTCCTGCTCTGCTATTTAGTAGTTGTGAAACTTCGGGCAAATCACTCAATTTCTCCAAGACTCAATTTACTCCTTTAGAGGGAAAAGTAATACCTGACAAGACTATTACAAGAAGTAAATGAGATATTATAAATGATACCCTTAACAAAGTATCTGGTGTTTAGTCATTGGTTTTGAGAGAGAATGTGACATCCTTCACTAATCAGGGAAATGCAAATCAAAACCACAGTGAGCTATCACCTCACAACAGTTAGATGGCTATTATAAAGAAGATAAGAGATAATAAGGGTTGGCGAGGATGTGGAGACAAGGGAATACTTGTGCATTGTTGATGGGAATGCAAAATGGTGCAGCCACTATGGAAAACAGTATGGTGGTACCTCAAAAAATTAAAAATTTAACTACCATACGATCCGGCAATCCCACTCCTGGGTACATATCTGAAGGAACTGAAATCTGTATCTCGAAGAGATATCTGCACACCCATGTTCTTGGCAGCATTATTCACATTAGCCAAGATATGGAAATAACCTAAATGTCCAAATGAATGAATAAAGAAAATTATATACATATATAGACATATATGTCTCTCTCCCTCTCTCTCTCTCTCTCTCTCTCTCTCTCTCTCTATATATATATATATATATATATACATATGTACAATGGAACATTATTCAGCCATTAAAAAAAGGAAACCCTGTTGTTTGCAGCAACATGAATAAATCTGGAGGCCATTATGCTAAGTGAAATAAGCCAGACAGAGAAAGACAAATACTGTACGGTGTCCCTTACATGTGGAATCAAAACAAATAAACAAACAAAACTGATTTCACAGAAACAGAGAATAGAACAGTGGTTGCCAGGGACTGGCGGGGGAGACAGAAATGGGGTGATATAGGTGAGAGGGCACAAATTTTCAGTTGTGAGAAGAATAAGTTCTGAGGATCTAATGTACAGCATGGTGATTATAGTTAATGATACAGTATTGCAGACTTGAAAGTTGCTGAGAGTAGATCTCGCATCCTTACCACACACACACACACACACACACACACACACACGCACACAGAGTTAGCTATGCTAACTATTGGAGGTGATGGATTATTGGAGGTGATGGATGTATTAATTATCATGATATTAATTACCTTGATCTTGGTGATCATTCTATCAAATCATCACCTTGTACACTTTAAATATATACCATTATATTTGTCAATTATTCCTCAATGAAGTTAAAAAAAGAAAGAGAAGAAAGAAAGAAACTCTCCAAAGGTAAACTTCTTGAGGACTGGGTCCAAATCTTTCATATAGACTTACTCTTCTATATTCCATAGCAAGTAGATTTTTACACCTGGATATTACTATTAATACTATGACAATAATGGTACTTCAATTAACAGAATTTTCAAGATTCTCTGTCAGTCAGAAGTGTTTGCATGGCCACAGATAATGTTTTCAATAAAAATAAAAAGAAACAGGAAAAAGGATCAAAGAAAGAGAATGTGACATACATCTATGTTTCTATTACACTGCATTGGAAAGAATGCATATATCCTATGATTCTATTTCAAGTCTTTAATTTTCATCATTTGGTCTGGTGCTTTCTGATGGCTGCTGCTTACTTTCATGGAAGCACTATGAAGTTTCCAAAGAAAGTTCTCTGTAATGTGTTCTGAAGGAAACTGAGAGGAAAACAAACTGAACTGAAGTATGGAAACACAGCTTGGGAGTTCAGAAAAACTATTTGCTCATCATAAATCAAGTTAAAAATACAGTTGCACAAACAGATGACTAAATAATACTCAGACCCACAGAACTGAGCTTTTCTTTAAGCACTATCTTATATAAGCTTGTTCTACTGAACTAACCTCGCCATTAAACAAACTTAGATGTGACATTTAAAAAAATACAGTTTCATATACATCCAAATCCATGCTGTTTACATAGCACACACGTAACAGATATATCTGTAAGGAGGAGTTCGCATCATTGCACATAGAATGCAGTACTATGTTACAAAGATCCTCAGAATTTCCTGCTTGGGTACCCGGTTCTCATTCGGCTCTGGTAGCAGAGGCATTCAGGACAGCTGGGAGCCATTCTTAATATCAAATGGCAAGACAAGTTATCAGATTGAGTTCCTGGATCTTAATCAGGTGGGGTTTGGGTTTTTGGTTTTTTGGCATGAAGGTCAAGTCGATTTGGTCCGTGGCCATGCACAGGTTAAGATATTATTAGCTTGATCATCAGTATCAACAAAGGCCAGTTAGATGTACAACTTAGGGCCACATAAAATCAGGCTGTTTGTGAACTTCAGATTCCATAATAAATCTAAATCGACATACGTAAGGAAGTTATTTCTTAGTCAAACCTCTGCTAGCCAATATTGTAAGATCTGAATCATTCTCTCAATCAAAATCATTACTTCAAGGTGATAAAAATCCTGTTTTTCAATGGATTCCATATGAGCGAGTACCTGATTTACCTTGCCTCAAAGGCCAGCTTTGTTCTTCACTTATAAAGGTTTGTTATATCTCTCCTACCCAGTTATTTGCTGTCTGTTACACTAATTCTAGCTCAGGAAAAATAACAGGCATGTTGCAGCTATGGAGAGCAACTCTGAGTGTGTCTATACAATGTCAAAACAACCTGCTGAAAGTGGTCTATACAACAACCAAATGGATTGGCTGGTTTTAATCCTTGAATTTGAATTACTAAAGTGAACTTGAATTATTCTACTCCATTTGCAAGAAAACGTAGAGTTTCTTGGTTTGTAATGAAAGCTATAAATGAGCAGTGCATCAACCCCTTCCTACCTTAAGCACATACCTAACAGGGTATGTGCCTTACCCTTCCCCTGCCCTCTCCCCACCCCCCTCCATCTAAGACCCAGGCTACTTACTCAGCAAACTTGGGAATTTGATCTGATCACCATCAGCCTGTGGCATTCGTGACTTTGTAACAGCCTGTGACTCCGCAACAAACTTGACTGTTCTCATCAGGGTCTGGGTACTATTTATTTGCAGAGCCATCTTAGTATGAGATTTGAGAAGACATTATACTTGCCCTCTGTCCTAGAAGACTTAACCAATATAGCATGTATGAGATACAGGTGATAGAAGTAATCAAGATAAAATGAGGTCATTAAGGTGGATCCTAATCTAATATGATGGTGTCTTTATAAAAAGGAGAAATTTGGACACAGAGACAGACAGGTATGGAGGGCCAGACAGCCATCTCCAAGCCAAGGAGAGAGGCTTGGAACAGATCCTTGCTCATAGCCCTCAGAAGGAGCCAACTCTGCCAACACCTTGATTTTGGACTCATAGCAAACTAATTCACACCTCACTGATCTGGCACCACTGGAGGATAAAAATAGCCCACATCAATTCACTTTCTAGATAACCCATGCGTTCTAGAAGATAAGAAGTTCCCAAATTTTCATACCACCGTTTTTCAATAAAAATGTTTATAAAACGCACACTCCATATTCTTAAACTGAGGACGGTTGAACCTAATCTAAAACTTTCTTAGTGAGCCAGGACTATCAGTGACTGCGGAGTGCAGAACACAGAAGACTATTGGTCTCTGCAGTAAATGGCATCACCGGTTTCCCTGTTTTCTTCTCTAATATGAAGTTCCCAGAAGCGCCCCTCTGCTCCCTGCACCATCCTCGTGCCTTCACTCCAACTTGTTTCTCCTAATCTGTTATGAAAGAACAGAGACCCAACAAGATATTGAAACTGTTTTGGAAATAAAATTAATTGTTCCAAGTTAGAGTCTGAAAGACTCTGCTAGGGTTTACACCGCATGGACTTGGGAAAACTTCTTTTGTTGCCTGCTTCTTTACTCTCTGTTCTCAGGAGGTGGGGTGGTCAGACCCCGTGTACTCAGGACACCTGAAGTGTCCTCCGTTGACACAAAGCAAGTCACAAGAGAACCTTCTGGTCTCCTTGAGATCTTATGAATATACACCGTAAAAAGCAGCAGCTTGGATCAATTAGAGCTCGGGAAATAAAAAGCTTCTCTTTTAAGAGCCCAGCGGGGCTTTGTTTGGTAATTGTTGTTGTTTCATATATTTTGAATGTGGTTTATACCATAGGATGGAACTCTCTACAATGACCTTTCCATGATGTAAAATTAGTTTGAGAAATTCGAATTCCCCAAACAGAATGATAATCAGATTAAATGACCACAAAGGAATAAACTTGCCTTTGAAAGCAAAAGAGTACTTACCAAATTAGATTCTTTACTACATCCTCTCACTTAAAAAGAAAATGCAATTATTCAATTTCCACTGACTAGAGGTTGCCTCCTCTGCCACCCGTGATTCTGTGCAGAATAGGCATTTTTCTGCCATGATCTTTTTGTGGTGGTGGCAGTTGGGGGGGAAAATGGAAAAAAGAAAATATAATGTTTATTAAGTACTTAACGATGAGCCAGGCACTATGCCAAATGCTTTGTGTGTCTTATCGAATCCTCCAAACACCTCAGAGGTAGGTACGATTATTATTATTCCCACTTAACAGATGATGAAACAGAGCCCTGAGGTGTTCAGATAACTTGCTGAGTCAGCCAGCTACTAACTGGCAAAACCTGGATTGTAACCCAGGCAGTGTGACTCCAGAATCTGCATCCTTAATCACGATGGTATACAGAGAGAGGTACATATCAAAACTAATTACTAAAATTAGTGTCATCTTACTAAAATGCCATAATTTGAAATTATGTAATAAAAAGCATCTAAAACAAAAATGCATAAGCCAGGGATATTCTCAAAATCTCCCATCAAGACTGGTTATGCTGGGCTTCCCTGGTGGCACAGTGGTTGGGAGTCCGCCTGCCAATGCAGGGGACACGGGTTCGAGCCCTGGTCTGGGAGGATCCCACACGCCACGGAGCAACTAGCCCCGTGAGCCACAACTACTGAGCCTGTGCGTCTGGAGCCTGTGCTCCGCAACAAGAGAGACCGCGACAGTGAGAGGCCCACGCACCGCGATGAAGAGTGGCCCCCGCTTGCCACAACTAGAGAAAGCCCTCGTACAGAAACGAAGACCCAACACAGCCATAAATAAATAAATAAATAAATTTATAAAAAAAAAAAAAGAATGCATCCCTTTTTTAAAAAAAAAAAAGACTGGTTATACTATAAAACACTGATTATTTTTTGAGAGGTTAAGTATGGGTTTGTTTTTTTTTTTTTTTTTCCCCCCCTAAGTATGGGTTTTTAACTTGCTTAATAAATTACTTTTAGTCTAAGTCAACCCTCAGAAAAGAACTTATGAAAACTATACACATGAATGTGTACGGGTGGGAATTTTTTAAACCAAGATTATTATCCTCAAGAGACAGCTATGAAAATGCAAATAATCTCTATTAATTAATAATGGGGGAGATGTCAAAATGCCTGCAGGGTGACTGGCGGCAGAAGCGAGGAAAGGTAAGGAGTGGGATGGAAATGGTGACAAGCTGGAGTAAAATCGTCACTTTAGATATTTTCAGAATAAGAAAAAACAATATTTTCAGGACTGTGTCAATACCATTTCAGTGCATTCTCCAGGCTTTTCAGAGAGCCTCAAAGTTCAACATGCCCATGACATAGCTACCTGGTTTGGAAAAGTTATAGGGTGAGGAAATGACCAAGCAAGTAGAGCTTGCTTTCTAATTTTCTGTTCCAAACTCCCAAACAGCTTCATTCTGACTTTTAAATAAAACCCCAAGGTTGTCACAACTTTAGGGCCTTTGATTCTCAGTAAGAGTCTTTTGTGAAATTTTTTTCTAGTTACAGATTTAAAAACAAAACACCAAATTACTTAATTGCTTTGCTTTTCTTTGCTTTTTGGGTTTTTTGTTTTTGTCTTCAGAGTTAGTATTCATGTGGCACTTCTGGAAATTCACATTGAAATGTACTAACAAAGAGACTTTTATTTGTGTGGATAAATATGATTATTCTTCTAGATCTATTATATTGAAACCAATTGAAAAATACAAATAAACATTGCATGATAGAATCTCTTCACTCATTCAGAGCTATTTATTTTAAAAAATGACTCCATGACTTGCTCCAGGCCCCAAAATATATCATGCAATTTAATTATGCTGACAAGCAGTTAAGAGGTGGGTCCAAATCTGTTAAGGATGCAAGCTCTGGTAATTAAAGATTAGCTCAATAGGCAGGAAAATGAAGAACTCCCTTTGCCTTTCCTTGAAACCTTAAGCACGTCTCTCTCCTTATGCTTCAGTGTCTCCATATGAAAACAGGAAGGAAAAAACCCAACCATTTCTCCACCAGTGTGAAAAGTCATTTATATTTAGAAGAGGTCTGCAAAGAAGGTCATTGCCCCCTTAACATTTAATTAAGCGATAATGCTCTGGAAACAGAAAGCTATCATAGGATAAAGATTTCTAACAGGTTTTATTCGAGGAGCTGCAAAGCTGAGACATTGTGGAAAATATATGTCAGGTCAAAGGTTTGACATTTATTTTCAATGCAAGAAGCTTAACCACAGCGGTTATCAAAACCAAAGTAGCAGCGATAGTGTCCCACTAGTGTGGGACTCTGCCCTTCCAAGGCAAAGGACTTGCCATGCCTCTATTTATTGAGTGGGTCTGGATGAGCGTTTATACAGTAGTAAGTTACCTACGAAAATATATATCCAAAACAAAGAAGTGGAAAAACATATGAAAGAAGATACCTGTTTGGTCTACTCAGAGTAGTGAGTGAAAAGAAGCAATGTAAATGATTTGGTCTGCCACCCAGAGGCAAGACAACTTGCTTCTTTCACTGGTTCCCTTTGGCAATTCCATTCAGTTGGATGGCCCAGACCCATCTTCCATAGGTGAATGGAAAACACAATGTCTTCTTTTATTTTAGAGAGTGCACATAAGCTTTTAAGTGGTTCCTCTATTCCACAGGAATTTGCAAAGTACCAACTACATGACCAAAATAAATGGGAGCTAAAACGTTTAAAAGGTATCATTTCTACCCGTTAGAAACTTAAAATAAGGGCTTGGGGGATTCTTGTTGCTACAAACTTCTCAGCTTTTTACAACATAATCGTTTTATCAGAAGCACAATAAGACTCTGTTAAAATAAAACCTAGAGTTTTCAATAATTAGTGCAGCTTGTTGTCATTACAAGCTCTAGACTTGGGCAGATTGAAGGACAACTCTTAGCCAAGTACTTTCCATGTGTACTGATAATACTCCCATTGCCACCGGCACTTTAAGGTAAGATCTCAGCTGATGAACACTCAATTTTTATTCATTATACACCTGAATAAGAACAGAACTTACGAAAGTTGGCTAAATTTTATGTTGCATTACCTTCCATTTTTTTTAAAGTTACTAGTTATGGCACTAAATAGTTGAGAAAAAAAATCCTTTCTCTGCTGCTAATATTTCACCACTGAAATACTTTAAAGGAATTTATGTCAGAGAATCACACAAATGAACACTTAAAAAAAAAAAGAGTAGGGTACCTACTAAGGAAAGGCACAAAGATGGGGGGAAATCTTTTTTAAAATGTGACTGGCCAAAGGTAAAGGCATTTAAAAATTGTTCACTGTTATCCAGCCTCTGAGTCGTACTATATCCAGTGTGAGAAAGAAAGGAGTCACCTGATAAAGTGAAGCTTATGTAAGTGAACTGACTCTTCTCATACAAGCAAATCCTGACACATTTCATGGTTTGAAATGTCATGATGATTGGATGAGACCACATTTGATGCATTTCAAGTATACAGTGCTATATGAGATTTCAAGAAGCTGTCACATACATCATCTCATATGTGACGCTGTCACATAACCCTGCGAGGGACCAAATGGTGAGTCCATTTTAAGGATGAAGCCACTGCTGACGGTCAAACTCAAAAGTGACGCCAGGACACAAACCTGGATCTTCCGCCTACCAGGTCTGAACACTTTCCAATATATCCAAATTTTGAAAAGTATTATTACTGGCTCTTGCATTGTTCAAAGTACTCTTTAGACACACCAGGAAGAGGAGGAGAAGGCAAAGCGGGAGGAAGTGGGAGAGAGGAGAACTTCTGAATTGCCCAAATAGTCCACGCTTTGCTATGATTACACCACTGTCTTCTGTGCTTCTTATCACAGTGGATGCAATTGCTTGTCCCTGTGTAAACTGTGTCTTCAAAACCAGTATATGACCTTAAGCCAGCCACGGGTGCAAACTGTTCTTTGCTTAGTTTAGCGCTGAGTGACTGTTTTAGCAGTTACATTACTTTATGTGAAAAGTTGTATATCTTTCCTCAGAAACAGCCACTAGAGCTCTGATCAATGAATTCTGCCACCTATCATCAGCCTCAAGGCAAATTATGCTAACTTACTGATTTGATACTTTACTTGGCGCTTTACTTAGAAATTTCCCCCAGACTTCCAGCAGCTGTCCAACTAGGCTACTCACTATTATTTTAATCTCATTTGCCAACAAAGTCAACTGAAGAATGGAAAGGTCTTCATCAAGTTCATGGCTTACAACGACGGGTGGGTTGGACGCCCATTAGTCACTGCCATTCAGACTTTTAATTTGATCTAGAATTTGAAGCCAGATTCAAGTCATCAGCTATTCTCCCAGGGCAGAAATGCCTGGATATACAGTATCATAAAGGAAGGAAAAAGGTCATTCACCCTGAATATTTATGAAGATTAGGTAGTATTCTTTATTATGTGGACTTTCATTGTCCCTTTGGAAAAACTCTTACCTAAGTCTGCCCCACGTTATTTATTACTGAGTAGGTATGATATAAATTTATTTATCTCATGAGCCTACCTTGTATTTGTAAAGCTTATATTTTGAAATGCTTATATGAACGTATTGACTAGGCTATAGGAACACGAATTATTACTCTAAAGTTGAAGCATGAGGAAAGATCTAAACTCCAAAAACACTCGATTATTTCTCATACTAGTAAATATGAGAATATTTTAATAAATTAAACATTAAATATTTATGAATCAAAGCTTAATGTTAATTAATGTTAGGTAGTTTTAGTAAACATGGGAAATATAAAAATGTATAGGATGGTCCTGGCTCTCAGCGGCCTTATAATCCATATGAGAAGAAAAGAGAAAAATTTTAAATTATAAAAATTATATCACAATATAAGAGACGTCGAAAAGCAACGTATTGTTCCTTGACACATGAAATGCAATGAGCAAAGTAACTACTCTAGGTAGGGGAAGGAGAGATCATTTCCAGAAACAGTGGGCAGGGATGACCATCAAGTAAAAAATATATTAACCAGATCTTGAAAGCTGAACTCAATGAGACAGAGATGGAGGAGGGAATTCTTGGTGGAAGGATCCCAATGACAAAGAGTACAGATGCAAAAAAAGGAAAAAGGGTATAGATCCAAAAACTAACTTACAGAACTGCAAGTTAGGGTGACATGGAGAGTTCTAGTACGGGATAGTGCTGGAAAGGCTATTTGGAACTGGACTGTGGAGGGCTTTGAAGGCCATGTTGAGGAGTTGAGGTTTCTGAACAGAAAAGCATTTCGGTCAATGCAGCATTTTAGAAATATTAATTTGGCTATGGTATGCCAGATTAAATGGATCGGGAAGGACTAGAGACCAGGAGCTCAAAAAGAACCCATAGCAAGTTCAGGTGTGGGATAAAGGTAGTGGGATGGGAAAGGTAGAGGTGGGAGCAGGAAATTCTGAGGAGGAAGCCCACTCGTTTTCAATGTGCTGATTAGCATGTATTGTTGCAGCTTTCTGTTCCTTTCTAAAGGACTGTCAAGTCTTCGGGTTCCCAAGAACTGATTGATTTTAACAGTTGGGAGTGGGGAATGAGGAAATGGAGGAGTTACTCATTTTGAACTTGCAACATCTCATACCTGTATAAGTGGATATGTTTTCTTCTTAATCTTGTATCCTTAACTCAGGACAAAAAAATGTTAGCTCAAAAATGTTTTTTTAAAAAAGTGTCATGAAGTGTAGGGATTAAAGGAAATCCGAGAACATTTTATTTTAAAAGAAAGTGAACTCTAGTTGAATATGAACTACTCCAAACTTTTCCATCAGTACAACTGAAGGACAGCCCCAAGAATTCCAGGAATCCCTTTATGCCTGCAGCCCTACGTTGGAACTCCTATCAAAATAACCTTCTGGTTTTGGATATTTGTGATTTAATGTATTTATTATCCAGAAATTCAGGGAAACTTGGTTTATCTCTGAATGAGCAGGGGAAAAAAGTTTCAGGAGAGTTCTTCAACAATTCAAATCTCGCGCCCTGGTATTTTTGGTGTGTTTATACATATACATACATATACTAATACATGGATGTATACAAAATGTATACAAATACATACATATTTGCACATATGGTAATGCTATTGGCATCCAGGCTTCTGCACTGAATCTGTACAACCAAGTTCAGGCCTTATCGCTCACAGAAATGCAATCCCTTTGCCCTTCAGGGGCCCTTAAGCTTGGCACACAATATTCCCGGTAACACCACTTGACAGAAAGATGGCGCCCAACAGAAAACCTCCTCCCCACATTCCCTACACCTCACCGCACAGCCCAGCACTCAGAATCCTGCAGCATCAAATCCAACTCTTTCCAACCCCTTGGCTATTTTGAGACTGCCCCTTGAGGGTGGGAACAGAGAAAAGTCGGAAGGGGAGACAGGTTTGCAGTGACTTGGGTACCTAGGGCTCTCTGGGAGCCTACACTGAACTCAGGGTGCAGGCCTCCAACCCCCCTCTTTCCAGCCCTCTCCTTTCCTTGCTCCCCCTTCTCAGGCTTCCCAAGTTGGCAGAACTAGGGCAGAACTAGGCTGACAAGTCCTAGGGCAGGGGCGAATAAACAAATAAATCACCCACATCCACACCCACCCGCCTTGTAGCACTGATTATCAAGTTTGGGCCTAAAGCAAATTTATATGTTTGGATATAGAGAAGGTGGTTAAAACTGCTGGGCTTTATACACTGAATAAACATTGCTTTTAGCTCTTGACTTGGGTAGCTGTGGAAGTCAGTCTTTCTCTACAGGGTAAGAAGATGAGTTTGTCCCTTTCAGATGCTATTCTTTTTATTCCAATGCTAGAAAGATGTGTGAGCATTATATAACATTTTCATGCACCCTTACAGGGGTAATTAGAAGCTGTTTACCCGTCCTTGCTCTCAAGGATTCGATTAAAGCCTTTTTATTTTCAAGGCTGAGCTGAGGACCTTCCTGGGGTGGAATTAGGGGGTCTGAACACCTTCTGCTGCATTGTGTGTTCATGGTGCCCATCCTGTAGGTGGGTCCCCACATATAATCACACCGACTGCAGGGCTGACTCACTAATTTTAAACCCATTCAGCTGCCAACTCAGAAGTCTCTGATATAACTTTAAATGCTATCGGATTTTAATCTTCTGGAGTATTTACATATTTTCTTCTCTCATTCCTCCAAAACTAATCCTAGAGTTTTGAGAATCCGGGAACTTGGGCAAAGGAGAAAACAACTTGGGCAGACCAAGAAATCTGAAATCTCGATTCACTACGTCAACCAAAACTAATGTACCTTTTTGTTTGCACTGACCCAGCTCAAACTGTAAAATCATGTGAGTAATAAAACACAAAATCCTGGTGTTATATAACTGAATGTGAAAAGTCTGAAATGTAATTAAACGTGCTCTGTCTTCGTGGCGGTGTCACTTACTCCACGTTAACATTTGTGTTTCTTTAAGCCTCTCTCTTCACGGTATCGACACACACTGTTGCATCATACTCACACATCCATCAGCTGGGACTGGGGAGTGTGTGTTTTTCCAACTGGTGCTCAGCATTAGCTGTCAGATGCACAAACCTTCCCTTCCTTTCTGCATCTGCTGCCCTGGAACAACAGAAGCTTCTTGCAAGAATAGCTCCCAGAGAGCGTTGCTGACAGATGCGCGGTTTGCTCAAGCAAGGCGCTTGCTGGAAAGTTTCCTCTAACCGCTAACACCCGCCTCCGATCCCCTGAGCTGGCAGGACGCAGGCTGGCTGGGTCCCGTCTTGACGGAGGAAGGGTTTTACACGCACTCTCCTAGGCTGCCCAACACGAGAAACAATCTTGCAGCCAGACCCCTCCAACCCCAGTGAACAGACCGTCCAAGGCGCTCTGGTGCTTCGAGAACACCGAGGTCCCCTCCCCGCTAAAGGAAGCGCGCGCTCTGCTCCGCAGGAAACCTGGGCACCGGAGGTAGACGGCTAGCGAGTTGAGCCCGAGCGCAGGAAGGAGCCAAACACCGGAGGCAAACGGGGCGCAGGAGAGGAGAGACTGGGGTCCGCGGGAGGGGGCAGGGTGGGAGCCGGGCGCCGTAGGGAGCCAAGGGGAACTGGGCGCTGGAACCAGAGGGCTCAGGAAGGCGCGCGCGCGCAGGAACCCGCGGGCGCCGAGGAGACGCTCGCTTGGCCCTCTGCCTCACTCCTCGGAGCCGCGGAACCGCCGGTAGGAGGGGGGGCTGCGGGGAGTTGCTGGGGGGAGCCAGACAGGGGCGTGCCTTCGCCCGGATTGGCTGCAGGAGCCTGACGCGAGGCCCTGAGGGTTGGCTCGAGGGAGTGGGACTGGGGTGGGTTGGGTGCTGGGAGCCGGGGCTGCGGGCTCCGCGCGCTCAGAAACATGCTGAGGTCCCGGCAGCTGTTCCAGCAGCGACAGCGGCTCCAGCAGCAGCGGCGGCGGCGGCGGCGGCGACAGCGCACGGCTCCGGCGGGGAAGGCGCCCGGCGCCCATGCCTCCGGCCCAGCGCCGCGGCTGTCCTGACCTGGCCGCGACCTCCCTCCGCGCGCCCCGCCGCCCGGGCCTCTGGGGGGTTCCCCAACCGCGGCCCAACTCCGCCACACCCCCCTCCCCCGGCCTCCGCAGCTCGGCATGGGCGCGGGGGCGCTCGCCCTGGGCGCCTCCGAGCCCCGCAACCTGTCCACCGCCGCGCCGCTCCCCGACGGCGCGGCCACGGCGGCGCGGCTGCTAGTGCCCGCGTCGCCGCCCGCCTCGCTGCTGACCCCCGCCAGCGAGGGATCCGCGCCGCTGTCGCAGCAGTGGACGGCCGGCATGGGCCTGCTGATGGCGCTCATCGTGCTGCTCATCGTGGCGGGCAACGTGCTGGTGATCGTGGCCATCGCCAAGACGCCGCGGCTGCAGACGCTCACCAACCTCTTCATCATGTCCCTGGCCAGCGCCGACCTGGTCATGGGGCTGCTGGTGGTGCCGTTCGGGGCCACCATCGTGGTGTGGGGCCGCTGGGAGTACGGCTCCTTCTTCTGCGAGCTCTGGACCTCGGTGGACGTGCTGTGCGTGACGGCCAGCATCGAGACCCTGTGTGTCATCGCCCTGGACCGCTATCTCGCCATCACATCGCCCTTCCGCTACCAGAGCCTGCTGACCCGCGCGCGGGCGCGGGCCCTCGTGTGCACCGTGTGGGCCATCTCGGCCCTGGTGTCCTTCCTGCCCATCCTCATGCACTGGTGGCGGGCCGAGGGCGACGAGGCGCGCCGCTGCTACAACGACCCCAAGTGCTGCGATTTCGTCACCAACCGAGCCTACGCCATAGCCTCGTCCGTCGTCTCCTTCTACGTGCCCCTGTGCATCATGGCCTTCGTGTACCTGCGGGTGTTCCGCGAGGCCCAGAAGCAGGTGAAGAAGATCGACAGCTGCGAGCGCCGCTTCCTCAGCGGCCCCACGCGGCCGCCCTCGCCCGCGCCCTCGCCCGGGCCCCCGCTCCCGGCCGCCGCCGCCTCCCCGGTGGCCAACGGGCGCGCCAGCAAGCGGCGGCCCTCGCGCCTCGTGGCCCTGCGCGAGCAGAAGGCGCTCAAGACGCTGGGCATCATCATGGGCGTGTTCACGCTCTGCTGGCTGCCCTTCTTCCTGGCCAACGTGGTGAAGGCCTTCCACCGCGACCTGGTGCCCGACAGCCTCTTCGTCTTCTTCAACTGGCTGGGCTACGCCAACTCGGCCTTCAACCCCATCATCTACTGCCGCAGCCCCGACTTCCGCAAGGCCTTCCAGCGCCTGCTCTGCTGCGCGCGCCGGGCCGCTCGCGGGAGCCACGCGGCCGCCGGGGACCCGCCGCGCGCCTCGGGCTGCCTGGCGGTGGCCGGGCCGCCGCCGTCGCCCGGGGCCGCCTCAGACGACGACGACGACGACGACGACGTCGGGGCCGCGCCGCCCGCGCGCCTGCTGGAGCCCTGGGCCGGCTACAACGGTGGGGCGGCGGCCGACAGCGACTCGAGCCTGGACGAGCCGAGCCGCCCGGGCTGTGCCTCGGATTCCAAGGTGTAGGGCCGGGCGCCCCTCCCCGCCTCCCCGCCTCCCCAGCCCGGGCGCGGGCTCTGCGCCCCGGGAGGGAGAGAGCCCGGGCGCCCCTGAATGGCTTCCTGGGGGAAGAGGAGATCTGTGTTTACTCAAGACCGAAAGCAGGTGAATTCGAAGCTCGCAAACCTCGTCTGCATCATCCAAGGCAAACAGAAAAGCCACAGACCGTTGCACAGAAAGGAAGGTTTGGGGAGGGGTGGGAGAGTGGCTTGCTGATTTTTGTTGGGTTCTTTTTTCTCTTTGTGGTCCGGCCTTCTTTTGTGGGTGCGTGTGATACGTCTTTAGATTTTTCCTCCCCCCCCCCCCCAGGTGGTTTTTAACACTCTCTGCGATGACCGGGAAGGGAAGGGAGAAGCGTTAGGAGATAAGTCTCTGACTTGGCTTCTATCCCGTTCTCGGGAACAGGAGCGGTCAAGCGGAGAAAGAGGAGAGAATGACAGTTGATCAGGACGTGTTTCCTTTGCTTTCCGTTGCAATTTCATTTTAATTCCTGAGTAATGATTTCTCCTGTTCTTAAAGCAGAGGGAAAGGATGGATGCAAAAATCGCGTTTCAGGAAATTTTAAGCTATTCTTGGAACAAGCCTCACCTTGCTTTCCTTTTGTAGGGCAAGCCGGCTGTCCCCGAGAGCCTCGGTGGTCAGGCTGAGGGGTTCCTACCTCACACTGTGCACATTGCACAGCAAGATAGAAAGACTTGTTTATATTAAACAGCTTATTTATGTATCAATATTAGTTGGAAGGACCAGGCGCTGAGCCTCTGTGACGTGTGACTCTGTCCATTGAAGACAGGACAGAAAAAGAAAAGAAAAAGAGGAAACAGTTCAGATTACTGCACATGTGGGTAAAAACAAAAAACAGAACAAAACAAAAAGGCGTGATTCAAAGTGGCATTTTTGCACAGTATTAGGAACTGTAAAGTCCACTGAAGATGTTACTTGCACAAAAAGAAATTAAATATTTTTTAACGGGGGTGGGGGTGAGGTAGGGGCAGATCTTAAAAACTAAAATAAAACTCAAACTCTACTTCTGTTGTCTGTTATGTTACTGAGCTAATGATTTATTGGAAAAATACCTTTTTATACTCTTTTATCATGGTACTGTAACTGTATCCATATTATAAATATAATTATCTTAAGGAGTTTTTTATTATTTTTTTATGTCCAAGGGCCCACGTGAATCTGCTGGTAAAATTTAGCACTTGTGTGTAAATACTATTTCCTCTCTGTGTTTTACCAAGTATTTATACTCTGGTGCAACTAACTACTATGTGAGGAATTGATCCATGTGCAATAAATACCAATAAAGCACAAAAAAGATTATGTACTGTGTGTCTGTAAGGGCTCAGGGAAAATGGAAAAGACAGTTTGTTTTGTTCAAAATATAGGCTGGATTTCCCATAGAGCTCTTTTAATAGCTTTTCATGACTCAATAGCATAGCAAAATGCCTCTAGACCAAATAAGGCGTGCACCTACTGAGAGCTGCAGGCTTGCCCTAAATTTTCACAGCCAGATTCAGAGTATTCTAGACTACTTGTAGGTGTTTTCAAGATCCCATCTGCCGTACTTGCCTTAAGAACTAATATTTGGGATTGTGCATCTTCTAAGAAAAAATGATTGAGTCAGGTAACTCAGCTGCAACTTTGCACAGAAATGCAGGAAAGAAGACTAAGTCGTGGAACCGTTATTGCCTACTTGGAATTCGGTAAGTGGCATCCACGGCTGGTTTTTGTTTTCCAACAGAAAATCAAAATCACAGAAAATCACAGTGTGTGCACATTTCTCCAATGGCTGTTTAGAAAGCAAAATGCTTTCATGGTTAAGCAAAAATTTATAAAAGAGCAATTAAGTAAATATTTTTTTTTCTCTTGTGTAATTAAGTAGACCATTTCAGCAGAAGTTCTGGGTGGGCAGGTAACAGGTAAAAGTAAATGTGAAGTTTTAAAATTTTCTAACAAGATTATGACACCCCCCCAATGGATAGGATAGTTTTCCTAAAATTATTTCCTAAGGAAAATATAGTGAAATTCTATCTTGGGATTAATTCTACATTCTCCAAAATAAATTTAAGTATTTCTCTTTCTTTGTATTTTTAAACAAGCTTTTCATTTCATGATGGTACAGTAAAGAAACCAAAGTGAAGAGTGTAAAGTTTTGGCTTATACCGAGATTGAACATGAAGAAACTCTTCGCTACCAAGGAAAGTCAAGACCGATTATCCTTTTTTTTTTTTTTTTTTTTTTTGGCAATGCGATATTCTAAAAACCAGGAAAGATGAGAGTCTTCTGAGAAAGATTAATGCTGCCTATGTTTTAGAGACCAGCAGAAGGTTTCATGAACAGTAGCAGTTTCAACAAAAGCTGCTGTGAAGTTTAATCCCTTTCTCCAGCAAAAAAAAAGGTGGAGAGGCAGGAGATGGCAAAAGTTATTTAAAAATACAGATACATACCTACAGAAACACATTTTGGAGAATGTAAAAATTCCAGGATGAAATCTCACTATCCTTTCCCCTAGGAACAAATACAGTGCATTTCTATGCTCCCTTCCCCCACCTGAATATGCAAGTTGCATTTTGTTAGGGGTTTTGTTCCTCTTTGTTTTTAAATCATACTAGAAAATTAATAGACTTAATGTCTACAGTTTCATCTGAAGAGCACTCAAGAGTACCAGGTAATGCTTCACTTTCCTATTTTGTCTAGATAAGTCTTTACATTTAAATAAAAAGAAATTTTCCCAGACCCAAACTTACATATAGACCCATCAAACCTTAGGTCTCAAAATCATGAAAGTCCTATAAACTTTAATAACAAATATATATAATTTAACTGCTTAGTAAACAGGTCTGAACTCTTTAGTGAATTAGAGGAAACCACTATAATCTTGGGGCCAGTTTATATGTATTTGTAGGAAATAGAAAAAAAGAGTTTTCTGTGATCTCTTGAGTTCTCTAACTGAGGGTTACGGGGATTCAGAAACAGACCTTGTCAGTGATTCCTACTACCCACGAAAACTGCTTTTCGTTGTTTTGAAGAAGACATTGATCTATAATAGAAATGTAGGAATCTGAGCTGCCAATCCCAATAGCTACATCAGTGGGAGGAGAAAACTGCCAATCCTGTTTAATCTGGTGAGATAATGCACAGCAGAAGTGACAGGAGGAGGGCAGTGAATACGCAGAAAATCAACCTTACCCCATGGGTTTGTGTGTAACAGTACCAAAGGCATAAACCTTAAAATTAAAACAGTGAACATGTGACCAAGATTCACTCATTTGCTACATTTGAAATTATGTTTCGGTTGCACACTGTAAAGTTCTCTATGTGTAACAAGATATTCCAGCATCTATAATTCTCCCTCCAGTGTAGGAATCTATAATTGGTATAGAAGATAGCTTCATCCCTTGGTGAACTTGGCAATGTAAAACTTTGTAAATAGAGCTCATTTTTTCTATCCAGGCTTTCTTTGGAACTGGAATTATTAATAACCTCTAAGTGGCTATTGTGAAACCTTTCCTTGTTAAGCACATTTTCCTAATTTCGCATTTTGTTGAGCGTGCTGACTTCCTCTGGCAATATGTAAAATTGCCAGACGGAAATTCTGCACTCGAAGTCTCAGGATGATACTAGCATTCAAGTTTTTAGCAAGAGCTTCTAAGCAAGGGTCAAAAGGAAAATTATTAAGTTTTACTGCCATTTGTGAAAGGCTTAAAAAATTTTTTTTAACAAAGCAGGACCCTTCAGTTCTTTGGAAGGAAAACAGTTTAAAACCTTAGCCGTAATTCAAATTAAACACATTGGCACAGATAATTTAGTTTTATTTGTACATTTCTGGCATAATGTGCTGAGAAATACTAATTCTTTTGACTCCCTGCCAATTTGCTACTAATCAAAATGGAGAAGATATGCACTGTTTGGATTATACCTAAAAATAGTTGTACTACAGTCACATCAGCAAATGGAATTAAATTAATTTCTCTTTCTTCTCCTTCACACAAACCCTCCACATTATTTAAATTTCCATCTAGAATATTGCTTCTGAATCTCATAATTTGTGATTCAATGTGTCCCAAAGTGCACTGCTACATTGCAATTATTTTAAAGCAAATTCTAGGGGTGGGATAGGGAGGGTGGGAGGGAGACGCAAGAGGGAGGAGATATGGGGATATATGTATATGTATAGCTGATTCACTTTGTTATACAGCAGAAACTAACACACCATTGTAAAGCAATTATACTCCAATAAAGATGTTAAAAAAAGAAAAAAAAAAAGCAAATTCTATCAAACTACTTTCTGAGAAATACACCTCTCCTAAAATTCCAACTTTTACCCTGCTCTCATTTAAAGAGTCTCTACTAAATAGTCCATATAATGTCATCAAAGAAGTATTAATACTATAAATAGATACTTTGTGGATTAATTTACCTCCTAATAGTCTTTTTACCTTTTGTGGGAGATAGTTTCTGAATCAATAAGACTTGGTCATTTGATGGAGCAGTTAATAGGCTTCCAGATCCAATTGCTCTAATGACAGACGAAAACAGCAGCCCGAAGGAGAAGCTGACACTATGCTGACAACATTAGAGCATGATCTTGGCAGTCATCTTAGCAGCACCCAAGAAAGCATGGAAAGTAACCGTCTACACACTTTAAACCTTTGTCTTCACTTAAATGTTGCCTTCACTCTGAGCGCATCTCTACCTTCCTGGTACCTGAAGCCAGTTCTTGCCTTGGACATACCCTATACTCACCAGCCCTTCTCTTGAGCACATCTTCATTTCCTCTTGAATGAACTAGAACCATCTAGAACATCTAGTTCTAGATAAATTGTCTTCCTAGCAGCATTAACTTCTCATGAACAGTTTCCTAAAGCTCTGATTTTCAACATCTCTCAATACTTAGGATTCTTGTTTTCTTCTCTCTCCACATCCCCTGGCTCATAGCTATTAATTAGTATTAGCAAGATCACACTGTTTTCTTCCTATTTATGACAGAACTTACCTATGATGCATTTTAAATGTCTTAAGTTTGGATTTCTTCCTGAGAATTTCAGTATTGCTCATAATTATGAGTAGAAAAAAATTTTTTAACTCTGTACTTTTCCTATAAAAAGTCTTCATGTTGAGTTTAATATTTGGGGTGTGGGGCTTTCTTAACAGGCTTTATTTTCCTGTTTTTCTTTATTTTTCAGTTCTTAACTGTATGACCTTGTCCGTTTTTCAGCATCCTGATTGCAAAGGATAACATGAGCTGTTACACCTTCAACTATTTGTAAATTAGTTTTCCTAATCATTAGGCTAGCTGACTTGTGGGAATTGTGGGTAAATTTTTACTCTAGGAGAGCAGAAAACTTGTTCAAGCAGACAGTCCAAAGACTGGCTGCTCTGGCTCCTGTGTATTTGCTGCTGTGCCCAGTGAGCATGGGGAAGTCAGTTGGTTTCCCTGCTACTCGAGTTCACTTCCCACAAATCCTCATCAGTAGCCTTTGTTTGTAAATCCCTCTGAGATGCTCTGATAGAAGGAGTTTATAGCTTTGCACAGTCTATCATTTCGAATACTTCCTCCTGACCTTCTTTTCCTTTCCTTGCAACTCCACCCACAAAATCCCTGTTTTTTTTTTTTAAAGTGGAAAGAACAACTAAGAATAGCAAATATATATATATATAAAATACCCCATGCATCCCAACAAACAGTCCTTCACTTATTATTATACTTAAAATTCCACACACAAAAAAAATTCCTCAAAAACCACAACTGAGTAAAATAGTCTTCTTCCCAAACATCAGATTAAAAAACCTGTTTGCTCTGTGCTAAGCAAAAGTGGTTTATGATTCTGAACCCACGGCCACTTTGAGAAAAGTAAGTCAATTTGGAAAGTAGCTCAACTCTACGATTTTGCATTGAGTTGTAAACACTAAAAGCAACTCTCTAGATTGTTCTCCTTTTCCTGGAATAGCAATTCAGAGATGAAAATGCTGAGAGCAATGGCTGTTTGTATTTTTGCTTACCTCTTTTTTGTGGCTTGCAAGGCATTGGGTTTCTTTGTTCCGAACTTAATGAACAGAGACAAATCTACAGGAACTTCACTGACTTAAAATATCTATTATGTTAACTAAAGAAACTCACCTGTGATCTTGAGGTCCTAGTTAAAAATGCTTTTAAAGAGTAAACATCAATAGATGTTCCAATGACATTTTCTGCAGTGATTTTTTTCTAAAGCCATTAAAGGTAACAGTTTAGTAAGATGCTCTTTTTAAAGAATTCTTTGTGTTTAAACGATTCAATGATCAGTCCTGAAATAATGTGTGTGGTTTTTTTTTCCCTTAAAACAGGCATACCTAAGTAAAACTGAGTCACCCAGAAAAACTGCAGAATTTTCGGCATGGGAAGGACCTAGATATGTCTAGTAAACAACACCCCTACTATATATAAAACAGATAATCAACAAGGACCTACTGTATAACACAGGGAACTCTACTCAATATTCTGTAATAACCTATATGGGAAAAGAATCTGAAAAAGAATGGTTTGCATATATATGTATAACTGAATCACTTTGCTGTACACCTGAAACTAACACAGCATTGTAAATCAACTCTACTCCAATATAAAATAAAAATTAAATTTAAAAAATAAATAAAGGAAATGGACAAAAAAAAAAAAATCACCACTATACTCAAGCAACGGTTTAACTAGATCAGTACAGACCACCAAGACTGACAAGACATAATCTGAGATGTAAAGACCTGACCCATCATTTAATTGCCAGTCCTATCAGCAAATGTTTCCTTTGTAGCGAACCCAAATCCCTCTTACTGTTTTGACTCATGATTAATCTCAATGGAATCTGAAAACTAATGACTGAGCCACTATCTTCTGTATTAAAATCCTTCCAGTGATACATATGAAAAACCGTGCCCTCCCCCTCAGCTCTCTATGCACTAATTCCATTTCCTCTTATAAACAACTTTCATTTCATTTCAAATCCTTTCATTCTTTCTGTTGTTCAAATGGGGGTCCCATTACATCCCAGTTACAGGGATTTTTTTCCTGGCTGGAGACTGGAATGAAATACAGCACTGTGCAGTGTTCAGTGTGGCACCAGGCCTGGTGGCATCAACACGCCATCCTTCCTGTAACTGTGTTGCTAATGTTTTTAAACATCTCCGAGTCACAAAATTCCGAGGATCTGAAAAAATACTGTACCAAGTGACAAAGGTAACATGAAAATTGTAAGTCCTTGCAGTACTGCAAAAAGCATTCTTGCAAGCACAGGACAATATAAATTTTACTCAAAACAGGCAACCCATAGAACTCCCTCTCCAAGCGGCAAATGTTTACAAGTCTCTTCAAACCTTTTGAGTGTTAATATACCTATACAGATAAATAATATTTTTCACATTAGAGGTGCTCAGAAGACATCTGGAGAGCTTAACTTTTTGGAGGATTTCTGTGAGTAGTTTTTGAGTTGTGATTCCTATGTTTACCTGTTCCTGAAAGATTGTGTCCTGAGTGAGTGTGCTGTATGGCATACAACCAGCTGAAAACACTGGGCCTGTCCCCAAGGCACCCACGCTCTGGCTGGGGAGATCAGACATCCACAAGTGAAAAGTGACAAAGGATGAGGCAGGTGTGGCCGCATGCCAGACACGTGGCCAAAAGTAAGGGCTCTAGACCAGCTCTATCTAATAGAAGTACAACGCAAGCTGTATATTTAATATTATATGTTCTAGTAGCTACGTTTTTTTTTTAAGTAAAAAACGGGTGAAGCTAGCGTTATCATTTCAACATAGAATTGATGTAAAACTGTATGAAGGAGATGCTTTTTTTATACTAAACCTTTGAAATCTGATGTACATCTTACACTTATAGCCATCTCAATTGAGACCACGTTTCAAGTGTTCAATAGACACATACGACTGCTGGCTGCTGCTCTGATGTTTCAGCTCTAGGGTTCAGAGGAGGGAGTGGATGGAGGGGCTGGCATAATCTAGAGGCTTGGTGACGTAGTAGGTCTTGGATAAGGTGATAAAATTGTGTGAAAGGCCATTCCATGAGAAGTTGCAGGGGGAAGAAAACTGCATGAACAAACGCATAGGGATATAGGTAGTTGAGATGAATTTTTAGACAATGAATAGCCAGTTACAGATGGTTCATGTTGATGGAGTAATTAGAAGATGAAACTGGACAAGTAGTTCGGGAACAGATCAGAAGGTTAATGCAAACGCGTTGAACTCTAACCTTCCCGGAAGCTTGGAGATTGACGAGCAAGAGTGCCATGAGAAAAGCAGTGTTTTAGAAAGATCAACCTGGCATCAGAGGCATGACAGGTGGATATCACATCTTAATCTTCCAAATAATTCTGAGTTAAGTAAATTCAACAATCATATTTTATAAATCAAAAGACTAATATTTATATAATCTCATATAATAAATATGAGTTCATTATTAAACTGGCTTTCTGGTTTTCATATATCAACCCCAGGAGCCGACCCAGAGAAATGCATCCCGGAGAAGCCGACCCAGGTTTCTGAGTACATAAGGCTGACAGCCTGGTTAGTGACGGAAGGTTCTGCCCCCTTGGAGGTAAGGCATATGAGCTCAGGTGATTTGTTCAAGACAACAGGTAAGCAGTCTTGATCAAGTCTAGGTGCCTGACTCCTAAGTCCATCTCTTACTCATGTCACCAAACTGCTTGTCTGTTCCCCACAAGACTGGAAGCTCCAACACACTGCCTGCCACAAGGTATGAACTCTAAATTTTCATTGACTGAATTCCACTGGAGCCAGAGAACCAAGTTCTCTGGCTTCTGCAACAACCCAAGCACAGAGTGGTAACAGGCCTCACTAGAGCAGTGCACTGCAAGAAGAGGTGATGTAACCCTCTTATTTCCTTTGAAATTCAGATTTTCACTATCAGACATAAATAATAGTTTCTCTAAGAAAGGTGCTAAGCCTCAAATTGCAACTTATATGGGGCATTCTTTGCTAGTGTCACAGGAAACGATGAGATTATTTCCCAAATATTTCTAAGAAATGGATTTATTTCTAGAAATGGCACCTAGATTGCTGGAATGTATTTTAGCAACATATATTCAATGAGTATACACTGTATGAAAATGTACATCATTATTCTTTAAAAATAGGCATTTCTCTAAAATCGTTAAGTCAGAACTACATGTTCTAGGCTCCAGGTTCAGTTGTCAATGTGTAAAATACTTGATTTATTTGTCACTTATTGTATTCTATTTTCAATGGGGTTCTCTCTTTTGTAACTGGAAGATTTATAGCCATTTTTCTTACTGGACTTTACAAGGGAAAAACTCCCTTTCCCCACCCCCAAGTTTTCTCCCTAGACCCCCCCCAACAGTCAACATAGCTAAGAGAATCAGATTCTGTTTCACTAACTTACAGATGTCTGGCAAGAGGTTAAATAGCTGAGTCTCGCTTTGTGCAGGTCACCAACTTGTTAACTCGTCATACTGTAAAGGGGTAGCTGGGAGGGGGACCAAACTGTGGGGATCCAAGGGTATGTGCAATGTACAACGTCATACATATACACACGTGGCAGCGCAGCCGCTACAGCTAAAGGTTAAAACCAGTTCTAAGAGGTGATCTCAGAGTTATTCATACAATCAAGGAGGAGAGAAAGAGGTCAGGGTGTTGTAGGTTCACACATGATACTTTGGGGGAAAAGCCCCCTTTTTTTTTTTCTCCTCAACATTTAACTAAAAACATTTTTTAAAACTACAGCTTGCTGCTGACCCAGCGTTTTCTCTTGTTTCCATGTGAGACATTATTATTACAGTATGTTTACAGTATCAGGTGTACAGTACAGTACATGAAAGGGTCTACACTCTACTGCACAGGCCTCTCCAGTGAACGGGGTTTGTCCACAACTGCGAACTTCTTGGTTCCTGCAAGATTGTAAATGTACAATAAACCGTACACGGTTCAGCAGTCACCATTTTTGTCCTTCAGGATTTTTTGTTTGTTTGTTTTAACCATTAAAAACATTATGAAACGTGGCATCCACTTGATGCAAGGACTGGGAAAGCCATTTTTATTTTTATTTTTGTTCCCCAAACTCACTGTAAACGACGGTAACTTTGGTTAAAATTTAAAAAGTCTTCTATGTAGGCAGAGCTTTGTCTTTTCAAATAGGGCAGGGTCCTGAAGGGGAGTAAAGTGAGGACGGAATAGAAAGATCGGGAGGAAGAAGGGGCGAGAAGGAGGAGGAAAGAGAACTAGGAGAGACTTTTTTCCCAAGGGAGAAGCTGGACAGCACAGGGTAAACTGGATTCTGAGGTGGTTTTGCATAAATAAAGGGCAACAGTCAGTTTCTAAGTTCTCCACACACGCACACGCACACAGGGAGGGAGGTGTCCCACGGCTGTCATGACTGGTCAATCAAAAACAGTACATCGCAAATGACTTGTGAAACCAATGAGTTCATCGACGGCGATACCGAGATGTCCAACAGCCGTGACTCGTACAGCGTGAACTCCGAGTGGCTCTCGTCCACCGTGGCCAGGGCCAGCAGCGCACGGGCAGCCCGTCGCCGCATCGTGTCCACACTAGTTGGCTCAAAGGGCGGGTTCTGCATGTGGAGCAGGCTGGCCTGGCTCTGCTGGAACCGTGTGGCAGCAAGGCTATCCTCCAGGAAGCCCAGGAGGTTGCCGATGCTGCCTTTCTGCGCTGCAATGGCACGGGCTGCCAGGCTGTCACCCTGTGCCAGGTTGGCTAGCAGTACTACAGCCATCTCCCGGCACACTGGGTCCTTTCGGTCACCGAGGGAGCGCACCATGGCGCTGTACAACTTCTCCAGGCGGCTGAAGGGGGGTGTGGCCAGGATCAGGTCCACATTGCTGTCCTGGATGCTGAGTTTGCTGAGGGTCTCCAAGACCAGTCTCTGGGGGGAGAGGACGGCGTTGGGGCCCAGGGTGGAGAACGGGTCCTGGGCTTCAGCTGAAGGGCAGACTGCCCAGTGTAGGAGTCCATCCAGGACAGGCAGGCAGATGCTCTCGGCATATGGGGAGAGGTCCACCTGCCCCGAAATGTTGGCGAGCGTGACCAAGGTGTTCTCCCGAAGCATCTCCAAGCAGTCCCACCAGCACTCCACTTTGCTGCAGCTCACCCCTTGGTCCTGCTCCTCCTCCTTCTCGTAAGTCAGTGGCGCCTGCTTCTGTTCTGGGTGCTTGTGGTGCAGAAGGATGAGCTTGCCCAGGGTCAGCAGCAGCCCCAGGTGTTTGGACATCTCAGAGTCGTTGCCTGGCACAAATGACAGACTTCGGATGGTATTGGAGACACAGATGCAGCGTCTGGCAAGGCAATCCTGCCAGTCCAGAAGGGTACACAGTGGGGTCTCATCTTTACTGTGGGGTTCATCCTCTAGGATCTTGATGTTCTGATGGCTCTGTGCTGGGCTGATGCCAAATGGGAACTTGCTGCTTTCCTTGGTGGCCTCTACACTCTTAGCTCCCTCCTCGGTCAACGTGCTAGACCGGGAGGACAACATGTCATCCACAGTGGCTGTGACCCGTTTTTCTGGAGGGCCATCGGTCGGGGGGCCCTCCTGCTCTGTTGTCCCTGGTGTACCCTCTACTGCTGTGACATACTTCCAAGTGACTGGTGGGCAGGGTACATGAGGCCGGGAAGGCAGCAGCTCTGTTTTGCTCTCAAAGTGGGTCTGGGGGCTTCCCTGGTGGCGCAGTGGTTAAGAATCTGCCTGCCAATGCAGGGGACACGGGTTCGAGCCCTGGTCTGGGAAGATCCCACATGCCGTGGAGCAACTAAGCCCGTGAGCCACAACTACTGAGCCTGCGCGTCTGGAGCCTGTGCTCCGCAACGGGAGAGGCCGCAACAGTGAGAGGCCCACGCACCGCGATGAAGAGTGGCCCTGGCTCGCCACAACTGGAGAAAGCCCTCGCACAGAAACGAAGACCCAACACAGCCAAAAATAAATAAATACATAAATAAATAAATTTATATTAAAAAAAAAAGTGGATCTGGATATGCTCAGTCGTGTCCCCCGCCACCAATCCGCCGGTGCAGCAAGCCACTGTCAAACTCCTGCACGCGCCCACGCTGATCTGAGCAGTCCTCCACAAGCAGGTCATTCTTTTGCACCATCTTTACTGGAAGCCTGTCCAACTTACTAATCAGTTTCTCCTCACTCTTCTCTGAGGCGGCTTTGTCCTTGCCCACAAAGGCCATCTCCTCACCATTTTCAATTACTTCCTCCTCTCTTCCTCCTCTAGTTTAGGACCTAGAAGGTCTTCCTCCTCCTCCCCCTCCACAGGAGCTAGACTAGACGCTTTGCCGAATCTCCCAGGGTCCAGTAGTGTTCTCCGTCCTGGGTCATCCACCTCATGCTCCTTTAAAATGCCAAAGATCTCAATCGGGCAACGTCGGAAATATTCCACAAGGAGCTCTAGCAACCCTGGGAGCTGACTGAGGTTGAAAGTCATGATGCTGTAGTTGTCATACAGCAGGATGTTAATGGTGTCTAATGCCCACATGCTCTCTGCCAGCAGCCCAGACTTGCGGGACATCATTACCCGCCATGCCTCCGGGGTTCCGATGTCTTTCGTCGTGAGCCGCCTCCTCTGCTTCAGCATAGGCTGTGTGGCTTCAACAGAGCCAGGTGGGAAGGTGGTGTCCCGTCAACTCATAGGGGGCTGCACAGGGGCAGGTGCTATGTGTGAGGCAGGTACTGGGGGACCTGGCTTCTGCATCTTCATCCCAGAGTGCAGGAATGGAGACTTGCTAGGAGACGTGCGGTTCTCCATTGGCCGGGGCAGGGGAGCAGGGCTGGGTACCTGAGGAATGTGATTCTGCATGCTTGGTGGGAGCTGGTAGTTGGATGGAGGGGGCCTTGTCATGGGGAGCACGGGGGCAGAAGGACCATATGGGGGCTGGCGTGTGCCATGGGAAGGCCATGGGCCTTCATGGTTGGCTCTCTGATCCGTGTGCAGCATTTCATCTGTTCGGTTCACGCACTGATAGGCAGTGCCTTGCGGGGCAGAGCCCGTGCTCTGCCTGTTGGCATAATTGTGAACAAGTGTTTTTTAAAGTTCATTTCTCAAAGGTCAAAAATAATTTGTTGTGTGTCAGTCTAGTTTGGAGAGATGAGAAAGGTGCTTTGTTCTTCTTTTAAATGTGACCTCATAGACACATACACACAGAATTACAAAAGCTTCTTAGGCAAAAATATATGGTCTAGGTCCACAGACTCTTACCTGAGAGCCTATGGGGGCAGATACGTTTTGGAATTCAGGATTTGGGGGATTCTAGGAAGACAATACTGTACACAGATTACATATTACAGAACACCTTAAGCAGGGTCCCAGGTCAGCATTCCATAATCAAACATTAATGTCTCTGCAGCAAAATGTATGATTGTTCATACTGAGTAGATAAATAATGACTATAAAAAGCCTCATGCCAGTTCAGGTCAGACGTTACTGCCAAATGAGTTCAATTCAGGTCGCATTTACTCTCAAGTGAGTTATGGAAAAAACTCTATCTTCAGAGCTTTCTAGATTTGGGAATTGAGAGTGAGAAATTGTGGACCTGTATTATGAAATATTCCTTCGTAGAATGTCATCTACTCTTTAGGGAAGGCAATGAAACATATTTAAACCTACCAAATATGTTAAATCAATTAATTTACAAATAATATTATTCAATAAATACTTGTTCAATGAGGAATAAACACAGTTATTTAAACAGTGACAATTACAGGGAGATTTGATATAATAGGCTACATCCTGTTAGCAGACATTAAGAATGGCCGAAGGCTTGGGGACTTCCCTGGTGGTCCAGCGGTTAACACCCCACACTCCCAATGCTGGGGGCTTGGGTTTGATCCCCAGTCAGGGAACTAGATCCCACATGCACGGCGCAACTAAGACCCAGCACAGCCAAATAAATAAATAAATGCATATTTAAGAAAAATAAAAGAACAGCCAAAGGCTCGATAGTGATTGGTGGGCAACTTATTTGCAAACAATCAACAAGAGCCAATATGTTATACAGCCAACCCACTGCTTGTTAGCGGCAACATATCAGCTATGAAAATATCCTTGATTAATTCAAGGCTGGGGCTTCCCTGGTGGCGCAGTGGTTGAGAATCTGCCTGCCAATGCAGGGGACACGGGTTCGAGCCCTGGTCTGGGAAGATCCCACATGCCGCGGAGCAACTAGGCCCGTGAGCCACAACTACTGAGCCTGCGCGTCTGGAGCCTGTGCTCCGCAACAAGAGAGGCCGCGATAGTGAGAGGCCCGCGCACCGCAATGAAGAGTGGCCCCCACTTGCTGCAACTAGAGAAAGCCCTCGCACAGAAATGAAGACCCAACACAGCCATAAATAAATAAATAAATAAATAAATAAATAAATAAATAAATAAATAAAAATTGAAAAAAAAAATTCAAGGCTGATTTCAAAGAATCTCAGGATTGGAATCACTTTAAAATCACTGTAGTCCAACCACCTCTTAGAGCAAAGAATCTTCTTATCCTTAGGTCAACAACCCCTTAAAGTTACAAAAGAAAAAAAGAAAAGGGAAAAAAGGTTATGATCTTCACCCCAGAAAGATGCACATACATGATAAGTGTCACAATCATTTCCAACGGATCTACTGACCCCGAGTTCAGAATTCCTGCCTAGATGCTTGCCATATTCGAAAAGAAAGCTAATGTTTTATAATTTCACAGCAATCTTAGTACCCTGGAGAGCTTCTATATTTTAAGTTGCTCATAAATTGACTGTGGTCATATGTTTCAATGGCTTCTGTGACATTTATCTCAACTTATGATTTTCTATGCAATATTTATAAGATAAGTATTTTTGAACTCACTGTGACCCTTTGTCTTTACCATAAAGGTTGAAAAGAGGAAACCTAATGACATTTTTTGGCTTTTCTTTTTGTATTTTTACATCGCACATCACACACAACTCAGACGGGGGAAAGAAAGAAAAAGAAATCCTCTAAGGAAAAAACATAACGTTTCCTGCTAACAATTTATCAAGCAACAATTTTCAATTTGACATTAACTGGAATAGGAAATGATGGAGTAAATTTTCTAAGTGTGGCGCTGTCACGGGAGAAAAGACTTATATTAGTCTCTGGCATCAAATCATGATTTAGATTTGTCAGTATTAGGCACACCATTTCCTTTCTTTGACATTTTTAGGCGTCTGATAGGAGAGGATTCTGCGTGTGCTGCAGTAGAAACTTCCTTCTATGCACTTATCCGAACGGTTCATCAAGAGCATCCTTCTCAATCTAAACATCTCAAAGAGACTGGCTCACCAACACCAGCACCTTGGCACACCTGAAGAAGGAGTACCTGAACTCCACAATCACATCAAAAAGACTGATTTCTCTTTGTGTAAGAAATTAAGAGAGCAATGGTTCCTGCTAGGCGTGGACAGAAAAACTGTCCTGCAGCCTCTTTCCAGTTAGTCTGGTGAAACTGAACATAAACTGTCCTAAGGGCAAGCTGGAGCCCAGCTGAAATCTCACCCTGTTACTAGGCATCTTCCAATAGCTTGCTGCACTGTCCTCATGTCCATAAAAGGACTATGCAAGGAAAAGACCAGGCAGGTCAACAAAATCACGGCCAAGTCAGATGATGGGCTCCTTACCCTTCCTGCATGTCGTCTCGTCATCAGGCTCAGCCCAGGGCCCAGGGAAAGTGATGGAGAGCAATCCTTAGGTCAAGTGGCCAAGGGATGTGAACGGTTTCCCTTCCCATTGTTGCCCTTGAGGACCACTTCTTTGCCTCTCCCTGTAGGAGAAAAACTCTCAGTCATAATAATTCATGTGTTTGGCTTGTTCCTTTGCTACCATTCAGTGTCAAAGATATACCATGAATATTACAAAAGACAAAATCTGATGGGATCTTGAAAGCTTTATGCTAAGTGAGAATCAGACACAAAAGCCATATGTTACATTATTCCATTTATATGAAATGTCCAGAATAGGCCAATCTATAAAGACAGCATGTGGATAAATGGTCACCAGAGGCCGGGGTAGGGGGTCATGGAGAATGTTTAATGGGTGCACCATTCCCTTTGGGTGATGAAAATGTTCTGAAATTGGAAAGGAATGATGATTGCCCCTTTTTACATGTACTAAATGCCACTGAATTGTGAGCTTTCAAATGGTTAAAATGGTGAATTTTACGGTATTTGTTTTTTACCACAATAAAAAGAAATGTGATAGGGTCCTTTTCTACTAAGCTTGCATTTTTATTTCTGTAGACAAAAACATATAAGACAAAAATTGGAGAAAACATTTCAACAAAAGACAGAAGGGGAGAAAATTTATTCTAGCTTCGAAAATAGTTCAATTTGTTTTTATCAAAGTTGAAAGCAAGCAAGGGAGAATCTCAGTCTTCATGAGCCAACGCAATTCTTTCATCTTACAGCTAAGAAGTGAAGGCTTTCATGGTAACCTTGTCTTGAGAGCAGACGTCCAGATTTGAATCTGGTTCTGCCAGATTCTGGCCTACCACTAGTCTACATTACTGCCTGTGTGACTTGAATGCATTTACTCACTCTCTCTGAATCTCAGTTTCCACATCAATAAAATGGGCCTGGAAGTCCGCAAAAGGTCACCAGACCTCTTGTTGATAACAGCAAAGCTAAATTTATCAGAACCTGGTGCAGTAAGGGAGAATGCCGTCTTGACAAAATCTTCATTTCTCAGAGGAGAAAGTCAGAATGGATATTTATAGGGTTTTAGGATCTGGTCTCAAGTGACTTACAGCAGGTCTTTCAAGGTGGAGCTGACTGAGATTGGGCAGATTTCGTAGCATCATAGGATCAGTGGAAACAGCAGGGCGAGGGGGTCTTGACTAACTAACTGTTGTTTGAATAGCCGGCTGTTTACCTGTTGCTTTGGATAAACTGATCTGCAGGAATTTCCTGAGGCAAACTGTGCAATTATTATTGGTTTACAATCTTATCGTTCCTGAGGGAAGGGTTCCTGGAACAAACAAGCAAGTCATGTTGACATGGGTAGTCTCAGTTCCAGGCCCTAAGAGTTCTGTCACGTGTGATGTAGGGGGCCTCAGAGGTGCTATGGTTATATGTCAAGCGCATAACCATTGCCTACACCCAACAAATCCTTTATTTTCTCCCAAAATCTCACCACCATTCCCACTAAACACTTGCTCCTAGATGGTGAATCTCAGCCAGAACTAGAACCAAGTCTTCTGCCTTGCTTTCTAGAACCCTTTCCATGATTGGGTTGGGTTCCACTTCTCCTGGCATAGGCAAATGAATTCAGCCACAGTAAAAAGCCCCAAGTATTTTTGCCACACTGAATGAAGAAGCAGCAGAGCAGAATGGTTGTGATGCCAGCAGACCTGGGTCTTAGGTTTTCTGTCACTGGATCTGACCTTAGGCCAATTATTTGCCTCTTCAAGCCTCACTTCCTCATCTAGAAAACAAGGATGGCCATCCTTAGCACTCAGTACATACTCACCTAATCTTTTAAATTAATAAATCCATGCTCCCAAATTCTAATTTCAATTCCTTCTCTCAGGTTTGACAAAGATGAATTTTTGTTTTGTTTTGCACTTGTTCCTTATCTTCAGAGAGGACCCTGGGTGTGGCTCTCGGGATGCTGAGAAAGCAGCCTTTCCAATGGCACCCGGAGCTTTCCTGCTCAGAGGAAGGACATAAAATCCCCTGGGACATGAGGGACCCACAGAGTTTAAACCAAAAAGGTTCACATTATTTACATAGGCAGCCCCAAAGTCTGATCATCTGAACCTCATCAAGCCTAAATTCTCTGTCTGACTACTTGCCTTTTCTCTTAATCCTATGACTTCCAACATCCTTCATGGGCAGAGCCGTTGACATTTTTAGCTACTCCCTTTCAACCTGATTTACTGCCTAGGGCTCAAGTACAACAGTTTTTGTTTCAGTATTTATTTATATAAGCTAGCAGTTTGTCTGACCTGTAGAATTACCCACATCTATATGGCAGGTTAAATCTATGACAGGAGAGTATTGCAAATAATTCCTATTCTGGACACTTCCAACGGAAGCATCAGAAAAAAAGGCCCCCAAACTAGGTATAGGGACCTGCATGGGTTCTAACACCCTCTGCTCCCAGTAAGTTTGGGGGAATCATTTTATATCTCTTCACCACAATGTTGAATTTGAAAAAGGCTGCTGGTTGAACAGGGTAACAGCTAAGATCTTTTCCTAGCTCCAATGAGCTGTTAACTACCTACTTTTAACCAAGGGTGTTTTCCTGAAAGTTCACACTCTCCTAGAAGGCAAACCCAGTAACTCTCTAATGGGTTTTTTAAGAGATCAAAATTAACGGGTTAATTTATATTTTTCTGTCCAGAAACATTTTTTGCACTCCAACTAGAAGCCAGGTACCATCTTAGGTAATGGAAACACACCGTTGCCAATCCTGGCCCCCAAGGAGCTCACAGCCTGGTGGAGGAAGCAGCCAATGCAAGTCCCTAATTGAATTACGCAAGGTTTACCATGAGACCGCCAAAAAGGGAACAGATTCTAAAACAGGCTTGGATAATTAAGAAGAGCATCTCCTACAAAGTATCAAGTGAGCTGGAACTTGGTTGATTTTGTAGTTTTTGCCAAGATGAAAAGGGCATTCCAAGCAAAGGAGAGAACTTTCCAAAGGCAGGGAGGCAAGAAAGAATAGGCTGGATTCCGAAGACAGCAAGAACATATGCATGGCTGGAGTGTAAGTCTGCCAAGGCTAGTGCAGGGGGAAAAGACTCCCGATAAACAGGAAAAGGCTAGACCGGGAAGGAGTTTATATAGATCTTACCAGGAATTTTGGAGTTCATTCTGAAGGACAAAGAGAGTCATGGAAGGTTTTAAGTAAATGAATTCTCGAGTCAGGTTTGAGTTCCATCGCATGTACTTGACAAAAACAGGAGGGGTGGACAGGTGAGTAGGACTGGAAAAGGGGAGATGGGTTAAGTGAGTCAAGACGATGTGAGAAAGCCAAAAATCACAGAAAGGAAGGCAAGACCAGTAGCAGGTCTTGTTGGGGGTTGGGGTGGGGGAAGTTCAAGGAAACAGAGTCAGATGTGTGGTTGGAGGTTCTTGAGTTTGACATGGACACGCAGGGTGAGAAGTCCACCAAGCAGCTGAGAAAAGAGATTTGGGTTTCAGGGTATGGCATGATGCAGAGATGTAGGAATTGTTGGCACACCTCTGAAAAGAAGTTAAAAGTGAAAACTTTCTAATACTACTAACAAAAATACAACAAAACAAGTAAGAAAATAATGGTAGGGAAGGGACAAATAATGTCTACAGTTTTCCTTAGACTTATTTCTTATATCTTCACAGATAAACATTTCTTCTTTATAGCCAATTCCAACATTATATAATAACAGGTAAGAAAAGTATAGGTTCTAGAATTTTTAAATATATATACATATGCATGCAAATGTGTGTTTTGCATTTGTGTGTGTGTGTCCTTCCTCATTCTGGGAAAAGATGGTACATCAGCTTCAAGCCAGGTGAGTTGCCCAAGAATAGCTAGGAAAAAGTTATATTCGCTTCTTTATATTTTAGTTTGTTGTCCAATGTATGCAAGACTTTCCCCTCCATCATTGAAAGAATGTGTTTGGCCCTGAGGACTTGGTATCAGGCAGACAACATATTTCTTACTTTAGAAGTGGCACTGTTAGAATAAAGAGCCTGAGAACCGGAACTGTTGCCAGAAATAGCCGGGTCAATTCACCCACTTCCAAGAAGGTCACCCCTTCAGAACAGGGTGCAGGCAGACTGAAGCAGAGTCTTGGCATTGCCACTGCTGCATCAGTCGGTTGCAAAACTTATGGCTCTTAGTTCCCTTGATTGAGAGCACTGGTGTTGACTGGGTATTTTCTGTTCCTCTTATACGGTTTTTCCAGCTGTGTCAAAATAATCACTGTTATCAGGTGACCCTCCCTAAGAAGTCAGTCTTCCTTCTGTTTTAACAGCTACCTGTTGAGAGTCTTATTTTTAATGAACAATTATAACCCAAGAGCTGTCATCTGTCAGGTTTTAAATGTTTGTTAAAAATAGGAGTCCCAGACGTGTAGTCATTAGACAACAGAAAACCATAAACAATAGGAAAACCTAGTGACAGCAAGAGATGTTAATTATCTGAATTCATTACTACACCTCAGTTGGGGAAGAGAGGGCCACAGTCAGAGGCAAATCATAAGGAAAGGGAGTGTTATGGCCCTTAACAGAAGCAGTTCTACTGGCCCACAAGAAACTACATCCCTGTCACAAGAAACTACAACCCTGTGTACATCCTGGTCATATTAATAACTATAGCTATGCATTGGGGGAGAGGGGTCTGTCTTAGAGTAGGAATTGGAAAAATAGGGTAATGGCTCAGGAACAATGCATAACTTGGGAAAATGCTTTGAAATGATAGCTAATTTTTTTTTTAGTGTTTCTTATTTTACTTAGCACTACACTACATGCTCTTATGGGTCACATCGCTCAATCTGAGAGAACACTGTGAGACAAGTCCTGTATCAGCACATTTTCCTGATGAAGAAACTGAGGCTTGGTGGGGCGACTGACCTGCTTAAGATTCCAGAGCTGGGAAGTGGCTGTCAGAGCTCTGGGGACCCAAGCACTTTTCTCCAGAGCCCACCTTCTCTTCCTCACATGACTGTTCTACCTAGGACACCAAAATGCCCTTTTATGGATACTGAAATGGGCACTCCGCCTCCCCAGGCCCCTCCCACTGGGCTCTCTGATTCACGCCATGATTTGTCTGGTGGGTGGCAGCTTGGGTTTCAGGCAAGAGAGCGACTCTCCAAACCCCAGCTTGAGTTGGGGAGCCAAGGTTGGGGTTTATTCCATGGCCTCCTTCTCCCTAACTCCACATGGTACCACGATGTCCTGGGTAATCGCAGGTACTCAAGACGTCCAAAGGTGCAAGATCCAAGGACACATCTGCACTTGTTGATTAAAGATCATGTTTTTTAATATTAGTAGCTTCTTTTATTTCACCCCATTTCCTTTTTCAGGCCATGACTTTTTTCTGTTCTCGTGCATGATGGAATATGTGCTTTTCTTTCTGAGCGTACCCTACCGAACTCACGTTCATGGTCTTATCCCCCGCAGTATTTTCCCACCATTTCCCCTGATTTATGAAAATTCAAACTTCCACATCCACAGAATCCTAGGATGGAGTAGACTATTGAATTCAATTGAGCAGAAGACCTTTAAATAGCAGTCCCTAGTACATTGCATTACACATCATTAACAACCACTGCGGGGGCAGGGCGGGTTATGGAGGGCAATAAAGTCCTGGCTAATTGACAATCAGAAATTAATACAAAGCATCTCGGAAATGCAAATTGTTAAATGTTTACTGAAGCCTATCTATATGCCTGGGCTGAATACTAACATCCAAAACCTTTCCAAAGAACTAACCTTCTGATTGCACTCAGAAGAATAATTAGAGGAAAATGTGATGAGTCATCAAGTGTTAAAGTGTGCAGAAGGTGATTCAATTGATCAAAGTCTATTGTATAATCACATTTCAGATACACATCTACAATATAAAACGAGCTACCATTTTCTTGGTTAAAACTCAAACAAAAGTCCACAATTTTCTATGGGAAGCTATGACATCAGGCTAAAGACATCAGTCAGCATTTTCTTCCTGGCATTTAGGTTTTCCTCTTATTTGAACCTCATTTTAATATCCTTGAATTATTCAATAAGAAATGCAGTCACTATAGCCACAACAGGGCTTTTTGTTGCAAATCAAAATTATTTTCTCATTACCTACTTGCCCCTTAGATGTAATTTTGAAAATGTATTCTCTAGGACAATACTTTTCTTACGATTTTACTTTTGGAATCCAAATAACGATGACCCCCTCCCCCTCCATCCCCTGAAATTCATCTGCTGGGAACCCTGATGCCACAGAAAGGATTCTCAAGCTCTGCTAGAGAAAATACTTGATAAACTTTACAGCCAACATCAGACTTTAAAGAAGAGAAGACAAGCACGGCTGGGAGAGGACCATACACAGAGGCCTTCTAAATTCCTTTTTCAGTTTGTAGTGCTGCAGATAAGTTTTTCCATGAAGCAGTCCAACCCCTGTTGCTGCAAGACCTGTTTTTTTTTTTTTTTTTTAATAAGTCGGTAAACTAACTGGAACTTCTGTCAAGTCTGGTCACTCTGTATAAATGGGTGCAAATATAACTTGATGTGTTAATTTCTTTCTAGAAAACAATTTATGTTCATAGAATCATGGGATCCCAGAGTTGAAAGGACCTTAACAGTCATCCAGTCTAAACACCAATCTCATGTTGGAATTGTTCACCTCTAAAGTCTGTTTTCCAGAGCAGCTGAGCTGAAGTCCCAGAGTCAGATGTTTTTCACGTCCCTGTCCCATAAGGGCAGTGGAATGTGAACATCGTCTCACTGGTGATTATTTCCCTGGGTGGTGTGGATAGATTCTAAGGAATAGGTTTAAAATGGATTGCTAATTGGTTGAACTAGAAATCGATTTTTTTGCTCACCCCTATGGCTAAGGTATTCCTCTGTATTTCTATTTTTCTTTTCTCTGTAGTAATGTCTATACTTCTGAAAATTCCAGCATATTTGCCGTTTTTTTATAAATCTCCCCTAAATATATGCAGATTTGAAAAATCCTTCTACCAGTCACCCATGAAACAGGATGAGGAGTTTCCAAACTGAAGGCCTAGAAAACCGACCAGAACAGAATAAAAACGTGACCTGGCAGAGGTACAACAGGATGAAAAGCCAATGGCAGTAGCTGAGAGAATGTCCTAGTGGACACATGCTCAGAAAACAAAGGCAGCTAAATCAAGTGGATTGTGGGGAGTAGGAGACCAGAGTGCCTGAAAACCATTTGGTATAGGGTCTTGCCAGACAGGAAGCTCTCACCTGCCCAGTGACAAAGAGAATTAAGAGAGTCCTGGCTTCAGCTATAGACAGGAGCAGGAGAAAGAAATCTGATGTTAGAATAAAGGCCTGATTAGCAAGTTCAACTGAATAAAGATAAATTGACTAAATGGGGTAGAATCTTACTTATAATTACCTTGATGTGTTTCGCCTATATTCCCAAACCTTATATGGTAGTGCAGTAAAAAAAATTTTTTAGGCCAGACCTACATCGTGGGCCGCGCCGTGCGGAAGCTCCAGGCGCAGTGCCAGTTCCTGTCAGATGGGTATGTGGCCCACTTGGGCCAACTGGAGGCCAGCTCCCACCCTCATGCCCCCGTGGGACCCTCGAGGGCCGCCCTGGCCAAGAGCAGCTATGGCGGGGCTGCCCCTGTGGACTTCCTCCGAAAACAGAGCCAGCTGCTTCGCTCGAGGGGCCCCAGCCAGGCAGAGCGGGAGGGCCCAGGGACGCCGCCCACCACCCTGGCGCGAGGCAAGGCCCGAAGCATCAGCCTCAAGCTAGACAGCGAAGAGTGAGGCCCAAACTGTGGCTGGACTTGGGTTATTTACTCACACACTTGAGAGGCCCAAGTGGCCACATGTGGAAGGCTGGGCCCCCAGCCCCACATCCTGCACCTCTGTTTGCCCCTCGGTGTTAGTTCCCTTTCACGTTGGGAGACCCAGCCCTGGGGGTGGGAGGAGGGAGCAGCAAGGGCCCAGAGGCTTTTCCAGTGTGTGTAAATCCATGAAAATAAACACCACCTGCATACCACCTGATTGCCCACCTGCTTGGCATCACAGGGCAGCCCAGCCCACAGTTGCCGGTTCAAGAGAGATGCTGAAGGGCAAAGAGGGGCCAGGATGTGCCCAGGGTCACGCAACGGGTCAGAGGCCAGGGCCAGGATTGGGGCCTGGAGAGTCAGCCCACCCCCGCCCTCCCCTCACCACCTGGGCTGGCCTTTCAGTTCCCAGGGGCCCACACTTGGCTTCTCACTGGAACCTCTGCCTGCATTAGCTGAGGCCATGGGATCGGAGGGGAGAGGGCTGCACTGGGAGCCCACCTCACCCGGACACTAGGCCTCCTGGCTTGCACTTGCTTCGTCTCCCCCTTAAGACTGAAAGCTCCCAGGCACCTTAGCCCTAGCAAAAAAAAAAAAAAAAAAAAAATTTTTTACTACGAACTGTTATGTTGATTATGCCAACAAACACATGGATAGGGGATTCCAGGAAGGAGAAAGGGGTACAAGAGCAATGAAAGGGAAAACTGGGTCCATGGAGGTGCAAACAACAGAAAGTGCTGTTACTGACAGCAGCCCTGGAGGGTTCTTTTTGGGGGAGTCAGACTCATTCTCATCCAAGAATGAAACAGAAGGGCCTTATACAAAGGGTCAGATTTGATTTTTCTATCATTAGATTTTATGTTTGCTTCCCTCCCCAAAACAGCTGCTTCATTTATGGTTGGCAAATCCATAATAGAGTTTGACTGAACTCAACTGGGCTTTTTCCATTGCCTTAAAATTTAACATTTTATTAAACAGGAGGATAAAGAAAATGGAAAAGTAAAGATAATTGGCAACAGATATCTATTTGGCACTAGCTACTAGAATTTATTAATATTAACACTGGGCCATGTTTCAAGAGCTTTTAAAAAAATAAATAAATAAAATAAAGTTGAAGCCCCTTGATTTCCAGCCCAGCACCATTTCCCCCTCTCCCTCCCCAGAGGCAACTTCTATCATGAATTTAATACGCATCTTTTCCCAAGATTTTGTGCCTATACCATGCATAGATACATCATAGAATATTGTCTTGTTACTTTTTAAATGTTATAGACATTATATTATTGGTATTAATCTACAACCTGTTATTTTCCAGCCAATCTGTTTTGAGATCCAGCATTCTACATGTTACAGAGTCCCAGTGACCACTAGTTTAGAGAACTATTTTTTTTTAAAAAAGAAAAGAAAAAAGAATGATTCCCATATGCAAATGTTCCTATTAGATAATGAAAGATTAAAGTGATGATTATTATGGACAAAAGACATTAAAAGCACTTAATTGATCTTCAAGTGTATCATGAGGGTCTCTGATCTATCAAATTAAAAAGCACAACATTTTGAAAAATTACAATGAGTGCTAATCAAACTAGATACTTTTTAAATTTCATGGAACTATTTTATTCAAATGAAAGTGCTTTGAAGATGAAAAGTGCATGTTTTTCCTCCCAGAATTAAATCATTTCATCCCTTGTCCCACAAATTTTATTAAAATGGGAAAAAGTAAATACGTTCTTCCCTTTTTATGAAGTTTCAGTTTACTTATGTTAGGGCTTGCTTCCATTTTCTATCCTTATTTCTTGTCACAGTTTGTAATTTCCCTACACTGATAGATATTCTTTATCTACCCCTTAAATTATGCAGAGTAGTGGTCTGGAGGGAGGGCTCATGAACCTTATTTTTCTTGTGGTTTTCTCTCATTATTTCATTGCAAGGCAATATTTTTTAAAAGACTTCATGCTAGCGAATGGCAATTGACATACAGAGCATAACAACTTTTTGGAGTCTGAAGGTCTGTGATGTAAATACCCAAGTTTGTTTTTAAAAGGTTTTCATAATCCATTGTATAAATACTTACATAATTTCCAAAACATGTTCTTTGAAGCCACAATCTTTCCAGCATTATTATCTGTTAGTAACTAGTAAATGTGGGATCTGCAAGCTTGAATTCCAGTGTGTCACTTTATCATTTTCAAATTTCATGGGAGTTGGAACTCAGAGGACAGACTTACCCCTTCTTGCTTCAAGAAAACATCTTCAGCGTGTCATCCACTTTGGAGGGAAGAAGACGCCTGAGTTTTGATAAACTGATACCAGAGGGATACCAGAGGGAACTGAAATAGAATAAATATTTGTAGGCATTTAAACTCATCCTTCTAGGTAACATTCTGCAGTTCCTTCTATGATCCACTTTTTATTTTGCCCACAAACTTCTGACCAAGGCCATGGGGGTTTCAGTGGAAGTCAGCAAAGACAACACTCTGCCTGTTGGAAATCCAAAGGGTTATGTCCTATGTATAAGAGGTTTCACGTGGGCTTAATCTACCCTGGCTGGGGGTAGAGCCGCTTAAAGAGAGAGGGAGAGGTCTGATCACAGTTTCAGTTGAATTTTGCTGACCTTTGGCTTTCTGGGGAAAACACCTTGCTGGGCTATAGAGCACAGGCCTACAAGACTTGTAGTTGCTCAGCCATGAGACCAAAGAAAGAACCCACAGAAAGTGACAGAGATCAATCATTTATTGGACAGGGGATCTTACACAAAGCGTCCTGGAGCGACACCCCACCATGCGCAGCAGACAACGGGCAGGACATGGCAGCAGTCTTTACTACAGTGAGGGGGTGGGGGGAGAAGGCGGCTCCCATTTATAGGGGAATTGACGTCAGGTGGACTCATCAGTTACCGGGACTAATTAAGCCCTATAATTAAGAGCATTGGATAGTCATGTGAGTGAAGCAGGGACTGGTCAAGCAGGGGACGGACAGAGAGCAAGAGAACAGCCATCTTGAGTGGCCTGACCATGCACACCTGAACACAACCTTGTGGGTGTTTCCAGCCTCAGATGCCCACCTGTGGCTGAAACCAAAGAACAAGGATAGCCAGAGACCCTTTGGACCAAGCCCTCTGCTAGGCCTTGACTGGACCTTTTACCTGGCGCTCTATAAGTTTCACCCAAGAAGAATCCTTTTGGATTTTTTGCTTCAACAACCTAGGTCACTGGTTTGTATCTTCTAGACTTTCCAGTACGACAGAAGTCTTGACCTTTGTGGACTTTCATTTTTTACTGTATTGAAATTATTTTTTAGTACATTATCTTTTATTATAGCTTCTCTTATTGCAGTTTGTTTTACTGATATTTTCTTTGCATTTTCATCTTTAAGAAAATAAATGGAGAACAGTAAGGATAAGGGGAAGACTTTCCAACATGGGGGGCCAGACGCCAATTATCCCCCAGTGAGCTCTGCCTCACTCAGCCCTTCCCTGCCTGTCAGTGCATCTCTCATTTCAGCTCCAGATGGTCCCCTTGACCTTGAAGACAGCTTTCTGGGAGAACTTTTTAGTCTTACACCTAAAATCATTATTCTTGGCAGCTCAGTGTGGGTACAGGCGAAAATATTCTCTCTGGGGAACTGTAACCCCAGCCCTAAAGTTGGCTTAGCGGGGCTGGAAACACACACTCTTATCTCAAGATGAGTACATTTACCAATTAAAATTCTTGATTTCTCATCTGCATAACTTTCTCTCACTGAGGTGATTAAGAGGAATGCTGGATATTCTCCTTCTGTCCCTCTAGATCCACTTTCCACTGCATCTCCCAGCCAAATCTGGCCTTTTATAAAACCCCAATATAAGCAAAAGTATATCCTTAAACCGGAAAAGAACCAGGCCGTCCATTGCTTTGATACCATCATCATCATCATCATCACCATCATCATCATCATCGTCATCGTGAAACACTTATTAGACACTTGCTCAGGACCCCCTCTAACAACATGTGAATACAGGACATGCATATATTTGCACAGAACGGAAAAATAAATAGGTTTAAGGAAAATGATATGGGAAGTGTCTGCTCAACCATGCAGGCAATAAATACTGCAGGAGTTCAGGAAAGAGAGAGAAGATACAGCCTGTGATATTTTAAAAAATGATCTCGGGCTTCCCTGGAGGCGCAGTGGTTGAGAATCTGCCTGCCAATGCAGGGGACACGGGTTCGAGCCCTGGTCTGGGAAGATCCCACATGCCGCGGAGCAACTGGGCCCGTGAGCCACAATTACTGAGCCTGCGCGTCTGGAGCCTGTGCTCCGCAACAAGAGAGGCCGCGATAGTGAGAGGCCCACGCACCGCGATGAAGAGTGGCCCCCGCTTGCCACAACTGGAGAAAGCCCTCGCACAGAAATGAAGACCCGACACAGCCATAAATAAATAAATTTTTTTAAAAAATACATTCTATCATGAAGACCGTGACGTGAATTCTATTAAAAAAAAAAAAAAAAGTAACCAAAGTGCATCTTAGCATCTGCTTTCCGGAGTACACTGGTAAGATACTTTAAAAAAAAAAAAAATGATCTCAGTAAAGAGGTGGGACTTGGGAAATACAGTATTGAGATTATGAGAGAGAAGGGCATTCTTTCTTCCAAGGAGAAATGTGTGAACAGAGACATAAAAGAAAAACAGAAAGGAGCCAGACCTGCCTGAGGCCAGTTAATGGGCCAGAGCTTGGTACGGTAGGTTTGTTTTACCTGTAGGACAGGGACTACCTCTTTCCTATGTGTGCCACGTACTGTGCAGGCCATTTGGTGTACCTGGGGAATGTTACAGCACAATGTCTGGGCCTTTGCTATGGAAACAACATTTTGCTGTTTGTGTTCTACTTAGTTTACTAAGAATAGTATGAGTTTTCAGCTTAGAAAAGATTGAGAACTGTATTTGTTTTAGCTTACTTAATTCTCTTAACCCTGGCACATCTTTTCATGCTTTAAAATTAATACATAGAGTAGAATGTATGAATTACATGGAGGAAATTGATAGTCCTCCATGTAATTTTTAGTAGATAGTCCTGCGAGTTTTGACAAACACATGCAGCCAGGTAACCACAACGACAATCAAGATATCAAAGAGTTCCATCACCCAAAAAAATTTCCCTGGGTCCTTTGTAGGCAACCCTCTTGCTCACCTCCAGCTTCTGGTGACCACAATCTATTTTCTGTCCCTACAATTTTGCCTTTCCCAGGATGTCTATAAATGGAATCACACATTCTGTTGCTTCTTTCATTTAACATAATGTATTTGTGATTCACCCATGTTGCTGTATATATCAGTAGTTCGTTATTTTTGTTGCTGAGTAGTATTCCGCTGTATAGATGTTCCAGAGTGTTTATCCATACAGAAGTTGAAGGACATTCAAGTTGTTTGGCAATTACAAATAAAGCTGCTATCAACATTTACATACAGGTTTTTGTGTGAATGTAAGTTTTCACTTTACTTGCATAAATACATCAGAGTGGGACCTCTGGCTCACATAATAAGTATATGTTTAGGTTTTTTTGTTGTCATTAAGCAAAGCCTCATAGGAACATTGAGTGTGTAGGTAAAAAAATCTGAAAAGTACAGGTTCACAAACTTATTTTCCCTTAACCTTTTCACATATATTTTTATATAATTTAACATTGTGTGGCGGGGAGGGGGGGCGGAAATAGCTAAAGAGCTCTTTTGCTCTCACCAGTAAAGTTACACAATAAGTGATACAAAAGCTTAGCATTTACTTCTCAATGTTTCTCTTTAGTTCTTCTCTAGTTTTTTTTTTTTAGTTTTATTAGTTTTTAGTATATTTAGTTTTATAAGAAATGGTCAGGGGCTTCCCTGGTGTTGCAGTGGTTGAGAATCTGCCTGCCAATGCAGGAGACACAGGTTCAAGCCCTGGTCTGGGAGGATCCCACATGCCACAGAGCAACTAGGCCCGTGAGCCACAACTACTGAGCCTGCACGTCTGGAGCCTATGCTCCGCAACAAGAGAGGCCGCGATAGTGAGAGGCCCGTGCACCGCGATGAAGAGTGGCCCCCGCTTGCTGCAACTAGAGAAAGCCCTCGCACAGAAACGAAGACCCAACACAGCCAAAAATAAATTAATTAATTAATTAATTAAAAAAAAAAAGAAACCGTCAAACTGTTTTCCAAAGTGGTTGCACTATTTTGCATTCCCACTGGCTGTGTATAAGACTTCCAGTTTTCCTGCACCCTTGCCAGCACTTGGTATTGTCTTTTTTTTTTAAACATAGCCATTCTTATAGGTGTGGGGTGATACCTCACTGTAGCTTTAGTTTGCATTTCCCTAATGACTAATGATGCTGAGCAACAACACACTGGAAAGGTTTTAGTTCTACCACAACTATAAGTAACCACACCACTAGGCAGTGGTTCTCAACCGGGGGCAATTTTGTCACCCAGGGGACATTTGGCAACGTCTGGAGACGTTTTCAGTTGTCCCAACAGGGGATCTAGTAGCATTTACTGGGTAGAGGCCAGGGATGCTGCTAAACATCCTTCAATGCACAAGACAGTACCCACAACAAAGAGTCACCCATCCCCAAATGTCAATGGTGCCAAGGCTGAGAAACTCTGCACTAGCGTGTTGTCAGAAAGGTCCAAACATGGGCCACCCTGAAGATTAGGGGAGCTCTTCATGCTATATTACATTTACACTAATAAAAATGGACTTAGGAAACAATTTCCAGTAGATCTTAAACCCTTTTTCTTCAGTCTGCCCTAGGGTTCATAGCTTCATGCTCTCAGCTTGATACTTCCCATGATAAGTTCTCTCTCAAGTTTAGACGCACACTCTTGCTAACTTGCGTATTTGGCCTTCTTCTGACCTAAATAAATGTCAAATCATTGAGGTTTTCCTTTGCGTCTGAGTTCCTTTTAATGGTGAGACTCTGTATTATCAAACTCTAGCTCAGAGTAAGTTATGTTTGCATCATAAATCCTTGAAAATTGTTACAGTTTATTGCCAAAAGGCAAGCCACTTACTCTCTCTGCATCTCAGTTCCTCTGCTGTGAAATAAGAGAATCAGAGGGGCAGCTGACTGCCAAGGTCTCTTTAAGGCTCTCCTGTGCTTTGATTCCTATCGAGACTGTTGGGTGCTCCTGCCATTCAGCAGCACAATGAAATCATTCATGCACCATTTCTTGGCACCAAAGGTGTACGTATCTATTTAGGAACCCTTGCCTCCAGTCACCCCCTAACATTTTTTTAAATAATTAACAGGTAAACAAGACTATATGATTTGCCTAGCAAGAGTTTAACTTCCTTTGACGACTCGTTATAGATTCCAGTCATTTTTAGATTTGGGTTTTTACTTCAGGTCAGCAGTAGAGCCATTTCCAGTCCATGTTTGTGTGCCCTGAAGTTTATCTCAGAATGGGTGTAGGAAGAACAGGGAGGTGAGAATTCCCTGGCGGTCCAGTGGTTAGGACTGAGCGCTCTCACTGCCTGGGCCCTGGGTTCGATCCCTGGTCAGGGAACGAAGATCCTGCAAGCCGCTCAAGGTGCTCAGAGCAGCCAAAAAATATTTTTAAATAAAAGAAAAAAAAGAAAGAGCAGGGAGGCAGAAAGGCAAGAGATCACCTACCTGCTGTAGCCAAATACTGCTCTGAAATTTTTATCTCAACTTTCTTCCCACTAATGCAGAGCAATAACTTCATTCAACAAGTACATATGTGTGTCTACTCTGTTCTCAGCACTGTGCCAGAGACTTAGGTAGACACCAAAGAAGATCAAAATATGGCACATTTCCTTCAAGAATGTACCTTGACACAGGGAAGGACTAGACCATCACCCTCAAGTCATTAGCCAGCCATACAAAGCCAGGACTGTGAACTTCTTGGGGGTTTGTGCCCCTAGAACTGACACCTGCATGTAATAGGCACTAAGGAAACATTTTATTGATGAAGTAATAGAGCATCAAGCAGTGCTTCTCACATTATCTGCGGTAGAGGACCTTTTTCAAAATTTCCAGTCCATTGGTGGCCAATGCATTGGTAGAACACAATAAAAGTGTGCGTAGATGTCATAGCAATGCCAAATTGTTGTATACATTTCTAGAAGCTTTATCCTAATTTCTGTGGTTATCTCATTGTAGAGTAGTAAAATAACAAACACAAACGAAAACACCCACAGATCAGCACTGGTCCATGGACCACACTTCGTCAATAAGAGAAAAATAAAAAAGAGGCTACTTTGTGCCTAAAGTGATAAGGGTGCATGAACCCACAATTCACTCTGATTTCACCCACCAAGTCTGGGGCTTGATGCAAATAAGAAATTGAAATAATCAGAAAGACCTCAAACCCCACCCGGACTTGACTTTGTTTCCCAAACCCTCCTTCTCACAAATCTGTTTTCCGTTCAAGCATTGGATGGGGGAAGAAACCAAGAAGGAAAAGGAAGAAAGGCAGATGTGAGACTGGGTTGGCTCATCCAGAGTGATTGACAGAGGGTGTTCCCAGCGACCCTCCCAGGCTCTCCTCTTCAGCTCATTAGGTCACCTTGGGCTTCCCACACCTCCCTGGTGAGTCCCTGGGCGGCACCCATCACATAACATCATGGTCAGGCCCCGCTCTGAAGACATTCCAGCCACTGACCTACAACCTAATGGTTCTCTCATTAGTGTTTCTAGCTCACTGAAGCGCCCAGTCACGGCAATCAAAGACTCTTCTCCTCCCCTTCCATCCCACCCACGCCCCCTGCCAGCCACAGGTCACTGTAAGGTGGCCGTGACTTTCCTTCCCTCTCAGTCTGTCCAACTGCAAGCCAGCAACCCTGAGAGGAGTCTCCGTCTCCAGGGAGCAGCCCCGGGCACTCAGCTCCCTGTGGAAAGCATTTTATTTTAAGAACCAGAGCAAAGTGTCATGACCATAACTCTTCAATAACTCAGGATGAAACTTCACCCCCAAACAAAGTGCCTGCTGGAAAAAGGACAGGGAGAAGAATTCAGTATTCTTAGCTTGATGGCCAGCCAGGTTTGGATTAGGCCATCTCTGCTGAACTGCTGAGAAAAAATGACATGCTAAAATTCCTCTGTCTGCCTCAATACTTTTGTGGATGGTGCTGAATATTTTGCAGGATGTGGTAACAGAGAAACACTCTGCTAAGTGAGCCATTGTTGAAACTGTGCTCTTGAAAGAATAGGAAAAAGAGATACTCGCAGAATTTTCAGGTCCCTGATGCCGCGTTTAGGGTCATTGTACCAGCACTGCATTTTTTTTAATTACTCAGGAGGACAGGAAATTAATTTGACCCAGAAACCAAGTTGTCAGGTCGTATAGAGGAACCAAACTTCGTGCTTCCTGGCACTTTGACATAAAACTGAATAAACAATATTAAAGTTGAATGATATTATTTTGAGAAACAGTGACTGGAATTGCCTCTCAGCTGTTCTTTCCACCTCAGTCTCTTCCACCTTCAATCTTCCCTGCATATTACATTAATCTTCCTAAAATACTCCTCTCATATCCCTCCTTTAGTCATGAATCTACAATGGCAGCCAATAATGTATCTCAGAGTCACTACCTTGTAGAACAGAAGGAATCTCAGCCATTTCATCTGGACTCCTTATTTGCAAAGTGGTGAAGTGAGGGTCCAGAAAAGGTGACTGACTCATGGTTGCTCAGCTAGTAATTGACAGAAATAAGAAGCTAGAGCTCCAAATCCAAGGCCTGGTTGTATTTTTTCTTTTTTTTTTTTTTTTTTTTTTTGCCTTAATTCCTCTAACTTTCAAAGCACAATTCGACCCCACATTCCAAGAGAACATCATTTCTTGGCCTCGAGTCCCCAGCTCCACCTCACCACTGTGCACAGCCCTTCCCCTTTGTTTCTGCCAGACCTTCAGCCAGAAGGTCCCATCCCTCCTTCCCTGTACTCATTCCACCAAATTTCTCCATGACACCCAGCCCAAGGACCCTACTGCTCCTTTCCTGGTTCCTCTCCTACTCATTGGCTATACATCGTGTTTGAGCATTCAGTCACATACTGTCTTGTTCATTCAGTGTTTCTTGGGTTTCTTCTTCATTAGCATCATAGAGTCATAGGAAATTAGAGGTGGAAGGTATCTAGAAGTCATCCAGTTTGATCCCGACCTGTACCCCATTGCTGTCTCGCTCTTCCAAACCACTGCCAAGAGGGGGAAAATTAATACCTGACCCAACCTGCCAATTCCTAGTTAGATAACCCTATTTTTCAGAAAGTCCTTCCTTTTGCCAAGACAAAAATCTCCCTCCCGCCAATCTCCACCAAAATTGACCTTCTAGCTGTTCCCCGGGATGACCCAAAATAAATTGAATCCCTCTGCCATATAGCTTCTTTTCAGATATTTAAAGACAATTTTTGTGCATCTTCCCTTTCCTTGGCCCCTTCCCTTCCCCAGGAGTCTCACTTCCAGTCCAAACAATGTATTCATCCTATTCTCCCCATGACATGGCTCTGACCATGCTGTTCACAGTGCTCTTAAATTATGATTAAAAAATACTTGAAAAAAAAAAAACTTGAACACAACACCAAAAAACCCAACATTAGAAAATAGTCTGCTAATGGCCCAATCACCTCTCTTGTTCTAAAGCTACACCTCTGCCATTGTGTCCTGCAACCTCACTAGCTTTCTGAATGCTGTATCACACTGTGGACCCACGATGAGCTTGTTAAAAACACGATTTATCATCAGGGCACATCTTCCCTCTCTAGTCCAAGTGCAGTTAGATTTTCAGATCTTTGCAAAACGTTGCATTTATTCTCCTTAAAATCATTCCTTTCTTCTTTCATTGAGTAAGTCATTATTGAATTCCTTGGCACCTGTGAGAAACAAAAAAGAATCAGACATTGGTCCTTCATCAAAAAGTGCTTATAGTAGGTAAGATTATACACCCACAAATAATTTATTCTAAGGTAGACATGAATGTGCTTTTTCATGAATTTCAGTTATGGAATTTCAGTTATGGAACCATGGAAGTTCAGAGAAGAAGAAATCGCTCCCATCCAGGGAGAAAGAAGATAGAAGACATGGTGGAGAAGAGGAATGGTTTGAATACATTGCAGTGATAGGAAAGAAGTTCCCTGTGATGGGAATGGGATCGACCCAGATACAGAGGCAAGAGATCAAAGACTCAAAACAAGCTCAGAAGTGAAGAGTAGAAATCATGAGTTTCACTGGCACCTGATTCCAGACCAGTCTCATAGGGTGCTTCCTTGCTTTCCTCCATTTGATACTTGCACATCCCTTCCTCCACAGTAAGGACTCCGGATCCCCCAATATTGGCACAGTTACTCATTTGCTCAATTCTATGACACTTGTTGCCACACCCATGTCACTTCACAAAACAAACCTACTGAAAAGAGTTCAAGATCTATTGGCAGGTTTTGTTCCTCCCGGACTGAGGGTACACAGTCACTATGTTCAAAATCACCCGGATTTGTTCTCCCCTCTCCCACGCCTATTCAGCACGGTTGTGTTATTCCTTTGCAATACAGTGGGGCTCATTTGTTTCTATTTGCATTCAGTTTGGGTTTTTTTCCTCTTACCTTTCTTGATTCGACTTTATTTTTCTAATATGTAGAACACTCGTGTGCTTGACCAGAAACTTTACTTTTCTTTGGTAGCTTACTACACCTAGCAAACTGGATCATTCAAAATGGGCAGTTGTTTACTGATTGACTCATTACTGAATAAGTAAAAAGTTGGAAACTTTGTGTAATGATCAGAGATACCCATTATTAAGGAGGTTTTCAGCTGAACATCCAAAGGTCCTATAAGCTCAAGTCTTTGATGTCCAATCATAGCGAAGTCTGATGTGCCCAAAAAGTCTCAAGCTAACCAAGGACATAAACCCAGATGGCAGCCCTAGGATGCCCCAAAAGAAAGTACTCCATCTGGGATGCCATTCAATGGTAACTTGGGCAAAAACTGTCCTGGGGTTTGCCCCTGATGTCGTAGTGGCTATTGAAAGATTTTTAGAAGTAGCACCTGCACAGTAAACTTCCTCAAGTGACTGCTACTTCTTCCGCTGTGGGCAAGGCAGGAAAGAAGAAAAGGTTAACCTTCCTCAGAGGTTAAGACAGATCTGTGCATGCATTGCATTTCTTTGGGTGCAAATAGGGCAACCATATTTGAGAAACCTGAATTGCAGCTAGGTTGGCCTCTCCATAGAGAAGAGATAAGAAAGATATGATTCATTAAATAAATCACTCTGAGAAAAAGGGCTCTAGTTAACATAGAGTCTGCTTGTTTCATTTTTCAATTATACTTATCAATCATTATAAACGTAATCATTAACAAATTATTTAAATAATTGGTCATGCAAACACGGGGCCAAAAGACAAACTACTTGTCTGGGAGTACCAAAGACTCTACTTTGAAATTACAAAGCCATGTTTTTCCTCATGAAATTCAGTTGCAGTGCCATGCATTAAGCATGATTTTCCTCCTTTCTTCTCCTTGGGAAGGGAGGAAAGCACTGCAAGTTTGTTGGTGGCATCTAGGCATGTGCTCTGCGCAATGCCTCATACCAGCACTGCCTGCTGGGTTCCCAAGGAGGGACTCAGCCCAGTAGCCTGGGGGATCCTGTGACATGAACCCTTTACCCAGGCTTCTCCCCAAAGCCCTCAGACCATCTTATTGAAGGGGAGAATGCAGGTAGGGAACAGGTAAACTTCTCTCCTTCGAGTGTTGAAAACACATTTCTGACCTCCTAATACAATTAGAGGAAAAACAGAACTCATCAACATCATCTATTTTTACCTAAACCTAGTGATATAAGACAAGATCTCCAATCTAGAGATAAACTGGAGTCACCAGGAGATGAGAGGTCCAACTCTCACTATTCCATATTATTTTTCATTCTCTCATTCTGTACCCCCTTAAATAAAAGCCGTAGGAGGATTCATTTATTGATCATATAGTATGTGTAGAGCAAGGTACTAGGTGCAAACGTAAGGAGACATTTGACAGGTGTATCAGTTAAATACTAACACATAACAAACGACCCACAATTTAGAGGCTTAAAACAACAACCGTTCTATTTATTCTGTGGGTCAGCAGTTTGGGCTGGTCTTAGCTAGTGGTTCTTAATGCTGGTCTTGCCTAGAGTCCCTTGTGCAGTTGAAGTCATCTATCTGGCAGCTCACCTGGGGCTGGGTGGTCTAATATGGCCTCACACACATGTCTGGAGGTTGGTGTTGGCTGTCAACTGGGTCACGTGTCTCTAACAGGCAGGGAACATTCTGATAAGGCAAACCTCAGTACAAACTTTTCAAGCATCCCATACCATGTTTGCAGATATCCCATTGGCCAAAGCAAGTCATGTGGCCAAAGCCAGAGTCACTGTGGGAGGAGTATCCCAAGGGTGTGGAGGTGGAGTTCACTAAGGACAACTGCCATGATAATCTACCACACTCGGTCTTGTAAGGACATGGGCTGTACGCGTTGACATCAAAACCACAGTCAAGGCTTCTTGGGCTTCTCAAGGCTCCAGGCTAGCTCCTACTTCCTGGTTAATGTACCATTCACATCAGGCTTTGGTGGACTCAGGAACCTACATGACTTACAGACCTCGTCTCCTAGGCTTTGAGCCTGCCACCACTTCCATCCTGGCCAGCAATTCCTTTTTGTTTTATTTTGTTTTGTCTTAACTAGCTTAAATATATGGTAAAATAAAATATGTACCTGGTAAAATAAACTAAATAGTACATAAGAATAAAAATGAAAAGTAGGAGTCCTTCAACCCTATCTCCATAATCTATTCTTCTCAATTGTTCTTCTGAAGGCATTCCAGCACTGTCTGACTCCCAAGTCCATTTCATTTCCCACTCATGACTTCAAAGCCACAGGAATTTTCTGGGTCTGCCAAAGTGGGCAGGAATTGAGTGGGTTTTCCAGCCTCCGCAGAGGATCTGCAATCTCCTGGTCAATTTCTCCCGATTGGCTGTTAGGTTCACCTTTGTTAACTTCAGAGCTGTTGAGCTAGGGGTCACCTCCACTACCCTGGAGCTTCTTCTCCAGGGGCTGGTGACAAACCTTGGGTGCTGGTACAGCACTGAGCGATGCTTCTGTGCCCAGATGAGAGCAGGCATGAGTTACTTGGTGGGAAACCCTGAGCAGCAGCCTGGAGCGTGTTTTAAGCTGTTACATGGGGCGTGTCACGGAGACCAGCTCTCTGTGGGTACATCTTCATCTCACATTCCAATTACGAATTGATTTTACCCATCAAATAAAGCAGTTAACCCCTTCCACTGGCATAGCGTACGCACACTCTAAAGAGCTAAACGTTGCACCTTATAGCAGGCAGACACGGGACAGAGCACCGAGATCACACACGGGCGAGAGGCAGCAAGCACAGGCAGGCAGACTCAGCACCAGCCTTGGTGAGAAGACTGCACTTAAAACACAGAAAAAAATTGTGAACAAAAGCATCGGCAAAACGAGACTCATAATGACCACCCTGGTTGTCAGACCAGCATGGGACCTGCAGAAGAGGAGGAGCAGTGCCTGCCAGGCGGAAGAGGAAGCCAGACCAGAGAAAAATAAGCACTGTTTTCTCAGCCACCCTAATCCCGGGTTTTCTACCAAACCCCCCACGCCCAGGGAATTAATACACTAATCACCTACGTCAGAAGAGCAGGTTACATATGTCCATGAAATGCTTACATACAATATAAATTATTCTTCAGTTAATTGCAGTAAACTGCAATTCTCATTTAATAACAGTGGTTTCTAGTTATTCTTATCAGATCTTTTTTATTGTCTACCTAAAGCTCCAGATTAGAGAAATCTTGGAGGTTAGAGGAGAATGTGTGGGCTGTGCAGACACTGTCTAAATATTGCTGTCAAGAGGCTGGTGGCCAGAGTGGGCAGGGCCCAGACAAGTCTCGCTCTTCACTGGATCTTGCTTTTATAAGGCTTACCTCTGCCTGTTCTCGGGATGCGTCACACTTTCTCGTAAGATCTGTGTTCGCTCTCTCTAAGATCTCCATCCTCTCTGGTCCCCTCTTCTCAGAGTGTCCTTCCCCCCCTTTTGCTTCCATTCCACCTTCTTCTCTTTCCCAATCATTTTTTGAAATAATATTTATTGCTCTTAAACTTGCCCCATAATGTCTTTTTTATTTTTCCTCTGGGTTCTGGGAGACTTTCCTAACCTTATCTTCTCCTGCCCTGGTTTACATTTCTATGGTACCCAGTGCCTCCACTGGGGTTTGTAATATGGCAAAATCACAGTTTTCATCTCCAGGCTGCCTCTTCTGCTCTCAGATATCTCCTCCTCGAATTTGCTTTGAATGTTTTTCCAGCAGCCATGTCCTCTTGGATCTTACTGAGAACACAAATTAGCTTTTTTTTTTTGCACTGAGTTGATTTCATAGTTTATTTTGCATATTTGCTGGATTCCTGGGATGGGTCCCCTTCTTTAGAAGTGCGGAGTCCCACTGTGTTTCATGCATTCTGTCTGAGTTGAGCCTTCCAGAGAGAGAGGAGGGCTGGGAGCTGAGGTGCAATCATTCAAAACGATGGGGTCACCTGTTTGAATTCTTTACGCAAGTAAAGAGATTGAGTCTAGTTTCACTTTGCTAGGTCAAAGGTCCAGCAGCTTCGTCAGAGAGCATGGAGGGGGCTGGGAGAAAAGAAGGAAGAAAGGCAGCTCCATCAGTCCTTGGGCAGTGGGTTTCACCTACATGCCAGAGACCCCTGCTCGTGTTCACAGCGACATACACGCTCTGCCTGATGCAGCTGAGCTCTGAGCCAGCAGCACCGCGTTCCCTGACTCTGCCTGAGACCGCTGTCCATTCCAAGAGCTGGAGCTGGACATGACTGCTCCCCAAAGATTCTAAAGGGCCGGCTGAAGCTTGGTGTTTCTCTCCCTCCCTTCCCTGCCCCCACTGTCCCACACACACTCTCCAGCCCTCACCCTCAAATTTGGCAGATATTGGTGAGGGTCTAAGCCTCTTCCACTTCCCAGGTAAGTAGTCCCTTTACATGTGTATTTAATAAGATAGTAGAATCGTATTTACCAGAATTCCTCTTAAGGAGAGCGTGGTATTTGGAAGAAATAACTTGACCAGCTGCTTGGTAAAGGGGATGAGACTCCAAAGGCATAGTTTTACTACTAAAGATGATTGCTGAATTGCAGACCATGAGACAGGGAGAGGAATTTGTTTTGCTCCTGAGAAGCAACAGAGAGAGAGAGAGAGAAAGAGAGAGGAAGAGACAGGAAAAGGAGAAAGGGAAGTCATAGAGATGGCAGAAACCCATGCACTGCGTGAGGCCACCAGCCCCATGACCTTCACACCTTCAGTTAAGGTAGTTTCTCAATGTCACCATTATTGACATTGGGGGCTTGAGAATTCTTTGTCATGGGGGCTTTCCTATGCACTGTAGCATCCCTGGCCTCTACCCAGTAGATGCCACTAGCACACCTCCTCCAGAGGTGACAGCCAGAGATGTCTCTGGACACTACCAAATGTCACCCGGGGGGGGGGGCAAAATTGCCCCCAGTGGAGAACAACTGAGTTAAGACAACTAAAGTCATGAAGTGCCTGGGCTGAGTGAATTCTTAGTGGAAAGTGTTGAAGGGTTTGAGTTCCTGGCCAGGCTGATAGAGGGCCAAGCAGGGGCTGCATGAGGTACAGAGGGGCCAGAGGCAGAAGGGATCATGAGAATATAAGCCCCAGGAATTCACAGATATGGTGGGTCGGGCTTTGAAGTTTTACGAGCTGTGGTCTCTGGGGGCAGGGAGTTTGTCTGATGTCTGCATTACGGAGTCAGTCCCAGATTAGATCACACCTTCCTTGAATCAGGTCGGGTCTAAGCTGTAGATGACAGAAATCCCTCCCTGTTCCTGTCACATGTCAGCCAGTCACCCTTAGTTTCCAGCTCTAAGACAGGCTGTTCCCCTTTCTTTAGTGGGAATCTGGGAGCCAGCTAGAGGTCATCCCACCCAGAAGCGTCCTGTTAACCGAGTCTCCGCACCAGTTTTAAGTCTCCTGCATCACGCAGAAGCACCAGTGGGCAAGTTTATCTTGACACAAATGATGAATGTCTCTCACAGGAAGACATGTATCTATGACAGGTACATCCTAAAACCTCAGGACAGTTTTTTTCAAGCTCAAGTGGAGCAATATTTTTGGTGACTTCCTTCAGGATAGATATGTCCTGAAAACTGGTGTGGCCAATTGCTTGCTTTTTTTTTTTTTTTTAATTTTTTGTCTAGGCTGATCGACACTTCACCATTTCCCATGAGCCCCTGCTTCCTTCTTCCATGTGAGCGCTTGGACTAGTTTATTCTGTATGGTGCCCACTGGCTTTTCTTCAGCAAACACCAAGATCCTTAGAAGTTTCCAAAATGCTTTCCTTCTCTCTACCAGATTTCTATTCTCTACCAGATTCCTAAACACGGAATGGTGGTTTACCTGTTAATCCAAATCAAATCAGCAAACACATGTTGAGGTGTTGGAACAGAATGATCTCATGGAGGGCTTCCCTGGTGGCGCAGTGGTTGAGAATCTGCCTGCCAATGCAGGGGACACGGGTTTGAGCCCTGGTCTGGGAGGATCCCACATGCCGCGGAGCAACTAGGCCCGTGAGCCACAATTACTGAGCCTGCGCGTCTGGAGCCTGTGCTCCGCAACAAGAGAGGCCACGATAATGAGAGGCCCGCGCACCGCGATGAAGAGTGGCCCCCACTTGCCCCAACTAGAGAAAGCCCTCGCACAGAAACGAAGACCCAGCACAGCCATAAATTAATTAATTAATTAATTAATTAAAAAAAAAAAAAAGAATGATCTCATGGAAACATGGAAACCATGACACTACCATTTATTGAGCAATTATTATTTGCCCTCTGATACTTTAGGGAATTAATCTAACAGCAAAATCCCATTTTAAAGATTAAGAAACTGAGGTTCTACTGCATAGCACAGGAAACTCTGCTCAATACTCTGTAATAACCTAAATGGGAGAAGAAGTTGAAAAAGAATAGATACATGTATATGTATAACTTATCACTCTGCTGTACACCTGAAATTAACACAACATTGTTAATCAACTATACTCCAATATAAAATAAAAAATTTTTTAATTAAAATTAAGAAATTAAAATTAAAAATTTCTTTTTTAATTTAAAAAAAGAAACTGAGGTTCACAGAGGTTAAGTAACTTGCCTGTTGTCACAGTACTAGCAACTCAACAAGTTGACTGCAAACCGTTTCTCTTTACAATATTGTAAAATGACATAAAAGAGGAGACTAATCAGATATAATTTTGTGGGTTTTGGCCACAGTTAGCATAAATTTATGGAAGGAGAGTTTGCTTTTTTAAAAATGGGGTTATTTCTACTATACTTGATGAGTTAAAAATTTTCCAAAGGGATTACCTTGTGCTTCCTTTGCATAGCAAATATAATATTTAATGTGATAATATTGAAAAGCTATTTCATAAATAACATAGCTAATTAGTAATGTCCAGCTACTTAAAGTTATAAATCAAAGTGTTAACCTATTAACTAAAATATATTATAGCTTTCTATCTTGACAAATAGGACTTAATAAAACAAATAAAATATACATGTGAAGTTACATTATTAATATGACTAAAAATATTAAAATTTAAAACATAAAATAATTAAGTTAAAAAACGGGACTATTATTTTCAAAATTCAAGTTTTCAGACAGATTCCTAAAGGTGGAATTTAGGGTCAAAGGTAATACACATATTCTCGAGGCTCATGGTACCTATTGCCTAAGTCCCTTATTTTAAAATCTTTGCTATTTCGATCGGTGAAAATATGCTATCTTTTAATTTTATTGGGCATTCTTTCTTTATCTCTAAGATTCAACATTCTTTCATGTTTATTGGGTGTCTGCACTTCTGTTCATATCCTTTGGTGCAGTCTTTTTCTTAATATTTTGTAAGGTTTGCTTGTAAAATAAGGATATTAACCCTTTATCACAGTGTTAAAATATTTTTGCCAGTTTGTCATTTGCGTTTTTGGGTGCATATTGTTTCTTTAGACACTTAAGAACTTCTTTTATTTTGTTGGAAAATCTCATTCTTTTTCATAATAATTAATTGTATTGATGTGGCCCTTAGAAAGTGCTCAATTTTGATATTTTCTTCTGATTTTAAAAGGCTTCAAGTTTGACTCTTATGCTAATCCACTGTAATGTATTTTAATCTATCAGGTGAGGCTGTAGTTTTCATCTTTTACAAATAACTAAATTTCCCATCATTTTTTGAATAATCCAAATCTTTCTCCGTTGGTTCCTTTATGATCTACTAAGTATTTAAATGTTTGGGGTCTCTCTTAGGTTGACTGTTCTGTTCTGTCTAGCCACTTATCAATTCTTACACCCAGAGCATAGTGTTTCAAAGTAGCTTTCAGATCTCCTTTAATATTTAAGGCTCCTCCTCTCCTCATTATGCTTTCCCAAAACTTTCTTAACTCTGTTGGTATGTTTATTTTTCCAGATGAAGTTTAATCACCATGTCATTATTTTTTTAATATATTTATTTATTTATTTATTTATTTTTGGCTGCGTTGGGTCTTCGTTGCTGCGCGCGAGCTTTCTCTAGTTTCAGCGAGCAGGGGTTACTCTTGGTTGCGGTGCGTTGGCTTCTCATTGTGGTGGCTTTTCTTGTTGCAGAGCATGGGCTCTAGGCACGCGGGTTTCAGTAGTTGTGGCACAGGGGCTCAGTAGTTGTGGCTCGCGGGCTTAGTTGCTCTGCGGCATGTGGGATCTTCCCGGACCAGGACTCGAACCCGTGTCCCCTGCATTGGCAGGTGGATTCTTAACCACTGCGCCACCAGGGAAGCCCACCATGCCATTTTTTTAAAGAGCAGCAACATATTGTTGTTTCCATGGAAGTTGGCTGGGTTAGTTACGCGCAGCTCTCGCAGCCTTGCTCTGTCTTTGCCGAGAACCCCTTCCCCATCCCCCACCCCACCTTGTCACCTGGGTAACTCTGGCCACTGGTTGAACTGCCCAGTTGTTCATCTGTCTGTCTCACGTCACCCTCCCCCTGTCTCCACCCCCACTAAACTGTGAGCCGCTTAGGAACAGAGGCAGAATCTTGCTCTCTTCCTCTGCCCAGCAGTCCAGATTCCGGCAAAAGGTGGTAAATAAAAGGAAAGCTCGAAATAAGAGCCGGGTAGAGGTAAATGTGTGAGGTGAGCTTCAGCCTCGATCTTGAGGAGGCCTCAGGATGCTCAGCTGGGTCTTCCTGATCTCAGAACCCCCTCCAGACCCCTTCCTGATCTCCAGTCTCTTCAAAAGACTTCTCTGAAATCTATGCCTCACTCCAACTTTCTGCAGAATTGCTGTCACACAACCCACATCGGAGGGATATTATGAGATGATTTCTGCTCAGGACCCAAGTCAGAGACTTACAGAGCTGAATTTTAATGTTGGCAGCACAAAGTGTGAATAAACATTACTTATTGCTCTAAATCTGTTGCTAAATTCCTTGCTTCTCTACGAGTCAGAAGTCCAATAAACAACTTCTGCAATGTTCCAATAACTACTTTGACTGTTGTTTCGGATATTCGAAATGATTCATAGAGTCTTCCTGCTGATTCCAACCACAGAAGTACTTTCTGTCTAAAGCATTAAACCTGAAAATCCATAACTCTCAGGGTCATCGGAACAGTTGGGAAAATAAGAGGTGCTGAAAGTGATACCTGGAGCTGAAAGTGGCCACCACAAGACTTTGAAAGCAGCATCTTTCTACTTGATGAACGGGAACACAGGTGAGGGTTGTATACCTGTTTTCATCCTTATGTAGCTTCCAATTTCAAAGATGTAGGGAAGGTCTTGCTTTGGAAATGGAATGACTGTCTCATTGGGAACAATTTGGGCTAGAAATAGAAGGGGAGCCATATTCCTCTGTAATTACATCCTCAACCAAAGATGCTTCATTTGTCCCAGGTAAACAACCATCACCCCTTCTAAATCTGCACTCACACCCTGTGTCAGAAAATAAGTGGAAGGATAGTCCTTGATATGTATGTAGGCGTGTTAAGTTTTCAAATCTGTACTAAGATTTTATGAACAGGAAACTCCATGCTCTGGCCCTATATATAGGCAGAGGAGCAGGGTACTGCCTGAGTGGTCGGATTGAGAACACTGCTTACAGTTATCGCCCAAGCCCACACGCCCCCACCCAACTGTCACAGAGCCTGAAATGCCTACCATTAGAGTTGCTACTTTTGGTTGAGGCAGAGGGCTTCAAGAAAACCCTTGTTCAAATATAAATATACCAGGAATTGTTCCACAGCACTCAGCTGCAAGGAGCATCTCATTTCTTATTTTTCTATTGCAAATAAAACAGGGTAGGATTGGCTTATAAAGAATAGGAATAGGGAATTGGAAATAGTGACTTAACAGCAGCGAAACCGTGCAGATACCTCCTTCACCGAGTGACGAGGGCTAACCTGATCAGTGATGTCATGTGGGTGTCATGCACGTACCCTCTGATGTGACGTGATGTGATGAGAAGGGCAAGTCCCCAGGTCCCATAGCTCCAGTCTAATATGAGAAAAATATCTGACAAACCCAATCTGGGAGACATTCTGCAGGATAGCTGGCCAGCCCTCCTTAAGACTGTCAAGGTCATGAAAAACAGGAGAAGACTGAGAAACTGTCACAGATCAGAGGAGGCTGAGGAGACATGGTGATTAAATACAACATGGTACCCTGGATTAGACCCTAGAACAGAAAGAGGACATTAGTGGAAAAACTAGTTACATCAAAATAAAGTTGGGGTTTAGTTAATATAGTGTACCAATGATGGTTTCTGAGTTTTGACAATGTACCATGGAAAAGTAACTTGTTCCCAATGTCTACCCCTTACTGAATTTGCCTCCGTTTGGGGCAAATTGAGCGAGCAGTAGACATGAACTCTCTGTACTGTCTCTGTAACATTTCTGTAAATTTAAATTTTTCCAAAATAGGGTTTCTTAAGGGTCAGGGAGAAGTCCAGTATCCATTTTATTCTTTGGGGCTCCCACCGCCAGTCTTGGGCTGTAAGGAACCCTGGGAACTTAGTAGGGCCATAGTAGGGCCCCTCTAAGCGTGGGGTCAGTGCTCAGCTGGTTCACCTTACATCCCCTTATGGATACAGTCCAAGGCCACCTGTTCGGTGCTGTGGATCCATCGGATGCCAACCTCACTAGCTCCGTGAGCCCAGGCCAGCCTGGTCCAGGTGCTGGCAGACAGTTAATGGTGAGTGCTCCACTCCTCACCTGCCAGGCTGGGCACAGGGGACACTTGCCTTGGCTGTTAGAGTCTCAGGGATCAGTACCTGATCCTTCACTGGCCTGCAGGTAACCAGCCATTGTCCAAGGTGTCCCCTTTCACAAGGTATTGCCTGCAAGCTAAGGTGGGTCTTCACCATTTCAGAACCTCACTCCTTGCATCTGGCCAGCCTTGGGGCTCCACCCCTTGCACCCTCCCCTTCAACCCACAGAGTCCTCGTCCTTCCAGTGGGTTAAGTCCTATCTCCTGCAGGAATCTAGACTGTTGAAAACACAGGCATCTAAAGCTCGCCTGAGACAGGAGAAGTCCAGACACCCAGGACACAGAACCTGGCTCCTCTTTTGGAAGAAGAAGGAAAAAATACCTCTCATTCTTTCCTGATGAGCTTACAGCTGAGAAAAAAAATAGGCATAGTTAATTCTCAAGCTGGTTATTTCACCACGTTAAATGTTCAACATATGGCCTCGTACCACCAACCTGTAGAGGGTGACACATGACCCAGTCATGGGAAGAAGTAGCACCAGGCCCTGTACCACCCTCCACCCCCCAGAGGGAGACGGAGAAGAACGAAAGGATGGAAGAGTCCTTTCCATAAATGGTCAGCCAGGAGCATTTGTGGAGAGTGTCAACAGGAGTAGCCACTAGAGGGTAGTATGGGGGTCCTTTACTATCTGGTGGGCCTCCAAGGTGACCACTCTGCATAAAAAATAAATCTGGCTGTCCCTGCAGGAAAAGAGCCTTGCAGTGTATGTGAGAATTTTCTTTCCTGATATGAGTCTAGATTACACTGCCCCTTGAGGCTTCATACTTGTCCCTCCTTCAGACATGCATGAGCCTGCTCTAACAGACCAAGTACTCAAAGAATCAGGAGTGCCTACCATGCCCACAGCAGAACAAGGGGACCCAGACTAGAGGGCTCAGTTACCAAGGGGTCTGGACCACCTCTTCAAACATCACTGACCATCAAGCTGAAGCCCCCAGTGTCACTCCAGACAGAACGACTCCAACCTGAGCAAAAGCAATGTGGGTACAGCAAGGGGGAGGCATAATTCCAGAGCATGAGCCCCCTTCCATTGGCTCAGGTTGGGTTTCCCAAAAGAGGTAGGGGGAGAGCCTCATAAAGATCATTGGAGAGGGAGGACCAGGAGGACCTTGGTTAGGATTGGGGGGTGTGCTGGGATGGTGGCCACTACAACCAGTTTATAGAGGACCCAGAGTTTGTTCAATGTGAGACGTGGTCCAGGACAAGCTGTAGTCTCTTGCCCCAAGCAAAGGCAGTGGAGTGTCACTTAGGACAGCCTCAGAATTGACGTCAGGGATTGTGGCTGCTTATACAGCCTCCAAGCTTTATTCTCCACCCTCCTGGGTTCTAGGACAGCATCTAATACACTTAAATAAATGCTTTTTCTGCTTCAAGGGGCCAGACTTGGTCTCTGTCATTTGCCATTAAAACCTGGGTTGACACATGTTAACGCCTCTTATCCCAAATTAACGTAGATAAATGTCACGTGGAGATGATTCCCTTGAACCTGGAAACAGTAAATTAAATGGACATAATGGACTCTTTCAGCAAACAAGACTAAAAATGCATTTTTGTTTCCTCCTCCCATAACACATATTAAATAACCCCAACTCACATTACTTCTGCACCTCAGAGACTCAAAAACCACTAGGAAGCACAGGAGGACTTGTGAGTTAATTATAATAGCCTTTGCAGGGTTCAGCTTGTGGTTTTCCTCTTACAATGAAATGTGAAGCACAGGGGAGGTGAGCTCTGCCATGTGTTGCTGCTAGTGTTTTTTTACCAAGGATCTAAGGCTGTTTGATATTTTTGGCTTTGTCATTCCCATTTCCAGTCCCGTTTTGGAAATAAAGCAATACTGAAGTCCAAAGGAGTTTCAGAACTACAAAATGGTCTGTTGGCCCAAGGTAAAAAGTTAAATTCCTGAGGTCCCTCTTCTTCCCATTTTTTCGAGGTTGCTTTTGTCATGTAGCAAGTGGACTTTCCAATACTCTTTAGTCCCTTCCTCCTTAGTACTTACTGCAGGCTCGTTTCTGCCTCCGTTTATCGCAGAATCTATTTCGGGGCTGTGGACTTCTTATCTCTTCTTGGGACTCCTCCTGGACAGTGACACTTCAGACTCAGAACTGGGCACCAGAAAGAAATCAAGGTGTCACCACTTTGCCCTTGGATTCCCAAGGACAGTGTGGCTAAATTTCCCATCTCGCCCACACCCTGTCATGTGACTAGAACCCAACAGAGAAGGAGTTCCCATAGCTGACATCAGAGCTTGGATTTTATGCTCCTCATTCAGCTTTGAAGTTCCAAAATTTGAGAGAGAGATCGAGGGTGCATGATGATGTCGTTTTACCCTCTGTGAACTTGGGGCACACTTCAGCACAGCTTGGGACTCCCTAACAGTTAAAAATACCAGTGCTACATACTTTACTCAAGGACAAGTGCAAACTCTTCTGGCCTCTGTACACTCCTCCATGTGTGTGTGTGTGTGTGTGTGTGTGTGTGTGTGTAACTGACCCTTGTTTTTCATAGAACCCAGCTTTGCCTCACTATATCAGATATTCAGTCTCTAAGAGTGACAGAATCTGAATTTTTCCACCCTGAATTTAACCTGTGTGGTTCCAGCCCCCAACCCAGGGTGACCTCCGAGTTCTTCTGAATCTCCAGATCCTGAGTAGCCTCCTGTGACTGAGGAAGGAAGAGTCAGGGGAAGTTGTTGAAGGCAAGAGATATTTTCTGTGAAGCTCCCCATAAGCTGCACAGGAAGACAAATTAGAAGTCTTCTCCTGCTTAATGAAGTTTCCTACAAAATTCATCCAGCCAGCTCGCCATTCTGCATCATCTGTAGATAATGGATTACACTGACCCAGTGCCCAGCAGAGTAGGTCTGAAATCAATGGTGATGAATAAGTAAATGAAAACATGATTTGCATTTAAGCTCAAATAGCTAAGAAAGCGTGATACTTAGTAGCACCTTTGCAAATTCATCTTTTCATGGCAAACTTGGCCTCCAAACCTTGGGTGTATACTGAGGATGCAACTTCCACATTGGCCCCTAAGACACATTGTCCTCAGCTGCCCATCCCACCCCTATCTCATTTGAGCCTAAACATAAGAAAGGATAGGAAGTTTTATTCCAGTTTTCCCAGTGAGGAAACTGGGGCTGTGTTATGGGCTGAATTGAATCCCCCCAAACTCATGTGTGGAAGCCTTACCCCCCAGGTCCTCAGAATGTGACTCTGTTGCAGATCGTGTCATTAAAGAGGTAATTAGGCTAAAATGGGGTCATTAGGGTGGCCCTAATCCAATGTGATTGGTGTCCTTATAAGAAAAGGATATCAGGACACAGAGAGGACATCAGAACATCACCTGTGGGAGCAGAGCGACGACCAAGGGAGAACACAGCAAGGAGGCAGCTCTCTGCAAGCCAAGGAGAGAGGCCTCAGGAAAAGAGCAAAACAAAACAAAACAAAAGCCCTACCAACACCTTGATCTCTGACTTCTAGCCTCCAGAACTGTGAGAAAATCAATGTCTGTTGTTTAAGCCACCCAGTCTGTGGTCTTTTGCTATGGTGGCCCTGCCTAACAGCCTAGCACAGGCTCAAAGACGTTGACACCCTGTAAGAAATAGAGTGAACTTTAGTCCACATGCCCCAATTTGAAACTTCTTTATCAAATAAAACAATTGACTTAGGGGAACACCGCCTGCTTTGTGGCTGTTAACTTGTAATGGATCTCTGATTTACTTACTGCTTCCTCACTGTTTAATTGCCCGAGGGCTTATACACACACAAACACAAATTCCAACGTTCCTTTCATTTCAGGTGACTTTTAGTTCAATTAGTATTTAGAGCAAAATATTCATTTGATCCTAGGCAGGGCAGCACTGGAAAATAATTCAGGGTCCACACCCCCTATTCCCCCAAAGGAATGCTAAAACGGCCCTTCTTATCTGCCCTTATTTGTCTAATATTCACATTTCTTATTTAAGCAACACGCAGAGAATGACAAGGATCCTGAGAAAAATCAGACTTCTTCAGGTAGACATAATTCAATTAAAACAGCCCTTGGATCCTGACTTGTCTCCTTTGGGGAAACCTGAAGTGCACTCCTCCCCTGCTCAGGCCAAAAGTGACCAGGCCCTGCGAAGGGGTCACCGATTTACTTCCAAGTCTAGGCTTTCCCTGCCAGTTTACTGTCTGGGAGGTGGCGGCAGAGCTCATTTGCATTCCGAGGCCGAACTGAAACTTGGGGGCGTGAGCAATGATTTGCATTATGAGCCCATTTCCCCTTTTCCTCTCTGCTTCCCCAGGGACGCTCACCAAGTCCCAAGTGGGCCTGACGCCTGGGGTCTGCCTTCTTGAAGCAGAGAGAAGGCCCCTCAGTCCCAACAGGTGCCCCAGGAGCCAAGCTGTATTCTGCACTGAGCACTCCCCTGCTGAAAGGGCTAGAAATGCCTTTGTTACCACTGGGGTGGGAGGGAGGCTGGAGGAAGGGCACAGCTGACTTTCCCAGCAGGCAGAGATCAGGCACTGACCTGGTTAAAATAGTAACTGCTGAAAGTGACAGCGACATAAGCCATGCGTGCAGCAGTCACAATCGGGGTTCTCCAGCCATGCTCTGGCTGAAGACCAACCTGGGTGATTTTGTACCCTGCCCAGCTCCAGCACCAAAACCTAAGTGTTTTGGGAATTTGCATTCCTGTCCACTAATATAAGGACTGTACTTTAACTGGATTCCTTAAAAATATGCCTCTGAGTCTTCATTATCATCATCTTTGCAGTTTTCAGGATGATCATTAGATTCTTATCAATATATGCACAACTGGCAAAGATTCCTATCATGCCAGTAAAGAACAATCTCAAAATCTCTGATCTTCATGCGGAGTGGGGAAGTTGTCATCCCACCCAGACTGTGACATGGGGGGTCATACGGAGGCTTGGGAGATGTGTGAATCTTAGACATGTTAAGTTCTAAGTTATGCAGCTCTTCCCTCTCTTCCAGTGGCCTTTGAAGTAAAGGCAAATTTAAGTCTGCTGATCCCCAAGCATCATAAAATGAGGTGTAAGGACCCCAGGGCAGTGGCTGATTGCCCATCTAAACAGCCACCCCAGAGGATGCACTACTGGTGCATTCCCAATGCAGCACAAGTCCTTTATTAAAGATTTTATTAAGGAAAACCATATTTTTCACTCCCCACTAAAGCAAGTTTGCAAATTTCTAGATACACCTCAGTTTTACTACCAAAGCTCCAGCAACATACCCAGCTACTAAAGCAAGTATTATCCTACATTAAAAGGAAACGGCTCCCTGAGAAAAATTCCCTACATGTCAAGCCAGGGTTAAACCGTGTAGAATGAGAAAGACAGAAATGAGTGAGGTTTTCCTTTCTAGAGAGAAAACCACTTAGAGGAGACGAGGTTCCCGGCAGGGAAGCCTGATCAGTGTCTCCGTGGGCTGCGAGGGGCCCTGGGCCAAAGGAGGAGATGAGGCGGGGCTCTACACCCAGGGAGGCGGGGGACAGCAGGGGCGCAGATGGAGGTGAGGTTGCGGCTCTAGAAGGAAAAGAAGGGCAGAGCCGTGGTTCAAGCCGTGGGAAATCCTCAAGCGATGATTTGGGAAGTGAAAGGGGACTCACAGCCGCGGGTCGAGTAAAGTGGCTGGAAGCTCCTACGGGGAGCTGCTCCCAGCTCGCTCTCCACTCCCAGGGCACCTTTCAAAGCCCTGCCTGGACACCTGGACAAAGAGATGAGACGGGGCTCAGAAAGGCGGTTCGGCTCCTCGTCTGCCTTCGCTCTCCAAAGCCTTCCTGACCACCTCCGCGCCGCCCCCCACCGTGGGCAGGCGGGCCGCTAGCAGGCTTCCTTTGATTCACAGATGGCTGCGTTTCCAACAACCCTATAGGAAGCAGGAGGAGCTGAACCTCCAGCCCGGGCTTGCGTGGGCCTAGGGTTCCTTCAAAGAAGGAACTGATTGTGTTGACTTAATTTGGAAGCCCCGAATTTCATGTGCCCTTAATTTGAAAGCTGGATTTTCTCTCCCACTTTCTTCCTAACCTGAGAAACAGATCCTTTGCTGGAAAGCTCCAGCCCCAGAGGGAGCATATGGCCACTGTCACTTGCAGAAGGGAGGGCTGGATGGACAGAAAAATGGTCTGGCAACATCTCAGTTGACACCAAAGGCTAGTAGCTCATCAGTAAGAGAGCACTGCCTATGCCGGAGATGGAGGCCCTGAACAGATCCCAGACACACTGAGGCTTTAACTGACAGTGCCTTAGGGCACTGGTAGGAGAGAGGGGGCTGCACCAGAGGACACACTCTCAGCTGCCTGCTCTGAACCCAGCTTCCTGTCACCTCGATAAGGTGTCTTTTCAGACTGTAAGGTCCTCATCCTTTTTATATGAATTGCATGCCCTGCTGTCATCTCAGCCGGCCCTGTTCCAATCCTCAGTCACATCTGTCATGTGGAAATAGAAGAGGAGGACTTGATTCTTAAACCAAGGGCCTCAGTTAGCTACCTTTAGATTTTCTCCAGAAATTGGAACAATTAATAGGATGGTTATAAATGATAGGAGAAAGTTTTGTTATTTTTAGCAATCTATATTGAATGTAATAAAATTCAGAGTCATAAAGCAGAGTCTGCTGGATTTCTTCTTCATGTGGTGGTGATATGACATTAAAGCAGCTCTTTTTCCAGGAGGGCATTTCCTCTCTGCTTTCAATGCCGCTTGATCAATCCCATCCTGAACCCTCTCCAGATAGGATATAGCTGAACCAGAGCTCAGAAATAAAAATAGTGCTTTCTAGCTCAGACTCAGAACCTTATCTTGAAAGAAAGAAAGAAAGAAGGAAAGAAAGAAAGAAAGAAGGGAAGGAAGAAAGAAAGAAAGAAAAAGAAAGAAAAGTAAGACCCATTGATTAAGTCACTCAAGTTTAATACAAATTAGCCTCCCAAACTTTGGAGTGTTAGAAACTATGCTCAATATCCAAAAAGAATGATTTCTGAGATTAAGAAGTTAAAGAGTTAGATAGCAGTAGTGTTGTTGGCCCCTCCTGGGAGTGGGCAGTTTGAGAAGTGGATCCGCCAGCCGGAAACGAGATGGCTCGGCAGAGCATTGGGCTCATTCTCTCTAACAAACATCTGCAAAGTGCTGCAGGAATGGTGCCTTTCTTCCAAATGTCCAGCTCTAGGAGACCTGAAAATTCTTCAAAGGTTGGAAAGCTTTTGATATTTTCTGTTTAGGGGTTCGGGCAACAGTAGAGTCACACACTAGGTTATGCTAGTACCAGCCATCCAGGGTCACAGACTTCTCTGGGGGCTGAGTATATGCAAAGACAGGGACTAAAAGCCCAAGTTACAGGAAAGATCTCTCAGCAGACTGGGCTCCCGCCGGGTGATGAGAAAGAAAGGGAGATGCATGCTTCCTAGTGTGTGACGATTGGCTGGTTTCATAACGTTCCTCTGCCACCTAGTGGCAATTAGAGCCTACACGTAAGTCCCACAGAACCTTCTAGGAGTTCCTATGTCAGGGAGGATTATCTACAAGACTTTTATGAATTAACTTTATGTTTTACACAAACGCTTTTCAAAACATCCCTCCTGAGGCTCACCAGAGAGATCAATGAAAACTGACTTCGGGTCTATGCTGGTGTGTGGGGTGATGACCACTTTACCAGGGACACTTTGCCTAAGAACTTGTAGCAGGTAACAGCTTTTTCCTTCATAACAATGTGATCCACAGCACAAACACACACACACACACACACACACACACCATCCTTGCTCTCTTTATCACTAGACACAAGGAGTACCACCATAACTCCCTGACTGGCCTCTACTGTATGTACTGCTTTGGGGATTCTTTTATAAGGATAAGGCCAGTCTTTAATGACTTCATGCCAATTTGCATGACCGCAGTCTTTTGCCTGGTATCTATGACCTTGCACTGTTCTTCCTTGCCTGGAAGAGCCATGTTCAGTGCTGGCGTTCTGAACTCTCTACCACGACAACAGCTTGTTTTTATTCAGTGCTCACACTGCATGAAAGAGTAGATGGTATAGGCTTGTTATCTCTTTTGAATCTCAAGACAATACTACGAGCAAGGTACCTACTCTCACCATCATTGTACCTACGAAGAAACTGAAGCACAAAAAGGTTTGATCAAGTGATCAGACCCAGGTGGTCAGATTCCAAAATGTATACTCTTTAGCTATTTTGCCACAGCTTCCTTCAAGTTCATATCATATCCCCACTGTTGGACTTTTTGATGGTATGAAACTTACCGAATTTTTCAAGCTGATCAAATTGCTTGATTAATAGTCCAAGCTCATCACTACGCACAAATACAAGGTCTCTCAGCATAAAAAACCTCAGCCTTATTCCAGGAGGTGGGTGTCATATTGGCGTTGCATGTCACATTATGTCGAGGACTTCTTAGCACAGAAGCAGAGGCCTGGAAGTGAATTACACATGTGAAAGATTTGTAGCATATTTCAGACTAGCAAATCTCAGTGTATATTTCCCAGAACCATTCCAAAGGAAGAACTTATAGATGGTGTGAAGGAGTGAAATGAGCCCAGATCCAAAGTCAGGCACCTGAGCCCCTCGTATGCAGTCACATGAATTGGGAAACTAATTTTATTAATCGCTAAAAATCATTTTCAACAAAGCTAAAAAGTAAAATAAACATTGAAATTTAAAATCTTAAGCAAAATGTGACAGCATAAAAAAATACTCCAATTTACACATTTTCAGGCAAACATAACATGGTCTTTTAGTGCTTCGACATGAATAAAATCATTCAGTTTTGTGCCTTTCAATTTTTAAAGCCACTGGAGGTTTTAAGGCCGAGTGTTGCTAACTCTGTCAGATGTTCTTGTCACCTCAGTGTGCTCCTAAATCATTTAAAACTAGTTTTCATTCAGAGAAAGGACATTCTGCTGAGGCTAGAGTAATGAGAATGGTCAAAATTCATAATATTAAAGGGGGCATACTCCACAAAAACTTATGCTCATGTCATTTGAGGTTGCTTAAAGATTTTTTTTTTCAATTTTCCTTTTTAATAATGATGTACAAGACAGTAATTGATTGCACCCATATGATTAATTCTATAGATCTCTACTTGAATATTTCTATCTTCTCTACATCTTTTACAACAGACGTTTGATTCATGTCGATTAATTAGATCAGAATAAGAAATGTCAATAAGTCAGTGACTGGCAAACTAACTGTACTTGGCCTTGAAATCTTGGGTCTATCTGGGCCATATCTTTATTTTACAATATGTGATGGAATTTTACATGTTGTAATCCTTTCCCATCCAATAAACGTTGAAGCTCAAAGAGCTTTTACCTTGGCTGTTGGCAAATCAATCAACCAAAGTAGTTAATGCAAAAAAATTTTAATATATTGTTGGATTGTTAGCAAAATGTCTGCCAAAGGAGCTTTTCAGTACAGAAAACAAATATTTTTAAAATATAAAAATATATTTGTAAATAGAAGATATGTTTTAAAATATAATTTGAAGCGGTCCTAATACAATATTGTTTTCCATTACACATTAAAATGCAATGACAGGGACTTCCCTGGTGGCACAGTGGAGAAGACTCCGTGCTCCCAAAGCAGGCGGCCCAGGTTCGATCCCTGGTCAGGGAACCAAATCCCACATGCATGCCACAACTAAGAGTTCGCATGCCACAACTAAGGAGCCGGTGAGCCACAAATAAAGAGCCCGCCTGCTGCAACTAAGACCCTGCGCAACCAAATAAATAAATATTAAAAAAAAAAATGTAGTTAAAAAAAAAATGCAATGACAAAGCTCTGTTTCCTTTCAACTAAAATGTGTCCAGATACCAAAGGGCAGTCCACTGCCTGGACAGCTCTTTGCCTCTGTTGAAGTCAATGTCTTCTCCCATATCCTGCTACAGAAAAAACCGGCAAAAAGCAAGAATCTTTCCTAGAGACTCTACCATTTCTCTAGCAAGAAATACATGCCATTTTTGTGTACTGTAATAATCCAGGAATGGCATATTCTTTTTCAATGACCTGCAGAGCAAACTGTACCTTGGGCTGCACAAATGAATCTGAATTACCCAGGGAAAATGTGACCGGTACAGAGATCTATTGTGATATTGCTTATATGCCTGTGTTAATTTTTCCTTGGCATTGTATAATTTGGTCTTGCAACTGCTTAGGTAAATAGTAGTTAAGAGAACACTGAATAATTTAGAATTCATTCACTTATTTGATAAGTGGTGATTGTGCATTCTCTAGGTGCTGGACTATGCTAGAGCTGAGGGTTCGGGTGACTAGGAATTTGGTGTCCTTGCTGAGAGCCAAAGCTCTGCAGTCAGCTGGCCTGGGTGCAGATTCTGACTCAGCCACTTACTAGCCAGGTGACCTCAAGCATGCTGCTTAAACTTACTTAGCTTATTCATCTCTAAAATTGATATTTTTGCAAGAATCAAACGAGTTAACAAAACAGTACCTGGTTTAGAGTAGGCATCTGCCATTTTCATTAATACAGCAATGGATTAGCACAGGCAGAGAGGAGGCATTCCAGAAAAGTTAGGTGTGAAGTCGCTCCCAGTCCTTGTCAGGGAGGCATTTGTTTGCTAGTTTTATCAGATTTATTGATTTTATTAAAATTTACCTGCTCAAGGCCACAATCAATACCACTGAAACTCTGATCTCTTACAATAGTCCATGTGCCCTGGTGTGATGCATCCACTGAATCGACCATTGTTTGCTCTGCCTGATATAATAGGTGTCTTCTCAAAATGCCATGAAGGACCACCACTTCCCTGGTGGTCCAGTGATTAAGACTCCATGCTGCCAATGCAGGGGGCCCAGGTTCGATCCCTGGTCAGGGAACTAGATCCCGCATGCCACAACTAAAGAGCCCGCATGCTGCAACAAAGATCCCACATGTCGCCGCAACTAAGACCCGGCGCAGCCAAATAAATAAATGAATGAATAAATATTCAAATCCTCTCCCACAAAGACAAAGCAGAACAATTAAAGCTCTTGTGTTCCCAAAAATTCTAAAAAAAAAAAAAAAAAAAAAATGCCATGAAATGCTCCTTGTCCTATCTTACCCCCACTCCTTGCAGTGTCTTTGAGACACAGCAATTGCTCACCACCATAATCTCTCAAAACAGTTCTCCAATTAACTTGCTTGCTTCCTGGAATTACCTGAATTCTCATCATTGGCTCTCATGGTTTTGAGAAAACTATGAGGCCAAATGATGCTCAGAGAGATTGCCAGAAGAGTTTGGATGTGCTAACCAGGCCCTGGCGAGTCTCTTACTGCTCTGTAGGTCCCTGGAGCACAGGCTGGAGCCAATTTGTTGTCATCTTGTTTGCTGGTTTATTTATATTCTGTCCTCGTTTTTCCTCATCCCCACTTCCAACTATGTGCCACTTAAATTGTAGAAAAGCACTGAGTATTTACAGCTCACAGTTTCTTGGTACCGCCATTAGCAACTGAAAGCAGCTCAAGGAAGCACTCCACTTGACATAGGATGACAACTAGTTTGCCAACTAAATTTAAAAGAAAAAAGCTCCTCTCTTCGGGGCAAAATATTTTGAAATAATTTCTCAAACTATTTTGAAGTTACCCTTAATCTGAAGTTACTTGCTTTTTGCTAATATTTTAATCTTTACTAAAATGTTTACTGCTGGTATTCTCAGCACCTAAAACAGCACTGGACATGTGCTTTGTAAATTTTGCTGAATGAATTGAAGTACAATGGGCATGATTATCAATATAAGATTGTTCGGAAAATTATATGATGGGTCTCATGATATGAAGAGGATTCAGTGAACTATATCCAGAGTAGAATTTATTCATTTAATAAATATATATGGTACTTAGTATTTGCCAGGCACTATTATAAGTGATTTATACACAGTAACTAATTTAGCTAATATTTCCTCTCTATAGGGCTGAATAATCAGATCCTAGAAATAAAGTCTGAACAAAAAGAGGTGCATAGATTTCTATGGATATTTTGCAAGAAATGTGTAACATTTTTTCATAGTAATAACACCTTATTACTCATTCTAAAAGGCCCATGTTATATGCTTTATAAAATAAACCCCTTTCATCCTCACAACAAATGTTATGTTGTAAGTGTTCTTACAGGTATAAAAACTGAGGCTCAGAGAGAGCAGATATAGATAGATATAGGTCCAAAACCCAAAGTCACAATGTTAAGAATTTGAACCCAGCTCTGAATTCAAAATTTTTCCATATTTGGAAATCATCTTGTTCCCTTTTTTACTTTCTGCCCTCTTTCTTCCTCACTCCTACTCCCAAGTAGTTTGTAAGCTCTACGCATTGGCAGACAAAACCTGCTCTTTCATTGTAGTACCCCTGTGTCTAGATTGGGCCAGGCATTTATGCGCACTGGAGAAATATTTCTTTGATGGGTGAATAAATGGACTCCAGAGTCCTTGCAGAGGTGCTACACTGCCTTCTGAATACCACCAGTTTCCACTAAAGTAATTTATAACGATTTCCAGACTTATTTTTCCAACTGAAATGTTTATTAGCTAAAGCATATATAGTGTGTTAGGTACCTCCTCCAGACTTTTAGGAACCAGGTGTGCTGAAAGAACATGGGCTTTGAGAAGCCATGCAAAAGGCCAATGGGTACATGAAAAGGTGCTCAACATCACTGATCATCAAGGAAATGCAAATCAAAACCACAATGAGCTATCAACCCACACTTGTTAGAATGGCTTTTATTAAAAGGACAAAAGGGACTTCCCTGGTGGTCCAGTGGTAACGAATCCACTTTACAATGCAGGGGACTGGGTTCGATCCCTGGTCAGGGAACTAAGATCCCATGCTGCGGGGCAACTAAGCCCTCGCGCCGCAACTACTGAGCTCACATGCCTCAATAGAGAGCCTGCATGCAGCAAACTACAGAGCCCACGTGCTCTGGAGCCCGCGAGCCACAACTAGAGAGAGAAAACCCACACACCACAACTAGAGAGAAGCCCTTGCACCACAACAAAGAGCCCGCACGCCGCAACAAAAAGATCCCGCATGACTCAACGAAGATCCTGGGTGCCACAACAAGACCCGATGCAGCCAAAAATAAAAAATAAAATAAAATAATAAATAAATCTTTAAAAAAATTAAAAAAAAATAAAAGGACAAAAGATAAGTATTAGCAAGGATGTGGATGAAAGGGAACACTTGTGCACTGTTGGTGGGAATGTAAGTTGGTGCAGCTACTATGGAAAACAGTATGGAGGTTCCTCAAAAAATTAAAAATAGACCTACCATAGAATCCAGCAATCCCATTTCCGAGTATATATCCAAAGGAAATGAAATCAGCATCCCACGTTCATTGCAGCATTATTCACAAAGCCAAGATATGGAAATAACCCAAATATCCATCAATAGATGAATGGATAAAGAAAATGTAGTATATGTATTCAATGGGATAGTATTCAGCCTTAAAAAAGAAGGAAATCCTTTTCAGAAGGTCATACAACGTATTTCACTCTCACTTTCAGTAGCAGTCTGGGTCCAGTCAGGACACAGAAACAATACAGTACGCTAAACAAAAGCTTAATACAAAGAATTAGTGTGATAAAAGAGTTATTATAAGATATAAGGAAATTCTATATGATACCTTTGGCTGAGGAAGAGAACCCAAGGAAGCACAAACTTGGAAGGGGTTCAGACCGCGCTGGAGAAGGTGTGGTTCAGCTAGCAGAGGTGTTAGCTGGTTTGGCCAGGATGGAGCTGGTCTGGAGCTGCTTGGCAAACAATAGGCAGGAGTGCCAGCAGGGGAGCAGGTGGTCAGCAACCAGTGGTGCGGATGTGCACGGGCTATTTTGTGTGTAACTCTCTGGACCACATGTAACTTTGTGTAGCCGTGCAGGGGCTTTGGTTTCCATATCGAGAAGGCCATGGAAAGGTTATCATAAAGTGCTGCAAAGTTGCAGAGGGATGCCTGAGGCAGGCTCCACTGGATGTCCTCTCATGCATAAGGCTGACACCCAGCCCCTGCCAGCAACTTCCAGAAACTTCTTCCTCCTGTAATTTGCTTCTATTGCTCTCTGCCGAGGAAGGTTAACACCATGCTTACTTTAAAGGAGAGATGGTTAAAGGAATTCTCTTGTTGATCACAGGGCAGATATTTCAGAGTGCATTTGGACCTGAGAGGCAATAAGTCAATAACCCACACAACTTCCATCTTCAGAGCTTCCTTAACTCATTTGGTTCCAAGGACCTGTAGAACCATAAGGTATTGGTATTAACTGTTTCGGGCACTATCAGGGTCATCAGTGCCTCTGGAGCAAAGAAAAGCCTGATGAGGTGTGACCTCAGGCAGATCACTTCCTCCCATGAGCCTTTTCCCTCATCTTATAATGAGTGACTGAAGTGAATCAGTGGTTTTCAAATACCAGGCTCCACTGAAGGAAGAAAACAGCGTTTTGCAGAACTAAACTCATGCAGCTGAAAAGTGGAATCTTTCAGCCTTTTTTGAAAAGTGTTAAAACATCCTGTCTTTCATGAAATTATGGTGATAAATTGCAGTTCTTTTTGATTCTCACTTAGCAAAATAAAAGTCTGCAAGCTCAGAATTTTGTTTTTGAAATTTCACTAGCCTGTAGGACCTGAAAGTCTGGTCACTCGGGCCTGGATGCTCTCTCTTGAGCCTTCCTTCATCTCTCAGACCTGAGGTTCCACAGAGCCCTGTGGTCTTTGCTTCTCATCATCCAACCCTAAAACAGGCAGAAGAAAATCTAGAAAAGGTGCTTGCTTCAGCAGCACGTGTTGTAAATTTGCATCCATCACAGAGATTCACATGGCCCCTGCACAGTGATGACTCACCAATAAGTGAAGCATTTCATATTTTTCAGATATTTTGTAAACCCCAGGGTAACCACCAAGACATTTTTTAAAAAAGGGTTAACTCCTAAGCCAGTACTGGAGATATAACTGAATCATACAAACGAATTAATCCAAAAGCAGGCAGAAATTCTAGAAAAGGATGGACAATTTATTTTACATGTGTATCTTGCTTAGCATAATGACTGAGTCTTAGTGGCAGCAAACAGAGCCTGAGTTCTATCAAAACACACATTGAGTCAGGAGCAATGCTTGAGTTATCTATATTGCTTTGAAAGCACCACAGAACCTAAACGAAATATTGACAATGAGCTTTCTTAAACTAAGAGAATGAGTGCCAACCACGTGGCGGGGGTGGCACGTGGTTAGGTGCCCGCTAACCGTCTGCCTTCCTATCTTCAACAGCCCACCAGTGCTTGTGTGTTAGCTAGGGGGTGGCTGGAATCAGAACCCGGGTTAGACCTCCTGACCTCCAGGGGCTACAGGAGGCAAGTCAGGTGAACACCTCCCTTTGGCTGGTATTAGTAAAATTCTAAGCCCCACAGTGCTTTTTTTCCCTTTCCTTCCTTCTTCCTACAAAAGGGTGAAACACCCACAGTATGTTCACAGTAGAACCAGGCCCTCGGGACAAAGTCTATGTGACAATGTCAAACAAGTATTAATTTTAAAGCTCCAGCCGTCTAAACACTCCCCCTGCTGACACCTCAGTGGCTGTGCACAAGAGGATGGGGTTGGCTCGAAAATGAGTAACTTGCATTCTTCTCGTTACTTATTTTCATCATGCAGCCGCCGAACCCGCCATCCCACCTTCAGAAATGGCATCAGGCTGCAGGTGTCTGTAGGTTGCACAAAGGTCTGAAGCAAGAATTGAATTATAGATCTTCTCAGGGAATGCTGCTCAAATGAACATTGGCAATATATCACCTTCTCCTACCTCTTTCCAAACTCAATCTTTTGCAAAAGAAAATTGAACAATAGCATCTTTCCAGATAGTAACTATGTGTGTGTGTGTGTGTGTGTGTATAATCTCCACCCCTCCCCCCTCCCTTTCTCTTACTATGCACTCCTATGGTACCAGCATGTGATATGATTCTTAGAATACAATTTTAAAAGTCAACTATAGCAAAAAAGAGTACATACTCATTGAAAAATATTTTGGAAACAAGAATTTAAAGTGAAATATGAAAGTATATCAATCACTCCTCAGGGGAAGCCACTGTTGAGTCTATGTATCCAATCAGAACTTCTCCTTTACATATACACATAGTTGTATATATAACAGTATTTTTTCACTTTGTTGTAAAGGTTATTCTATTAAAGCAACAATTTTTATAATCCACATATATATGCATCCTTCAACAATTTGAATAAGTTTTTTAAAAAAAAAACAGGAATTACCCCTTTATTTTTAAAGACTTAGCTTATATGTCCACATCTCAGAGCTCTGCAGTTTACAAAGTTCTTCCGCATTCAGTATCCTATTTAGTCCTCAGAAAAATGTTTTATCATCCCCATTTTACAGGTGAGAAAACTGAAGCTCAAAGTGGTAAAGTGACGTGTTTAAGGTTTCACAATCAGTGGCGGGGCAGGGTTGTTCAAGTCCATGTCCAGATCATTTTACAGCCCTCAGCGTTCTCTGGTTCCTTAGATGGAGATGGGGCAGGGAAGGGAGGCTCGGTTACAGTCACCAACAGGGCAGCATGAAAAGGTATACCCGTAGGTAATTCAGAAGCTTAAGGAACACCTATTCATTGCCCAGACTGTCAAGAAAATTATAATATCATCTATCAACTGTGAGTCCCCTGCAAATCTTTACTGAGTTTAAAAGGGAACAAAATGACTGATTTTATTTCTGTTCTTCTCTGATTGCAGTTAGAGGAAGAGCTTAGTCAAAAGACAATCAGAAAGAGGAAGAAAAGAGGGGCACCAAGTCTCCAACTAAGAGTTTGCTAAATCACACAAACTTGCACATCCATCTTCTTTAATAGATTATTGGTCTTTTGTTTAAACCATATTAGTGCAAAGAAAAAGAATCTAAATATGACTTCAACCCACTCACTGAAGTATTAGTACTTTTGACGTTTGGGAGGCAGCAGAGGATAGTGAAAGGCACCCCAAAACCGGGTTCAAATTCCAGCTCAACAAATCCCTAGCAAGAAGATCCTCAGAACTACTGTGCACCTGTTTCCTACCTCATACGGTTGTCAGAGCCTCCCTCAAAGCAGTTAATTAGTATTTGTTCCCTGCCCCTGCCTTGATATGTTTGTCCTTTAGCTGTGTTCCTTATCATTTCAAAGGGAAAACAAACGTTCTCAAAATGCAAAAGCAATACAGTACATTGTATTTGATTTATTTCTGACCAGAGAGACTAGGTTCTAAATGCTACTGTGTTAAGTAAATACAGCATTGGGTAAACTCCTAAAACACATTAGAGCACCTCGCAGGACAAACCATGTTCATTTATGTAGCTACTTTTCTTATACTGACAAGTGTCCAGAACCAATCAGAGGGGCTTTTAACTTCATTGGGGGATGGATCATGTAGCCAGCTGTATCAGACCATGAGCTCCATGGCCCTCAGGCCATCACTGCAGACCTCACCTTCACTTGAACTTGGTCCTTACCCCAACTCTACCCATCCCCCCAAACCTGATAAGGTCTCTGCTTCTCATCTCCACAGCCTGCAATACAATATGACACCTATTTACCTGTTAATGAGCATTTAAGACAGAGGTTAATCTAGAAAAACATTTCAGTATACTCTGTTTCCTAGGATTGACTGGCGTTTTTTCTTTTTTTGGAAGCTTTAATAGAAGTCAACTTTAAATTACATAATACATTAATAAATTCTTTTAAAAACTGAAACAGTCCTTTAACCCGGCACCCCTACTCCATGCCCCCAACACACAATCACACAAAGTTAATTTCTACTAGGACTTCAGTGTTTAACTCTCTGGAATCCCCTCGTTCAACAAAAAAAATACATACACATATGTCAAGCTGGTACATCTCTAGTTCGACTTATAACTACAAAAAGGTACAAGGTAAGATCAGGAAATCACCATGGAACATCCTCTCTAAACAGCCACGTTACATGGGCCTTGCCTCCTGCAGTACATCATCCACAGCACAGGCAAGCCCGTCTCTGACATGGAGCACTTCCACCAGCGAAACAGTAATTTGACAAGGAACTGAACGTGACAAGGAATGTCGCTGAACTTTCTCTTTTCCCTTTAATCTCTTCCTCACTTGACTGACTTGGTAAATAAAAGCCCATCCAAGCAGGATGCTGAAGGAATCCAGGAAGGCTGGAAACTCAGAGACAGCCAAACCAGCTCTGCACAGGTAGAGTTCTGGTTGTTGTTTTGGGTGTGTATAAGTTGTGTGTTGGGGGAGGCAGCGGGTGTGGGCAAAGACAAAAGGAAAGGTCCTCTTCCGCTTTATCCCAAAGCTGTTACTGAAATGGAGCGACGTCATGCCTGCAGGTAGAGTGCGATCTTTAAAAACCATCAGCAACATTTGTGCTTCAGAGTATGCACTTTGCAAATAGGTTACTCAGATAGACTGCTTAAACTTCAGAACACCTTTGTGAGACTGTGATATTGGATCACGTAATTTCTCAGAAGGCACCTGGGGCTTGAGCATGTGGAGCACCGTTCTGCCATGAAGTTATGCTTCCAAGCCTCTGCTTTAACTTTTTTTGAAAGTTGGTGCCTTGGAGCTTAGAAGGCATTTAACCACATAAAGAAAAAAGGTAATAAATGTTACAGGCAAGCACACAAAGCCTTTTTACTCATAAATTTTGATAAGACTTAGTCAGTCACTGTTTCAAAATACGATTTCTATAAGAAAGTGGGTTCTGAATTTCAATTAGGAAAGCCAGGAACAGACTCTTCTTGGCCTGCAAGTCCCAGCAGGGTCTCCCTCCAACCCCTCCAGGCTTGCCCCAAATTAACCCAAAAACAAAACACAAAATCCAGGAAGAAGCCAGTTGAGAGCCCAAAGCAACAGCCTCCATTAGCATGGACTCCTAGGGACCTGTTTTTTGGGGGAGATGGGATCTATGGGGGCTCTGGTGGGAATAGAGCTGAAAGTGTTTCATGCGGGCGGGCAGACTAGATCAAGGGCATCAGAGGCAGTGGGCATTTGGGGGTATCTTCCCTGGTCAGACTTCATGAAGAAGAAACTGCCAAAGAAACAATAGCTACTGTGGCAGGTTTAACTGCTATTTCTTGGAACAAGTAAAGCATAAGGATGCTGAAAACACATACACACAATTTCCTGCCCTTGGGCCTCTAATTATTAAAAGCAAAAACTACACAGTGAAATGGATGATGTGGAAAGGTATTCTAGTATTTAATATAGTTCCCAAGTAAATGTAACTAGAAGTTGACTATCAACAAGCTAAGTTTTCTTATTTCAGTGAATCCTAAACTTTCAACAGAACTCTTTTTGCACTGGGTTAAATGGTAGAGATTTTCCTCTCAGGTCTAACATCCTATCCTTTTTTTTGAAGTACAATTAGGGGGCAGACTGGCAAGTCTGACTGGCAAGAAGTATGGCCTTTGGACAATTTAAAGGCTGAAAATTCCTCAGAAATAGAAAACTACTTAAGTGGATGCTTCTTTTAAAAAATAAGAATCAAGTCTCAAATGTAACTTAGGAATTAATGGTGCATCTCTGCAGGGGCAGGGACATCAAGTCTGGTCACACTGTTCTCAGAATCATTAAACCAGCATTAGCACTGGTCAGCCGGAGGCATCCTCCCAAGTTGCTGGTCCTGAAGAAGTGCGCATTCATGCTACACTCATTGATTGAAGCAGACTTTATTAAGAAAAAACAGACTTGGATTTAAGTTTGTTGGAACGGTCTTTTATGACTGCGGGTCACACTGAAGTTAAGAACCGTAAGCCAATACTCTTCCAATAACTCACCCTCTTCTTTTATATATTCCTTTCTCTTGCAAACAAATCTACAAGCCGCCGAACGCAGACTATTAAGGATGTCAGGAAAGCTTCCTCTTTTCTATTAATTTTACCTTTATTCCAAGGATCCTGATTTCAGGGGATTCTTTCCAATAGTAAACTCTTTAAGGAATGTTGCATAATCTGTGTACTTGAACTGTTAAGAGAAATGGAAAACAACACATTGTGATATGAAATATCCATCATACACGTTACCTTCATGAAATTAATGCCATTTCAATATCTTTTTATTGAACGTATTAGATCTTTATTGTTAAAGCTGGATAATTTGGGCAAGTAAGTTCCATAATTTTGTGGAAAATCTGAATTTATTACTGGCTTGTCAAGTTCAATGAGAAATTTTCACATAGGCATGTATAAAAGGCCTTTTATAAAAGGCCAAATTTTGCTATCAATAATTTAAACAAAAATTTAAAATACAACGTGGCATTCAATTTGCTTACTATTGTTCACTGACTTTTAATGGTAATGAGTAAAGACAAAAATGGAAAGCAAAAATTCTTAATCTGGTTTAAAAAAGAAAATTCAAGCAATCTGAATCAGGTTTTGCCAAGTCTGGAGAATCAGTCTGTTAGCAAGTGGTGTGCGTAAATAAATAATCAAAGATGCCAGTAAAATACAACTTGGTAAATAGGCATTACCTATTTAATAAGTACAATATATACATAAAATTCTCTTGAAAAGATTCATTTTATACAGAAACATATTTACAAAATGAACAGTATAATCAAACTAAAGATTATCTGTACAATGCACACATATATATATATGAACTTTGGAAGGTAAACAAGTTTCATCATAGTCAAAATGGACAGCCATATGCATTTTAAAAAAGAATTTCATTCCAGAAGAAAAATACATCTTTAATATACAATTATATTTTTCATTTATTTTCCTGAAAATTCTTTGTTTGGATTCTCTTTTGATTATCTTCTCTTGTTCAGCCTTGAAAATTTTCAGGTTTCTAGTGCCACCAACTGGTGTTAAAAATTAACAATCTTAGTGTCAAAAAAGAATTGTTTTGTTTTAAAAAGGTTACTGGAAGATAGACCACTGGACTCAGCATCCATAAGGCAAATTAATGATATGGAATAACATGATTGATAAAAATATTTTCACCACGGTAGCATATATAACATTTACAATATTAATGGTTTCTAGTGCTTTTTTCCTTCTACTGGTAAATCTTGGCCTAAAATTATATGTAAAAGTCTTTAGAGTATACTGTAAAACAAAGTTTGGAAATATGCATGACAATGTGATTAGATTCATCTTTATGAGCATCAAGGAGGCATTAATAATTTACTAAAATGGCAAAAATCAAATACCATTTTATAGTCTTTGGATTTTTTTTTCCTTCTTCTTAAAGAATAATTAAACATCAAGCTGTGAAAAAAAGTTAGGAATGTGCAGAACCACCACGAAAACAGCAATCTGCTCTCAGTGTACCTCAGCAAGGATTCATTTCCCAAAGCTTCACGCCAGAGTGAGACTTCTGGGTCACATACTTGCACAAGTGAATTAACCCTCTTCCAACAGGGGCTGGTTGTGAGCTGCAGAGGCTTAAAGAGCTGCTCCTACTGCCTCCCAGCTGTTTTCACTAGACCATAAGCTCCGTAAAGACAGGAATTGCCCTGTCTGGTCTATCAGTATAATGATGATACCCTGTATGGTGCCTGGCAATAAGAGGTTTCTAATAACTGTGTTTATTACATGAATAAATAACATGTTGGTAGCCTGACAAAATTTAATTTCAAGATAATCTGCTTTAAATGGTTATGGATAGAAAGTTTAAAAAAAAAAAAAAAACCACTTTAAACTCATTCTTCTGCCCAAACCCACCATTTTCAATCCTTAAAACTTATCAGGCTAACGTTTGAAGTGGTATGGGAAAAAGGGAGTCACAGCAAGTATTCACTTTAAAATTAAAACCTAGTGAAGTGTATACATATATATACACACACACACAAAAATCACTTCCTGCTCAAAGAAACCAAAATAGTGCTAACAAAAACAGCATTTGATGTGTTCAATTAATAATAAACACATAAAACAAAATTTCTCCTAGATCTCAAGTTTATCCAGACTATTTTCCTTTTCTAGACACCCCATTCTTCTCTCCATATATTCAGTACAGTAAGGGTAGAAGGCCCTCTAAATGCTTACATCAGAATCTGTTTGTGAATCAGTTTAGAGAGAGGGAGCTGATAAATGCACATTTTTGTACACACTTTGCTCAGTCCTGATCCATATACAAAAGGATATAGTAGAAACTAAAGAGCAAAAGGAAAATAAAGCATTTTCTTCAAGTTTTCCACAGTTCCATACATTTATGGGTGCGAAAAGTAATAATAAGTCAAAATATGGTTTATAATTACATTCTTCTAAAATTGTTTAACCATTAAACTTCTCTAAATGAATGCTGGCACAAATGTTAATATTGGAATGTTTCATTTTCATATGTAATATATGTATGCAAAAAATGTATATTTTTAAGGTGTATAGACATAGAATACTATGGTTCTGACCACTATTTGGTCTCCATTAATAAATTTGTGTCTTGGGAGGAAAAAAACAAATACTGTAGTGTATGAATCTATATCACATAAGAAGCTGTAAAAATTTAGTTATGTTGACTAAATAGTCTTTGGGAGTATCAATAGTATTGTCAAAAACAACTAGGAAAATAATTCAGATGGGATTGCACTTACCCTCATTTCTTTATTTTGATAAATTATCACTGGTAAAAAGAACAAGATACATTATGGTAAGGCTAAAACTTTTATAGCTATTTTAAATATAAAATGTTTCTGGACTTGTATTTCCATTCTGAAGTGAAAAGATTTTGTTTTTGGATGACAACATATAACTCAATATACAGAAAAAATGCTGCATTGAATTATCTAATCCTTAGTAACTGATCTTTTAAAGCAATGTTGATTTTTAAAAAAAGTTAAAACACATTAAAGGGAAATTGCCACCATAAGCCCCGCCCAACTTTTAAAGCCACACAATTCTTTAAAGGCTTTTAATCCATCACCGCAAAGCTTACTTCTCTTAAGGGGAGAAAGAAGGTTGCGAAAATCCAAAACGAAAATGAGGCTTGCTGCAACATCTGTGTATGTGCCAAGGTATCTACTACAGAAATTATCTGAATATAATGAAATGTGAAAAACCACACACAGAAATTAAAATAAGTGAGAAATTACAAGAGGTGAGAAAAAAATTCAATGACAGAAATACTGATGCTATGACTGTCAACATTTAAGTGTACATCATAAATATTGTAAAAATCCAACAGGATACATAAATTTGGTTCTAAAATTCCTTTGGTTACGGAGATGTAATTATTTTGTATTTTAAATAAATATACCAAACACATCATATCTGGGGACTGTAAGATCACCTCACTATAATATATAATTATACCAACAGTAAAGAATGGTGCACAGATAAAATGGTTAACAGTGCCATATGCTGGATTCTCTTGGGAACTGGTTCTTTATAAATATCTTAAATTTATCTTTATACTTGATGTCAGTAAAACTAAAGTATTTCAGTTTCAAAGAATTCATTATTCATCTCTCTGTTCTAATGAGACTAATCCATTTCACATTTTAAAAAATAACTGAAGTCCACAGGAATTCTCTAAATGAGCAGGTTATTTAAAATCATATTTTATGTAACTGGAGATTTAAAAAACTCAACTATTAACTCAATTCGAATCTGAAAAAAATGTACCTAGCACAAATAAGGAAACCTGACAGGGGCATACAATGCCTGATCATTGCTAGTTACCAAAAGCTAGCTTTCCTATTAGCTTCCATTAAAATCAAATGGTTTAAGAACTCACTAGCATCCCTAACACACAAGCAAATGTTATATTAGAATGTCAAAACAAGTTTTTATCACTTCTTTAGTTTTCTTCATGTTGGAGAAATAGCATATTACTGAATGATTAACACCTGTCCTTTCATGCATAATTTTAAAAAGTGAAATCATTTTTGACATTATATATTTTAAAGGGAAGAAATATGGAGAAGGGGTTTTCAAAAGCCCTTGTCATAATGTTCAGCACTTCATATGACTATCAGCAAATTAAATAAGTTGTTCTGATTCAATGACAGGCTGTCACCACACAAAAACAAGTTTCATCAATGCTTACATTCTTACAGTATACACAGCAATGCATTTGTATTGTAAAAAGGTACTTTTTTATACAGATGAAGCAAAACAAATTTTTTACTGGCTGACACACAAAGCAGGGAAAAGTTTCCAACAATACTGGGCAATGGCACCTGCTCCTTGTGTAGCTTTTGTCTGTTTACTGAGGAAGAACTTTGTGTTAGGTTTTCTTCGTCCTCTGTTCTAGCTCATGCTGGTGTTTAATAAGACGTTCTATTTCTGTTCCAAGTGTTTGCAGATTTTCCTTTAACAATTGGAAAAAGAGGGGAAAAAAAACAGAACTACTAAGTATAATAAGTAAAAAGATTCAGTTTGAACTATTTTTGCCTAAATTCTGAACTGAAACGGTGACAGTCTTAAATGCCATGTGAGATAAACTAGGCACATGGCTGTTTTCAGTAAAGTAATCCTGTACACTTCAGAGTCAGACACTCTTTTTACTGAAGCTATAGCAAATTTTAGTGCCTAAAAATATTACCAGATTAAAAAAATTATTTTTTAAATCCATTACTAACCATCAAGGCCCAAACAGCACAGATAGAATAACTGGGTCAGATAACAGCTGCAAAAAATAAAATAAAGCTGGAATACATTAGAAAATAAATGCCTCAATCTTAAAGTCTTAGTAATCAATTATAACTAATTGTAATATATGTCAAAGGCCACCCATTGCAAAGTAAATGACTCAGTAAATGACTCATCTTAGCGTCTATCCAACAGCTAAACTGATTTTCTTGCTGTTTCTTTCTTTCCTGCTAATTTTAAAAATTGTACTTTTCAAAAAGAGAAAAACACAAAATTTTATCTATGGAAAAAATGGCTACCCCGCATTACAGAAATAGTCCATCCATGTGTTGGATCGAACTATGAAAGAGGCACCATTTTTGCCATGTTTATTGGTTGGTAAGTGAATGAGAAATACAAATACCTTCAAAGTAATATTTTTCAATAACGTATCCTCCAAAACAGCCTGTAGTTTTCGGTTGATCTCCAAAGAGAGTTCCAATGTTAATCCACTATCAGCTGGATGGGATGTGTACAAAGATGCCATGATGCCACCCCGTCTACTTAAATGGACTTTGTTAAAATCAGATGCCTCTGAAGAAAGTGTGCCTGATTCTTCTCGTAAAATGTAACTCTGAATTATTCTGCAAAATAAAACGACACTATCAGTTATGGCCTTGCAGAATTACAAACACTGTAACTTGCAAGAGTCGAGTAATCATAAGCTTAAAGATGATTAGCATAAAGTAATTATCTATTAGTTAATAACAGAACTATATTAGAAAATAAAGGGGTTTTCCTTATTCAGATGGTTTCTTAATCCCATTTTTGTTCTAACACGGTATTTAGATTAAAGATACATAAACATTGCTTTTCTATTTTTTCCTTATTACTTTAAATCAAAATATGTGAGCAATTTATTGTTCCAGTTTCAGTTAATATTTTCTATTTTCCTGTCATTAAACTTAAAACTGTGTCTTACTCTTTTTCGTTTAAAAGTCATGGGCAAATTTTTCTCTAAGTCTAAAATTATTTCAAAATAAAAATTTTTAAGTCATGGGTAAAGACCCACAATATTACTTAAATGAATATGGTATCTGTGAGAGGAATTTGGCCCAGCACAGGCTCTGGAGTCAGTCAGAGCTGGGTTTGGATTTCCAACTCTTGGTCTGTCACTTACAGGATGAGTGGTGAGTCTGGAACATTTAGTAATTTGACCTGAGCCCCAGTTAATTAACCTGTCAAATTAGACACAGTGGTCCCCAACCTTTTTGGCACCAGGGACCAGTTTCGTGCAAGACAATTCTTCCACGGCCTGGGGGGGTGGGGTGGGCTGGTTCAGGCAGTAATGCGAGCGATGGGGAGCTTGCATTACCGGGTGTTGGGGACCCCTGAACTAGAGGACTCATTCTCTCCCTGGGTAGTTTTAAGAAATCAATGAGATATTAAGTCACAGGCACAGTGCCTTATATTTATATTTCTCTACTATATTTAGTAGATGCCCAATAATATCTCACTATGTCCTGCCCAACAGGAATGATAATCCACAACCCCATTATCTCTTAAAACCACCGTCTTGAAAATAAAAAGCTAAGTAGAGCACTGTTTTTAAGTCCAAAGGTATTTTAGTATCTTAAAAAATCAGTGTCTACTGAACTCTGTATCACCTTAAAGGAAAGACCTGTGTTTTCTTTCATGTCTGTAGTCCCAAAACCTAGAACATAAATAAGTGATCAACAAAAGATTGGGAACCGAATGTCTTTAGTTTTAAGAACTATTTTTTGAAAGAAAGGCTCTTGATATGATTAATTTTGAACACAATAACTTTACCATGTGAATAATGGTATTTTGAACACAGATTACAGTACCATAATAATACATACTTTGTTTTTTTCCTAATTTCTTCCACCAATTGTTTGATGTGATCCTCCATAAATTCTATCTTTTCATTTTTCCGAGCATGTGCCTTTTGCAGCCTTACTATCCTCTCAATCAGCATGGCCTTGTCTACTTCTGGAAAGTTATCCACAGCTACTGACGACCCAGTATTTTCTGGAGATCGATCTTCTGCACTGCTTCGAGCATTGAGGGACCCTGAAGACAAACAAAATCCACTTATTGTACTTAGTCTGGAGTCAACTCTAATCTCATATATTATTTCTTCTATTATCATTTTCATATATTCAATTTAACAGAGTTGGATACAGAACACAAGTCATACCTGACCTGAGTTCTTGTTTCTGAATACATTGATGATAGAAAAAAGGATCTAGGGCTTCCCTGGTGGCGCAGTGGTTAAGAATCTGCCTGCCAACGCAGGGGACATGGGTTCAAGCCCCGGTCCGGGAAGATCCCACATGCCGCAGAGCAACTAAGCCTGTGCGCCAAAACTACTGAAGCCCGCGCGCCTAGAGCCTGTGCTCCGCAACAAGAGAAGCCACCACAATGAGAAGCCAGTGCACCGCAACAATGAGTAGCCCCTACTCACCGCAACTAGAGAAAGCCTGTGCGCAAAAATGAAGACCCAACGCAGCCATAAATAAGGAAGGGAGGAAGGGAGGGAGGAGAGGGAGGAAGGGAGGAAGGAAGGAAAGGAAGAAGGGTCTAGTATGTCTCTCAGGAATAGAATGAGTAAGTGCAATAGAGAAACGAGAAACTCCAGAAAAGTCAGAAAAACAAGTCTGAAGTGACACCAAAATTAAACTGAGACAGACACAGATAAAGACAGAAGACAGAATATAGCCAGTGGGTTAAGCTCTGGAGCCAGTCTGCCTAGGTTCAAATCTTACTTCTCCACTTTCTAGCTGTGTGACTTTGGACAAGTTAACTCTCTGTATCAAGGTCACTTCATCTCAAAATGTGAATCATAATATGATTTGCCTCATAGGACTGTTATCCTCATTTAAATTAGTTAACATGTCTGAAGTGCATGAACAGTATATATAGTATGCACTAAGTAAATGTTAGCTATTATTTTTACCAATATCATTTGAGAAGAATTTCTAATCCTTTTTAACCTACAAAGACACATTTTTTTCCCAACCCTATTGTGTAGATTTAAGACAAGTAATATATCTTATCCAAGGTCATGCACAAATAAATGGTAGAGCTGGGATCTAAATACCCATGTGTAACCTCAAACCCATGTTCTTTCTACTACACAATTTTCCCACTATTGTAACAGTTGATGATGTTTTTTCCCCTAATGTGCAACTCCTGGGAGGCAGTGTAAGGTAGTGGCGTGCAGACTCAAGAGCCTGAGAGTTCTGTTACTGTGGATTTTGGAAAAGTCATGCAAACACTATGAATCTTAAGTTTCCCCATCTGTAAAATGGGAATACAACACTTATTTCACATGGCTGTTCTGTGAGTAAATGATATGTTTAAAACATTTAGCACGGTTCCTGGCATTCCAAAAATGGTAAATATGCTGATATTTTGCCAATTATCATTTTCACAGTGCTATCAATCATAATTTTATAGACTTAAGTTTTGCTTTAGACTATAGGTATATTTACCATGAGAAAAGCAAAAAGATTTAAAAATACACACACACACAAACATATATATATAAAATCTGATATATAATGATGACCATTTCATTAGCTCTCAGGTGTTAAAAGTAATATAAAATTAAAAGAAAAAGAAAGAGCATACTATACCAAATCTCTCTATAGATGGATACAAATCTGAATTTTAAAATGGAAGAGTAAACTGTTGCACAGAATAAAGAAGCAGGTAAGGAAAAGGAGGTAGGGAGACAGATGGTATAGAACCCCATGACAAACTTGAAACCCTGTCTAATGATTAAACTTAAACATTTAACTGGAAATATTTTTTACAACATAATTATGTACAACTACTACTTTTTATAATTCAAAATTAAAGAAAAGCATATCGATACTTTTTAAAACAAAAAATCCTATTTCTTTTCCTTTTTTTTTTGGCTGTGCTGCGGCTTGTGGGATCTTAGTTCCCTGACCAGGGATTGAACCCGCACCCTCGGTAGTGAAAGCACAGAGCCCTAACCACTGGACCACCAGGGAATTCCCGAAAAATGCTATTTCTTTTTATAATCAATCACTAAAAAACAACTGTAAAACCATTAGTTTTTCACCTGATGAACTAGAACGACTTCCCATGCTGCTGACTTCTTTATCATAGCTTCCATTCTCAACCTGATCTAACTTTCTTCGTGCTGCAGGAAAAAGAAATGGATTACTTGTGACAACTGTCATGACCATTGGCCTCCACTATCTCTAATTTTAATCGCTAAAATCACTTAGGCCAAAATGGCATAAACAACAAGAGAAATTTCTTGAATATGTACTTTCGAAAGGAGGGCTGTAGGGTCATTCATATAAAACGACATCTAGAAATGTACAGGTCATATACAAAACATATGGAAACAACATTATGATAACAACTGATACTGGCATCACTTAGGTACACAGAACCTAACTTTTGGAGTCCTGAAAGATTTCGAAGAGCTCTACAGTACCAAAAATTTCCCCCAAATTTCCCTTCAATCATATCTATGAAAACAAACTAAATTCTTACGGCAAATATCTGAATATATTTATATTAAGTAAATGCTAAGTCTCTTTTACCATATTACTATATTTCACCCTATTTTAATACAAATAAAGCAGTGGGGAATAGTAGAGAATAGGATGTCAGAATACATCTCTTATTCATCTTTGTATCCAATCACATAGCACAGACTCCCAATTTGTATGAATTTTTAAATGTAAGAAATCTGGGTTCCAGTTCTAGATGTTAATTGTTGTGTTCAGGTAATTTATAACCTTTCTGGATCTGTTTCCCCTAAGATTAAGGGTGAGGGTTCAATGATTTCTAAGTGGGAGGTCTACAAGGTGGGGGCAGGTACCCTAGATGCTGCACAAAACAACTCACGGACAAGGGTAGGGAGAAAATATCAGAACTCTATTTATACTTATATTTAATCTAATCTTTTTAAATTTGTATTTTTCATGTTTTTCTAATGTGCATAAACTAGAGTAATACATGTTTAAAATTTACAAATAACTAGTTACAAATTGGAGAACAAATACTTAAATACTTTTTTATTGACAGCAGTATGTGATCAACAAAGTCTAGACACTACTGCCCTGGTAAGGTACTTTCCCAATTATTACATTTCATGGTTCTGTGAATAAATGTCTTTTAACATGGAACATGCTATAAACTATTCATGGAACTACAAGAAGGTCAGCCATGTGGTTTATTAACATTAATACATTAAAAAGAACATACAGCTCTAATCAATGTGGGAGAAACTGAAGTAAAATATATTTTTTCTGTAAATCCTTAACAATGAGAAGAAACAAAAACATTCAAGGTCTAAGTGTAGAAGAATTTTATACCTTGCTGAAGTTGTTTGGTAAGATCCTTGACACTAGAGGCATGTTTACGTCTTTGAGTTACTAACTCATCTTTTAATTCTTCAACCTGGGTACTCAATGCTTTAACTTCGGTTTGTCTACAAGTGAGTTCAGCTTGCAGAGTCTGGACTTCCTCTTTTCGCAGTTCTTCTTCTTTTAACAATCTACTTTCCTAAATATTAAATACGATAAAAAATACCAACTTTAATATCTGTTTCAATTACTGCTCACAGTTTAAAACCTTAAAAATACAAGGTCTTTCACAGTAAATTCTTCTGTCATCACTCCTTATCAGGTTTTGTTTACTGAGCTCCTCAAATTCTTTATACAGTAACGCAGGGGGATATATTAATGCATCTGCCATTCTATACATGTAAAACAACATGTGATACAGGTCTCTGTATTTTTTTTTTTCAGGTCTCTATGTCTGGACTAAAGTCTCAAATAATTTTTATGAGTAACCTGAAGATACTCTCACTACTTGGAAATATTAAACCATTTTTAAGCTATAAAAATATAGAAATTTAAAGTCCTTTTAAGAAATATATAGTAAATCCAGTTAGGAATGACAAAAACCCTGGTTTTCTTACTTTCAGAAGTGAAGTATTTCTTCCTAACCATGTTAGGGAAACATTTTTATTATAAACTGCATAAGTTGAAAGGAAAAACTGACATTTCTCATAGGATTTGAAATTATCAGAAAGTCAGTGCCAAAAAAAAGAGTTTAATCAACTACCATTAAGTTTATGCTTTTAGGGAAATTTAATTTGTGCTTCTTGCTATGTTGCTTTAAAAGTTAAATGTACACTTATACTTACCAAATTAATATTTGTCTGTTTCATGTGTTCACATTGGCTTTGTAACTGACTTTCACTACAGGAAAGTTTATCAAATTGTGACTGCAAAGAATTAGATTCAGACTGAAGTTGTGCATTCTTACTAGTGAGCTTTTCTGTAAACAGTAGTAGCTCAGATTCTCTTTTCCTACTGCCTTCGATGTCTTTTTGTAGGTCATTAATCAAAGAATTAAGACTCTCCACTTCTTCCTTCAAATTTTCAATTTCTTGTTTACCTCTAAAAAACAAAGTTTATATTTAAGAAAAAAATTAAACTATTAAAAGACATTAATGGTTTGAGAATTTTCATTGAATGAAATGCTTTATGAAGGTACTTTTATTCATTCATCCAAATATTTATTTGGATTACTATGCATGCCTAATATATGCTAGGAACTAAGAGCTGGGAATATACATAAGCAAGACTGACATGGCCCCTGCTTTCAAAGAGCTTTTAGGCAAGTAGTGTGAAAAACCATTTTTGATGATGAAAGCACAGAGTGGGTCACCTAAGCTAGTGTAAGTGATGAGTAAACTAATATTTAAAGGGTTAGCAAACTTTTCCTATAAAAGGCCCACACAGTAAACAATGTAGGCTTCTGGAGCACATGGCCTTTGTTGCAACTGTTTAACTCTGCCACTGTAGTGTGAAAGCAGCCACACATAATACATAAAGGAATGAGAGTGGCTATGTTCCCAAAAAAAAGTTTATTGACAAACAGAGGCAGTGAGCTGGATTTGGCTTCTGGGCCATAGTTAGCTAATTCCTGAGCTAAAGGAAAAGTAACAGTGAGTAGGAAAACAAAATATGTTCCAGGTAGAGGAAAGAGTATGTGCAAAGCTGGGAAGGGAACAAGAGAATGACTTCTTGTTGGTACTAACAAACAGATGTTCAATACTGATGAGGATAAGGACAGTACTATATCCTAGCACTTAACACAGGGCTCGGCACCTAGGAGACAATTAATTAACATTTGTTAACCAACTATTGCTGAAATACAGAATAAAGAAGGAGAAGGCACAGAGGGAGAAGCAGGGTTACTAATGATCTTCCAAGCCATGTTAAGCCATCTGAACTCACTAGGCAATCCTTGAGGCAATGGGAAATCATTGAGAGGTTTGAGATTTCCTTTTTAAAAAAGATTATGCTAACCACAATGTAGGAAACAGACTAAAAGGAAAGTAAGCAAAAAAACAAAACAAAACAGTTTGGAAGCCGTGGCAGTTTGCCAGATGAGAGCTGATAATGGCTTGGACAATGGTAGTAGCAGTGGGGATGTAAACAGTGAATGGACTTGAAAGATATGAAAGAGTTGGCAGCAAAAATATTTTGTGACTGGTTACATGTGTGAGGGAAAGGAAAGAAGAGCCAAGGGTAACCCCCAGGTTCCTGGGTTGGAAAATCATGTGAATGTCACACCCATCATTCATCTCAGGAACATCAGAGAAGCACATTTGTGGACAAGATATATGAATCAGTATTGGACATATTATAAGTTTGAGGTGTCTTTGATACTTGTGTATCTGGAGCTCAGCAAAAAGGGCTGACGATAATTAACTTGAAGGTCCTGCAGCACACTACTGGAAGAGTTAGGATCACCCAGGGTTATAATAAAATAAGAACAAAAAACAGCTTTATGACGTAAAGAGAAGGCTGCCAAGAAGACAGAAAAGATTGGCCAGAAAGTGGGGAGGAACACCAGGAAAGCACAAGGAAATGAAGCCAAAAGAACGGAGCATGTCAAGAAAGGTAATGGGCTTAGTGTGTCCATACTGAAAATTCAAGCAAGGCTTAACCTGGGAAGTATCTACTATATTTAAGGATGCATTAGCAGTTTGTAATGGAATGCTGGGGAATAAGAATAAATGGAGAGGAACAGAAGAACAAAGCATGTGAAGAAATGGAGAACGAGCATAGAGGATTCTATAAAGACATTTCTGGTTGTGAAGAAAGGGAGAAAGGAGATCATAGGAGTTTTGATGTCTTTAAGATATAATATTTAAACATAGAAAGAAGAAAAGTCAGTAAAAAGAGGGAGGTAAGAGATAAAGGATAAAGAAGGAATAATAAGGAAAGTCCCTGAGAAGGCAGAAGAGCATGGGATCCACAGTAGGAGCAGAGACCACAATTTGACTCAGAAAGAATAGGAACATTTCTTCCATAATAACAGAAGGAAAAGAAAAATGACTGCAGATGCAGGCAAGTTCATAGGACTGATAGCAAGAGGTTGAGAGAAGTGTCACCTGACAGCTCCCTTTTTTTCTGTGAAGTAAGAGGTAATCGCCTGACAAGAGTAAAGAGCAAGGTGAGAGGGAAGATCAGAAGTGTGAAGAAAGCAGTAAGGTTTGGAATAATGCTAAGAAGATGGGGAGAAGGCTCTGACTAAGGACATACGGTAGGACTGGAGGTGCATTAGTATTCCCAGTTGAGGTTGCTAACCATGAATTTATAGCAGCACCAATCTGGATGACGTTGAGATTTCTTCAGCAACACTCAGCAGCCTGGGTGTTGGTAGGGTATGAAAAAGAAGGTATTTGATCCAGCCTGAATCCAGGCTCTCTCAGGTAATGTCGTAAGTAGAATTTAGCTAAATGGTTTTATAAGAAGCCAAGGAATAGGACTTCCCTGGTGGTGCAGTGGTTAAGAATCCGCCTGCCAATGCAGGGGACACAGGTTCGAGCCCTGCTCTGGGAAGATCCCACATGCCGCGGAGCAACTAAGCCTGTGCGCCACAACTACTGAGCCTGAACTCTAGCGCCCAGGAGCCACAACCACTGAGTCCATGCGCCACAACTACTGAAGTCCGCATGCCTAGAGCCCGTGCTCTGCAACAAGAGAAGCCACCACAATGAGAAGCACGCACACCGCAACAAAGAGTAGCTCCTGCTCACCGCAACTAGAGAAAGCCCGTGTGTAGCAACAAAGACCCAAAGCAGCCCCCCAAAAATAAATAAAATAAATTTATTAAAAAAAAAGAAAAGAAGCCAAGGAATAATGTTACCTCCTGACCTTGAGCTACATACATGCAAAGATATAGACACAGATACATATCTACCTTCTAAAAGAAAAACTACTGTGTATAAGTAAGAGAATTTGAAAGCTAAGGAACGGATAAAAAACTGCAATCCATTCTGTCTTATAAATAACTACTGCCAATGTTTAGGGAATATAAACTTTGAGTTTTAGAAGCCGTGATGGGAACTCCAAAGATAACCCAAAATAAGTTCAAATGAAGACAGGAATTAAAAATTTTTTATCTAGTAAAATATAAAATTATTTTTAGTGCACCAATTGCATTTAAAAACAGAAATGAGATAGAATCAAAAAGCCTGTTGATTAGCATAAACAGAAGTTGCTCATTTTATACCTTTGATGCTGCTCCTGTATCTGATCTGCAATTTTCACTTTGTCCAATAAATTCTGAATTTCAGCTTTTTGGCGATTAATAATTTCTTTATATTTTGATAATTCATCTTCTGTTCTCAATCGTTCATCTTCTAGACATTTTACCTATCAAATAATCATAATCAAGTTAAACTACCAACAATATTTTCTTGTTCTTTATTAGCTATTTCAGACAGTGGTTATATATTAATAATCTAAGCTAAATTCTGAAGCAATAATAATTAACATGAAGAAAATATAATAGGAAGTTAACAGTCTTGGGTTTCAGTTTCAGATTTCTCATGATTTAGTCATGGGAGTTTTAGCATGCCACTTCATTTTTGCTGAATCTCCACTTTCTCATCTGAAAAGAGGATGTACCTTCCCTATCTACCTCAAAGTACTGGCATGAAGAACAAATAGGTACATGAAAGACACTTTAAAAATTATTAAGTGATCGCAAATTCAAGGTGGTTACCTAAAAGCCTATTTCTAAATAAATGAAAGATATATAATGATAACATATTTCACACTTAATTAAAAGGGAAAATATTATTACAATGAGAACCATAACATTGGAAAATATTTAAGAGGTTGTTAGAAATTAAAACTGTATACAAGGGACTTCCTTGGTGGTCCAGTGGTTAAGAATCCGCCTTCCAATGCAGGGGATGTGGGTTCGATCCCTGGTCGGGGAACTAGGATCCCCCATGCCGCAGGACACGTAAGCCCGTGCACCACAACTACTTAGCCTGCGTGCTCTAGAGTTCATGTGCCACAACTAAGAGAGCCCGCGTGCTGCAACTACTGAACCCACATGCCACAAGTAGAGAGAAGCCTTCGCGCCGCAACGAAGAGCCCACGTGCCACAACAGAAGATCCTGCATGATGCAACGAAGATCCTGTGTGCTGCAACTAAGACCCAACGCAGTCAAATAAATAAATAAATAAATAAATAAATAAATAAGCAAACATTAAAAAAAAAAACTGTATATAAGACTATTAAATATACCTAGGAGAAACGTAAAGGCTTTCTATTATTTTCTTTCTTCTTTTCTTTTTTCATTAATTAATTAATTAATCAATTAATTAATTTTTGGCTGCATTGGGTCTTCACTGCTGCGTGCAGGCTTTCCCTACTTTCTCTAGTTGCAGCAAGCGGGGCTACTCTTCGTTGCGGTGCGCGGGCTTCTCATTGTGGTGGCTTCTCTTTGTTGCGGAGCACAGGCTCTAGGCACGCAGGCTCAGTAGTTGTGGCACGCAGGCTCAGTAGTTGTGGCTAACGGGCTCTAGAGCACAGGCTCAGCAGCTGTGGCACACGGGCTTAGTTGCTCTGCGGCATGTGGGATCTTCCCAGTCCAGGGCTCGAATCTGTGTCCCCTGCATTGGCAGGCGGATTCTTAACCACTGCGCCACCAGGGCAGTCCCTATTATTTTCTGACACAGCTCTAAAGCCCATGTAACAGAGGACCAAGGATAACTTACAGATAAAGCAAATGTGCTGTGAAACAGGAATGTTTGGCAAACACTTTAAAGGGACTGAAATGGAAGACACTTTTATTTCTCTAAGAGTCAATTTTGTTGCTAGGGAATTGACATGCTACTCTTTGATTCTGGAATATTTCTATATAAATATCCTTTCCCCAAGATTTAAAAATCAGAATGAGTACAAAATCAAAGATATTTACCCTTCCTCTGGAGTCACGACTAAAGACTGAATTACCTTTGTTCTCAGTGTTCGTAGCTCATCCATGCCCTCCTTAAATGTCCTCTTCAGATCTTCTAGTTCCTTTATTTTGGCATGATGCATCTTTAAAAAAGTTTAAAAGAAACCACAAATCATTATATGCTAAACCAGATCTAAAATTTATTACTTGCTCCTTCCAGAAGGCCTTAAAAGTAGCTGGCAATAAGTACTTGTTGCTTCTCTCCTCTATATTATACCATCCAAGGTATACAAAGAACAAAGCTACTCACTTCTAGCTGGTCAGATTTTTCTTGCATTTGTTTTTCAAGTTCTCCTTTTGTGACTCTAAGCTTGGCATCAAGTTCATTTGATTTAATTTCTTCTGATTCCTAATGGGAAAGAAATGACAAAAGTATGACAATTTTTAAAGTTTTATGTTTTGAAATGTGAAGAAGGCTTTTGCAATTAAGTTTCCTCATCGTGACATACATAGCTCATGTATGTAAAATTGATGACTGTATTCAAAGATTTTAAATATGTCAATTTTGCACCAACTAGAAGAGCATACTTAACATATATAACATCATAGAGTGGGCTTTTTTTTTAAGTTATACCTTTTCTTGTACTCTTCATTCTTCTAACGTTTTCTAGTGTTTTTATTTGGTTAAAAACTTCTCTAGTAAGATCTCGATTTAAGCTGCAAGTACTTTAACATAGGAAATAGCCCGTATTTAATTTAGCTGCCCTACCAAATCTATTCCACACTTCGAATATTGTAGATACAAAAATTTATGAAACAAGAGTACTGATATCTGGCATAATTTGTTACTAATCTATTCAAAAATTTAAGCATACCTGATATGTTTTTATCATATCCTGACAATTTTTCCGAATTTGATCTGCTTCTTCCTTTGCTTGAGTTAATTTTGTTGTTGTTTCTTTGAGTTTATCTTTGGTTTCCTGCATTGACAAAAAGACAATGTGAGATGACAGAAAATATATATTGGTCTCTGTCCCCAGTTCCTGGCACAGAGCTCCTAAAACCCTTGTAATTTTTTAAGTGATAAAAACATTAGGAGCATCTCTTGTTCTAATACTGGTCTTTAACCTCTGTTCCTGTCACAGAGCTCCTGAAATCCTCATAATTTCCCAAGTGATAGGAGTGTCTTTTGTTCTAATGAGGTGACTCTGACTGGACTCCTGGATGGCTTCTGGATGACAGCTGGTCCCCAGAAAGACCAAGCCATGGTTAGAAGCTTGGAATTTTCAACCCTGTCCCCCATTCCCTTGAGAAGGCAGAAGGGTAAAAATGGAGTTAATGATCAATCTCAAGCCTATGTGATGAAGCCTCCGCAAAAAAACAAAAGTATGAGGCTTGGGGAGCTTCCAGATGGTGCACACATCCAATATCGGGAAGGTGACAAACCCTAACTCCAGAGGGACAGAAGCTCCTGCACTTGGGACCTTCCCAGACCTTACCTTATGTATCTCCTTATCTGACTGTTCATCTGACCCTTTTTAATGTCCTTTAATAAACTGGTAAAGGTATGTAACTGTACTCATTCCCCGAGTTCTGTGTGGTACTGTAGCAAATTTTTGAACCCAAGGCGGGGGGGTTGTTAGAACCTCCAATCTATAGCCAGTTGATCAGACGCACAGGTGATAACCTGGGCTTGGGACTGGTGCCTGAAGTGGGAGGTGGGGTAAGTCTTGTAGAATTGAGCCTTTAACCTGTGGGATCTGACACTATCTCCGGATCGATAGTGTCAAAACTGAGTTAAGTTGTAGGCCACTCAGCTGGTATCACAGAGAATTGCTTGTTGTGGGGAAAAGCCGTCACACATTGGTAACCAGAAGTGACAGAAGTGAAGTGTTCTGTGTAAAAGTAAAACAGACACAAAGGGAAGAAACCCACAGTAGGGAGAACTGGATTTTTCCCTACACTGAAGGAAAACTGGGTTTCTCCTTTACAGACAGCAACAAGGTTGGCATAGTGATGTGATGAATGGTGAGAATAATGACCAGACAGTAGAGAAAGTTCTTGTCTTAGCACTGCCACTGGAGTCAGATACTATTCTAGTAATAACATTTTATGCTTCTGACAAAAAACTAAATGTGGCCTGAACAGTTAATTGATAGTCATTAAATAAAGTTAAATTTGATAGAGTTTTCATCAAATCACTAGAAGTTACTAACCTGAAAAGACAAAAAGAGCAAAGTGTTTAAGCAGTTCTTTGTAGACCCACATAAAAGACAATTCTTCGGTTTATGGCCAAGGTACCTATTCAAAACTTTTTTACAGATTCATGCTGCAATTTGGTTTCTGTTCCCAACTACTCTCCTAAAATAACAATTCTGAAGGTCTGCAGGGACTACTTTCTCATCAAATCCAATTGCTTTTTCTCATTTCTTATTCTTGACTTACCTGTTCCAGTTCTGATTACTCCTGACTCTTTGAATAGCCTTCCTATGTTTACAAGACAACATACTCCTGTTTTTGCCCACTTCATCATTGCCTTCGCTGTCTCCTTGACTAGCTAGACTTCCTGTGGTGACTGTCCAAGTACAGCCCTAACCTGTAGCTCCAACGTTCTCCTTCAGAGTACCCATCCAGTCCCATAATTTGGGCTATCATGTGGATTTCAAATGAGAGTTTAGGTATCATCTCCTCCTAGTAGCTTCCCTTCAGAAAGGGGCAGAAGCTGCTATTCTGCCTTCCCATAGATAGAATCCAGGGAATTCCTAGATTGTAACACCTGATACATTGTCCAGTAGCTTACATGCTTCCCCCATTGAGGATACAGCTTCTGGATAACACCTAGCTCAGCAGTCGCCACATATTAATTGTTCACGTAATAAATGTTGAATTAACAAAGGAATACCTAACATAAACCTTGTGTCTAGTTAGGCTGGTTTTCCCAAACACCAAATATTCATCTCCCTTTTCTCTCTTATCTTGCTGTTCCTCCACTTGGAATGCCTTTCCTGTCATCTCTTAATGTAAACTGCATCTATCCTTCACACACCGCTTCTTATACGTCATTTTGTTTTTGGATAAACCTACCACACACTTAAGTGCCTACTTACATACTTTCAGTTGCAGGTCTTTTAAAAATAATTTGACTTACATTAAAACTGTGTTATTTTTAAAATATAAACATTTGAAGGCTTTTTCAAACATTGTTTTTTTTTCAAATATTGTTTTTTAAAATATGAGAATATTAGCTCAACAAGAAGGAGGAGAGAGAGAGAGAGAACAGAACTTTATCTGTTTTCTCCCCCACTTCTATATCATCAATAACTAAAACAGAGCCTGATACATAGTAGGTACTCACTTCATTTATTCAAAACATAGCAATTGAGAGATTCCTGTGTCAAATACAATTTTAAATGGTTTGTAGCCCTGTGTGAGCCCTAAGGATTGTTGCCCCTACTCCTTCTGGCAGTTCTTTCTCTGCCCATATAGTTTTCTAACACTCATTTGCTGATCAGCGATTAGGTCAGAAACCTACCATTCTCTAACCTATCTTTGACCACTGTCAACACAGACACCTCTCCCTACAGTTTTCTCTGATATTATAATGTACAAATATCCAAAGGTTAACAGTTCTACCAACTTAGGATTATTTAAAGAGATGCCAATGATAATTTAAACAATATCATTAAGCCTATTTTTGAAAATGTGGTAACTGTTATAAATAACATGGCTTTGTTTAAATAATATTTCAAAGTTTTTTTTTTTTTACTTCACATTCTATCATCTTCAGATTTTTATTACTGCTTATACCAGTTCAGTTAGTGCTTAAAATTATGGCATCAGGTACCAGCCTTTATCACCACTTTTTATTATATTGTTTAATAATATGATATTCATTATACACAATACCAACAGAATTATATTCATAATAAACAGATAAGGAAACTTTTCTTTATTATGTTTATATTTAAATAAAAATTCATATTTCTTGATTATAAGAATTGTATCACTAATAATTTTTTAAGAATTTCCAGAGTTTACTTTCAATTTTGATAACCTACATATTCTCCTCTTCCTCCTGAACCTGACAATGTTTAATATAAAATACAGCACACTAAAAATGCTTAAAGAACAAAGTCATTGGGGGGTTAAAAACAATGAATGATAAAACAACATTCTATCCAATTTAATATGTAAATCATGCAAGGAAATATCTTTTCACAATCACCAAATATTCAGGCCCAAGCTATCCTACTACAGGAGTCACTAAGCTTTATGCCTCATTAATAACTATTACTGCACGTGCTCTTAAAACTGATTCTAATAATTTTTCCACTGTATTACAGTACTCACCTTGTGTGAATCCATTTCTGCTTTTAATTTGTTTTGTGCCCATTTTACTTTAATGATGTGAGAGTTGATATCTTCCTTTAATTTGTCTATTTCTCTGACGAGTCTAGTAGTTTCACCTTCCTAAAATAATATCACTAGGTCATATTTTTCATTTAAACAACCAACCAATCATTTGTGTATCTCTTATATCTCAAGATAATCAATGCAATAACACTATAATTCAGGGCTAGCACATTATGGCCTATAAACTGACTTAAAGTTCAAATCATAAGAGGACAGTAAAAGCCTAAAACCAATTAATAGACATAAGATGATTAACATTTATATTTTAACCAACTAGTACGCTGCGAGTATAAGCATACCTTTCTGATTCTTCTCAACTGGCTGACATTAAGGTGAAATATGAATTAAATTGGTTTTGCCAGAATTCTTGAGAACAATGACAACATTCCTGAACTAAAAGTTAATTAATAAAAAATAACATTGATTACCAAGAAATGATAACCTACTGGACACAAGACCACGCCATGAGGATGCTAGTTAATAGCAAGGACTCTGAATAGCACACTAATTAAATCTCCTTGGACAGCATGTAAGAACATGTTTTTCTACAAGTAAAATATAAATTCTATTCTATGATGTGTAAGTGTTACATTAAGATTCTGGTCAAAGTATACTTCTGGCTCAAAAACTACTCACATTTTGACACACCATCTATATCTTTTACTAAAATAAAATCTTCCTTTGAAGCACAAAGTCATTTCTTCAACGTGCAGATTTTAAAAGAAAGTTTTTAAAAAGATCTGTCTAATAAACAACGTGTCAGTTTCTCATCTTTTCATAGGAAAAACATTCTGCAGCTAAGTAACAAGATATTGGAATTATTAAAGCATTCACATTCTTTGAAGGTAAACTAAGAAAAACAACTTTATGTTTAACAGTGGTTTAACCATGTTAAGTTATGATTATCTGATTAAATAAGGAAAAGCAAAGAGAATAAGCTTCAAATAAGATACAATATCAAAAGTTATACCTTTGTTTCATACAGCTGGTGCAACCGTCCTTTCTCCTGAGAAAGTTGCTTAATTTTGTTAGTGTTTTTCTCATATTCTTTGTTTGCATCTCTAAGTTTTTTTTCAAGTATCTCTTTTTCCTTTCGAAGGTCTAAAGATTCCTTCTCACCTCTTACATACTTCATTACCATTGCTTCTTTTTCCTGGCGTGCCTCCTCACATTTCTTGTTGGCCTTTGAAAAAAATATCTAGCATTAACAAAACATATTTTTCAAATAAAAATTAATTAAAACAAATAACATTTTCCTATAATATCACCAATGTATTTTTTGGTCTTTTACACAAGATTTTCAGGACCTGTGTCATGAAATTTTAAAAAAGAGAAATGATACAATGAACAAATTAATATCACTAATATTTGCTTCTTCCCTTTCCTATTCCTCTTCCTTTAGCTAATATGGTTGCTGTTTTCTGTTTACTCCTTCAGATCACTTTTCCACTCTTTCCCAGCCCACCCTGTGCTCTGGGAAAGTGACCATCAGGGACCATATCAACAAGTTTCTTTGCCCTCATACTTCCAGTTGGGTTTGGCCAACAGGAGGCACTAAGCAGAAGATTAGGAGGGTAGGCAGAGAATGAGATCTGGCTCCTCCAGAATCACACACTGTTCCTGTCAGATGACCTCTCTATGCAACTACCTTCTCTGGGTTGTACTACCTGCACCGTTTCCTTATTCCTTTAGCCCAAAGAGTGATAGTGGCTCCTCCAGCAGCCCCAAGATCCTGCATTTTCCCAGGCTGGACTCCCTAAATCTCACCCATACCTTTGTAAAGAGTCCTTTTATGAAATTCTCCCCAAATCACCAGCTTCTGTTTTCTGTCAGGATCCTGACTCTATGGCTGACAATTTCTAAAATCTATAATCTTAGCTCCCTCACAAAAAAGTAAGTAATATGCTAATTAGTGATCGCTGAGTTCCTCTGTATGAAAAGTATTTGGCATTTTAATAAGAAATACCTAATTGGATTAGGTGTGACATCTATCTATATACTAACTTAAAATTCTCTGTAACTATAAGCTGGTACTCCATACTGTGAAATTTCATACAATGAAAACTTCTACAGATAGCCCTTCATTTAAGTAAATTCATAGTTTGCAAATATGATGAAGCACATACTTATTTTACAGAAGATGGATCCTTAAACTTTAAGGATCTTCAATGGCATCTAGTGGTAAACTCCAACTAACACTATAACTGAATTGAAGTAGGTTTAGCATTAGGATAATGTGGGAAAACCTCCTATGCTCTGATGAAAAGTGACTGACAAAAAATGTTTCATGAAGTTCTGCTACAGCTGATAAGCACATCTAGTAACCACTCAAAATACTATACATATAAGCACTTTGAAAAATCATCCAATTGGGATTTTTTCCCCCCCATTGAAATAGCCTACTAATTTTCAAGAGAAATTAAAGAAAACACTGGAATAGGGATGGCAGAGATCCCTGAGGATTTGATGACATGCTTGTGGACAAATGATTGACAAAACCGTGATGGAACTGGCTGACAGAATTAGCTAGATTTTTAGATAATTGAACAACTGTACTTAGAAAAAGTCAACTAATGGTAATGTCAACTTTAAAAGAAGTCCAGTTCCATGATAACTTAATGCTTAGATAATGGATTAGCTTTTGGGAACACAATGAAGAATAAGCCATGGTAAGTCCTGGAAGAGCTCACTACCTAGTAAGAACAACAAATAAACGAAGATTATAAAACAAATAATTTCTAGTGGATGAATGTACAAAGTTCTTTGAAAATACAAAAATACTAACAGTCCCTGGGAAGGGTTGGCATGAAGGGTGAAAGATGCTATTTGTACTTGAACTAGGTGCTATACTTGAGCTAGACATTGAAGGATTAAGTAAAGGGATCAGTCAAGGAAAGGAATTCAAGGTAGAGTGGTTATCATGCACAAATGCCTAAAAGTATAAAATAGCATGATACATTTAGAGGACATTAAATTATTCTGTAGTGCTTAAACTTGGTGTGTTGATTGCAGTGGAGAGGAAGTAGTTACAAAACAGAAAAGGAGGTAGAGATCAGATCCTGAAAGGAAGAAGGACTTCTCTTGTCATGCTAATGATTTGAGATTTTATCCTAAAGGCAAAGAGAAGCCAAAGAAGGATTTAATAAAAGGTGTTTTAAATTTTATTAAATTAAATTGTGTTTTAAAAAGACACCTGGTAGCAACATGGAAACTTCATTGAAGTTAAGAGATAAGAAACAGAAAAAAGATAATTATAATACATGAGATAACATATTATAAGGTTCTTAACTACAGCAGGGAATGTGCACCAGAATGTCCTGTTACTCAGAGTCATCCCTGAAACAGCTGCAAAAGAATAACCTGGGGTGGGACTTCCCTGGTGATCCAGTGGAAAAGAATCTGCCTTCCACTGCAGGTGACACAGGTTCGATCCCTGGTCGGGGAACTAAGATCCCACATGCTGCAGGGCAACTAAGCCCGTGCGCCACAACTACTGAGCCCGCGTGCCGCAAACTTCACAGCCCACGCGCTGTGGAGCCCTCGCGCCACAACTAGAGAGGAGCCCGCGCACCGCAATGAAGAGTCCACGTGTCGCAACTAAGACACGACACAGCCAAAAATAAATAAATTAATTAAAATTTAAATAAATAAAACAAATGGATTTATTTAAAAAAAAAAAAAAGAATAACCTGGGGTGCTAAAAGTTCACATTTTCTATATCCCACCCCAGATAATGGCAGCACCTACTTCATAGATTGTTGGGAGTATTAAATGAGATAATTAAGTGACTACTCTGTAAGCTTCTATTGAAAGTCCATTATGGCACAGATAGAGGAAGAGGAGTCAGTAAAAGTCTTCGGATTTGACTAGTTTAAGATGTTTATCATTGACTTGGATGAAGATATGAGTAACATAATTGATAGGATTCAATAGTCAGCTAAAATTAAGATAAACTGTAGAAGTAGTTCTGCTTCTCCAAGTATGGCAGATGAACCCTCCCCATTCAAAACACCAAACATTTTATATGAAATACAACAAATGTTTTTTTAATGCACAGTTGAGCTCACAAGAAAGTATGGGAAATTTCAGGGCCAAAAAATCTAAGAAGCAGCAGGAATCCAGAATGCTTCGTTAGGGCTGAATACTTACCAATACAAGGTCATGTGGGGCTGAGGGAGACATGCTATAAAGTCCCTAAGAATTTATAACTAACTCTACCCTCCTGTAAATTTGAGGTTCAGATACATTCTACATATCTGTTCTGAGAAATGGAGAAACCTCAAACTGGAAAATTAAACTGGGGAGTGTACACATGTGTGTGCAGTAACATGTGCACACTCATGCTAGGAAGCTATTTCTAAATAAAACTCACCAGGTTTGGTGACTCTAGGTGAAGGGTAAACAAGTGTTCATTTTACTATTCTTTTACCTTTTCTACAGGCTTAAAAATTCTCAAATCAAAAAGTTGAGAGGAAAAGTTAGGGGAGAAAAGGAATGAAGCCAACCTAGAAACAACTGAATGGAACAATCTCCAAAATCTACATAATAATACCCACCTCTTAGGGTTATCCTGAATATTAAATAAGTGAATACTTGTAAACCATTTTCAGCTACTATTATTAACCTCACCTACACTCATCATTAGAGAGGAAACAGATACAGAGTAGTGAGTGTAGTATGTTGCCATTTGTTTAAAAACAGGGGGGAGGATGGGAGGAAGAAAGGAAATATATACATGCTTATCCATGCAACAAGTATTCTGAGAAGGATATACAGGAAACTGGCATCAATGGTTGCCTCTGGGAAGGGCGTGGAGTGGGAGAAAAAGTTTGGAAGAAGACATGTTTTATTGTTTGAATTGTTATTGTGCACATTTTACTATCATTTTGTTTTTATTTTAAAATATAATTCCAAAGAATATATATAAGTATTTAAATTTATTTATTTATTTATTTATTTATTTATTTATTTATGGCTGCGTTTGGTCTTTGTTGTTGCGTGCGGACTTTAGACGCGGCAAGCAGGGGCTACTCTTCATTGCGGTGCACGGGCTTCTCATTGCAGTGGCTTCTCTTGTTGCGGAGCACAGGCTCTAGGTGCGCAGGCTTCAATAGTTGTGGCATATGGGCTAAGAGTTGTGGCTCATGGGCTCTAGAGCGCAGGCTCAGTAGTTGTGGAGCATGGGCTTAGTTGCTCCGAGGCATGTGGGATCTTCCCGGACCAGGGCTTGAAGCCATGTCCCCTGCATTGGCAGGTGGATTCTTAACCACTGCGCCACCAGGGAAGTCCCCAAGAATACACACACACACACACACATTTTTTTCTCTTATGAATTTATTTATTTTTGGCTGCGTTGGGTCTTCGTTGCTGTGTGCGAGCTTTTCTCTAGTTGCGGAGAGAGGGGGCTACTCTTTGTTGCGGTACCTGGGTTTCTCATTGCGGTGGCTTCTCTTGTTGCAGAGCACGGGCTCTAGGTGCACAGGCTTCAGTAGTTGTGGCTCGGAGGCTCTAGAGCGCAGGCTCTGTAGTTGTGGCGCATGGGCTTATTTGCTCTGCAGCATGTGGGATCTTCCCGGCCCAGGGATTGAACCCGTGTCCCCTGTGTTGGCAGGTGGATTCTTAACCATTGCGCCACCAGGCAAGTCCCCAAGAATATATATATTTTTAAAGCTCACTAGGTTATTCTAATGAAGCTATGTTTGGGTCCACTATAACCAACAACTTCTTAATGTCTTATCTTCTACATTTTTCTTTAATTAGTATAAAAGGTTTGAGAACTGATAGTGTAAGTTTTAAATATATAACATTTCTAATGCTCAGGGTCAGCATATTGTAAAGAATCACAGGAATAAAGGTTGAAGTTTTTTGTAGTTAGCATGCATTTATGTATTGCTTTAGCATTTTTTAAATCCTAATCCTAATACACACTAATGTCCAAAATTGTCTAAAAGGGTTACTTAATAAACAAAAAATCATCAGAAAGTTAATAATGACTTGAAAAATACCTGTTCCATCCGATGGGCCATCTCTTTGTGTAACTGCTGAATTGCATTTTTAGTTGCAGTGTCTTGAGCTAGTACTTTATCTTTGGAAGCTTGAACTTCTTTATTAAGTTCCTCTATTCTTGATTCTAACTGTAAAGAAAATTATTTCCAGATTATTTTTATAGTTATAACAAACAGACCACCAATATTTCAAATAAATATAAACAATGTAAACAAGCATAAAGATGGCAATGAATATACTTCAGCCATAGAAATCAAAAGTAAATGTTAGCAATGTTCTGATATATCAATAGAATTAAGTCAGGATAAATCTGAAGCAGATTCTGATAAGATGGATGATAAGCTCTAGAGTAATTACCAATGAAATAACTCAGAAAATATCATGAAAAAAATTTTAATGTTACATATTTACTTAATGCAAAATAAAGCAGTAAATGAGGCACAGGGAAACAAAACAGAAACATACAGAAAGACATATAGAAAATATAGACATATAGAAAATTTTAAAATGGTAGACAAAAATCCAACTGTCAACAGTCACGTTAAATGAGAGTAAATAATCATATCAAACGGCAGAGATCTTCAGACTGGAAGAGAAAACAAGATCCAGACTGGAATAAAAAACAAAATGTTGTTTACAAAGGTACTTTAGGGAATTCCCTGGCAGTCCAGTGGTTAGGACTCTGTGCTTTCACTGCCGAGGGCGCAGGTTCAATCCCTGGTTGGAGAACTAAGATCCCACAAGCCACGCGGCACAGCCAAAAAAAAAAAAAAAAAAAGGTACTTTAGATTCATCTCATAATGATAAAAGGGTCAATCCAGCAGAAAGGTATGACAATTATAAATATACATGCACCTAATAATATAGCACCAAAATACATGAATCAATAACTGACAGAAATGAAGAAGGAAGTGGACAATTCAATAATAATAGTTGGAGACTTCAATACCTCACTTTTAGTAATGAAAAGCACTAGAAAGAAGATTAACAAGGAAATAGGAGACTTGAACACAACTATGTAACAACTAAATCTAACACATCTATACAACATTCCATTCAGCAACAGCAGAATACACCTTCTCCTCAAGTGCACATGAAATATTCTTCAGGACAGAACCTATGCTAGGTCTTAAAACAAATCTCAATCAATTTAAAACACTGAAATCGTACAAAGTATCTTCCTTCGACAACCATAATGGAATGAAATTAGAACTCAGTAACACAGAGAGAAACTTGACAATTCATAAATACGTAAAAATTAAACATCTAAATAACCAAGGGAGAAATCAAAGAGAAATTAGAAAATAAGGTGACAAAAATAAAGATACAACATATTTATGGGATGCATCTAAAGCAGTGTTTAGAGGGAAATTTGTAGTTATAAACATCAATATTGAAAAACAAGAAAGGTCTCAAATCAAAACTAAACTTTCATCTTAAGACACTGGGGAAAAAAAAAAGAGCAAACTAAATCTAAAGCTGGTAAGAAAAAGGAAACAATGAACATTAGAGAGGAAAGTAATGAAACAGAGAATAAGAAAATGGAGAAAAATCAACAAAACAAAAAATGCTTCTTTGAAACGATCAACAAAACTGACAAACCTTTAGCTAGACTGATCCCAAGAATCAAAATGAAAGAGGGACATACTGACCTTACAGAAATAAAAAGAATTATGAATAAATATTATGAACAATTTAACTTAGATTAAATGCACAATTCCTAGAAAGACACAAACTACCAAAACTGGCTCAAGAAGAAATAGAAAATCTGTATAGACCTACACAGGCATATCTCAAGAGATACTGCAGGTTCAGTCCAGACCACTGTAATAAAGCAAGTATCGCAATAAAGCAAGTCACACAAACTTTTTGGTTTCCCAGTGCATATTAAAGTTATGTATACACTATATTGTAGTCTATTAAGTGTGCAATAGCATTATGTCTAAAAAAAACTGTACATACCTTAATTAAAAAATACTTTATTGCTAAAAAATGCTAATCACCATCTGACAACACAGGTTGCCACAAATCTTCAATTTGTAAAAACCACAATATCTTATGAAGTGCAATAAAGTGAAGTGCAATTTAAAAAAAGGCATGCCTGTAATAAGAGATTAAATTAGTAACAAAAAAAAATTTAAAACTACCCACAAAGAAAAATTCAGGTCCAGGTGACTACATAGGTATATTCTACCAAACATTTAAATAATTAATACTAATTCTTCACAAATTGTCCCCCCCAAAAAGAAGGAACACTTCCCAGCTCAATCTATGAGGTGAGTACTACGCTGCACCAAAACCAAACAAAGACATCACAAGAAAAGAAAGCTACAAGAGCAATAGCTCTTATGAATATAGGCAGCAAAGTTCTCAACAAAATACTAGCAAAACAATTCTGCAATATATAAGAAGCATTATACTCCATGACCAAAAGGGATTTATCACAGTAAAGCTAGGTTGGTTTAATATCCAAAAATCAATTAATGTAATACACCATATCAACAGAACAAAAAACACATAATCATCTCAACAGATGTAGAAAAAGCATTTGATAAAATTCAACACTCTTTCATGATAAAAATACTCAACAAACTAGGAATAAAAAGGAACTTCTTCAACCTGATAGCATGTATGAAAAGCCGACAGCTAACACCGTACTTAGTGGTGAAAGACAATGCTTCAGAAATAAGAGAAGGATATCCACTCTTGCCACTTCTACTCAACATTGTATTGGAGGGTCCAGCCAGGGCAATCAGGCAGGAGATGAAATAAAAAGCACTCAGATGAGAAAGGAAGAAGTAAAACTCTCTACATGCAAGATGACATGATTTTATATATGGAAAATCCTAAGAAATTCACCAAAAAATTTTAGAACTAATAAACAAGTGCAGCCAAGTTACAGAATATAACAAAATTGTTGTGACTTCCATGGTGGTGCAGTGGTTAAGAATCCACCTGTCAATGCAGGGGACATGGGTTCAAGCTCTGGTCCGGGAAGATCCCACATGCCGCGGAACAACTAAGCCCATGCGCCACAACTTCTGAGCCTGTGCTCTAGAGCCCACGACCCACAACTACTGAAGCCTGCGCACCTAGAGCCCATGCTCCACAACAAGAGAAGCCACCGCAATGAGAAGCCCGCGCACCACAACGAAGAGTAGCCCCTGCTTGCCACAACTAGAGAAAGCCCATGTGCAGCAACGAAGAGTCAATGCAGCAAAAAAAAAAAAAGGTTTCTATACACTTGTAATTAACAATCTGAAAATGAATTAAGGAAACAACTCCATTTACAATAGCATCAAAAAGAATAAACTACCTAGGAATAATTTTAATGAAGGCTGCAAAACTTACTCCGAAAACTACAGAACACTTTAGAAAGAAATTAAAGATCTAAATAAATGGGAGGATATCCCTTGTTTGTGAATTGAACAACATACTACTGTTAAGATGGCAATATTCTCCGAATGAAGTCTACAGATTCAATGCAATCCCTAACAAACCCAGTTGGCTTCACTGTAGAATGACAAGTTGATAGTAAGATTCATATGGAAATACAAGAAACTGAGAATAGACTACCTTGGAAAAGAAGAACAAAATTTGAGAACTCACACTTCCCAATGTCAAAACTTACTGCAAAACAACAGAAATCAAGATAGTGTGGTATTAGCGTAATGAAAGACAAATAGATCAGTGAAACAGAACTGAGAGTCTAGAAATAAGTTGATGTATTAATTGGTTTTCAACAGGGATGCTAAGACCATTCAATAGAGGAAGAATAGTCTTTTTAATAAATGGTTCTGGGACAAATGGATAGCCATATACAAAAGAATGAAGTTGTATATCATACAACATAAAAAAAATTAATTCAAAAAGAATCAAGATCTAAATATAAAAGCCTAATTATAAAACTCTTAGAGGAAAATATAGCAGTAAATCTTCATGATTGTGGATTTGGCAATGAAGTCTTACATATGACACCAACTGCACAAGCAATAAAAGAAAAAATAGATAAAATTGGACATCATCAAAATTTAAAACTTTTGTCCTTCTAAGTACACTATCAAGAAAGTGAAGACAAATCCACAGAATGGGAGGAAATATTTGCAAATCATATATCTGATAAAGGTTTATAATCCAGAATATAAAAAGAACTATCACTACTCAACAATAAAAAAGTTTAAAAATGGGTAGAGAAAATACTTCCCTAGAAGTATCTATTTAAGATATACGAATGGCCAAGAAGCACAGGAAAAGATGTGTAATTTCACTGGTGATTAAGGAAATGCATATCAAAATCACGAGATACCATTTCACAACCATTAGGATGGCTATAATAAAGAAGTCCAATAATAACAAGCATTGGCAAGGATGTGAAGAAATTGAAACCCTCATACACTGCTGGTAGGAATATAAAATGGTGCAGCCACTTTGGAAAACAGTCTGCCAGCTCCTCAGTAAGTTAAACATAGAGTTATCATTTGATCCAAGAATTCCACTCCTAGGTAGACACCCAAAAGAAAAGAAAGCATATGTCCACACAAAAACTTCTACATCGCAGCATTATTAATAATAGCCAGAAAGTGCAAACAACCCAAATATCCATCAGATGATGAAAGGATAAATAAAATGTTGTATACCTACACAACAGAATATCACTTGGCCATTAATTTAAGTACTGATACAAGCTACAATTTGATTGAAACCTTGAAAACATTACACTAAGTTAAAGAAGCCAGATATTATATGATTCCATTTATATGAAGGAAAAGGACACATATTATAGGATTCCATTTATATGAAATGTTCAGAATTGGCAAATATATAGAGAGACAGAAAGTAGATTAGTTGTTCCCTAGAGCTGGGGGGAGATAGCTGCAAGGGGTTGGAGGGAAATGAGGAGTGACTACTAATGGGTTCAGAGTTTTTTGTATGATAAAATATTCTAAAATTGTGACAAACCCTGCACAACTAAAAACCACTGAACTGTATACTGAAATGAGTGAATTATATGGTATGTGAATTATATCTCAATAAAGCTGTTATAAAAAATCCTAAATATTAGTTTACATATAGTACATGTGTACTAATTTTCCTTATGACAAAATTATTTAGAGCAACACTGTCTAATAGAAATATAAGCCACAATTTTTTAGTAGCCACATTTTAAAAAGCCAAAAGAAACAGGTGAAATAAATGTTTTATTAAACCCTATAAATATCATTTCAACATGTAATCAACATGAAAAACTGAGCCATTTTATCTTTTTTTGTACTAAGTCTTCGAATTTAAGTGTGTATTTCACACTTACATCACCTCTTAATTTGGACTAGCCACCTTTTAGTGCTCAATAGCACTATGGCTAGTGGCTGCCATATTAACTGGTGCAGATTCAGAGGTAAGACTAGGAAAGAAAACTCTGCTATACCGGCTAGCAAAAGAATGGTGAATCGAATTTTCTCTTGTAAAAAGGCACAACCACTAACAAGCTCGTGAAAAGAACAGCTCTGGTTCACCTCCATCTATTTAGTCTGAAGTTTCTGGTCATCAGCAGTGACCTGCCTAGCAAAATACAGATTCAGCCTACTATTAAGGCACCCTCACACTTTAAAATTCTAAGTTTGGTCTGCATGCAGTAGCCCTTTCCACACAAAAATCAGGATTAAATATGTAAAATTTTACAAATATGGTCACCTTCCAACTATGTAAAGGTTCATTAAGTATACCAAGGCATAGATAAGTGAAACTTGGTTTTTTATTATATTACTACCAGCTGTTTACTTTTATTTTCATTATATAGCTTTCTGTGAAAGATGAGGCAAAAAGAAAGACTTTTAAGGCTACAATGTTTCTAATCCTTCCCACAGAAGAGCAGCTCAGAAAGATAAAGAGCAGCTGAACCAGTCTTGAATATGAACTTTGTCAATCCAAGCATCACAGTACATTTAAAAAAAAAAAAAAAAAGAAAAAAAAAAAGAAACAAAGAAAACAAAGATGAACTTTGTCAATCCAAGCATCACAGTACATTAAAAAAAAAGAAAAAAAAAAAAAAAGAAACAAAGAAAGAAAAGGAAAGGCTGGGGAAGCTAGCTCACCAGATAAAATCTGAAGAGAGCCAGTCTTCAGTATAGTTCACAAAATACTGAGAATGGAAACATATTAAACTATAAGCTTGAAAACATTCTAATGCCAGATATAAACTTTTAGGTATATACTGCTTCTTCTGAAACAATCTATTTGACTGCCAAACAGTCTTTCCCGCTCAGATTTCTATTATATATAGAATACAGTCACACATATCACATAGAAATATTAATTTATATAAAACAAAAAGATCAGACTATGATTCCCAGTTCATAAAAGAGAATGCTTCACATACCAAGCAATCTTCTGCATTTAAAGTATGATTTAACTTACAGAACTTCAATTTACACACAAATATTCAGGAACGTACTTATTTTATATATTGAAGAACAGACTTTAAAGATTTTTGTCTTTTTACCTGTTTAATTGTGTTCATATGCTGCTTCTCTGTTTCTGTTCTTTTTTTTAGTTCTTCTCTTAAATTGTCTTTTTCTGAACAAATGTCTAAGATAAGTTCCTGATGCTTCTTATTTTCTTTAATTAACCTAAATATAAAAAGGGCAGTATCAGCAAAACATAATTAAAAATGACAATGTGTAATATAATCTGTTTGCAGACTGGGGTGTAGATACCTATGAGTAAGAAATGAAAATTCCCAAGTAATCCTTTTGTAATGATATATTATACTTTACAAAACATTCTCTGGCCAGTCAGGCTATTAACTTTTTCCTAGAAATTTGTATATTTCAAATTAAGAGAAATATAATCAGATAAAGAAAACCACACTCTTTTAAGTTTATGTCTACAGGCATATGAATTACCTAGTTCATCCCTTCAGCACTGGAATCCCTTCAGGTCAGTCAGAGGCAACCAGGGGCAACTTTTCCCCTCCAGGCATCTGTCTGGAGAAATTGTTTGGTAGCCGCTCCAGCGGTGAGGGCTGCTACTGGCTTCTTGTGCATAGAGGCAGGGACGCTGCTAAACATCCCACAATGCACAGGACAGCCCCGGCGCCAACAAAAAATGATCTGCCCCCATGTGTCAATAGTGCTGTGGTTAAGAAATCTTGCTTTAGATTTTTAGACTATTTTAATGATATTCTTATAGTTACAAAAGTAGTCAATGTAAAATAATAAAGTTTAAGCAGAAATTTCATTTTGAGTTCCCTAGAAAAATATAAATAAAACCTTAAAAATTACCTGTAAAATTACTCAGAACTATAAAGTAAGATACCTAAGAGGGTTAACAGCTAATATTTTAGGATTACTAGCAACAGCTATTATTTGACATTTATTGCACAATTACTATTTACTAAGTTTAGCTTTAAATGCATTACTTAACACTCAGGTCTATAAACTAATAAGTCTACAAAATTACTATTATTATGCTTTATGAATTTGAAAACAAATCAAAACTGAAGCCTAGAACTTATTCCAGGTTATATAGCTAGTAAGTGGTTGAACTGAGATTTGGACCCAGGTCTAATTCCTTGCCACCTTCTCCTTTGAAGATGCCTCATTTACTCAACAAATGCTCACTGGGTACCTACTATGTACCTATATTAGTCTATATATTGGGGGTACATCAGCAAACTGTCCCTGCCCTCATGATGCTTACATTCTAACAGAGAAATTAAACAATAAATAGATATATAATGAAATACCAAGTTGTGATTAAGGTCTATTAAGAAAACTAAAGGAGGGCAAGAGGACAGGGAGAGTGACTTGAGCTGTGATTGTACATAAGGTAATCAGGATAGACCTCTCTGAGGACAGGAATGCAGTGAGGAGGAAAGTCATGAAAATGCTTGGGAAAAGAGAAAAATGTGTAGCATGCAAGTTTCTTCAAGCCTTTTATGGCATAGGGGTTTAACTCTGATTATGTACATGATTAAGGTGTACACTCAATTTGTTGCAAAAAACAACCTGAAACACAAGAATCCTGACTATACCTCAAAAGTAAACAATTTAGGGAGGGAGAAGTGAAGAACAGCAAGCCCTGAAATTGTTATTCTTACATGCCAAATGCACATCCTATACACAAATAACTGTTCTTAATTAAGAATTCTCGTTGGGACCTTGGACAATAATATTGGTGTTAGAAAACAGAGGAATGGATGTATAAACAAAGCCATTTGGAAATAGATGCATTCATGAAAATTTAAGCCAAAGGAACTGAAAGGTAGTTTTCTTTACAGAAAATTAAATGAAGGCAAAAGAAAAAAAATGAGTTGTTTTAGAGCTAACCTTAATCACAAAGCATTTTATTTGAAATTTAAAATATTACATGTATAACAAAAAATTAACTTAGATTTAAAATAATATCTGACATTTTTATAATGCTTTAATGTCCTCAAAACAATCCCATCAGGTAAGTACTGTCCCCCTCATAAAGATGAAAAACTCTGTCTTGGAGAGGTTGATGTAACTAAGGAAACAGAGCTTGCAAGTGGCAGTGGGAATCTTCCAACTCTGGGCTTCTGACCAGAACTGTGCTTATCCCAGTCTACCATGTGGCCACTGTTCTGACATGATGGAGCAAAAAAAGAGGAATTAATTTTCTACTGTATTCCTAATGTTTTTAGATAAATTTAATAACATGTATCTTGTTCATTTCAGATAACCACATTAAAAAATCCACTGAAGCCAGACTAATTGGGTTCAGATTTTAACTTTGCCGTTTAGTAGCATGTGACCTGAAGCAAGTTACTTAACCTCTCTGTGCTTCAAGTACCTCATCTGTAAAATGGGAATAATAATAGTTCATACCACATAGGGTTGTTGTGAGGATTCCATGAGTTAATACATGTAAAGTGCCAGGCACATAATTAACAGCATTTAAGTGTTCCTGCTATTATTATTAAATCTGTAACATCTTATAATTTACAAGAGAAGCTTGAAAGTGGTTAAGACTCCAAATCTAAGGAAAGTAGAAAGAGGCATCAAGGATGATCTCAAAGGGAAGGTCTAAGAGATAAGTACAGATAGCAGGAAAATGAGGAAGTTACCCAAAAAGCAAGAATGGCAGAAACACTGATGGTTCAAGTATAAAATCACAGTTTTTTCAATAACAGCAGCATTCCAGTAAAGTTATGAGCAGGAGTAGCTGACATTGGTTTTTGGATAGTATTAAGAAAGGCATTGGATTCACAAGAGATATTTGTACACTCATGTTAACAGCAGCATTATTCATACCAGCCAAAAGTTAGAAGCAACCCAAATGTCCACTGATAGATAAACAGATAAACAAAATGTGGTATGTATACATACAATGGAATATTATTCAACCCTAAAAAGGAAGGAAGCTCTGACACAGGCTACCATATGGATGAACCTTGAGGACATCTGCTAAGTGAAATAAGCCAGTCACAAAATGGCAAATAGTATCAAAAGCAGTTAAACTCTTAGAAACAAAGTAGAATGGTGGTTACCAGGGGCTGGGGCAGGGGGAAACAGGGAGTTGTTGTTTAATAGGTATAGAATTTCGGATTTGTAAGACGAAAAAGCTATGGAGATAGGTTGTACAATAATGTGAATATACTTAACACTACCAAACTGCACAAATTTTAAAGTGGTTAAGATGGTAAATTTTATGTTATGTGTATTTTATCACAGTTGAAAAATAAAAAAACAGAAAAAAGAAGGGCTCTGGATGCTGAGATTAAAATTCATTGGGTAAACCAATGAAGGGTGAGCTGGCATGGGGAAGACTGATCTACTGATAATCTGGAAGAGTAAATACTAGAAGCAAGGAGATCATTAAAAGCCAATTGCATATCAAACAATATTTGGATTATGGTATATTTTCCTTTGTCATCCTCCTCTAGAGTGTAGATTTCCTCCTCCCCTTTCTCTATACACACCCCCATTCCAAAAATTTTTTTAAAAAGAGAATCCGTCTGTATTTTAGTGAAGGCTAGAAAGTTTTATTTTCCTTTATTAAAGGTTATAGGAGTACCTAAACATATGCATCACTTACATATATAAATTTAAAACAAAAGGTGATATAATATTATTAGGAAAAGATAAAATGAAATTAAACTGTGGTTAAAATAGAAATTAACTCCACAAATCCAAGAGAAGTCTAAAACTAACTATGTTCTTATTTACTGAATGACACTAAACCAATTCTTCTGTTCTCCTAATTTTAATTTTTTAAACCAATGAATTTACAGTGGGAATTTTAAGAAAATTTTTTGAATTTTATAACTTGTCATTCCTTTTGAATTTATCTTAGTTCTGACATTATGCTTTACATTCTTTCAAAACTGAAAAATTTGAAAGAATATAATTTGTCTTTACAAATCTTTCTAGATCTTTAATAAACTTATACTTTAATAAAACATTTATTCTTTTAAACTTATACACTAAGACATATGTAAAACAAATTTTGAATCATATTCAAAACAGTGCCTTTATACATAGATACATATATGTTGCTATATATGTTAACGTATTTGACATAGGTAAATTATGTATAACTCTCATAAAAACACTGTTTACCTATTATTTCTAAAATAATGAAAATAAAATACCACATTCTAAAAAAAAGTTATATATCAAATAACTAGGCAAACTTGACATCTGCTCAACTACCACGTACATGGCTGTATTGTGGAAATAAAAGTAGATAAAATGATACCTTCCTTTAAAGAATTCAATCTTTAATCCCTGTGAAAAAAATAACCTGAAAGAATAAAACACTTACTTCTTTATGGTATGCTCCTGCTGCAAATGCTTATCTTGCACACACTTTTCAAACATAACTAATGCATTTTCTCCCTTATTCATTCCATTTGGTAGTCGGTGTTCTTTTGCAAACTCAGTAGATAAGAGCTCAGATTCTATTTCTTCCAACAAATCCTCTGATGTTGAAACATTCTTCATTTTTGAAATAAGTTTCTTGGTGCAGTCTGTATCATAAGGACTTTCTGAATAAGTCTTTTGATTAGCTGCTTCTGAAAATGTAGATGACCTTAATTCCGCCAATATTTGTGTTACTGTTTGTTCTGCTTCATTTGTTTTCAAAACTTGCTTTGTAAAATCTCCACCAGGAAAATTAGCTATTTGTTCAGAATCTTCTGGGCGTATGTCTGTTTTAGCACAGGAATCCTCACCTCCACCATGATTTGGAATATAATGTTCCTGTGTTTCAATTTGATTATTGTGTTCATTAGGCTGACATAAAGTTTTATCAAAGTTTAATGACAACAGTTTGGACTCATTTTCTAAGCTGCTGTTTTCATCACCAGAAAACGAATTGCATGAGTCTTCCTTTATTTCAGATGTTTTCTCAATATTTTGATCAGAGGAAATGGAGGCTATGTGCTCTGTTTCTGACATGCTGACTGGCACGGATTCACTTTGCACCTTCAAAGCTGTTCCTGATCTTTGTTTTACATCTGAGAAAGTCAAAACATAAACTTTTTTTAAAAAAAAGTTTTTTTTAAACCAAGACCCCATATATATTTGCACACATTCCATGATGTGGAAAAACTAAGGCCGCACATTTTACCACTAATAATTCTTTAAAAATTCTTTCCTTGGCGGGGGGTGGGGGGGTGGGGTGGGGAAGAATGTAACAGCTGACCCATGTGAGCCACAACCAGTCAGGTGCTACAAAGGCTCATTCTCTTTTCTCCTTCAGTCCAGTCCTACAACTTCACTTCAGTTGCAGTTTGGCATTCCCCAATCACCCCCATAAGATGCTGGGTATGGAATGATACTAATAACAGGAAGATTAGTGCCCAAGAATTGTTTAGAATTCCTTCAGCTCCACAAAGGGAAAAAGACTATCTAAAGAATTTGTAAGAAACTATTGGGGAAATAAGATAGCAATGAAAACACTAGGCAAGAAATTACAAATCAAGATAATAAAACAATGTACATTAACAATGATGAATATTTACTGCAAAAGGAAAACTAAACAATAACAAAACACAGCTACCTATATCCCAGACACCCAGAGCTGAGCTGAAAGAAGTCAGGGTGTAAAGGAGTCCTGACAGGAATTCATTTTTCACCCAGGGATGCAGGAAGTATCATGGCGATTTCCAAACATTCTCATCAAGAACACAAAATGTTCAGTACAACTGAGATGGACCTCATATGCATTGCTTAGGTCATAAAAGAAACATTTACAAAACTAATTCAACAATGTTAAAATATATTTTATGCCATTTATGAGGGTTACTAATCTAGCTATTTTCTGAAAATTAGTCAACTTTAAAAATTATCCTGAGACAGAAAAATATAAAACATTCCAGCAATCTTGATGAAGAAGAATTGTCAACTTTTGTCAGATATCAACCAAGCATGTACTGGAGTCATGTGAGGTTGGATAAAAAAGTGGGCATATCATAGTTTTGAAAGAAACTAGGGAAGAAACACTTCCAGATGTAAGGTGTAAATGGAAAACAGAAAGATTAATATTTGAATAAAAGAAAGATACATGTTTACGTTGTTGGTCTGTGGTGGAGGTGGTGGTCAGAGGATGGTGAAAATGGGTAAGAGAAGATGGTCAGGTAGAATCCTCAGAATGATATGCAGGAGTGAAGGTTGTTAAGAAGGACGATAAATCATGACAGACTTGTATACTTGATTATACTATAGAATTTCTAGCACATACTAGGTTTTCAAATATTTGTGGAATTAAAGCAAAGAAGTAATATGAGAAAAGCAGTATTTGAGGACTAGGAACGCAAAAAATGGGAAGAATAATTCTAAGAAAGGAAAAGAAGACCAGCTTGTTTGTTAAATACTCCGGCATCGACTAATACAGACGTTGGCCTTAATACTATAAATTATCTACCTGTATGACATATTTCCAAACAATCAAACAAATTATCATTATTATCTTGCTGCATATATTGCATACTAAGACAAAGTCCACACTAGCAATAAAGGTTTGGTTTAGGCAATACAAATAAATGCGGTAACAAAAAGCCTTGTGAGTATGCTGTATTCCAAATCTAGAACAAAGTAAAATAATTCTCAAACAGGGACATTAGCCGCCTACATTACCTTCCTCAAAGTAACTAATTTTAAGATACAACTTGTGAATGTGTTGCTGCTGAATTTGAAATCTTAATTTAGAAACATCATAACTAGTCAATGTTATGTGATATCTACTGAAGTCAAATTCAGAGCTGACCAAATGTAATGGAAAGCAGATAAAGAATCTATTTAAAAGAGAATGAGTCTATGAAGGCATTGTGACTCTTCAGCATAGATAGCAAGTGAAAAAAAACTCTCATTTGAGAACTCTTAAGGCTCTTGCCTGTGTACCATGCTTTGCCAACAGAAAAGCATTACGCAAACAATCGTTATCTTCTCATCCAGCTTTCATATTCCCCAGGGTTCAGTCCTCAACTTTATTTTCCTTCCCAGAATTCATCCACTTTGATAACTTAAACCAAAAACTCATAGTTGATGCCCACTTTAATTATTTTCATTCCTGTGCTCTTGAGTTACAGATAATGAATTATCTCTTTGCTTTCACTCTATCTCTACATAAAATAAAATCTCGAATGAATACAGGCATTTCCAATGGCTCAACTCAAAAATGGCTAATTCCAAAATCATAACAATAGCTCCTAAAATTGAGTACCCCCAGATAATCTTTTTTTAATTTCTGTCAATGGTATCATTTTTCTTAGTCATGCCTCCTTCCTTTCCTTTAGCCTCATATTCTTTTACTAATTTCATGTCTCCTGCAATTATACCCTCCTTTCTACTGTCACTGTCCCCAACCTGCAACCCAACCCAGGCCTGATAACTTCCTACCTGGAACACTTGAATTGTTGGTTTCTCAGTCTCACTCCATTCCTCCCTCCTGTGTCACCCAATCCAGAGAAGGGGTTGAAGAGTATACTACATTGGCTCTGCCAAAGGGGAACAGGAGCTGCCCTATGAAGCGAGTCCTCAATGGCACAAGGGTCCAGGGAGCTACAAACACTGCCCCCCAAAAATCCACACATACCACCTCCAGAGACCACCATCAAATACAACCAGATGGACAAGAGTAAGGCCAGAGCCATCTCTTCCCTCTTTAAAGTTTCAGAGAGTGAGAACTCTGCCTCCACTGGCTGGTTTTCTTCCCCCAACTCCAAAAGGGCTAGTTAGAGAAAGGAGAGGGAACATATTTTAGAGCCAAATTACACCTCTTCTTCTTTAATCCAAGCAGCTGGGAACTAACAGCTTCAACATTTCTTTAGGGAGATGATAGAGTTTATGATTAACATTTTTTGTTGCTTTTGTTTTGTAAGCGATTGAAACCTGTCTTAATTTCTGGAATAAGTTTTTTCCGGTTATCAAAAGTGGCAGCAGAAGAGTTATGACATCAAACCAAGACATTATTGAAGGACTGCACCTCAGAGGGAACTGGAGGGGATGCGAGCATTTCATGTTTATACCTCAGAGTTGCAATTCCTCAATAAACCAGTTGTAGTATTTTTCCAATCTTATCTCTCAACACATTCCTAAAATCCTAGTACTTCACTATAGTATTATACTTTGCCAGTCCCTGACCAGTCTATTCAAGATTCCTCCAAACAATGTGCACATTAACATTTCCATGGCTTTGCTCTAATCTAGAACGTTCTTCCCTTCAGTCTATCCAGAGTCTAATTATATTTAAAGGACATATTCTAAGGCCACATCTTCCTTCAAATTTTCCCTCATGGGAAGAACAAAAATAATCTCTCATGTAAATGAAAACATACTTCATTTATACTCATCAGGTACATAGTGGCAGCCTTCCTTGTGACATTTCTTTTTTTTGTTTTTCTGTTTTGTTTTGTTTTTGTTTTTTCTTGTGACATTTCTGAACAGCCTTTTAAATGATCTCTTGCAAAGAAGAGGAACCACACTCTGAACTGAATCAAACTTCTTAAATCTCAAGCAATAGAATAGTAATAATAAATAGATAAATAAATCTAACAAAGATATTCTCTACTACCTTTACAGTCATTCTTGCAAAGGTTGTTCAGTGGTTCTCAGTGAGGGTGGGATTGGGTTTACACAATGAGCTGGGGGCGACTGAAGGGCATTTAGAGGGTGGGAACCAGGTTGAAAGAAGACTTGTCATGTGTAAGACAGTACAGAACAACAAAAAGGTCTCATTCTGCTGGATATTCATCTAGGTAAAAAAAAAAAAAAACGGTTTTCATAATTACCTCAGCTTAGACTGTTTTACATATTATCCTCCTGTAAATTAAAGAAGGCTTAGTTCAACCTCAAAAGACAAGCACTTTCTATACTGTTGCTCAGTAATATGCCCATGACCTTTGAAAAAACTCTTCAGATGAACTGGCATCTGAGAATCACTTAACTTGCAAACATAGTTTTCTGATGCTGAAATGAATACTGATTGGAGGCAAAAGGAAAAGGAGAGAAGTTAAAGAAGATTTATGTGTATATATGTAAAAAGCCATCACTAAAGAGTAAATAACTGTACAAGAATGGCGTGGGGAGGGGAGCCATGATGAGCTTGATTGTCCACGATTAACCAGGGAAAAAAAGAGTCAGCTGAGTCCTCTTGTGGGCCTCCAGTTGGCAATGCTGATGTAGGCCAATTTGGCTGCTGTCCAAGTTTTTTCTTGGGAGTGGGGGTAAAGGGGATAGTTATCATTAAAGCTACTGAGGATGGAATAGCCTAGAAGTAGATTAAAGGGGTAGGACATAAAACTAGACATTTGTTTACAAGATTGTTTTAATTAAGAAGTGCTTGTATAAATCAAATTCACACTCATGTATATAGATATAGCAACTACAATTATAGATTACAATATCTGTTGCTTTTTTGAGGTAAGGAGTAACACAGGTTATTTGACTTTTTAGCAACTCTTACTCATTAGGGGAAATTACTGTATTTAAATTTAGCAGTCACAAAATTCCTCTTAATTCAAGTACTTTTTTCCTCCCGAGAGTTGTTTCTGTTTCTGACACAGTACTACAGGACCAATTCACACTTCAAAATTGTTTCAGTGGAGTGAGAAGTGGTTTCGCTCTTACTGGAGCTCATCAGCTGTAGGCAACTGGTCGAGAAACATTTACTTGCCTTAAAGCCAACCATTATCCACCTTGGATTTTATTTCTTAATCAAAGAACTAGCAATTCTACAAAATTATTTCCATACAAAAGTCTTATAAACGAAAACACTGTCTTTAACAGCTTTTAGTACTATTTCTTGTTTCTCAGTAATTAGCAGTATAAACAACAAAAGAACTTAAGCTTATTCAATAAATGCAAATACAAATGAATCCAATCCACAGATATTTGGTAATAGATTATCAAACATACAAGCCTCATACAAAAGTACCAAGCCAGAAATACATTTCTAAACTAGATATTAAGTCATTCATTCACCAAATATGTATTGAGCATGTATTATGTTCAGGTACTGTTCTATGTGTTGGGAACACAGCAGTGAATAAAACAGATATCTCTTCTGGAGTTTACACTCTGGTGTAGTGGACCAACATATAAAATCTATGTTAAATCTTTTGCTCTTTGTGTTTACAGTATTTTAATTTGAAGGTTTGTCAGCGTTCCATCAGAAGCTATATAAGATATGCATGAGTGTTTAAGTCCAACAGAAACATGTGACTCAGTTCAGCATAAATGTTACTTACAACAAACTACAAATTTTAAACTTACAAACTGTACCAAGTCTCAAATAATACCAGCTATAGCTTCTCAAATAATGTCCATTAAGATAAGCAAGTTGAGCCTGTGAGGGCACTCCTGTTCTTCAATATAATGGTTTACTGTCCTTTGAAGGAAAAGTAAGTACATCCAAAGGTCTTTTACACACTCCCCGAATACACTCTGAAAGCAGCATGAACAAAATAATGACCTATCTTCCTGACCAGTTCTAACAAGGTTCTAAAATGGCTACTAAAATCAGAAGCAATTAAAAACTGAGCTGGTTATTTCAAAGAACTCTAGTTTTATCAAAAGGAAGATATATTTGTAAAGTAGTCACATTGTAACTAAGCTTTTGGGTAAAATTTAATATACCGAGTTTCCTTTATGTGAAACAGTATCACTTGCTCTTAAAAGTTGTCTTTAGTCCACTAGGTTAAAAAGTATATTATATGAGGCCAAGGCCAATTATCCCTGTAGGGATTTGTTTAGTTTTGCAACCAAGGGTTAGGGCATTATGAATTTTACAGTGCGTACACTATATCACCAAAAAAAAAAAAAAAAAAAGATGTTGAAAAGACTCAGGGCAACAGATGCAGCAGGATACCCCACCTCCACCCCAAATAGTACCAAATCCTGTGACACGAAAACAGAATACATTACAGTCTATCAAGATTCCAGGAAAAAGAAGATAAGTAGCCACATCATATATCACATTATCAAGTATATGTCACGTTATCAGTTTTGTATCTTAGATCCATGCAATTTTATATATCTCTAATAGTAAGTTTTAAAACAGAAAAAATTTTAATACAGAAATCTCAGTTTGAAGCTACTTGTACAGAGCTCACCAAATGAACTTTAAAAAGTCTAAGAAAACATGAAAAGTATTTTCAGCTAATTTCCCCCCCAAATCTGAAAGCTAAAAAAAAAGGGGGGGGGGGCGGAATTGACCTATAGCTCCCTTTTCAAAAAGGAAGGCTAATAACTTAAAAAAAAAATTAAGTTTTAAGTCTGCCTTATATTATATTAAGAAGTTCTGGTTAATGTTTAAATTTTGAAGCCACCTTTGGCCTGGGCTTGGTTAATTTGGTACAATGTAGTTTACCAAAAAATTAAATTATTCATTAGCTACTACATAATCATCCCTGAAGTAGACTAACAGTTCATGTGCCTTAATGACTGACAACTATACTCACAATCCAATCAGTACTTTGCTGGGTTTTATTTCCACTTTGTGTCTATTGCCCCTTCATGCCAATACTTTTTCTTTTGTTTACTTCTTAGCCCAAATAGATTTTTTAAATCTCAGTAGCTGAGAAATAAAGTTCAAAGGTGACATTTGCAATAATATAATATTACAGGGTTAATTTGCAAACTTAAATTATCTATGCTCCCAAGGTTGCCCTGAAACGACATTGAGCATAACATTCCCAACACTGCAAGCTGTGTGACATGTTTATGAGAAATTCAAGAATCAGCTTTAATTATTTAAAGCTAGAGATAAGGGATAAAAGACCGACCTAAATTTTACTAAAAGAAAAGAAACAGAACTTCAGGTTAAGGAGTCTTACTTTAACATGAAACTGTCAAATGAATTTGAAAAACTAGCACAAATTAGGGAACGATGATTCCCTTCAAAGGGAAAGATGATTTTTCTAAATCTCTAAATAAAGGCTGCTTCAACCTATTATCTCTTCCTAAAGAGTGAGTATACTTCACTGTTTTACCTTCATTCCAGGATGTCAGCATGTAGCTGTAAACAGATGATTTTAAACTGAATATAATAAGTAATCATTATCAGCTATGCTGTCACTGTACAGCATCAAAGAACAACTCTTTAGTTTATGGTTGAAGGAACTAAAAGGTTAAAGAGTGGTTACTGTGCTACACCACTCCTTTCCTGTTAGCAACAAACAAGACTCTGAAATACCAATGAAACGCTAAGGAATCTCCACTGTTTAAAGGAACCTCTGAGTTTATATCCAGGTATTATGAATTAGACAAGGTCTTAAAAAGAATAAAACCAATATAAACACAATTCAGGCATTTCCAGGTAGAATCTTCAGTAATTATACATGCTTGCCTATTACAATGTAATAAGGAGTTTTAATTCTTTATACTGCAAGATTTGTTAATCACTCAATACTGTCATTGAATTTAAAATAACAGGAAAAGATCAAAAAGGAAGGAAAAAAAAAAAAAAAGAACGAGGCCAATCATCACTGTTTTCTATTTGTGTAATGATGGATAAAGAATTGGAAAGTAGCTGTACAGAGAGCAGCAGACTTTATACACAAGCAGATAGTTCAGTTTTACCATCAATATCTCTTGAACCTTAACGTTTCCCACACACTGCAAACATGATGGTGCAGTTAGTAGTTGGGAAGGCTACACCCACAACTACCATACCTAAACACTTAATAGATTTTTTCTTTTTGAGTGACTATCAACACACCTCTTGAAACACTTCCACTGATTTGCCACACATTTTCCTTAGAAAAACTCCCAACCTATCATTTCGAAAAAAATAACAAAGCTAGGAAGCAAAGGTACCTTACACACGCATACACAGAGAAAACTGCCAAACGCCTGGGGCTGCATGGCCTTCTAAACAACGCTCCTAGGTAACAAGATTATCATGTCAAAGGTAATCCAAATGTTCCAAATCCAGGCCTCTTTCCTCTAAACAATATCAAAATGTAAATATTAGCTCAAGTTATTAAACTGCTAACAGCCAAGCAATAATTACACTTGTTCCCCAAGACTGCTACTAGGGAACATGTAGAAGGGGTTTTACCATTTTACAAGTTTGATACAGGCTCAAATTTGAAACATGACCCTTACCAACCAAGGTTTATCAAATGCCTTGATGTCCTTGAAAAAAAGGCAACATAAACCCCAAGAACGATTTCTCTCATATCCACAATCCCAAAGAATCGCCTTTAAATTACTTAAAATCACAGTAATGGAAGTGTTTGGAAGAGAGTTTAAAAAGTCGCTAACAGTCAACATAAAACACGAACACAGTGAACTTGGAGACGAAAGGAGAAGTAGGCGACTGAGTCTATGGGGGATGGCCGAGGAGGTAGGGCTTAGCTACAGTTCGCATTAGGAGACGGGGCAAGCGGCCCAAGTTCCGCCGCCCTCTAGGCACCGCTCTGGAGGCGCGGCCCTCACGGCCCCCGGCGACCCCTCGGCCGCCTCCTGTCCCGGCGCCCGGGACTGAGGGAGGGAGGCAGGGAGAGGAGGGGATTCCGAAATCCTTCCCCCAGCGCTCGCCTCGCTCCCTCGAGAAGCCAGGCAGGGAGCCACCCCGGGACCTGCAGGACGGCGCGGAAGGTGGGCAGGACGGCGCGGAAGGTGGGCAGCCCGCCGCGCCGCCACCGCGACTCCCCGGCCCGCCCCGGGCATCCCTCAGGCACTTACCCCACTTCTTCGAGCCTTAGGCCACACCCCTAAAGAGGCCATTGGAATTCCCGCTTAGGGGCCAACTTCTCCATAACGGGGTCCAGCAGACCAGGAAGTGGGGGGGGCAGCGGTGAGGAACAGGGCCGACACCACGCTCCCTCAGCCGCGGCTTCCCCAAGCCCCCGCGGAGCTGACACATCAACAAAGATGGCGGCGACGCTGAAGCCGGCCCCGCTACAGCTGAGGGGGCGGGGCTCCCTGGAGGAGCCAATCATCGCGGCGCGGGCCGCGTGACGCGACGCCCCTTGGTGCCTGGGTAACCTGTCTGCAGTGGGTGGGGCCGGCGCAGCGCTGTCTCCTACCTCTGGAGCGCCCGGCACGACAGTTAGACTTTCTGGGCACCCACTCCCCGCCCCCCCCCCGCCATCCCCGGCCGACCCGACGAACCGGCTCTCCCGCCTGTAGTCCCGTCCTACCTCTCACGCCCCTCCCGGGCCCAAGCAGGTTATTGCTTCCTGTAGGACGCGCTCCTTGGGGATGATCCCTCTGAACTCTTTGGCCCTTACTCATCATAGTCAGGGACATAAAGTTATAAAAATGAGAATTCAAAATTGTGACTTACAAGCTTTGATGCGTAAGTCTTGCACCTGACGTGGGCGGCGTCAGCAGGAGCAGCCTACCTGCCCGTCAGACAGTTCATCTCTGGGAGAGGTTCTGGGGGTTTCCAGAACACCGCGTTCGAGTCCACCGCGTGGCCCCTACTGCCATTGTTTAATAATAAACTGTTGGTGCCTTCGTCTCCTGTACTGCACTGTGGGCCTTGAGCGCTGGAAGTGTCCTTATCCCAGCGCGCAGCGTGGGGGTTGACATGCTGGAGCTGCTCAATAATTAGCAAAAAACTTTAAAAAGTGTACTGGGGGCGGGGGTGGGTGGGTGGGTGGAGGATGTGTATTCAATATAGTTGCCTAATCGCGTCCTGAGAAGGTGAAAAGTTTCAGTCTGGAGAGTTTGCAAACCTACTCTGTCCAGTTAAGTGCTGTTCTTTAAGATTTCTTACGTACAACTCCTGAGTGAATATACTTGATTCTGACAAGTCAATTCAAGAGTTTATAAAGCAAAACTTCTTTTTCGGTTAAACTTCTTTGATACTAACTGCTGGCAAAAAAAACCAAAAAAAACACCAAAAACAAAAAGAAAAACCCAAAAAACAAAACCAAAAACAAACCCCACTTTAAAAAATTCAACATTTTGTAACTCTGTTCCTCTTTCCTTTCAACAGGAAATGGCACCTCCCTCCTTAAATGAAGATACTGATTAAAGCACATGCTGCAGTGAAAGTGTGACAGTAAAGAAATTATTTGGCTTTTTTTGTTGTTGTTGGCTGTGTTGGGTCTTCGTTGCTGCGCTCGGGCTTTCTCTAGTTGCAGCGAGTAGGGGCTACTCTTTCTTGCCGCGCGTGGACTTCTCATTGCGGTGGCTTCTCTTGTTGTGGAGCACAGTCTCTAGGCGCACAGGCTTCAGTAGTTGTGGCACGTGGGCTCAGTAGTTGTGGCTCGCGGGCTCTAGAGCACAGGCTCAGTGGTTGCAGCACACGGGCTATGTGGGATCTTCCTGGAGCAGGGCTCGAACCCGTGTCCCCTGCATTGGCAGGGGGATTCTTAACCACTGCGCCACCAGGGAAGTCCCAAGAAATGATTTGACTTTTAAACAATAAATTGACCAAATATTCCTACTGAGATGTTATTCCAAGGGGAAAAATAAAAAAAGAAACTTTAAGCTTTTTCAGTGTGCATATTGTCAGTAATAACATTCATACTGTTATTTCAGAAATATATTAGTATAAAGCGTATATGTAATCCTTGGGAACCAAGATTTTCAGTATTGGAGAAAGGAAATACACATATAAAAATCAAAGAAATTAAGTAAAAACACTACAACCCTAAATTTGAATTTAGAAATATCAGTATGAACTCATGGCACATTTCATTTCCATTAAAAAAAAAAGGCTGTCCGCTGGAAAGGCCTAGAACAATGATCAACCCAATGCACACCCCTATTCTCCTATCATCTCTAAATATAATTTCCCACTAAAAGTCACCTGGGATCTTCGGCGCTCAAGGGCTAAATCTACATCTGGGGCAAGAAATGTACAAGAAAGCCTAGGACATTTTGGTTGTATCAGAAAGCAAAGAAGAAAGCAAAGAAGAAAGCAAAGATCATAGGAGTTGTGTCAAAAAGATTCAGGAGCCAATTCAAAGGTGTTCCCACTGGTCAAAGATAGGACAATTTTAGCATTCAAAAATAACAGCAATTGAGATACATCTACCAGGTTAAAAATCAATAAGCGTTGATTTTTTAAAATGTCATTGGTCACCTTTGGAGGATGCCAAGGAATCATCACATTCTGAAAACTGATAAAAGAATAAAGCATCCTACCTTTTCTGTTACAAACTGAATCTCAGTCAAGTAGTTGATGTGAGAAATTTCTTTATAGAATTTCAGGTAATAAATGCAGAGGAAAAGATAGACTAGCACCATTTTGGAAACCCTAGTGAAATAATGTATCCAGGTAATGATCATCAGTGAATCCAGAATCATTAGATGAAAAGCTGACTGGAAACTTTACAGTGCATGGATAAGTCTGACAACATTAGAACCTGCTAAGTTAATTTTAATATCCCCTAAAGAGAAAGGACTAGATATTAAGTGTCTTCTGATGTGGAGCAATAGAGGAACACAACACCACCTGTGAAGTATTCTTGCTAGAGAGGATGTAATCAACAAAATTGTGAGAAAAACTGCAGTTACTACAATACATAAGCTGCAAGAAATCTCTTTTTAAAATACATCACTGAATGCAAATGGAGGATCTGATTTGACCATATCAACTGTTAAAAATCATTTGAGACTATCTGGAAATTTTCAATACTAATTTGATGACATTAGGAAATTATTTTTAAAGGTGGGATAAATTTTGGTGATGTTTTTTAACAGTCATAATCTTTTAAAAATACATCCTTAAATATATATGGATGTAAAGATACAATATCCCAGAAAGTAAGAACGTGCTCAAAAAAAATAAAAACAACCCCATATTGATGGGAGTATGTCAAAGGAGAACAAAAAAGAACTGAAGGGACTTCCCTGGTGGCGCAGTGGTTAAGAATCCACCTGCCAACGCAGCGGACACAGGTTAGATCCCTGGTCCAGGAAGATCCCACATGCCACGGAGCAACTAAGCCCATGGGCCACAACTCCTGAGCCTGCTCTCTAGAGCCCACGAGCCACAACTACTGAGCCTGCGCACCACAACTACTGAGGCCCGAGCACCTAGAGCCGGGGCTCCGCAACAAGAGAAGCCACCGCAATGAGAAGCCCGCGCACCACAACAAAGAGTAGCCCCCGCTCGCCGCAACTAGAGAACGCCCGCGCACAGCAACGCAGACCCAATATAGCCAAAAATAAATAAATTTATATTAAAAAAATTCTAAATAATTTCTGTAAGTACTCTGCCCTTAAGGAAGTGAAGCATAACCCCCTTTCCTTAGGTGTAGACGGCACATAATGACTTCTTCTAAAGTGTATAGTATGTAAAGTGAGGGGAAAAAAGTAACTTTATAGTAGAGAAACCTGACAAGTACTAGCCAAGTGATCATGGAAAATATCAACTGTCATAAATCATGCTCATAGAATGTACCCTGCATATGATGCTATAGGAATGACACTTTACCTCAGTAGTCTTCCTTCTAATAACTCATAACTACTCTGTTAACATGAGAAAAACATCAGACAAATTCCATCAATGGGGCATCGTACAAAAATGCCTCACCATTACTCCTGGAAGACGAGAAGGCCATCAAAACACGGATAGTCTGAAAAACTGCCACAGCCAAGAGCCTAGGAGACATGACAACTAAATAAGTGTGTTATCTTGAATGGGATCCTGGCTCAGAAGGACAATAGGTAAACACTACGAAAATCTAAATAAAATATGGACTTTAGTAATAATGTATCAATATTGGTTCCTTAATTGTAACAAACATATCCTACTAATATAATGTTACTAATAAGGGAAACTGGGTGTGGCTTATGTGGGAATTCTCTATACTGTCTTCTCAATCTATTTGTATTTCTAAAACTGTTCTAAAAATAAAATCTAAAAAAAAAAAAAAATCTATTAAAAAGAAAACAATATACAAGTCGGAATTTGCCTCAAAACAATGGATGGAGAGTATGTGGGGTACAGATGCAGACAAGATTGACCATAAATTGATAATATTGAACTGGGTGATGGTTACATAAGGGTACCCTTTTTCTTCTGAATATTTTTAAAGGTCATAGTTCAAAAAATAGTTTAAAAGTTTTTTTCTTTGAGCAACATCAACCTATAATTACGTGCTCTAAGGGCAAACAGTGTGATCACGTGTACCTAGTTTCCGCATGCAGGCAGAAGCAGTTGATTGATTTGAGAAAACTTTTTAAGACTTTAAGTGATTAATATAACTCAAGTGACCCTTGCGGAGACAAGGTCTGCATTTTTGCCCTTGGAGTTTCCAGGGACTCCTTTCTAGAAGAAACAAGAACAACGACTATCTTAAGTTTCCACAGTGGACCTCCCTCTGACCCTGTAGCTTTTGTACCGACGCTAGAGCACAAAGATGGCGCCCCCGGACCCAGAGCGCAGCTCCCAACGCGCAGAGAGCTCAGCTGGGCGCAGCGGCAGCACGTAGGCGCAGCGGCAGCACGTGGATGCAGACTGCGCAGGCGCGCGCTGGCGAGCGGGCTGGGCGTCCAGAGCGAGGTAAGCGCAACGAGCGCACTTGGCTGCCGGGCTCGCGGACACGGGCAGGTGCCACCACCGCCAGGCTTCAGAGACTGGTCGGGGTTAGCGGCCCTTTTGCCTCTTTCCAGGTCAGGATTCCCAGGCGGATGGGGAAGCGAAAGGGACTGCGTGAGGGTTACGGAGCTTCAGTCGTTGGGGGTCGGACGTTGGGCTCTGGACGTTGAGGTCGAGCGTTGAGGTCGTGCGTTGAGCGGGTACCAGGGGACTGGAAGTGGGGAGAGTACGGAAGGTTGGAGAAGCCCTGGGAGCTTTGGCTGGGAAGGCAGGTCTGGGGTAGGAGGTTTTGGTGGGGAGGATCCTGTATTGGGAGGAGGGGCGAGAGACGTGGGAGTTGAGCTTTGGGCAAATGGGGGCCTTGCAGCAGATTTGGAAAATAGTTAACACTTCCAAGCATGACTCTCCTAAGTGTGAACATCCACTTGCATCCCATTGGAGGACCTCTTTCCCCTTCACTCTAAAACAATTTGGTTTGTGGATTCAATGTCTTCATTTAACTCAAAGCTACAGTGCAAACAATACTTTTTAGACTTTCCCTCCTACTACTTATCTACTGTAGAAAGGAAGATACATCGCAGCATTCGCTTACATATAGGTGAGGCAGCACTGGTTCATTTAACACGTATTTATAGCATGTTTGCTGTGTACTAGTCGCTTCTCTTGGCACTCAGGCCCTGCTATAAATATGCTTGCCCTGTTGGCCTCTGGTTCCCTTATTGAGCCGTCCGGGTATTGAATGCACAATTGCACTGCCTAGGAATGTGACCTGAATTTTCATGTTAGCTGTGTAAGGGCGCTGGTCCTCGTGGGTTTGGTGAGTTACTAAACCGTCTCAGGTCTCCGTTCCTTGTCTGTAGGAATAAAGAAATAGGAATACTTTAATCCTCAAATTATTTTCGTCTTCAGTGTGCAAACTAATTCCACCTGAGTGGAAGAAATTCTTTGTGTGTGGGAGCGGTATAGAAGTAAAGTAAAAATAACGGCTGCCTTTTAAGGATTGAGTAAGGACCTGCCACTGTGCTGGGTAGTTTACATACAGTGTCACATTTGATCCTCATGATTAGGTGTTATGAGGAAGTTACTACTGCTGGCCACACTTCACAGCCACTGAATCCTAGGAAGATGAAGTGATTTGCCTGAGGCAGCATAGCTGAATGAGGAAGGTGAGACTGCTCAAGACTTGGGTCTGACCGACTTTAAAGCGCATGTTCTGTGGAACCATTGAGTTTCATAGCTTTAAAACTGACTGTTTCCTTTGAATAGCCATTCTCTCTGAATGCAGGGGGTTACCAGGAGGACAAAAGCAAACAGAAGAAAAAGTATTAGTTAAGTATCTGCTGCATGCACTTTTGGTATTAAAGGAATTAACTCACTGTGGGTTTACTCTGGCCTCTAGGTTGTGGTCTCTTGGAAAGACAGGAGAGGCCTTATGTCACTGTTTACAGTGTATCCTGGGATGCTGTGGGCTTCATAGGGGAAGGGTAGCTGGATTCCAAGGGAGTAAAAGAAAGGTTTTGCCCCTTGGGGAGCATCAAGTCTTACTGAGATCAATTCATGAAGTACAGAACAAAAGGACAACACAAAACCAAGGCCTTATTTTTGCCTGTAGAACTGCAGAAGTTAGTTATTTTCATTCCATTGCTCTTTTATTTTTTTTTTTTTATTTTTATTTTTTTTTAAAAGAATTTTTTTTTTTTTAATAAATTTATTTATTTATTTATTTATTTATTTATTTATTTTTGGCTGTATTGGATCTTCGTTTCTGTGCAAGGGCTTTCTCTAGTTGTGGCAAGCGGGGGCCACTCTTCATCGCTGTGCGCGGGCCTCTCACTGTCACGGCCTCTCTTGTTGCGGAGCACAGGCTTCAGACGCGCAGGCTCAGTAGTTGTGGCTCACGGGCTTAGTTGCTCCGTGGCATGTGGGATCTTCCCAGACCAGGGCTCGAACCCGTGTCCCCTGCATTGGCAGGCAGATTCTCAACCACTGCGCCACCAGGGAAGCCCCCATTGCTCTTTTATTACATCAGTGATTCCTTAAAGAAATTTGAGAACCCTTCTAATTAATCTCTAGTGTTGACTAAGGAAACACGAAACTAATTACTGTAGATTTGAGGATGATCATAAATATATTTTATTCATCACTAGTAGCATGTAAAAAATAGTGGATTGTGTATGGGGGAACTGCTTATTTTAAAACTGTGTGAGGTTAGCCTGTCCTCAAGGTATGACCCCCAAAGCAATATCTGTCACACCTCTGTACCTGTATATTCCAGAAGTTTGCAACCCAAGGTTGGGAAACACAGAACTATGGTATAAGGCCTGCCCTCTCCAGATTCAAATATGCCCCAGTGCTTGACACACGATGATGCACATTCTTAGTTTTTTTTAATGTTCAAATTCAGCTTTAGAAGTGTATTTTGTATCCCAATTTTGGTGGTTACATAAATCTATATATGTGTTAAAATTCACAGAACTATAAATCAAAAGAAAAAAGACAATTGCATGGTAGGATAATTACACATTTAAAAAAAATTAAATTCCAAAGGATTTTAGATGACTGCAAGTTTTATGGGTACTCACAGTAGTCCAGGCTTCCCTCCAAAAGCTAGTGCACAGGCGGAAGTAACTTTCAGAGTCAGGGATAGTGTGATTCTCCTGTTGACCCTTTGTCGGCCCACATCTAGAATCCTGTGCTGTTAGGAGAGTCCTGTCTATATGAGGGTTTCGGATGAACTAGAGAAAGTGCTGAATTGTGAGAAGTCTAGAAGGTTAAGGACCTGGAGGAAAGTGGACATGGTGGACATTTCAGATGTTTGAATGGTTGGGGTCACGGGGCAGCAACAGGAGTCACTTGGGAAGAGAACCATTTTATGAAGAAGCAAGCAGTACGGTTGGCCGTCCAAAATGAAAGGAAGTTAGAAGCTTCTAGTTATAGGACAGGGCTAGATGTCTGTTTGCCCTGGGCGTTGTAATGAAAATTCCTAAATTGGGTGAGGCAAGTGAGACAACCTAAATTCTAACCTGAATAGTCCACCATAGGTGGAGCTTCTTTTAAGCTTAAATCCTTTTTGTTTGCTGCTTACACTTTACATTGGGTCTAAAACTGATTCTGTTATCCTTCCTAAAGTCAAATAACTTTATTAATTTTTGGACTTTGGAAGAGTTGAGGTAAGACATGAAGTATTGCTATTAAATTTCAGTAAACCTCATAGCATGGTGTAATTCTCCCTTTAAGATTGCTAGATGAAATTTCAGACAGTGAATTTTAACTTTCCCTGTCCAGGTTGTCAGGAAAACAGTGCAATAGTGCACTTTAGATAGTTTTATCATACGAGTATCTTTTGAATGCCGCATTGTACCAGATGCCGTGGTAGGCACTGTGGGAAATCAGAGGGTTTTTTGTTAATTGTTTTAGTAAGACATGGTTCCTGCACTCAGGCAACTTAAAATAATTGTCTATAGGTAACTCTACAGGGTAGTAAGGAGTTACGGATTGACTGTCAGCCTTACTTATTAATAAGGACAAAGTTAGGAAAGCTATTTCAGGATTTAAAGGCTGTGTATTGAGGGTCCCGATGGTGTCTTGAGACAGTGTCTGTACCCTGGTTTTGTGGTTTAAATATTACTGTGATCTTTTACTTGGTTTAAAATTAACCACGGTTTACGAAAAAAAAGTTTGATTGAACATGCAGTGATATTTTAATCTTTAACATGATTTTTTATATAAGAGTAATTCATCCTTAAATATAATTTGGAAAACGAAAAAGACAGTGAAAAAGATTTCCTCAACTTACCTACCCCAGAACACTGTTATTTAAAATTTAATGTATCTCAGTCATCTTTTTTACATAGAGTTTTGTTCTTTTTTTTAATTTATTTTTTATTTTTTTATTTTTTTATTTTTATTTTTGTAATTATTTTATTTTTGGCTGCGTTGGGTCTTCGCTGCACGCAGGCTTTCTCTAGTTGCAGCGAGCGGGAGCTACTCTTCATTGTGGTGCACGGGCTTCTCATTGCGGTGGCTTCTCTTGTTGTGGAGCACAGGCTCTAGGTGCGCGGGCTTCAGTAGTTGTGGCTCATGGGCTCTAGAGCGCAGGCTCAGTAGTTGTGGCGCACGGGCTTAGTTGCTCCGCGGCATGTGGGAATCTTCCCGGACGAGGGATCAAACCCGTGTCCCCTGCATTGGCAGGTGGACTCTTAACCACTGCACCACCAGGGAATCCCCGAAGCTCATGTTCTTGATGTCTCATCGCAGAAAGAATTCAGTGAGAGGCAAAGTGATAGGTAAGAAGTGGATTTATTTAGAGAGAAACACACTCCACAGACAGAGTGTGGGCCATCTCAGAAGGTGAGAGCGACAGTTTTGTTCTTTTTTATTTTGCAGTTATTATACTGAATATACAGTGTTTTTCTGATCTTTCACTTGCCATTCTAATAGACGTTTTACAATGTTTTTGAAAACTGTGATTCTAAATGGTAGTGTAATATTCTGTGTAGTAGAAGCATTACTGTTAACTTTCTTTTTTCCTTTTTTTTTCTATTTTAAATGGATATTTATACATGCCGTATTTTTTGATATTTAAGATTATTTCAGTGGGATGATTTCTAGAATAGACTTGTCAGGTGAGTGGCTATGGATATTTTTAAGAATATATATTATATGTTATTATATATGTATAATATGCACATATATATTATATAACTATATTATGTATAATACACATGTACATATATAAATCTCCAACTTATTTCTCAGGCAGAACATATTAATTTATATTCCCTTCAGTAATGAGTGTTTTAATTGCACCTATGCTGTCTAGAAAATAATATATAGTTATTTCAATTTGAATTTTTTTGTTACAGATGAGGTTGAATGTTTTCCCCCTTATGTTTATCAATGAATCTTCATCCTCTATGTATCCTTTCATGCCTTTTGCTCATTTATTTTATTGGTATCTGTGTCCATTGGGCTGCAAATAACAGAAAACCCAAAGATGTATTTTTCTGATGCCACAGCAAGTCTGTGCCTAGGCACATCAGGGCTGGAGTCAGGGCTTCTGCCAGGGACACCAGACTCTGCCTTCTCCTCTCCACTGTCCTGAGGGTGTGCTGCTTTCTCATGCTTATTGCTTTCTCATTGCATTGTGGGTGATACATCTTCAGGCCTCAGGTCCGTGTTGCAGGAAGAAAGAAGTGAAAGACCCTGCTAACCAAATCTGTCCCTGTTCATCAGGAAAGGACAGAGCTTTCTGAGAAGCTCCACTCAGAACTCTGTGGCCAGTATTGTCTCTAACTCAAGCTGGCAAATCAGAAGTAGAAGGTGGTGTTTGGGTCGGTTGCCCACAGTGTCTGCTACAGTTTCTGGATGTTTTTACTATTTATCCCACTTTTTAAAAGGTATCAAATTTGTCATCTTTGTGTTAGTACTTATTTTCTGACCTCTTTGCTATTTTTTGTAAGTTTTTAATTGTTCATTTAATCATGTTTGCTATCATTTTGTTTATGGTATTTTACCACTTTAAAAAAGGGACTTCCTTCGTCGTCCAGTGGTTAAGGCTGGGAGATTGCAATGCAAGGGGCACGGGTTTGATCCCTGGTCGGGGAACTAAGATCCCCCAAAATAAAAAAATAAATAAAACCCAAACTCCTCATCCTCCAGTGTGGGTGTTGCACACTGATTCTCTGGGAAGCAAAATCTGAGATGGAGGTTTGTGTAGTGTGATGAGTGAACATGGCCTGTTTGGTACTAGTTTCTTTTGGAGTTAGTTGAAGTGGACTTCGTAGTCCATTACGTCTCAGTGTTGGAAAAATGAATGTTCTTGGTTGTATTGGTTCCTATTAGATCAAGTTTACTGTGTTAGTAAAATATATATCACTGCTTGTTTTCTATCTGTTGACTAGTATGTGTCTAAAGCAGGTGTGTACTTATTGTGACTGAATTTCTCCTCTAATCAGTTTTTATACATCTTTATACATCTCAAGGCGATGTCATTGTGAGTCAGAGATGTCTGGCCGCTCTCTCTCCTGGGAGGGTTTCTTTTACCAATGTAAAATACCTCTCTTTATCCCAATATTTTCTACCTTGAGTTCTATTTTATCTGCTATTAATGCTATTAATATTAGCAGCCCAACTTTATTTTGGTTATCTGCATAGCACGTATTTTAGTTCTTTTATTTTCAAGCTTACCATGTATTTTGTTTTAATGTGTGCCTTTTGTGCACGGTACATATCTGGATATTTTTCTCCCTGGGTCTATCTCTCATTTTCTATTTTGAGACTGAATCATTGATATTTAGATTACTTGGGCTGGGTCTGTCATCTTATTTGATGTTTTCTGTTTACCATACTTGAATTTTTTTTTCCCCTGTTGGATTGTGATTTTCAAGTTATGCTTTGTTTTTGTCCTTGCAGTAGTTGCCCTAATAATTTTTTAAAAATTTTATGTATGTATGTATTTATTTATTTATGGCTGCGTTGGGTCCTCATTGCTGCGCGTGGCCTTTCCCTAGTTGCGATGAGCGGGGGCCACTCTTTATTGCGGTGCATGGGCCTCTCACTGCGGTGGCCTCTCTTGTTGCAGAGCATGGGCTCTAGGCATGCGGGCTTCAGCAGTTGGGGCACGTGGGCTCTAGAGCACAGGCTCAGTAGATGTGGCACACGGGCTTAGTTGCTCCACGGCATGTGGGATCCTCCCGGACCACGGATCGAACCCGTGTCCCCTGCATTGGCAGGCGGATTCTCAACCACTGTACCACCAGGGAAGCCTGCCCTAATAATTTAAATGCATGTTCTTTATATTTCTTGTACAGAGTCTAGCGTTACTCAGTATTCACATCCCCACCCAGCATCCCCTGGAAGTTATTTTCCTTTTGTAATTTCACAGTATTTCTGTCTTACTGCATCCATCATAGTAGTTCTCAATCTGATCCTTCAGTTTAGGTATACCTGAACATACCTGCTACAGGTATGCTTTCCCTGACAGCTGCAGTATCTCCCGCCACAGCTGCCCATCTGCCCGCCTTCTAGTAGAGATCGTCCCAGGATCTGGTCCCCTGAGAGTTCCCCACCTGTAAGTCTGCTTGTGTATTTCTTTTCTTTCTTTCTTTTTTTAAATTTCATTATCTTTTCTGTACTGTCATTGAATTAGGCTGGGCCTGATTTAGAGCAGAGATAGAAGTTTTAGGACACCACGAGGGAGGATTTTTCTGCTCCTTCTTTATCTTCTATTTAAAATAAGGTCAAATAACATTTAGCTGTTACTCATACCAGTTTCAGCTATCTGTTGCCTTTTTTTTTCCTGAGCAGTTTTGGGAAGATAGGCAGAAGTTTTATCTTCAGGCTAAAGACAAAGCTATAGGTCACTACTTAAAAATAAGAGTTGTTTGTCCACTTATATTACTTCTCCTGCGCAAACACTTAGTATTTTCAAGGAGTAATAGGAAAACAACAAGCCCACATGATGTCTGATTAGAGGTTTCTCAGAGGCGCTTTGCAACAGTATGTGTACCTTATTTTCAGTGAAGGGCACACACAGATAAGTCCTTAAAAGCAGTAGATACAAGTTACAATTTATGGAAGCCCAGCTGGAGATTATGAAACAGGACTTGGGAAAAACAGACCAAACTGGAATCAGCTGAGGCAAATTGTGAAGGATGACTAGGAAGGAAAGGGTTGACCAGGTGGATGAGAGAGCGAGGGCGTTCTGGGGACCGGGTTCAGCATAGTCAAAGACATAGCAGAGCAACAAGTAGGGGAGGGTAGAGGGATTCTGAGAGGCTAGACAGGTAGGGGATGACCTGATCTAAACACTGCCCTCTATTGTATTTCATCATTAAGTTGTAGGCTTTAGGTCGGAAATACTTTGTTTAAAACTTGATGGTCCTTTTCTATTCATGTTGTTTCCAGAAGCTTTTTAAAGTAAGGAATGGTGTCGAATCCAGAGATAACTGTTTTGATGTCTCTTGATTTGCCCATTGTCGAATTCTGTTAAACTTGGAGTTTGTACTTAAAGAATTGTTCTTTTCTTGTGCCTGTAGAACAGGCTTTGATATCATGGTTGCAGTTACATCTGCTTTGGAATCATTGATGAGAAAGAGCTGTTACATAAAAAGAAATCACCTGGCCCTGCAGTGCTTCTACTTTTGGAATTAAAAGTTGCCTTTTAAATACATTTCTTCCCTTAGACTTCTGTGAATGTTAATTTGCCGCTTAATATGATGTCAAGAAATAATTTGGAGGCATCTAGCTGTAAAATGACAGAGCCATTTAATTTTGAGAAAAATGAAAGCAAGCTTCCACCGCATGAGTCTTTGAGAAGTCCCGGAGGACATCCTAACCATCCTAACTTCAGGTTGAAAAGCCCAGAGAATGGAAATAAAAACAAAAATTTTTTGCTTTGTGAGCAAACCAAACAGTATCTGGCTAGTCAGGAAGACAATTCAGTATCTTCAAACTCAAACGGCATTAGTGGAGAAGTGGCTGGATCCAAAGGAGACAGGAAGATGCTGCCAGCAGGTGAGTAAAACCTGTAGGCTTAATACTACTTGATTCTGATGGTTTCTTTGACTTATCGAAAGTATGTGTAAACTATACACCAGTGCGCTATTAACAGAACAGCCAAATGGCTAACTTACAGGATTTGCATATACATATTAATTTAGAAGGAAAAACCAGATGCCAAGTAGCTACGTTTGGCTACATTAATCACAGAAGGATCCCTGAGGAGAAAGTGTCTTCAGACAAGCCTCCCTCCTCCCCACCCGCCCCAATCCAGAGATATACTGGGAATGTAGAAAGGAAACACTCTGGTTTTTTATGGGTGTTCTAAAGATTGGCCATATTCTAAAAATACTATGCAGATTTTATGCATGTAATAGCTCACAAAGATATACCTAAGACATTAACTTGTTTCATTTGATTTTTTAAAAAATCATTCCTTTAGTCTTAATTCTAAAAATCTACTTTTTAGGGAGACTGGGGCCTGGTGGAATTTAGCCTCTGTGAATGTGTATGAGATATGATCTTTTAATATTATGGTGATGTAGTTTTCAGAGTATGGCCCTTGGGCCTCTGGAGTCACAACTATTTTCCTAATAATATTAAAACATTATTTGCTCTTTTTCACTGTGCTGACTTTATGCTGGTGGTGCAAAAGCAAAGGTGAGTAGACTCTGGCACCTTGTTAACTTGCCTTTAGCAGGGGTACCAGCCTGGGCTAGTGGTCATTGTTTTTCATTTTCATTCCCTTGCAGTTAAGACAAAACAAGCCAGAAGTGTCAGTTTTACTTAAGAATGCCCTTGATAAAGCAGTACAAATTTATTAATAAGTCTTGAGCCTTGTGTACAGGTATTTTTAGTATTTTGTTTAACAAAATGGGAATTACTCCTAACTTTTGCTGCTTACTGAAGTATGAAAAGCATGTGTGTGATTGAGTTGTGAGCTGAATGGAAACTTTTTTTCTTGGAACATCATTTTTAATTGAAAAGAATGACACACTGTGGTCATTTGGGCTTAGATATCTGGCAGTCATTTTCTCAAAAATGGACAAAGTGAGCCTGTCACGTCAAAGAAAACAGCTGACAGTATTTTGTTGCTAATGATAAAGTGCAAGCTTTCAAGCAAAAATGAGAATTTCAGGAAATGTGTATCTGCCACTCTGAGCTTGACAGCTTCCCAATACTTAAAAGACTTTCCTGGTGAGATGCATGGTGATATTAACACATAAGGTTTTTCGGTACTGTCTTATGAAATGTGTCAACATTTGGAAGATCTGCATAACTCAAGAGTTTCTCAGTCTTTTCCTAAAGACCAATGCATGATGCTCTGTAGTCCTGCATGGGTAAGAATCCATTTAAAGTGCAAGATAAATCAATGGATTCTAATATAACAGTATGAAAAGTTTATTGATAACGGTTTTAGATTCCACATTGCAACTGACCCTTAAACTACCACTTGAGTTTTGGTGTGAATTAAAGGAGAATATCTACAGTTACCTGAGAAGGCCATAAAATACTACTCCTATTTGCAACCACGTATGTGTGTGAGGCCAGATTTACTTCACAATTAAAGCAACATATCATTAACAAATTGGATTCAAAAGCAGATATGAGAATCCAACTATCATTGGTTAAGCCAAACATTAAAGAGATGTGCAAAAATGTAAAACACTGCCACTCTCCACACAATTTTTTTTTTTTTTGCTTTGGAAAATAGTTTTTAAAAAACCATGTCAACATGTAATGCATTTATTATTTTTAAGTAAATATATTTAAATGTTTAGTTTTAATTTCAAATACTAATATTTGAAATTTCTAATACTTAGTTTTAATTTCTAATAATGCTAAATATTGATAGTTACAAGCCATGTAAACAAAAGCTCTTTGAGGTCCTCAGTAATTTCTAAGGGTGTAGATGAGTCTGGAGTTCAAAAAGCTTGGTAACTGTTGCCTTCGTGAATGGAGAAAAGTTCACAGTGAGGTATATAGTACTCAAGGAAATTTCAAACAAATCCTTTTTTTTCATTAGGAGAAGTAGGATGTTACTTATTTATAGTGTAGCTTTAAGGTTATTATGGTATAGCTTTATTATCTGAATGTTACCTAATTATGTTATTGTACATTTTCAGGAATAAAGTAATATTTGACTTTGATTAGGCATTATGTTTTACATCCCAGGTAACTCTGTGTCACCATTAAATGTTGGAAATAATTCACCACCCAAAGAAGTAAATAGTGTAAGTTATTTATTTTTTTTCTATTTTATGTTTTTGGATAAAAGATTCTAAACATGTTTTTATATTGTGTTAATAAAGAATTACTCAATTTGCAGGTATTGTTCAAGGTCAGACTGTCTTATCTCTAGCCTAGTATCTTTTTAAAAATAAAATTCAGCTTTTTCTATTTAGGTAATTATAGATTGACATACAGCTGGAAGAAATAATAGAGATTCTTTGTAGCCTTTACCCAGTTTCCTGTGGTAACAAGCTGAAGAGCTATAGTATAATATTACAATCAGGCTATTGACATAATACAGGCAAGATACAGAATATTTCCATCACTCGAAGGATCCCTTCTGCACCTTTTTATGGTCACATCCACTTCCCTCCTGCTCCTACCCCCTTCTTAACCCCTGGCAACCATTAATCTAATCCATATTTCCAAAATGTTGTCATTTCAAGGATGTTATATAAATGAAATCATAGAGTATGTACCTTTTGGGATTGGATTTTTTTCATTTAGCATAATTCTCTGGAGATTCACCTAGATTGCTGTATGTATCAATAGTTCAGTGCTTTTTATTGCTGAGTAGTATTCTGTGGCTTATTTAAACATTCTCCCATTGAAATACATCTGGATTGTTCCCAGTTTCTGGCTATTATAACTAAAACTGCTGTAAACATTCATGTGTAAGGTTTTATGTGAACATGCGTTTTTTGTTTTTGTTTTTGCTCTAGGATAAATGCCCAGGAGTGCATTTTTGGGTCATATAGTAGTTGCATATTTAGTTTTTTAAGAAGCTGCCAAAGTGTTTTCCAGAGTGGCTGTACCATTTTACATTCCCATCGAGAATGTATGAGTGATCCAGATTCTCTGCACCCAGCATCCTCACCAGCATTTGGTGGTGTTAGTATTTTTAGTTTCCCTATTGTCACATTTGTGTAGTGATAGCTCATTGTGGTTTTGTTTGCCTAATGGCTAATGATAAACATCTTTTCATGTGCTTATTTGCCATCTGTGTATCCATTTTGGTGAAATGTTCTCCATGTCTTTGTCCATTTTCTAATTTGGATTGTTTATTTTTTTACTGCCAGGTTTTGAAGGTTCTTTATATATTACAGATTCTAGTGCTTTGTCAAATATGTGATTTACAAATATTTTCTCTCAGTTTCCAGCTTGTCTTTTTATTCTCTTAACAGGGTGTTTAGCAGAGCAAAAGTTTTTAGCTAGGTCCTGGTCAATTTTTCCTTTTATGGATTATACTTTTGGTGTCAAGTCTAAGAACATTTTGCTGCTTTAGATGCAGAAAGTTTTGGGGGTTTTTTCCCCAAAAGTTTGTAGTTTTTTTTTTTTTTTTTTTTTTTTTTTTAAACTTGGGTGATGTTTTTATAAATTTATTTATTTATTTTATATTTATTTTTGGCTGTGTTGGGTCTTCGTTTCTGTGCGAGGGCTTTCTCCAGTTGTGGCAAGTGGGGGCCACTCTTCATCGCAGTGCGCGGGCCTCTCACAGTCACGGCCTCTCTCGTTGCGGAGCACAGGCTCCAGACGCGCAGGCTCAGTAGTTGTGGCTCACGGGCTTAATCGCTCCGCGGCATGTGGGATCTTCCCAGACCAGGGCTCGAACCCGTGTTTCCTGCATTGGCAGGCAGATTCTTAACCACTGCGCCACCAGGGAAGGGAAGCCCTTGTAGTTTTATATTTAAATTTGTGGTCCATTTTGAGTTAATTATAACTTGTGAGACTTAGGTTGAGGTTAATTTTTTTTTGGCTAGGGATGTCCAATTGCTCCAGCACCATTTGTTGAAAATGTTATCTTTCCTCCACTGAATTGCTTTTGCACTTTTGTCAGAAATTAGCTGGGCTAATTTGTGTGGGTCTATTCTGGATTCTCTTTTCTTTTCCACTGATCTATGGGTCTTTCCCTCCACCAATACCACACAGTACTGGAGCTATGATGGTCAGTCTTGAAGTTGGGTACAGTGATTCCTCCCACTTTCCGTTTCTTTTTTCACAATCTAAATTTCCTTCTTTTCCAGTATACATTTTAGAACAATCTTGTTTGTATCTACAAAAAAAATCTTGCTGGAATTGTGATAGTAATGTATTAAGCCTGTATATCAATTTGAAAATTGTTGACATCTTTGCTGTGGTGAATCTTCCAATTAACACAATCTGTCTCCCAATTTATTTAGATATTCTTTTATTTCTTTCACTTTGTGGTTTGCAGCTTACCAGCTGTACACGTTTTGTTAGATTTACACCTAAGTATTGTTTTTTGAGTGATTGTAAATGCGGTTATATATTTTATTTCCATGTGTCCTCACGTTCATTGCTAATATATAGAAATATGGTTGATTTCACATGTTTATCTTGTATCCTGTGACCTTCCAGGAGTCACTTATTCTAGGGATTTTTTTGTAGACTGCTTGCAATTTTCTACATAGACAATTATATCATCTGCCAATAAAAGACAGTTTTATTTCTTCCTTTTTAAAATATATGGTTTTAATTTCCCTTTCTTGCTTTATTGCACTGACTAGAACTTCTAGCATTATGTTAAGAGTGGTGACAGTGGATATATTTGTTTCCAAACCTAGGGGGAAAGCACTGAGTCTTTTCACTGTTGAGTATAATGTTAGCTATAGAATTTTTGCAGACGATCTTTATCAAGTTGATGAAGTTTTCTCTATTCCTGCTTTTCTGAGTTTATATCATGAATAGGTATTGAAATTTTTAAGATGCTTTTTCTTCATCCATTGATATTGTGATTTTTTTCCTCCTTTAGCCTGTTAGTTTGGTGGATTGCATTGATATTTTTTTTTAATTTAACCAGTCTTGCATCCCTGGAATAAACCCCACTTGGTCATGGTGTATAATTATTCTTGATATGTTGCTGAATTATCTGGTATTATTATTATTGATATGTTGCTGAATTATCTGGTATTGTTTCAGTGAGGATTTTTTACATCCATTTTCATGAGAGAGCTTGGTCTGTGATTTTCTCTTTTTTATTGTCTTTGTATAGTTTGGGTATCAAGGTAATACTAGTTTTCTGGAATAGAGATTGTATAGAGTTGGTATTAAATAATTCTTCTTTAAACATTTGGGCTGTCTCTGCCTCTCTGTCTGTCTCTCTGTCTATTTCTCTCACTCTCTCCTCTACCCATGTGAGGACACAATGAGGAAGTTGCCATCTGCAAGCCAAGAAGAGAGCTCTCATCAGGAACCAAATTGACAAGCACCTTAATCTTGGACTTGTCAGCCTCCAGAACTGTGGGAAATAAATTTCTGCTGGGGTATTTTGATATGGCACCCAATCTGGGGTATTTTGATATGGCATCCCATGCAGACTAATACACTCCTTCTGCTCAAGAACGTAAAGGAAAGCATCACCATGATGAGAAGATAAAGATATTAAAGAGACTCAGATGAATTTAAGTTAAAAAACCTATAACTAAAATGAAAAATATATTGATTGACTTGAGAAGATGAAATACTACAGAAGCAAATAGCACTGCAGTTGAACACATAGCAATAGAAACTGTCAAAAATGAAGTGCAGAGAGAAAACAGACTGAGAAGAAGTGATCAGAGCGTCAGTGATCCATGGGACAGTATCAGTGGTCTAACATATATATAAATGGAGTTCCAAAAGAAGAGGAAAGAGAAAATAGGTAATATATTTGAAGAAATATACCAATATTTTTCCAAATTTTACAAAAAATGTGAGTCTACAGATTCAAGAAACCCAACAAATCTCAAGCAGAATAAACATAAAGAAATCACACTATAGCATATAATAATCAAATTACTGAGAACCAGGGATAAAGAGAAAATACTAAAGCCAGCCAGAGGGGGAAAAATAATTATATACAGAGAAACCAACATTTGAATGATAGTAGACTTCTCATCAAAACAAGTAGGACAGAACACAATGGACTGACATACTTAGAATAAAAATTCAAGTATTTAATGCCACTTAACTATACACTTTAAAAATAGTAATTAAGATGGTAAATTTTATGTTATGTGTATTTTACCACAATAAAAAAGAAATACCAAAAAAATTCAATCTAGAATTCTACATTCAGCAAAAATATCTTTCAAAAATGAACATGAAATAGTGCTTTAAAAAAATCTCTGAAATATTATTGCCAGCAGGTGTGTATTATAATCAATTTCTTTTCAAGTTTTTCAGGTAAAAGAAAACTAATGATAGAGATTTGAATTTTGACCTAGGACTAATGATCACCAGAATACAAAGATAATTTTCTGATTAGAAAAATCTATTTAAAAGATAATAGATGGGGCTTCCCTGGTGGCACAGTGGTTGAGAATCTGCCTGCTAATGCAGGGGACACGGGTTTGAGCCCTAGTCTGGGAGGATCCCACATGCCGCGGAGCAACTAGGCCCGTGAGCCACAACTACTGAGCCTGCGCGTCTGGAGCCTGTGCTCCGCAACAAGAGAGGCCACGATAGTGAGAGGCCCGCGCACCGCGATGAAGAGTGGCCCCCGCTTGCCGCAACTAGAGAAAGCCCTCGCACAGAAACGAAGACCCAACACAGACATAAATAAATAAATAAATTAATTAAAAAAAAAAAAAAAAGATAATAGATGATTTGAAGCAAAATTAATGCTCTATTGTATTGCTTATAACATATGAAGAAATAAAATAGATGACAACAATAGCATAAAGGAAAGAGGTGGAAGGGAAGTATATGATGGCAAGATTTTTATAATATCAATGAAGAGATATAGTACTACCTAAAGGTAGACTGTGAAAAGTCAAAGATGTTTACTGTAAATGCTAGATCAGCCAATGAAATAATGAAACAAAGAGGCATAGATAATAAGCCAATAGTGGAAGTAAACCTGAATCATTAAAAATTCTTGATTAAAAAACAAATACAGTATGCTAACACATATATATGGAATCTAAGGAAAACAAAAACAAAAAAAAGGTCATGAAGAACCTAGGGGCAAGATGGGAATAAAGACACAGACCTACTAGAGAATGGACTTGAGGATATGGGGAGGGGGAAGGGTAAGCTGTGACAAAGTGAGAGAGTGGCATGGACATATATACACTACCAAACGTAAACTAGATAGCTAGTGGGAAGCAACCACATAGCACAGGGAGATAAGCTTGGTGCTTTGTGACCACCTAGAGGGGTGGGATAGGGAGGGTGGGAGGGAGGGAGATGCAAGAGGGAAGAGATATGGGAACATATGTATATGTATAACTGATTCACTTTGTTATAAAGCAGAAACTAACACACCATTGTAAAGCAATTATACTCCAATAAAGATGTTAAAAAAAAAAAAAAAACAAAAACATTTGGTAGTATTCTCCAGTAGTAAAAACCATATGGGCTTGAGGATTTATTTTTTGGGAGTTTTAAAATTATGATTCAGTTTCCTTAATATTTATAAGGCTATTCAAATTATCTATTTCATATTGTGATAATTTGTGATTTTTCAGGAATTGGTCCATTTTGCTTACATTGTGAAGTCTACATAGAGTTGTTCGAAGTATTCCATTACCATTTTTATATCTTCATGGTCTGTAGTAATATATCCCTTATTTCATTCCTGATATCGGTAATTTCTGCCTCCTCTGATTTCTTCATTGTTAGTCTTGCTAGAGATTTATCAGTTTTGTTCATCTTTTCAAAGGACCAGGTCTTGTTTCACTGTTTTTTTTTCCTCCAAGTTGTTATTTTTAATTTCATTGATTTCTGCTTTTATCTTTATCGTTTCCTTCCTCTGCTTGCTTTGGGCATGTTTTGTCCTTATTGTTTAGGTTCCTGAGATGAGAACTTACATTATTAATTTGAGACTTTTCCTCTTTTCTAGTATGTGACTTTAGAGTTATAAATTTCTGTCTTGGCGATACTTTGTGTCCCACAAATTTGATATGTTGTATTTTTATTTTCTTTTAGTTCAGTGTATTTTTTAAAAATTTCCCTGAGACATCCTCTTTGACTCATGCGTTATTTAGAAGTGTATTGTCTAGTTTCCAAATGTTTGGAGATTATCTGTTCTCATTCTGTTACTGATTTCTAGTGTAAGTCCACTGTGGTTGAATAACACCGTCTGTATGATTTAAATTCTTTTAAATTGGTTGAAGTTTGTTCTGTGGCCCAGGATGTTCTTGGCTGGACAAGGGTGGAGGTTCAGCTTCCCAGCATCCTTACCGCTCCCCCCCCCCCCCGCATATCCTCTCTACTTAACACGAGGTGGAGGGAGGGTTGGAGGTGGTGGAAGGTTTAGGAGACACTCCACTCATTACTATTGAATGGTGGTGGAAAATCCTGACTGTCCACTAGGTTTCCTCTTAACACCACCCCAGTCAGTGGTGCTGGTAGTTGGGGGGCATGGGGGACACTCTTTACTGCCAGGCGGAAGTCCATGCTCCCCATGCAGTCTCCACAGGGAGACCCCACAAGGATGAAGTGCTGGCTGCCTACTCTGTTGGCCTTCTCTGATACCACCCAAGTGGGGGAGAGGGGCACCTCACTGTAGCCTGGTGAAGGTGGCGGTCTAGTCTCCCCAGTCTACCTTTGCTGGTGGGATGGGGCCACAGTTTTTTCTGCGGCGACTGTCTGGAGTAGAGCCGTTACTGACAAAGTTTTTCTGTCTTGCTGGGCCATCCCTTTCCTGGTCTTCTGGCTAGAGAGAGCAAGCGAGCAGGCTTTTTGTTGGGGCGTTTATTGTCTGTGCCTTTGGGTGTTTCTGACTTCTCCAGCACCGCATCTGGGATATATGAGGCAGAATAAAAACTCTGGGGGCTCACTGCCATGTCCTTCTCTGGGTGCCAAGTTCCTAGCCTGTCTGCTGCCTTCCTTCAGTGTCACTGTATGTTTATTTTATATAGAAGTCCAAGGTTTTTAGTTGTACTTAATGGTAGGAGTAAGGGAAAGTATATCTACCTTGTCTTCTCGGCAGAGGAAATCCCAAATCTAATATTTAACAAACAAAACATTATTCCCAAGTTTTAATACTGCTATTCTCTTTTCTTAATAGAAGACTAGCAATAATGTGTCTCCTGCAAAATCAAAACAAGTACACAAGTTGGTTGAGAGTTCCTTGTCCATAAATAATCCAGCACTCTTCAGCTCATTAGGACCTCCTCTTCGGTCGACAACTTGCCATTGCTGCGGTCTGTTTGGTAAGCATATTGCTCTCAGATGCCTGTTGGATTATTCCTTTACACATTTGAAAAATATTTTTATTATGTAAAACATTAAATATAAACAGAAGAGTATATATAAATCATATACCCATTTCCCAGCTTCAACAGCTGCCAACATCCTACCATTCTTGTTCATCCGTGCTTCTTTACTTGATTATTTTTTATACTTTTTTTGAGATAAAACATACTTGCATTGAAAGGCACAAACTCATAGCCCAATCAAGATGAAGAATACTTCCATCTTCTCAGAAAGTTCCCTCATGTCCTTTCCCAATCACTATACCCCCCAGAGGCGACCACTGTTGTTGTTTCACCATAAATTAATTTTACCAGTTACAGAATTTCTTGTAAATGGAATCATACAATATAGACTCTGTGTGAAGCTTTTCCTGTTCAGAAAATATTTCTGAGTTTAATCCATGTTTTTGCATATACATTATTTTTTTTGTTCGTTGCTGAGTAGCATTTCATTGCGTGATATCACAGTGTGTATATCTGTTCTGTTGAACATTTCGCTTGTGTCCAGCTTTTGGCTATTATGAATAGAGCTCTCTACACATTTTTGCGTAAGTCTCTGTGTGGACATATGTTCTCGTTTCTTCTGGGTACAAACCTAGGGGTAGGATTGCTGAGTCAAAAGGTAAGTGTATGCTTAACTTTTTTTTTTTTTTTAATTAATTTATTTATGGCTGTGTTGGGTCTTCGTTTCTGTGCAAGGGCTTTCTCTAGCTGTGGCAAGCGGGGGCCACTCTTCATCGCGGTGCGCGGGCCTCTCACTATCGCGGCCTCTCTTGTTGCGGAGCACAGGCTCCAGACGCGCAGGCTCAGTAATTGTGGCTCACGGGCCCAGTCACTCCGCGGCATGTGGGATCCTCCCAGACCAGGGCCCGAACCCATGTCCCCCGCATTGGCAGGCAGACTCCCAACCACTGCGCAACCAGGGAAGCCCTATGCTTAACTTTATAAGAAAAAGCCAAACCGTTTTCCAAAATAGTTGTCCCATTTTGTATTCCCACTGGGAGTGAGTTCTGGTTGCTCCACATCTTTGTCAATATTTGGTGTTTTCAGTCCTTTTAATTTTAGCCCTTCTCATGGATGTGTAGTGGTATCTCCCTGTGGTTTTAATGTGCATGTCCCTCATGATCAATGATCTTGAGCAGTTTTCCTGTGCTCACTGGCTATTTGGGTATTTCGCTTCTTTTTTCCAATTTCTTTTAGAGTGGAGGCATTCAAGGCCAGCCTGATTTCGTTATTTCTTTATGTGTTTTTTGTTTTGTTTTTCAGATAACTTGTTTTCCTCTGCCTGGAAACTGATAGGATTTTTTTTAAACTTCATTTCAAAAACTTCCTGGGTTTTTCTAGGTGTGATTCTCCTTGTTGGTTTTTGTCTTGTTCTTTTTAAATGGCACGAGGTGAACCTCATCAGACTGCTTGCACACGTCTGTTTTCACCACCGCAGATTTTCTGTTCCCTTTGATTGTTCCTTTTATATCATGTGTTCTGGGTTCTGCTTTAGGAAAGTCAGTTGTGTTTCCAGTCTGTCTGATAACAACCAGGGTTCTTGGCCTTCCCCAATCAATAGAAATTGATCAGAGGCCAGACAAGAAATTCAGGCAAGGCTTTATTGGGGCCCCTGCTGTAGCACGGGGGAGTGGGAACAAACGGCAGGTTCTCTTGCTTGCTCACTCCCTGAGCGGGGGTGAGGTTGTTGCTTATATGGGTGAGGGTAGGAGTGTGTCCAGGGGTCAGGCCGGCGGGGTGACTTTAGGCGGTTTGCCCACCTAAGATGGTATGGTGTGCAGGGGGCATGCGCAGTACCCTGCTTTTCCTCCCGACCTCCTGGTTTTGCTCCTGGCTTGTCAAAAGTGGCAGTTGGGTTTTTCTGGCCTCTTGGTATCTTTTGTCCAGAATTTGCCCCAACTGCACATGCACGCAGTTATCTTTAGTCCCATACAGTTCCTTTGTATTTTGTGGCTCGGGGAGAGGTGTGTCCAGGTGCAAGCACTGCGGCAGAGGGGCCCAGGTCCCAGCCTGTCTCATGTCCTCCTTCTCTTTTTCATCTTGGCACTCCCCTTTCTCTGCAGTTCACGGGAGCTTTATAAATTCAGTTTTAACACCTAATCATAAACAGCATAATTCTCTTCACATATTCTCCTTGATATGATTAATAGAATGATGTCTTTGAAACGGTCGTGTTCTTGCCAACAAATATTTGCAGTAAAACACTGGTGGTGTCTTGGGCTGTGTTCTGTAGGGTCGCTGAGGTGCTCACAGTGTAAGCAGACGTACTACTGCTCTGCCGCGTGCCAGAGAAGGGACTGGGCAGCCCACAGCATCGTGTGCAGACCCGTTCAGCAGAAGTAAGTGTGATTTTTTTCTTTACATTCATTAGAGAATATTTTAAAGTACGGGGTTTTTTTTGTTTGTTTTGGTCGTATAAGGATCAAATCAGGTAAGTAGGCCATAACTGTAAAAGTTGCTGCTTTTTACTTTTTTATTTAAGTATAACATAAAGTGTACAAATCTGAAGTGAACAGCTCTACAATTTTTGATCCCCAAAACTCTGTTTTAAGTAATGTAGGTATTATCTCCATTTTGCAGATAGGGAAACTGAGGCTTGGAGATTGTGGCTATCTCCCTTTCATTAGGTGGCTTTTGGAAGAAGCACACCTGTGCACAGGGCAGACCCTTGCATAGCCAGCATGGGGTTGTTTTACTGTGTTCCTACTGTGATTCCTTCTGGAAGAAGCTGTTTTGCTCTTTCTGGATTTTGTTGAGAATTTAACATTATTGTGGCCCTTACTCTTAATTGGTTCTGTGCTGTAAGTATTATAATTGGTTGCTTTATTTCAGTTTCCACAAACTTGAAGATAATAAATCACCTTTTGAAACAAAGAACATGGAAGTGAAAAAAGAGGTATGATATACTTACTTTCTCTTTGCCTTTAGAGCAAATTTTTAATGACTCCCTTTATTTTGAAATAAGAGGACTTAAGCGAAATGAAATATTTATGACTTATTTCTCCATTTCACCAGTGTTTGTTTATTCCTGTTGAATAAATCTGTACACCCTAGTGATCGATTTGGTGAGCGTTGGGGGTCTATGAGAACTGTTTATGCCCAGCTTTTTTCCAAGAAGGACTTGAGGTGGCCGTGTCTTGCTGTAGGTGGACTACTGAGAAAGTCCTCTCTTTGTAGTTCCTGCGTGCACATGCTCTCTAGCTTTGTGTACTGGATTCTGATAGGACCCTGTTATCTAAGGAGCACTTTTTCCTGTTAGTACCTTTCTTCCATTTAGATAACTGTATGGAGTAAATCATTTGCAATCTGGAAAATATCAGTGGTGTCCAACTCATATTTTATAGATAAAGTTTAGCTTTCTCTAGCTGGTCCTAGCTTCTACTTTCAAAAAAAAAAAATCCATTCCTATAAAAATGTTAATAAGTGAAAACTTAAAACACTACCCTCCCCACCCCCTTTTTTAAAAAATAAACTCAACATTGCCATCACCGTCATGGCCTGATTCTTGGGTGATCCCAGTGCTATGCACACTGCCTACGGACGGTATGGTTTAGTGACTCTTGAAGACGTATGTTATTTCTCTACACCCTTATTCAAACCTGGGAGTCAGGCTGTTTTGACCTCGGTTCTAGCAAATAGTGGCCATGGTATCATTTATTTTATTTTATTTTATTTTTAATTGTTTTTTTTAAATTTATTTATTTTTGACTGCATTGGCTTTTCGTTGCTACACGTGGGCTTTCTCTAGTTGCGGCGATTGTGGGCTACTCTTGGTTGCGGTGCGCGGGCTTCTCATTGCAGTGGCTTCTCTTGTTGCAGAGCGTGGGCTCTAGATGCACGGGCTCAGTAGTTGTGGCTCACAGGCTCTAGAGCGCAGTCTCAGTAGTTGTGGCCCACGGGCTTAGTTGCTCTGCAGCAGGTGGGATCTTCCCAGACCAGGGATCAAGCCTGTGTCCCCTGCATTGGCAGGTGGATTCTTAAGCACTGCGCCACCAGGGAAGTCCGGCCATGGTATCATTTAAACATGTGCTTGTAAGTAACTCACTTAATGTGTTTTTTCAAACCAGAGTGACTGTCCTCTTGGAGTTATTAAAGAAATAGCCATTTGTGCTGATAAAATAATGTTTTCTGATTTGAGAAACCTACAACTCAGGAACACCATGGAAATAAAGGTATTTGTTGTTTAATTTCCATAGACAGAGATCCAGAGAACTATAGATTTTTATTTCCTTGTTTCCTGTGTTTGAGTTTATAAGACAGCTCCAAAATACAACTGAAATTGATAAAGATTGCAAAAACTTGTCTACAGTACTTTTTGTATCTTGTTATAAAGCTTTACAAAATTAACATTTGCTCTGTTCTCAGTGAATTATTACACCTTTTTTGTCTTTGAAAGGGTACAGTTACTGAATTCAAACACCCAGGTGACTTTTATGTGCAGTTACATTCTTCAGAAGTTTTAGAATACGTGAACCAACTCTCTGCGAGCTTAAAGGAAACATATGCAAATAAGGCACATGAAGAAGATTATATTCCTGTAAAGGGGGAAGTTTGTGTTGCCAAGTACACTGTCGATCAGGTAACCCCTAATGAAATATTTAACAAGACATTTTAATTTACTTTGGTCCTATCGGCTTGACACCAGAGCTTTTAATGATGCATTAGATGGCTTGAGGTGAGACTCTGGTCACACTGCTGTTTCTCTTCCTCAGTCAGGAGTCCACGTGTGTTTGCTTACTTCCTCCCTGCCTGAGGCCTCTCCAGCTCTGCATGTAGGCTCCTCACTTGCTGGGTACAGAGTGATTGCTAGTCCTAGAGCTTGTGTTTATTTGTGTAGCTGAGGCATTAGTGTGTCACAGAGTCCGCTGGGCTAGAATAGCCTGGGAATTGTGGTGTATATTAAAGCATCTAAAATGGACAAATTTGGGGATTTCTGAGCCAGATTCTTAGGAACTTAAGGTAACCTGTTAATAGAGTATCTCAGAACAGAACAGTAACTTTTCCTTTGCATGTTCTGTAGATTGAGAGTTTTTAAGCCTAAGATTCTGAAATGCTGTTTTGAAGCAGAATACTGTTATATTTCACTTGCAGACCTGGAACAGAGTAATAATACAAGACGTTGATGTGCTGCAGAAGGAGGCACATGTCTTATATATTGATTATGGAAATGAAGAAATTATTCCAGTAAACAGAATTCACCAACTAAACAGAAAAATTGACTTGTTTCCTCCTTGTGTAAGTCTCTTTTACATTCTGAATTCCTAATAGCGTCCCAAAGGAGCTGTTTTTAATGTTTAGATGGACACAATATTTGCGTGTTTGTTGCCATGGTTATTATGAGAAAGGACCTATTGGTGTATCTTATACTGTGTAGAGAAACAATCATGGACTTTCTTGGCTCCATGTTATTAGGCATTACTTAGTTAAGTACTGCCTCAGGTAAGAAACTTAGCATTTTTAGGGACATCTTATCAATCTGCTCTTTAAAAACAATCATTTCTATATTTATTACATTATTAGGAAGCGACTTGAATTTATGTGTAATTGAGGGATAATAACCATCCTTTGATGAATTTCTCAAGCTTCAAGTCCCAAAAGGAAAAGCATTGTGGATAGAATATCAAGAGAGACAAATAATTATTCATAAAATTGTTGATCGGATTAGTACTTGAAGATTTTTGATGAATATTCAGCATGAAATACATTGTCTTTAAAAAAATCTTTGCATAATTAATTAGAAAAAAGTCACTTTCAAATACTAATTCTTAGTAACTTGTGTAAAATCTTTCAGGCCATAAAATGCTTTGTGGCCAATGTTATGCCAGCAGAGGGGAATTGGAGCGATGATTGTATCAAAACTATTAAATCACTGTTAATGGAGCAGTACTGCTCTGTAAAGATTGTGGACATCTTAAAAGAGGAAGTGGTTTCCTTTGCTGTGGATGTTATGCTGACAAGTTCAGGTAAGATCTGAATCTTCCTTTTTAAATGGAGCACTTAATATGTTATTTAGTGCCCACCTGTTACTCAGAGAAGAAATAGAAACATGAAGTGAGACCAAGTAAGCCCCACTCTGCAGTCATTCAGATTGTGACGGGAAATATGGCCTTGGCTCTGCTCTTGCAGTTGGCAGTTTATCAAAGACAAGGCACAAGTTTATAGAATTGGGTACATTAAAAGGCTAGATCTAGACTTAGTATGGGAAAACTCTATTATCTTTTTAATACAGCCATTATAATATCCCTGATTTCTACTCATTTACTGGGAAAATTCAGGAATTTTTCTGTGAATTTGTCCATCCTCACCATCAGTGCTTTTTCTTTGAACAACCTTCACAGAACTGCATTTGGTTAGCATTAAGCCCATAAGCACATAGTATTTAAGTTGTGGAAATGGAAGCAGTTTGGAATCCTGTTCTTCCTTTATGGCTTTGTACATATTTAAAAAGTGACTTCTGGCAGTGTGCTTATAATTGCCTCTTGGTTTCCAAGGTATTATTACTCTTCTACTGCTTGAGACCCATCATTGGTTGGTTACTTGGTAGAAAATTCAGTTAATCCTGTTGTGAAATTAAGTATAAAATCTCTGTGTTTTGTCTCTTTGCTATGTATGTTCCATGTTATGACTTGAGCTTTTGGATACTGTTTGAGGGAACTTGAAGTTTATGTGGCTGCTGGTTGACACTTGTTTCAGCCATACTTTATGTCTGAGATAAAGTAGTCTTATGTCTTAAATTTATTTTTTCTTATAAATGGTGGTCATTCTAAACATGCCAGTGAGGTGGTAACTAAATCTTCCATGTTATTCATAATTTTTAAGTGAAATATTTTTATTACATTTTTTGTTAAGTGATGATGGGGATTTTGACTCAATTTTTTTCTAATAAATTTATTTTTATTTATTTCTGGCTGCATTGGGTCTTTGTTGCTGCAGGCGGGCTTTCTCTAGTTGCAGCGAGCGGGGGCTACTCTTTGTTGCGGTGCATGGGCTTCTCATTGTGGTGGCTTCTCATTGCAGAGCACAGGCCCTAGGTGCGTGGGCTTCAGTAGTTGTGGCTCATGGGCTCTAGAGTGCAGGCTCAGTAGTTGTGGTGCACGGGCTTAGTTGCTCCGTGGCATGTGGGATCTTCCTCGACCAGGGCACGAACCCGTGTCCCCTGCATTGGCAGGCAGATTCTTAACCACTGCACCACCGGGGAAGCCCCTTGACTCAATTTTTAAAGCTGAAAATTAATAAACTATATTTTGCACATAGAAACTGAACTAGTAAAATATGCCAGTGTGCCAATAGCTATAATCTTTAAATCATGTGATTGATTCATTTCTTTTGTATTCTTTTCCTTTAATACTTAGTATAATATCTCAGTGGAAATATGTTCTCTTCATCACTTTTAGGAAAATTCTTAGACCATGTGCTCATAGAAATGGGATATGGCTTGAAACCCAAGGGACAAAATTCTAAGAAGCAAAGTGCAGATTCAAGTGAGTATACAGATTAATATTGAACGGTGTAGTGATTTTAGTTATTGAAGAAATTATTGTCTCTTGTCTGTATTCCTAGAGTACTGCCTATATGAAATCCCTGAAACATCAATCTTGGGTGAGACAGCTCGGCTGAACAGTTCTCAGTAGTTTTTTTTGCCATCTGGAGGAGAAAACTCAATACTTACTGGTCTAAAAGTTATCACGGTTGAAATCGTAAATGATGGTGGTGTCCTAGTGAGAGTGTAAAGTGAGAGAAGTGAACTTGAGCTTACAATACCAAGGGAGAAGCTGTGATGGGAGAGGTGGAAAGAGAACAGGGAAAATGTTGCCAGAATAACAGAAGAGCAAAGGTTCTGGGAAGGAGTCATCAGCAATAATAAATGCTGCAAAGGGGTCAAGTGGAAGGAACAAAATCCCCCCAGCAGTATCTGCTTCACTAAGGCACTGTGGAGGTGCCTTCAGGGAGCGTATTCTGTGGGCAGTATACGCCCACATAGAGAAGAGATTATAAAACAGTTGGTGGCAGAATCGCAGAGTGCAGTGGGGGCCCTGGGAAAGGCACCTGACCCAGATTGGGAGGAAAGCCTTTCACAGTGACATCATACTGAGCAGGAAATACTCAAGTTGCTGGGAGATTTGGGAGTATGTTCTGGGAAAAAAGACCAGCATGCATTAAGACCTAGAGGTGTGAAAGAGCACAGTTAGGCCTGAAAAACTGGAAAATTGGATTAATGAAACCAAAAAGGCTTATATTTCTGCTTTTTGATAAGGTGATCTTGAAGATGTCAGGAAAATCATAGCTGAAAACAAAATTGTTGTAGACAGAAGGGACCTAATCCCCAAAGTGTTGACTTTGAATGTAGGTGATGAGTTTTGCGGTGTGGTCGCCCACATTCACACTCCAGAAGACTTCTTTTGTCAACAGCTACAAAGTGGGCGTAAGTAAATCTTGATTTGTGCTATCAATATAACATACATCAAGAGACTCAGTGTGCAGATATGCAGATAATGTGTAAACTTGTATTTCTTTAGTTTAAGATGTGACCTGTATCCACAGATAAGCTCGCTGAACTTCAGGCGTCACTTAGCGAGTACTGCAGTCAGGTGTCCCCACGCTCTGATTTTTATCCAGCCATTGGTGATATCTGCTGTGCGCAGTTCTCTGGTAAGGAAAAGAGAGTATTATTGAATTTTTTACTTACAATTAAGTACCAAGAAATGAAACAATCTTCGTTTTGCATTGGATGGCTGCATTTGAAGTTTGAGTAGTGTACCAATTATGTTTTTAAGTATATCCAATTAAACTGAATCAAAGTGCGTAAGGGAGGAGGAGGACCTGTAAATGCTAGGGGGCGCGGGTGGTGATGGAGGTTTTTATTTTATCAGCCCTTTAGTTCTGGAGACTGATACAGACATTTGTTTATATCAGCGTGGGAACGTGGAACCTCCCAGGGTCATGTCTTGGCCAGTTTTCTTTGGAACAGCAAGAGTGTCTGGAGGCACATAGCTGTCGTGGCCCGGCCTCTGTAGCTGCACAGATGATGACCCTGTGATGACGGGGTTCAGTTCTCTGCTGAAGGGAGGGCCAGTGGCCTCACAGAGGGGAGAGACAGGTAGGCCTCCGGTGAATCTGTGGCTTGGTTAGTGGAGTCTGGTTGACTCATACTGCCAGGTATTCTAAAACTGATCAAGACCTAATGGATTCACTCACATGACCAGGACATGTTCCCTGTCCTAATGAGTTAACTGTCTACTAGAGGGACTAAGCATGTAAATAAATAATGACAGCATACAACATGAGTTACCTAGAAAGGGATGAATAAAGGTGACATTTCAGGAGTTGAAAGCTTCTGATAAGGAAAAGTAGGAATGGTGGATAAGCATATATAGTTCAGTAAAGCTTGATGTTACATGAAAATAGAATCTACCAGTGACCATCTAAATTGAGGAGGAAAAATTTTTGTTTATATCTACATTGGAAAATCATTTCAGATTGAGTCTCTCCTATTTTTAGAGGATGACCAGTGGTACCGTGCCTCTGTTTTGGCTTATGCTTCTGAGGATTTTGTTCTGGTCGGATATGTAGACTATGGAAACTTTGAAATCCTTAGTTTGACAAGACTTTGCCCCATAACTCCGAAGTTGTTGGAATTGCCAATCCAAGCTATTAAGTGTGTGCTGGCAGGTATGTAATTTTTATAGTTCCCGTATTCTTAAAATGTTGAAACTGAAAGTTAAGAGCATTAGAATTGAAATTAAACTAGTGAGTAGATCAGGGAGTGTGTTTAGCTATAACTTACCTCAGTACAAAAACAATCCTTAATGGAACATTTAGGAAATACAGATGACTGTTTTGCTATCTGTAATAAAATGAGTGTACCTGTGTTTATGAAATTGAGTATTCTTTTTTGTTATTTATAGATCCTGCATTATCAATACATATCACAGAAGCCTGTCAATTGCATGAATTAGGGGGAAACTGCTTTTAAAAACAAGAACATTAACGATCATATGCTTAGAAATTACTGTATATGTGATGTGTTCCACTAGGAGCAGGAGCTTCTTTCCAGCGTAAAAGATGAGCTTCTACAACTTTTCATTCAAATGTACCATAATTTGACTAGTATCCAGTTATCAGAAGGATATTTCCAAGTTTTCGCTACTAGCAGTGTTCTTTTAACTACATTTTTCAACCTATCCAAGATCATTTCCTTAGGAAGAGGTACAAACTACTATGTATAAAATAAGTAAGCTATAGGGATGTATAGTACAGCACAGGGAATATAACCAATATTTTATAATAACTTTAAGTGGAGCATAATCTATAAAAATACTGAATCACTGCGTTGTACACCTGAAACTAATACAGTATTGTAAATCAAATATACTTCAATTAAAAATTAATGATCTTGGGGCTTCCCTGGTGGCACAGTGGTTGAGAATCTGCCTGCCAACGCAGGGGACACGGGTTCGAGCCCTGGTCTGGGAAGATCCCACATGCCACGGAGCAACTAGGCCCATGAGCCACAACTACTGAGCCTGCGCGTCTGGAGCCTGTGCTCCACAGCAAGAGAGGCCGCGATCGTGAGAGGCCCGCGCACCGCGATGAAGAGTGGCCCCCGCTCCCCGCAACTAGAGAAAGCCCTCACACAGAAACGAAGACCCAACACAGCCAAAAATAAATAAATAAATAAATAAATTTATTAAAAAAAAAAAAAATTAATGATCTTTTTTAAAAAACTAATTTTTAAGAAAAAGATCATTTCCTTGGGATAGGTTGCAAAACGTACTTATATTTGCAAAATACCGCCTTAGGTGGAATGGAGGTGTCAGTGGGTATGCTTTTCATGTTTGTGATACATATTATGATTGTTCCCTAGAAAAGGTAGAACTCGTTTACACACCTACCAGAAACATAGCAGGGAGTCAATTCCTTGACACATTGGTGTACCAAATATCGGGTGGGCTAAAGGTTCGGTTTTTTCCGTAAGATGGCTCTAGTAGCACTTAGTTGTCTTTAACTTCACTCGAAACAATTTTGTTAGATTGTATGTGACAGCTGTCAGGGTGCATTTAAAAAAAGACTTATCAAAATTGGTGAATTTTTGTGTAGCCGTTTTAATATTGAAGGTGGAAGAAAAAAAGCAACATTTTTGGCATATTCTTTATTCTTTCAAGAAAGATAAAAATGCAACTGAAGTGCACAAAAAGATTTGTGGAGAAGGTGCTGTGACTGATTAAATGTGTCAAAAGTGGTTAGTGAAGTTTCGTGCTGGAGATTTCTCTCTGGACGATGCTCCACGGTTGGTAGACCAGTTGAAGTTGATAGCGGTCAAATCAAAACAATAATTGAGAACAACCAACGTTATACCACGCGGGAGAGAGCTGACATACTCAAAATATCCAAATTGAGCGCTGAAAATCATTTGCACCAGCTTGGTTATGTGAATCGCTTTGATGTTTGGGTTCCACATAAGTTAAGCGAAAAAAACCTTCTTGACCATATTTCCGCATGCGATTCTTTTTTTTTTAAACATCTTTATTGGAGTATAATTGCTGTACAATGGTGTGTTAGTTTCTGCTTTATAACAAAGCGCATGGGATTCTTTACTGAAACGTAATGAAAACGTTCCGTTTTTAAAACAAATTGTGACGGGAGATGAAAAGTGGATACTGTACAATAATGTGGAATGGAAGAGATCATGGGGCAAGCGAAATGAACCACCACTAACCACACCAAAGGCCAGTCTTCATCCAAAGAAGGTGATGTTGTGTATGTGGTGGGATTGGAAGGGAGTCCTCTATCAGGACCTCCTTCCGGAAAACCAAAGGATTCATTCCAATAAGTACTGCTGCCAGTTAGACCAACTGAAAGCAGCACTCGACGAAAAGCGTCCAGAATTAGTCAATGGAAAACGCATAATCTTCCATCAGGATAACGCAAGACCACGTTTCTTTGATGACCAGGCAAAAACTGTTACAGCTTGCCTGGGAAGTTCTGATTCATCTGCTGTATTCACCAGATATTGCACCTTCAGATTTCCATTTATTTCGGTCTTTACAAAATTCTCTTAATGGAAAAAATTTCAATTCTCTGGAAGACTGTAAAAGGTACCTTTTATCTTCTTTGCTCAAAAAGATAAAAAGTTTTGGGAAGATGGAATTATGAAGTTGCCTGAAAAATGACAGGAAGTGTGGAACAAAAGGGTGAATATGTTGTTCGATAAAGGTCTTAGTGAAAATGAAAAATGTCTTTTACTTTTATTTAAAAAACTGAAGGTACTTTTGTCCTGCCCAATAGATATTTCTGTATTATTTCATCTTGGCCAATTTTGATAAGCTAAAAACTAAATCGTTTTAATTTGCTTCATTACCAGTGAGACCGGATGTTTTTTCATAAGTTACTTGGCTCTTAATTTTCTGAAATGACTTGGCATAACTTTGGGGTTGTTGATTTTTGTAAGTGCCCTTTCAGTAAATGCTACAGACGTTTCAGACGTCAGTATTAGCGACCAGTGTTTCTTCTAGATTGTTTTATACTTTTGTTTGTGATTTTCTTAACAACCTTATTGCCATATAATTTATATACCATAAAAAACACTGTTCTAGGCAATTCTCTGGCAGTCCAGTGGTTAAGACTCCACCCTTTCACTGCCAAGGGCGTGGGTTTGATCCCTGGTGGGGGAACTAAGATCCTGCAAGCCGCGCGGCACAGCCAAAAAAAAAAAAAATCAGTGTTTTAGGTATACAATTCAGTGATTTTTAGTAATTTACCGAGTTGTACAGCCATCACCATAATCCAGTTTTGGAACATTTCCATCACCTCACTGAGATCTCTTGTACCCATTTATATATAGTTAATCCTAGCTTCCTAGGCAACCATTTATCTACTTTCGGTCTTCTAGATTTGCTTCTTTGGACATTTTGTAAAATCAATGGATTTATGATGGTTTGTTTACATAGAAATATAGAAGCTTTTTACAGACTTTTTCTTTATAATTTTGCCTTCATTTTCGTGTTTAGAAAATCCTTCTCAGATGGGACTTTCTGGTTCCAGTGTTTGTCATAGAGTCCTTAAGTTTGTGGAAATTAGGAGCTAAATTTGTAAAGGCTTGCAATAAGAAATATTTTAACATTCTTTTAAAAAATTCTTTGTTAGGAGTAAAGCCATCATCAGGAATTTGGACTTCAGAAGCTCTTTGTCTGATGAGAAAAACTGTACAGAACAAAATGATCACGGTGATAGTGGTGGACAAGCTGGAAAACAGTTCCCTGGTGGAACTTATGGATAGGTCTGTGATGCCCCACGTCAGTGTCACCAAAGTGCTCATCGATGCAGGCGTTGCCGTGGGGGACAAGGGGGTAGTGACAGATAAGCCCAGTGACATGAAAGGAGCCGGTGGTAAGTAAATTGTCCACCAGATAATGTCCGTGCTGGAATTCAGGTGGCTTTGTGAGTGTATGGGTTCTCATACTTTAAACAAGAATTGATGTTGAGTACCTTTTGTCCTTTTAAATCAAGCATTCATCTAAAGAGTGTGTTTGGGTCACTGCAGCTGAAGATCGGTCAGAAATGTGAATTTGAAATTTGGAATTCAGTGAGGTAGTAATGGTTAATTCTCATACTAATTAACTTTCCTGCAAAGTCACTAAGAAAGTCATTGGACATTCAGTTCTTCAAAAGCAGACTCTAGCAGCCCTACCTCCAACTCCCCGCTCTGGCCATTTGTTTTGCAAAACGTCCATTTATTTTCACAGTTCCCTCGGGTGTAGAAGCAGAAGTCAGTCTGTTGGAGTGGACATGGGTTGAACTTGCTGTTGATCAGACAGTAGATGTTGTGGTCTGTATGATGTATAGTCCTGGAGAATTTTACTGCCATGTGCTTAAAGAGGATGGTAAGTTGACTCATTTATTTCTTTTTACAGTACACTGGCATAGATAATAGGTCAAGATAAGTTTGTTATTGGGTGGTGAAACTGTTCTCTTTCCAGTAAAGGCCAAGTGGGTATTTGTACTTTCAAGAAAGATTTGGTTTTACTTGGTTGCCTTTTATTCCATTGTAAGACATTATTTCTGTTTTCAATAGTCTCTGTTTAAACCAGCTTAGATTTCACAGAATGTCTCCTAAATTCATTTTTGAAAAATTTTAATTGTTGATCTCATTGACGCACAACACACATACAGGTAAGTGCACAAATACGAGTGCAGCATAACAAATTATCACAAAGTCAAAACCTTGTATAACCAATATCTGGTTACCAGTAACCTGGAAGTTTCCTTCATGTCTCCTGACAATCACTGCCATTTCTTTCTTTCAGAAGTAAATATGATCGTGCCTTCTAATAATAGCATAGATTAGTTTTTCCCATTTATGAACTTTATATAAATGGAGTCATACAATATGTCCTCTTCTGTGCCTTGTTGCTTTTTTTTTTCACATTTGTGAGTTGGGACCATCATTTTCACATGTGGCTGCAGCTCGTTTTTTGTTGCTGCATAGTGATCCGTTGTATGAATGTCTGCAATTTACTGTTCCTTTCTGCTGTTGGACATTTGGGGTATTTCTAGTCCTGAGCTATAAAATGTTGGTAAGAATATTCTCATACAAATTTAGCGCACATGCATTTCCATTGAACATGTACCTAGGAATGAAATTACTGGCCAAATCTTAAAGGGTATGTGTATTTTCAGCTCTGATCAATGAATGCTAAAAAGTTTCCAAAGTGATCATGGCAGTTGTTGGTTTGAGAATTCTAGTTGCTCCACATCCTCGCAAACACTTTGTATTTTCCGTCTTTTTCCCTTGAGCCATTCTGGTGAGCATCATTGATTTTAACCTCTCTTAAGTTTTGGGTTTTCTCTCTGTCAAGTAAGGATGTTACCCTAGATAACTAAGTTCCTGCCTGGCTCCCAGTTTGTGAGATTTGTCATCCCTTCATACAGAATCATCTGGTAGATAGGCTACTATTTTAAAATATTTGCCACTTTCTTATTTTCATAAGTGATTGTACAAGCATATGGTACAAATTTTAAAGTTACAAAAGAGAATATAGTGAAAAGTAAGTTTCCCAGTTCTTCTTCTCAGATTTCTAAATATCCTTCCAGTTCCTTTTCTCAATGTTCTTAATATCTTTCCAAAAGTACTCTATACATATGCTTGTATGAATATATATACTCCTTTTTATGTAGGCATAAATGGTAAAATAAATAATATTTGCACTTTGCCTTTTTCTCCCACTCTGTCTTGGATATCAGTTCACATAGTGTTTCCTCCGTCCTTTTTAAAATATACTTTTAATTTTGGAATAATTTTAGATTTACAGAAAAGTTGCCAAGATAGTACAGAGAGTTCCTGTATACCCTTAGTTTTCTCTATAGTACCACAATTATGTAAGATGTTAACATTTGTTACAACTGAAGAGACCCACATTGGTAAGTGTCTATGAACTAACCTCCAGACTTTATCTGGGTTTCGCTAGATGTCTTTTCCATTTCTGGTAATGTCCCTTTTCTGTTCCAGGGTACCGCATCACTGTACGTCCTCATTCCTTTTCATGGTTACATGGTATTCCCCTGTGTGGGTTTACCCTAATTTAGTTAACCTAGGTACGGATAGCTAAAGGATTCCTGGGTACAAGCATTTATTACTAAAAACAATTCTTGTAATCTGTGATTTTATTCTGAGACTATATCCTTGAGACAAATTCCTAAAATTGTACAATAGTTATTAAGTCAAAGGATATGTGTGCTTGTGCTCTTGAGAGAGTGCCCTCAAGAGGTCATCCAGGCTGATTTCCACTGTCAGTGTGTGAAAGTGCCCTCTCCCACACCATTTCCTGCAGTGTGTCCTTAAACTCTCTTATTTTGACTAATCTGAAAGGTGACAATTCTAACTCGATACAACTTAATTTCCGTTTCTGTGAATGGGTCTTTGCCACATATTTAAAAGATACTTTTCTTTTACTTATATAGTGTTCAGATCCCTTTACTTGGCATTTTAAAGCTCTCCATGGTCTGTATCTTTCCAAGCACATCTCTGGTGTTTTTCTTCAGTGATTCACCTTTCCATTCCTCTTCTCTGCCAGACTGCTCCCAGCAAGTGTTTTTTGGCTGCCTAATTTGGTACTTTGCCTCAGAGCCGTTTCTTTTTCTGGAATACCCTCTCCTTTTCTAGCAAACAAGTCATACTTCAGATTTCTCTATGAAGCCCTTAGTGCACAGAGCTCACCTCTCTGAAAGTCCTTAGCAGACACTATTTGTGCCAACCATTTAGTAATTACATATACTCCTTCAGGACGGCTTATATGTAACTTCCTTTCTGTGCAGGCTTGTGCACTGTTTCCTGGTCCACGTGCAAAGCTCATGCTCTAGCATACTGACAACAATGCCATCATCATGGCTCTGTACCCAGTAAATTGTTGGTATGGGGTTTACTGAGAGTATTAACTAAATAATGACTTATTTGCCCAATTTCTTAATAAGGAGAAGGGAAAGGTATTTGGTGTACTTTATAGTTGCTTGGGGATGTGCCTGGGTTTTTATGATCATCAAAATACTTTCCAACTTTAAATGAAAATCTGTTACTCTGCATGTTTTTAAAATATTAAACACTATGTGTATTGTGTTTTCAGCTCTAAAGAAACTCAGTGACTTGAACAAATTGGTAGCACAATATTGCCAGCAGAAGTTGCCTAATAATTTTAAGGCAGAAATAGGGCAACCTTGTTGTGCTTTTTTTGTAGGTAAGTTGCAGTTGGCACAATATTGACTATATTAGAATCTTTTATTTCTTGACATTCAAACCTCATTTTTAGTGTGTATTTTCTTCCTGATGTTTAAGCAGATATTTTTCATAATCAAAATTAAATGAATGCTTAAAATACCGTGTTTTTTTTCTTCTCTCTTTGTAACAAGGAGCCTCCAAATGATACATTCTTACCTAATTTTGTCACATGCTTTTCTTTCCAGAATTTCTGATAATATTAAAAGCTAAAGAATGGGAAACCTGTTCACTGCAGATTCATTGTTTCTTCTGGTCACCCTGTGCATGTTTATTTTGAAAATATGTTTGATGAAACACCTTAAATTTCATTGCATGTTTTTCTGTTTATTTTTTCTATTATTTACCAAGTAACAAGTGAAACAATCTCATTAGCGGTGAGAATATTACAAGTCTTCCAGTTTGACAAATATGATCAAGTTTATTAAGCCTTTACTTCACTTAATATTCTGCTTATTGTTTAGGTTATGAATGAAATCTTTATAGTAGATGTAAAAGTGTGATGCTATAAAAACTTTGGTGATATTCTAAGAATGAATTTTGAGAATTCTCCTTCTAGGGATTTCTGAATTAAAAACTAAAGGTGTTGTCTGGGAAGAGAAATATATTAGCTACTTTAGACAAAGAATGGTCTTTTTCAAGATAAAAATTTCAAACCTTAATAGAAGGGAAATATTCCATGTTACAAATTTTGTGTTAAATCTAGGTGATGGTAATTGGTATCGTGCTTTAGTCAAGGAAATCTTACCAAATGGAAACATTAAAGTACAGTTTGTGGATTATGGAAACATTGAAGAAGTTACTGCAGATGAACTCCAAATGATCCCATCCAAATTTTTAAAACTTCCATTTCAGGGGATACAGTGCTGGCTAGTAGGTATGGTGCAGAGTAAGAAATTTTCTCAACTGTCTTCTAATACTTAGAGTACATAAATTTCTCAGTATTAATATATTTATAATTTTAATATTTTGTGTAAGTTATTTTCTGTTTCATATTATAAAATTTAGAAACATATATTTAAAGATACTGGCCAAAATGTTCAGTGTTGATGTCAAAGTAAGGAAGCAGCTGCTTTTCTATACTTATGATAGGAGTGAAAACCGACGCTTTCTTTTGAAGACATTTTGCAGGATTCCTTAAGAGCGTCAAATATTCTTACCTTTTGTCTTAGCAAGTTTACTTCTAATAATTCATCCTAAAGAAATAATCATGTGATTTCACAAAGTTCACCTACATGGAAATTCATTACACTGCTGTTAATAATAGCAAAACAACCTGAATAGCCAATAGTAGAGGCTTGGGTAAATGAGGATCCGTGTAATGGGTAGCGGTAGTACCTATTTCATAGGTTTGTTGTGAAGATTATTAAATGAATGTTTAGATCAGGGTCTGGCACTCAAAGTTCTATTAAGTGTTCGTTCTTATTACACAGTCATTAAAATGTGAAATATGTGTTGATGTGAAGACTAGTTCATGATTTAAGTGAAGGAAGCAAGTTATGAAAGAGATGCAGGATGGCATTGTGATTAAGAGGACAGATTAGAAGCAGCTCTGCTGCCTACTAGCTGTGAGACCTTAGGTAAACTGTTCAAACTCTGTGCTTCCTTTTCCTCGTCTGGAAAATAACGGTACCTTCCTCAAAAAGGCATTAAGAATAAAAGAGATACAAGGCATAAAGCACTGAATAGTGCCTAACATTATAACTATTTTTATTATTATAAAAATTTATTTATAAAAGAACTATGAGTATATATGTGCATGTTTGTATTTCCATATGCACATAAAGATTATGAAAGGTTGGATACCAAAATGTTAATAGTGGTCATGTCTAGAAGCATTAGATGCTTTTTATTTTTCCTTTTGCCTGTTTTCTTTCTACTTATTTTACACTAAGTATGCTTTGGATTATTGTTTTTAATCACCATGTTTTATGTCAGTGTTTCTTAAAATATGACCCCTCCACCCCACAGCCAGTAGTATCAACATGAGAACTTGTTAAAAATGCAGATTCTTAGTCCCCACCCAAGACCTACTACTAAATTGGAAACTCTAGGGTGGGGCCCCAAAATCTGTTTTCACAAGCCCTCTACGTAATTCAGATGCACACTCACATTTGAGAACCACTGTTATGAAAATAAGGGTATAAGCCAAAGTTATCCCAGAAAGATAATTTTTGGTTAAATAATTAAAAATGATATTTTGAAATTATCATTGGAAAACTATCCACAAAGGTGAAAGTGTATGTTTAACATCTTTTACCAGAATAGTTGATAACTCATCATTGTGTATGTAACCATAGTGGCTTCTAAAAGAAATAATAATTCCATTTTTGCCTATTGGGAAAAATGCCAGGTGAAGATACGTTAGTGAGGAAAGTAAAGACGGATCCTGAGCCTCCTAAAACAGTAGTATATTTGTAGATGGCATTATCTGCAACTCAGGCACTGAGGATGTAGATATATAATTGATTATTGAGAATAGATATTCAAAATCACTGACCTGAATGGTAAACTTGGGAAGGGTCCAGTCCTGGATATTATTGAGGCAAAAAATGCAGCTTTGGGGCACAGAATTCTTCTTTTTTTTTTTAACATCTTTATTGGAGTGTAATTGCTTTACAATGGTGTGTTAGTTTCTGCTTTATAACACAGTGAATCAGTTATACATATACATATGTTCCCATGTCTCTTCCCTCTTGCGTCTCCCTCCCTCCCACCCTCCCTATCCCACCCCTCTAGGTGGTCACAAACCACCGAGCTGATCTCCCTGTGCTATGCGGCTGCTTCCCACTAGCTAGCTATTTTACGTTTGGTAGTGTATATATGTCCATGCCACTCTCTCACTTTGTCCCAGCTTACCCTTCCCCTTCCCCATATCCTCAAGTCCATTCTCTAGTAGGTCTGTGTCTTTATTCCCGTCTTACCCTTAGGTTCTTCTTGACCTTTTTTTTTTTTTTCTTAGATTCCATATATATGTGTTAGCATATGGTATTTGTTTTTCTCTTTCTGACTTACTTCACTCTGTATGACAGACTCTAGGTCCATCCACCTCACTACAAATAACTCAGTTTCGTTTCTTTTTATGGCTGAGTAATATTCCATTGTATATATGTGCCACATCTTCTTTATCCATTCATCTGTTGATGGACACTTAGGTTGCTTCCATGTCCTGGCTATTGTAAATAGAGCTGCAATGAACATTTTGGTACATGACTCTTTTTGAATTATGGTTGAAGACTTCCCTAATATGGGAAAGGAAATAGTTAATCAAGTCCAGGAAGCACAGAAAGTCCCATACAGGATAGATCCAAGGAGAAACACGCCAAGACACATATTAATCAAACTATCAAAAATTAAATACAAAGAAAACATATTAAGGGCAGAATTCTTCTTAATGCTGTTTTATTTGTTAGATATACAGCCTAGAAACAAACACTGGACCAGAGAAGCCATAGCAAGATTTCAGACGTGTGTCACAGGGATAAAACTCCAAGCCCGAGTGGTTGAAATCACTGAAAATGGAGTGGGAATTGAACTCACCGATCTTTCCACTTCTTATCCCAGGATAATTACTGATGTTCTGATTGAGGAACATCTGGTTTTAAAAGCTAGTTCACCATGTAAAGACTTAGTGAAAAACAGTCCTGTTAATAAACATGGTCTTCAGAGTGATGCCCCATGGCTTCAAGGTAACATTTTTAAACTGCTATTTAAACTTATGTTATCCTTTGCTTTTATAGGCTATGAAAATTTTTCTATTCCAAGTGACATGATTTTCCTGTAGAAATATGCTTTGTGGAAATAGATTAGTAATAGGTAAAGTTAGTTTAATATTTATGGAAACATGGTTTTTTTATTAAACACTGTACTCATTTTTAATGTAATTATTTGTCAGGCAGACGTGTATCATACAGCTATGTATCCTTTAAAGTTTGAGTAAATTTTAAGAATTAAATATACTACAGAAATGGAAATATACTACTGAAATATACTATAGGAGCGTAATAGTTTAAGGATTCTTATTATAGATTGAGCTTCTTTGTAATGCACAACAAAATCCCTCGAATTAAACAGATTGTTTTATGAAAATACAGATTTTCGTTTTGGGAATTTGGGAATGTTGGTATTCAGTAGAATACTAAATTTTATCTTTTTCATGAGAGACCTGTATTTCGTATGTTTTCAGCCACCTCTTCAGCTGAGCAGTGGAGGACAATAGAATTGCCAGTTAATAAAGCTGTACAGGCAAACATATTAGAAATCGTAAACCCAAACTTGTTTTATGCTCTACCAAATGAAATGCCAGGTAAGAAACCAAACAAAGTTTGAGACATGTTTATGCTGGTCTTTTAAACTGTAGAATGAACTTACCTGAATTCCTTAGGAAGTGATGGGGAGAAGAAGGTGATGATTTCTGTTTCACTCAGTGTTTTAGTTGATCATAATAACACTTCAGGAAAATTTAATTATAAAAACACGAACGTGAACATGCCCTGCATTCAGCATCTACTCCACCTGGTCTTGATCATCTACAGCTTTTTATAACAAAGCAACGTCCTTAATTACTGTATAATTTCTTGTTTTAAAATAGGTACTGTCTGTATTGAATTGTACTTACTACGCTAACCTTCTACAAGCATTAAGAGAATTTGAACCAAAACAGTTTTAGATACGTTGGAAGAGTACTTCCTAATCAGCCTATAATCACAGTGTTACTGTATCTTAGAAACTTAGAGAAATGTTTTACACGGGCCCTAATCATGAAGAAAAGTAGCATATAAATGTTGACTTTCCTTTTCCTTTTTTATTTTGTGAAAGATTACAATTAAGGCATCTCTTCAGTGTATTTTAGTTTTTTTTTTTTAATTCATTTATTTTATTTACTTATTTTTGGCTGCGTTGGGTCTTCGTTGCTGCGCGCGGGCTTTCTCTAGTTGCGGTGAGCGGGGGCTACTCTTCGTTCCGGTGCGTGGGCTTCTCATTGCGGTGGCTTCTCTTGTTGCGGAGCACAGGCTCTAGACCCGCGGGCTTCAGTAGTTGTGGTTCGCGGGCTCTAGAGCGCAGGCTCAGTAGTTGTGGTGCATGGGCTTTGTTGCTCCGTGGCATGTGGGATCTTCCCGGACCAGGGCTCGAACCCATGTCCCCTGCATTGGCAGGCAGATTCTTAACCACTGCGCCACCAAGGAAGCCCCAGTGTATTTAAGTTTATTCTTGCAGTATCAGAGGCTGAGTTAGTGCAAGTTTGCTATTCAAAATAATTTGCAGGTATTTGAAAACTGAAAAAAATGAAAAAATTTTTTTTTCAAATGGTGAAACCAAGAATTGTGATAACAATAACTGCTCTTAAATTTATTCTCCAGTATTAGGAATAATCAAATTTAAACTGTATAGTGGAAAGCAGGGTCTTAGGATTATTGCATCCTGACCATAACATATGGTATGATGAATTGGAAGTACTTTGCTTCATTTAATTAACTGTAACACACTTAACTGAAAAGTATACTGAACAGTCGTAAAACTGCAACTTAATAGAACAAGTTTTTATAGAAGGAACACACTAGAATAGCCACCCTGATCAAGAAATTAGCCCCCCAGTGGCTTCCTTCTTGCCCCCTCCCAGTCTTGCATCCCTTCCCCACAAGGTAACCAGTAGTGGTTTTATCTTTTTTTGGCTTTATCTATTTTAAAAATATAAATGTATATTTTAATATATATGGGGTCTTTTTTGAGTGATTAGATTTGACTTTCCTTTTTATATAAATACTTCTATAAATAGTAGCATTGAAAATTTCTTCACAAAACATTTTCTATATATATTTTAGAAGATCAGGAAAAACTGTGTGTATTGACAGCCGAATTGTTAGAATATTGCAGTGCTCAGAAAAGTCGATCGGCCTATAGACCAAAAATTGGAGATGCGTGCTGTGCCAGATACACAGGTAAGATTCTTTTCTATTCCCCAAACAGTGTTCACTTTAAAATTTAGATTTACAGTTTAAAAATGTATTTAGTTTCCTTCTTCTTTTGTATGACAACTAGATCTACAATTTCCCTCTCTTTCTTCCCAGTAGGAATGTGTCATAATTTTTGTTTAGATAAGTATTCTGTATTACATTATTAGGTTTGCATAAACAGTATTCACAGCCTACCCATGTAGTTACTATAATTACATTTTTCTTTTGCAGCCTTTTTTGTTACTCGTGTTCTATATACTTTCACTAATGATCTCCAGTTCTCTGCATTGGTATAAATTCTCTCCATGAATACTGCCTGTACTTTATCCACTTTTATCATATTGTAGGCAGCTCCAGCCTTCTGACCCACTTTTATCCAGACTGCTTGTCCTCCAGACCTGAGCTGTCATCCTGAAATTTTCCTTTCACCATCATGCTGGAGATTGTTTCAGCACGAACCCCCTATGTTTCTTGGATTTCTCTCCCACCACACCTTGTTGGCTAGATTTCTCCCTCCCTCGTCTCAACTTGTTTTCTGGGTCCTTTACTTTTGATTTACTCTTAATATTTTGGTATATCTAGCTCATCCTCTAGAAGCTGAGAAAAGGTACCTGTAAGATAAATATTGTTATCTTTCATGTTTGAAAAAGTCTTTATTCTACCCTAATAGTTACTTGATAGCTTACCTATAGATAGAATTCTAGGTTGGAAATCATCTTTCTCTTAAAATTTTGAAGGCATTGTGGGTGTTGCTGGTGGAGAGGTAGATGTCATTCAGGTTCTCCAAACTTTGTACGTATTTTTTTCCTCCTTTCTGGAACTTTTGGTAATCTCTTCACCCCAAGTTTTGAATTTTATGATGTGACTCAGCACTGGTTTTGTTTTCACCATTGTACTGAGCTCCCAGTGGGTGGGCCCTTTAGAAATTCATGAGCTTCAGTTTTGAAAATTTTTCCTGAATTTTTTTATTCCTTTCTTTTATTTCCTGCTCCTTTATGAACTCCAAGTATTCTCATGTTGGACTTAAACTCTTCTGCTGAATTTCCTTTGCTGTTTTTTTTTTTTTTTAAGAGATTTCCTCAGTTTTCTCTTCCAGCCTTTCGTATTTCATTTTTAATATCACATTTTTGGTTTCAGTAGCTTTTTTTGTTTCTCAAGTGTGTGGTTTTTAATAACTGTCTTGTACTTGCTTCAAGGATGGAAGGTCCTTTCTCCGAGGCTGTTAATATCACTCTTTTAATTTTCATGGTCTTCTCCGTCTTTGGGTCTCTGTTTCCTTGAGTTCGTGTTTGTTTTGGTCTTCTCTTTCATGTCAGAGACTTTCTTCTACTATCTGGTCATCCTTCGCTGTTCGTTTATGTAAGGTGAAGCACTAAGAAGCTAATTGGAAGTTCCTTTGTGCGCAGGCAGAGCTCGTCTGCTTAGTGGGCTTGCCTGTAGGGTGACCTGGCTCTGCCGTTTCACTGGGAACTCCTGATGCCTGTGTCTTGAAGTGCTTTTGCTTGAGGTGGTCGTCTCCTGCCTGGAGTGCGTAGCTTGCCTGACAGGGTTCTTGTAAACTCCCCCCTCTGCTCTGCCTCACGTTCCCCAGTCCATAGTCTCTCTGGTTCGTCCTCTCTGGAGAGGAAACTAGTCTTCTGCCCATGGGTAGGAGCAGTTACCTGAAAAGGGGGAATTTTCTAAGCGTTATTAAAACACATAAACATAAAACTGATCTTTTCTCTTTAGCAACTTTAAAAATAGATATTACGTGTAAATGTGTTTATAAACTAAAGTTTATTCACATGTCTTGGGAAAGCAACTCTGCTTCCGTTATCCAATCCCCGTTTCATCTCCGTCTTTGCTCCAACTTTTGAATGAGTAGCATCAATTCTTGAGCCTTGATTGCTTGGGGATTTGAGATGCAAACTGAGATGCTTCTTGGCTTCTTTACACCCAGCTTTAGTTGAGCTCTGCTAAATCATTTCCACTGATGTATTTGCTTTCCACCTTCCACTATTACATTGTCTTCCCTCTTGTTCTCTATCCTTGTGGTTTTAGGCCTTTTTCTATTTAGTCCTGTAACTGTCTTTTGAGTAGAATCTGCAAGGAGTAGATGGTGATGCTCGTATTTAATCTAGACTCCTTGGTGTGAAGTCAGAAGTCTTGGTGTGAATTTCTAAGTGATGTAAATGTAACTGTGAATAACCATCTTAAAGGAGGAGGGCATCATTGAACGTAACTTCTCACCTGAGATTCCTTTGTATTTTCAGGTGATGATTTCTGGTACCGTGCCGTTGTTCTGGGGACAGCAGCTGCTGATGTGAAAGTGCTCTATGCAGACTATGGAAACATTGAAACTCTGCCTCTTTGCAGAGTGCAGCCAATCGCTGCCAGCCACCTGGAGCTTCCTTTCCAAATTATTAAATGTTCCCTTGAAGGTAGACAATTAAGTCACTTTCCAATTTGGGTGTCTGTGGGATTTTTTTCTTTCTTTTATAGCACTAAGTCTGAAACAAATGGGTATTTTAGGACTTCCCTGGTGGCGCGGTGGTTAAGAATCCGCTTGCCAATGCAGGGGACACGGGTTCGAGTCCTGGTCCGGGAAGATCCCACATGCCGCGGAGCAGCTAAGCCTGTGCGCCACAACTACGGAGCCTGCGCTCTAGAGCCCGCGAGCCACAACTACTGAACCCACGTGCCACAACTACTGAAGCCCACGCGCCTTGAGCCCCTGCTCCACAACAAGAGAAGCCACCGCAGTGAGAAGCCTGCGCACCGCAACGAAGAGTAGCCCCAGCTCACCGCAACTAGAGAAAGCCCGCACGCAGCAATGAAGACCCAACGCAGCCAAAAATAAAATTAAAAATTTTAAAAAAAGGGTATTTTAAGCAACGGCCCAGATTTCTAAATATCAAGCAGAGATTACAAAAAAGTCTCATACCTTTTATTGTTCTTTCATTCTCACAAAAATTATGTTCATATGTTCCACCTTTGTTTTACAGATTAGTTTCAGAGAGTCAAGACTCAGAGATTCTGGTTTGCCTCAGGTTGCAAAGCTAGTTAAGTGGCAGGGCCAGGGTGAACTGGGGTCAGTCATCTAACCTCTTGCGTGGGGGTCTTTCTGCTTTGTCACAGAGGCGAGAGACATTCAAATGGCACCATTTTGGGCTACCTTCCTATTCATACCGTATCTGCGTATTTATTCAGCCCTTCAGTTGGAATTGGAATAAAAGGAACTAAAATGCTAAAGTAGCATTTTATTCTTACTCCTGATTTCTTTACCCAGAGGTCCCAGTAGATAATAACGCACTGATTTCCTCACAGTCTGCTTTGGTTTTGACTCGGAGAGTTGGAAAATTATATTTATTATTGTTTGCTTCTACCATTAGAATGTAAGTCCACAAAGGCAGACATTTGTCTGTTTTGTGGCTTCTAGACCTAAATTAATGCTTGACATAGTAGGGATCGAGGAATATTTATTAAGTTTGATTTTTTTGAATGCAACAGCAGTAGTACATCAAAGCATACCTAAACCTAGCTAAAATCAGTGAGCCTTTTGCTTATTATCCTTAGATAATTTATTTAAATATCATCTTTCAGGAACTTGAAGATTAACTCTAGTAATCAATTTTTTTCCAGGACCAGTGGAATTGAATGGAAGCTGTTCTCAGTTAATAATAGAGCTACTGAAAAATTTCATGTTGCATCAGAATGTAATGCTTTCTGTGAAAGGATTTGTCAAGAATGTCCACACAGTGTCAGTTGAGAAGTGTTCTGAGAATGGTACTATCAATTTGGCTGATAAGCTGGTGATGTATGGTCTGGCGAAAAAGATCACATCTAAAAAGCAAAGTGCTTTAAATAAAGGTATTTTTTTCAAGTCTAATTAATAGCAGATGTAAGTGTAACCAAGAACAGACGTAATCAATTTAGTTGACCTGATCTTTCCTTATTCTCTGTGGCCACGTTCCCTCTGTCATCCTCCTCTACAAATCCGGCAGCAGGGTGCTGACTCACGTTGCCACCTCAGAGGAGCCACCTGGAAGGAAGCAGGCCTCCCAGTCCAGATTTTCCTTAGATCAGGCTCAGCGACACTGTTGATAGAATTGATGCTGAGAGCTTTAGAAATGTCAAGCATTCAGAGTAGCTTCCAACTTCCTTTTGATCCTGATCAAAGTGAGAAGAACGCAACATATTTGAGAATGGATCTTACTAGTTATTTCATAAGATGATGCTTTGGCAGGCCTGCCCTCAACCAAAAAGAGATACCCTGTGTATGATAGGCAAAAGACCTGAAACCTCGGAGGTAAGGGCACTCATTTGGTAAAACCCAGGACAGGAGGAGATAACATAAAGCCCAAATGAAAAATTAATTGCTCAGGTCCTTTGTAGTTGGAAAGGATCTGCCCTGAGGGGCAGATCTGTGTATGTTCAGACTGCAGGTTTTGTTTTGTTTTGTTTTTCCTGTTACTTATAGTGCTAGTCGTCTAATGGCTTTTTGCATTTGCTTTTAGAAAAGGTGAACAGGATGAATTGCTGCTGCACAGAGCTACAGAAACAAGTGGGTAAAATTTCCTTTAAGTGAAATTATCCTCCCAACATTTTTAGGAATGAAGTAACACCATTTCTTCTCACCCTCAGGTTGAAAAACATGAACAGATTCTTCTCTTCCTCTTAAACAATCCAACCAATCAAAACAAATTTATTGAAATGAAAAAATTGTTTAAAAGTTAAGTAAGTTAAATTTGATGATTTTGCACTTGTGTAACCCGCAGCAGGACATCTCCAGTCATGTTGTCATGGCAGAGCTAATGGGGTGACACCCGTTTTGAGGCTGTACTTTATTCTGCAGTCTGATGATCTGAGGTCTGGCTATAGTGTTTCTGCTGTCTTCCTAGGTTTTGTTTGGTAAGCTCCCTTTGACACTGCTAGTGGGACTGAGTCCAGGGCTGTCCGGGTTGCAGCGTCCTTTCCTTACTGTGTTTGACATAGAGACAGCTCTTGATGATATTTGCAGGGACTTGTAAAAATTGTCATGAGGTCAAGCTTAGCCTGAAATTCTTTGTGTCTAGAGTGAAATTAACTCTCCCTTGTACGCACTTCTATAAAAACACGTAGCCCTTTTTGTGAAGCGGTTCTAAGAGGCCAAGAACAGAAAATGGGCTGCACTGATAGTATAGTTCATTTCAGAACAAAACATAGTCTTCCTGTTCTGGCTGCGGTGACTCTAGTGCTTAAAGACTACATTGGTGGATTTTGAATAGTGGTTCCCCTGCTTTTTTATATTGCCTTGGGATCCTTTGTTCTAAGGTGGCCCTCGGAAATTGTTTTGTGATCAGTAGCCAATTAGAACTTCTGATCAAAATGAAATTGTCCTTCTCGCCACTTTGAATTGATAGAATTCTAGCTAAAAGCAAAGGATCTTTGACTTACTCAGTATGTGCACTCTTGCTGGCTAACATGCAGTTTATATCTGACCATTTGCAAGTAGCTCCCGAGGTCCTCCTGCTCTCGGGGGCTCTGTGGGTGTAGCAACTCTCAAGGAGGTACCTACTGGGGTCAAACCTATTCTCCACGTGATAATGGACAGTTGTTTTGTTTCTGTTTCTAAGAAAGTATGGCTAAGTTCTAAGCTAAATATCATTCATGCAAGATCAAGAGTTTTGATTCTCATGATTTATTTTGAGATGATTTATTTTACTTCAAGTTTTGGGTTATTTTTAATAAATGCTGACTTGCAGTTACAACTTTCAGTCCTTTCTAATACATTAAGTTTTAATACTGACTGCTGTTTTGTGTACCATACTTGAGTTTAAAATCTTAAGTTTAATGATAATTTAAATTTCATAGATTGAGGAGCATGCAATGACATGAGCTTCTGGAATTTAGTCCTAGTGCCAAATCATCATATTTCTAATCAAGTTGATTAACTGTATGTGCTTTAATCTTTATATGTGTGCAATAAGCTTTTTTCCGCATAAGAATATTGAGTGTGTTTGGGTACACAACTGCAGGTGAAACCTGTATTTTCCATTGTTTCTAAATAGATTGAAGACATTACCTTAAAAAAAAAAAAAACCACTTGATTTAAAGCGTAGTGGTTGAACTGGCTTTACCCCTGCTGCAGGAATAAATACATAGTTTGTCTACCTTTGAATACAGTGTAATACCTTATATTTGAGTAGTGCATTATTTAATAGTCACATATTTAATCTTCACAGTGCCCAGAAGATTAAAAGAAGGTAGGGCTCATTTTATAGATGAGGAGGTGAAGGCTCAGGGAGGTTAAATGGCTACCCAAAAACCACACACACAGACTGGAAAGTAGGTCTCACGATGCAAGCTGAATTCTCCATACCGCCGTTTGCTGCTTACCTGTAGCTGTGCAACAATATCATTTTAGATTAGATCAGTTCTGGAGGGCAAGAAACTAAGGGGTTATGTTACTAGAAAAAATTACACACATGGTTCCTTAAGCATACTTCCTTCATTGTGGTGAAAATATAGTTGGATAATTGTTTAAATTATTCTTCTTAGAGAAAGATAAAATGTGCTTAAAGTTTCAGTGTTTTCATCATCTCTGGAGAAACTTGTTTTAATTTGTTAGTAATTTTATTGTAAAATTGCTAAACTAGGCGTGATGTGATGATGAGAACATAAAACTCTCTGTAATCTATTATTCAAAAGCGGTAAGTATTTCAGCATACAAGTTAATAAAAATATTTTTTATATTTGGAGGAGAGCAAACAGCTGTATTTTATATCTGTGAAGGGGAGAACAGACAGCTGTACTGGACATAAAGCACTGTTACTGTGGCGGTGAATTTTTTTCAACCGGCAGATTTGACTTAATTTCAGTTAAAAGTGAATATTTGGTTTGCTTTTACTTTAGAAATTAAGAACCATGGTGATTGAGTTTTTATATAAGGCATAACGATAGTTGATTTTTCTCTTGCAGAAACACTCTCTCTTGGAGATCAACACTTAACGAGAAAGGAAGTAGCGAAGGCTAGACTTAGGAGAGAAAGTACCGCGTCTTGTGTCTTTGTTTCTTGGAAACTTTTTCTTTAATGACATTTTATGCCTTAATTTTGTTTGCTTACCACTCTTCTGTCTAGGTTGGGTAGTTTTATTTTTTTCCCCTCGAAGTTCTTCCCCCCAAATAAGTCTTGCATAAAAGATTCATATACCAAGTGCGTGGGAATATGGGAAGGGATACATAGGGGCTGTCTAGTGTACATATAACTTTTTATTACTTAAAGATACTGAAGAAGATATGGCTCTGGGTTAATACTGGATCAATTTAGTTGATAGACACATGAGTTTTATTTTTTGGATTTTTCTGTATGTTTGATATAGTTCATAGTAAAATATGCCCTGCTCTCCCTGTCACAATCTGCCTCTTGCACATAATAAATGTTCTTTGGTTTGTTGTTGCTTGGGTCTCGGCCCTTCTTATCCTGTTCTCTCTGAGGTCATCAGCTTCTTTCTCTCCATCTTGATTCGGATGACGTTTCCCTCAGCCTTTGGGCACAGTCTGCCCTTGGGCTCTCACCCATTAGGTGGGCGGAAGGCAGTTCCTCTTTCTGCTCCTGCCATCCATCGGTACCTTTCCAATCTGTAGCCACTTAGATTGTTAGTGTAGATAGAATTTACATTGTCTGAAGCACAAATATAGTTAACAATTTAAGTTAAAAAGCTACGTTAGAGTATATATTTTTCTGGAAGCACATACAGTCATCTTAAACTCTAAACTCACAGATGCAGAATTATGGGCCAGCTGACTTTCCTGCCAGCCTGTAAGTTTCTATTTGGGAATTTTTCCATGATTTAAGTATCAGACTGTGACAGCCTAAGAAGATGTTGTCACCAACTCAAAGAAGAAACTTGACTTTTTTTTTTTTTTTTTTTTGCTTTTACTGGTAATGTGTGTCAGCTTAGATTAAGTGGAGTTTTTCCTCATGTTAAAAGTTGTTCAAACGTTGATGTGCTTCTATTAGATAAAAATTTAAGCTGCCCAATAAAATCCTTTTCCTTCACAGCCAGATTTTCCTTGTGTTCTTATTGCCAGCAGCATTTTGCTAATTTCCTTTTCTTGTTGGCACATACTAGGAGCACTGGACATTTAGTTTGTTCATACCCTGTTCAATTCCAATCACAATGAAAATGCAAATGAAAACTGGAATCGCAGAATTGTCCTTTTTATTAAGGAAAATTAGGGAAGCAAGTCATGGAACACATTAAAAAAAAATCTAAGTTCATCAGATTCCAAGGTTTTATCATATGGTACATACTGGAAGTTTGAATAGAAACAGTTTAAATTAAATGGAGTTTAATAATATTTGGTGGTTGAGCTATTTGCCTTGTTCCCAAAGAGAAACTAACATAATCTATAGTGCTAGTCTCACAAGTAGAGAGATGGGTTAAATGTCTTCTGGATTAATGCAGCATATTCTCATATTCTCGTACGGGACCACCAGATCTTATTTTTGATCTTTCACATTAATTCACATGTTTATTGAGCCCCAGCTGTGTGCCTGACACTGAGGTAAGTGACGTATTTTTTGTTCAGTAGGGCCATGTGTGGTCCGTCAACACCTGCCAATCGCGGTCTTGGGGTTCCCTCAAAATACCTAGTTCAGTCGTAGGTAAGTACTTACACCTGAGACCATATAATCAAACAGATAGTTATATTCCTTGGCATAGGGCATGCAAATATTGAGACAAATCAGATCCATTGTGCAAGGGAAGAGATTCTTAACCATGGATTAAGCAGTGAACAGGTGGTGGGGGGCGGCAGTGTGGCAAGAGGACATATTTGATATGCCTTTTTCTTTTGGTAGAATGTTTTTTGCTAGGGCCGCTAGAAATGAAAAAGTTTCAAAATTGTGAACAAGGGTGAGTGATAGTCTGAACTCGAGCTCTCTTGTTCCAGAAAACCTGAGGATCCTTCTCAGCAGGGCCTTAAACTGCCAAATTCGAGGCGAGGAATAAAGTCATTGTGACGCCCGCCACTCTGAGGCTGCCAGACCAGAGCAGTAAAACCAACAGAGTAACTAGTGGGCTCGTCACCAACATGACTGCTGCCTGGATTTGGCAAATCGAGCTCTTCTGGGATTAGCCAAAGAGTGACACCTGGGCTAATCACCGCTGTGGGTGTTTCTGTAGCCAGACTTGCACCCAAGCAGTGCTTCACTTGTTAAACAGAAGGATCTCAAGGGTGCTTTTTGTTTGCTCTGTTTTTCCAGATGAATTAGAGGGCAGCCTGTGGTTCCAAACGTGCCATTAGGAGTCGTAGGATGGTTTTGTTTGCTGAAATTAAAGAGAGGTTCACATAGGCTAAGACTTCTGCCCATTTGCATGGGGCAGGAGTCGTGGAAGGCTCACCCGGAGAACTGCTAACACTTCTTCTATGCCTGAACATTGTTCAAGTTACCGTTCAGGCACTGCAGTCTAACTTCTCTAGGAAGGTTCTCAAATCCTGGCAGTAGCTTTCAGATAACCTAACATTGGTTTCATTTAAGGCTTTAGCTGCCCAGCCTCAGCCATTTTCCTATGCTTTCCTTTTACCTTGAGACCCTGAGGTGACGCCGTATTTAAAGACTTGTGATAACCTTTTGATGATCAGGTGCCCACCTCCTGTTACATGAGCCTTCCAGGAAATGAGACCGACTGTGAGGCTGATCATACGTCAGGCAGAGCCTACTCTGCTGCCTCCAAGGGTGCGCCCAGCTTCCTCTCAAAATGCACTCAGTGAATACTTACATTAAGGCATGAACATATATGTGAAAACTGAAGACAAAATTTGGAAGTATTGACAGTTTGAAGTCGAGTGCATATGTGGTTTTGGATGTTGATTGAATGCCTGAATGTTACCCAAGCCTTTGCCTTTGTAGACGTTCCATGCTTACTCATGTAGCCAGAAAGCATCACATTTCCTAAAAGCAAATCCAGTAAAACCTTATGCATAATTTTTCTCACTGTTTTAAAGAGTTGAGATGCTTTAACCCTTAGAACAATGGGTGCCTGCCCCAAACCTAAGGGTCTTTAGCTTCAAGATGGCAGTATTTCTTTTCCTTATGTCCCCCTGCCACGCCTTTATTCTCTCTTGCTGCTGTTAGCGCCACAGTTTTTGCTCTGGCTTAATTTGTTGCCTGTGGAGTGCTTGAGAACCAGGCCCTTTGTTTCCTCTGGGGTGGTTTCTTCGCCGTTTAACATGCGTTGTTTCCTGTTCTTTCATTTTTCGGCAAGAGGGTTCTGGTTAGTGGCTGCCCTGTGGGTTCTGGGAAATCTACAACTTTTGTGGCTCTATTATGAATCCTCCTCTGGGTTTTTAAATATGTGCTTCACCTTGCTTTATCATGTGGGGGAGTGGATGCAAAGAATTTGAATTGGGCTTCCATAGGTTTGGGAACCACTATACCCATCAACTTTTAATTTTGTAGTCCAACAAACTGAACAGTCAAAAATTCAGCATCTTATCTCTTGTGAGAAAGCCAGTAGGGAAGAGAGCTGGGTGGGGAACCCCAAACCACCTCATCTCCAAAGCGGTGGTCATTCCAGTGCACTGGGTGTCTCCCTCTGCACATTGCTGGGAGCCAAAGTCTCCCTTTATCTCTTCGTGGAATTCAAAGTTGTCTTTATACCTTGTGTGTTTACAACTGAGACATGCTGTATAGGGCAATTCATGAATTAATTGACATTTTAAAAGGGCACTTAACTATGTAGAGTTACAGGGCATTGGGGCCACAACGATGAATACGGCAAGTCCTTGGAAGCAAGGGGCTCACAAGCCCTTTGGGATGAAGGTCCTTCATGGTGCCTATTTTTTAAATTTCCACAAATCTTCACAAGGGAGAGGTTGCCATGGATGACGAAAGTAGTTGCCCAGCTTCTCCCTGTATTAAAGTCCTCTACCGCTGCTAGTCAACCACTCAGCACACTCCATAGCCTGGACCACCTGCTTTCCCCACCCACGCATATGTGGTAGAAAGGCTCAGGTGATTAACCTTTGATGTGAGGGAGTTTGAAGCAACTGATGCTGTTACCAAAAGAAGGGGTCCATCTACTTGCCACTCTAAAGCCAATAAAGAGGCAAGGTTGGTGGAAAGGAAAGTTTGCTTTATTTTGGAGGCTGGCAACCTGGGGGGAGGGCGGACGCCTGTCCAAAGGCCAACTCCCCCGAGCTGACAGGGGGCAAGAGCTTTTATAGGCGGAGGGAGGGGGCTGCATGCAGAAACAGCACAGTCAGCTCCGACAGTCATCTTGAATTTGGTTATGCGGTGGTCTGATCGGCGTCATCTTGATTGTTTTAAGTACAGTTAATCTTTAGTTCCAGGGTCGGTTTGTTCCCATGTCTTTGAGGCCAGCTCTCGGAATTGTGGCAGCTTATGTCGTGGCTACAGTCTTGTCATGTAGTTCACTTCTTCCACCTGGGGGGCGTTTCAGAATCAGCTCACAGGGTGTGGCTCAGAGTATTATCTATAGCCCTTGAAGAGGAACTAGAAGTCCTTGATTTGCCTAATGACTAAACTATTATTATTTTGTTGGACTGTTTTCCTCTGTTTCTGCATTTTCTCACTTCTCTGATTAAACTTATTCTTTGACTAAAGTTTTTTCACAGACAAAAGGCAGGCTGAGGACATGGGGGGGGCAAGGACCATATAGGGTCCTACTCCGTTTCAATATCTCCACCAGTATTTATAGTTTCAGCCTTTTTACTTCTTAATCATGGAATGAAAATGTGAAATGCCCCCAACTACAGATGTAAAACTGTCAGGAGCATCCAGAATTGAAATGTAGCTTCTCTAAGGTAAACCTCCTTAGGCAAGGGTGTGCTGGTTAACTGTCAACAACCAATCAGAACAGGTTGGGGAGAGGGTTGTCAGCTGTGAAATTCCCACTTTGACCAGGACTTGGTCTGCTCTTCTCAAACGCCTGCCCTATCTAGGGCGGCATGGGCAACTCGACACTTGTGGCTATTGAACACTTAAAATACAGCTAGTCCAAAAGGAGATGTGCTGTAAATGTAAAATACAACTGAATTTCAAAGACTTAGCTTAAAATATCTCACTCTGATTACATGTTGAGATAATATTTGGGATCTACTGGATTAGTAAATTAAGTTCACCTGCTCCTTTTCACTTTAATATGGCTACTAGAGTATTTGAAATCACCTGTGTGGCGTGCATTGCATTTCTATGGGACAGTGCCCATCTAGGGGCAGAGACTATGCCTCGCCCACCGAGCATTTAGACCCGCAGACAAGTTCCCCTGCACAGGTGCTCAGGCATTACTTATGCTGCTCTGGTTGACGGTTTTTACATTTGGGTGCTCAGTAAATATTATTTGGAGGAATGAAACGAGGTGAAAAAATGAGGCCTCTTTTTTCCCCTCTTCAGTGAAGTTTGCAACAATCGACCTTATGGGCCACTTTCACTGGAAGTTGTCAATATTGGGAGGATTGGAAACCAACTGAGAACCACAGAGGGAAATGTGACATTTTTAGAATTTTTTGAAAAGGAAAGATGTAAAAACAGAATTGTTATTCGTCTATCAGATCGACATTTATAAGAATAATGGGGGAGGGGCTTGGAACAGAGGAAACAGGTCAATCTTCCTGGAGGGCAACTTGATAATACACATCAAAAGCCTTAAATTGTATATATACCCTATAGCCTAGAACTTTACCATCTTGCAGTTTACTCCAAGGGAGTAACTGGGCAAAAGCACAAATATCTAATGATTAAAATTAAAATAGTGGACTGGTTAAGCACACTAGAACATTAAAAGTGGCTAAAAGCCACAGAAAGAAGCAGAAACTAACATGCCATTGTAAAGCAATTATACTCCAATAAAGATGTTAAAGTTTTTTAAAATAAAAACAGATTTTTTTAATGGAAAAAATATCTCCACTTGCAGATAACATGAATGTTTAGACAATAGTAAGGAATCTTCCAAAATACTGCTAGAATTGTGGCAAAGTGTGTTTCCAAAAATAGTTGCTACAGAAGTTCTGGTACCATATCCTCTTACAGAATCTTGTTACTCCCCCCTCAGAATCTTTTCCCCTTTCCTCGAAATTGGACAATTTTGTGACTGACTTGAAAAATAAAATGCAGTGGAAGTGAAGAAAAGTCACAGAAAGATGTTCAAAAAGGGACATAAAAAAGCTGGTTATGATACACTATTCATGGAATGAGCTAACAATAAAATTTAATATGAGTAGAATGATGCTGGAAGAAGGAACACCATAATGTTAATAGTGACTGTCTCTGGGTGGTGGGGTAGGTGTGCTTTGCTTATTTTATTTTTTTTGGTAATGAGCACACGTTATGCAATGACACTTTTTTTTGATGAAGTATGAAAACTATAGATTATGCAATAATAGCTTTTTCTTTTTTTGAGTGCTTACTACGCACAAGGCATTGTGCCAGGCATTGAGCTATTTTTGCTTTGTGGTGTTTGATTTTTAAAATCAAGGCACCTACTAGACTTAAACGAGGATACTGGCCAAAGGCCCGCTTACTACCGCCCAACTGCAAGAACAGGACAGACAGGTAAACAAAGGGCAATTGCCATGACAAACAGAAACGATGCCAGAGTCAACATTTTCGCAAGGGTCGAAGCAATAAATCCTGCGGAGTCGACGGCAGATGACACAGTGCTCCCTGCTGCACCGCTCGGAGGCTGGGAGACCAGAGCAGAAGTAAGTACCTTTGTTAATTTGCCAGCCTTGGCCAACGCGTTGTTTAAAAACGCGAGGGGCGCTGCGGGCAGTGTTCCCAGAAGCGCAATGCACCGGCCTTGGGAGAGCGGGCTCGGCCGGCGCCGCGCTCCGCGCCTCTCCTCCGTGAGGAACACAGGTGTCCCACGTGGCTCCCACCCGGGCGCCCCTCCCCGGGCCTGCACCGCCCCCTGGCCCGAGCGTGTCTCGCCGCGCGCTCCTCGCCGCGCTCGCCGCCTCTGCTCCGTGAGCAACACAGGTGTCCCACGTGGCTCTCACCCGGGCGCCCCTCCCCGGGCCTGCCCCGCCCCCTGGCCCGAGCGTGTCTCGCCGCGCGCTTCTCGCCGCGGAGAGCCCAGCCCGAGTGGTCTCCACGCCGCAGGCGCCCGCGCTCCGGGGCGTGGTTAGCGGCCTCTAAGAGGCGCCGCTTCCTTCCTCGCGCTCGCAGGAGAGGAGACGCCCGGCCCCCGGGCGAATGTGCCCGGAGTGCCGAGACGGCGTGGCCCCGCGCGGACGCGGCGTCGGGGCGGCGGGTTTTGTTCGGCAATGTCTGCGCTCCACCTGAGTGCGGCCGTGGGGCCCGGGCGCCTCTCCGGGAAGTCGGCGTCCCGGGCAAAGCGCACCTGGCGCGCGCCTCCTCCAGGCTCCCCGCTGTCGGCCCCGGGCGAGCCGGCGGGGTTCTTGGGAGGCAGCGCGCGGCGGGCTCGGGAACGGCCCCTCTCATGGGTCCTCGACAGCGGAGCACCGAGCGGAGGGGCGCGGACCGCAGGTAAGGGGATGGGGGGCCGGTGAATGTGGGTGGAGGAGGGAACCGCATAATACACCCGACAGGCTTGGCGCGGTCGTGGAGCCCCCCTAACCTGGCTCGCCTTTCGAATAAAGGCTTTGGGGGCAAGCCCAAGCCTCCTCCCCCACTCCATTTTACAGAACGGATGCAGGTGCCCGCTTGGTTTTCCCAAGCAGCCCAGTGCCCCCAGCGAGGTCTCTGCAAGCAGAGCCTGAGAGGGGCCCGCTGCCCTGAGAGACTCGCCCTTGGCCTGTGGGAAGTCCAAGGGATTTATCCTCCATGGTGATTTCACCTCCTGGGACCCCCTCCCCGGCCCAACCCCACTCTGGCCAGCTGGACCAGCCTTGCTTCCTGCACTTCTCCAATTCAGGGCTGGCTCTTGGCCACCTTCTGGGATGGGAAAGGGGAGGGTCTCAGAATTGCACCTTAAAAACTTGCCAGGGGCCATGGATTTAAAAACAGGGTGGACACCCAGGCAGAAGAGAAGGGAGGAGGGCACCTTGCTGCCCTTTCATTGTGGAATCAATGGCTTTCCCGCTGAGAGGGGCCTTTCCATGGTGACGCTATGCAGTGTGCTTGGTGTCTTGGAACTGAATAATTAGAACCTGTGCAGTTTTCAAATTATGCGGTCCATTAATTTAAAAACAAAACCCCTAGAACCTCTAAGTGTTTTATAAATTGAGGTCTAAAAATTGAAGGTCTGTTTTGCTTCCAGTGTGACATTATATTAAGAAATGTGCAGTTACTGAGAGAAGAGTCAGAAAAGAGAAGGAAACAAAACCAAGAGAGGTACAGCTGTAGTTGATAAAGGCCGTGGAAGTTCATTTGTAAATGCTGCTGGCTTTCGGTAGCCTGCAGCCCTTCTCTTCCTGTGGCTGATGGGGGTACAAAGCTCCACTAGATAGTTCTTTGCATGGGATATGGCCCTTACTCTTCTTTGTAGAAATCCAGCTCAGAGCCACCTCTTGATGTATAAGAATTTCCCAGACAGGGTCCCCAGGCAAATCCCGGAGGGTCATGGAGATTCCTTCGTTCATCATACCTGTGTCTTTGAAAACCATCAATGATGTTTTTCTTTATTTTTTTTTAAACAATTTTATTTTTTAATTTTATTATTTATTTTTTGGCTGCTTTAGGTCTTCGTTGTGGTGTGTGGCCTTCTCACTGCGGTGGCTTCTCTTGTTGCGGAGCATGGGCTCTAGGAGCACAGGCTTCAGTAGTTGTGGCTCACGGGCTCTAGGCGCACAGGCTTCAGTAGTTGTGGCACACGGGCCTAGTTGCTCCGAGGCATGTGGGATCTTCCCGGACCAGGGCTCGAACCCGTGTCCCCTGCATTAGCAGGCGGATTCTCAACCACTGTGCCACCAGGGAAGTCTGACATTTTTTTCTTTAAATCTGGTTTTTGGTCTATCGTCCAGAGCTTAGTGTAGCTCTTTCCCCTCCCCCCTCAATAGGCTTGAGTTCTTGGAATGAATTATAGTCAGATGCCCGTGTTTTTACAGATGAGGAGACTGAGACCCAGAAAAGGTGGAAGACTGCCCGAGGGAGAATGGGAGAGCCTGCCAGGAACACTGACTCCTGGGTTTTTAATGAGCTTCTTGAGCACCACAGTCACTAATTGGCAACTGATGACATTGAGGATAAACTACTGGTGAAAATGTAAAAGCCTTTTGTTAAGAATGTGCCCACCAGGTGCGCATCTTATAGAGCATATTCACTGCATTCCCACCACCTGGGAGGGTGCTGGGCACAGGGCAGATGCTTACTAGTTTTTATTGAATAATTTAAATTTCATATAATTACATCAATGGAAGGGTCAGCACCACTATGAGGTGTTTTAGAAGAGTGGTCCTCACACTTTGGTACTTCACAGATCAGTAAAAAAAAAAAAAAAAAAAAAAAAAAAGAAAACTGTTTTAGTTGAAAGGACTGTAACAGAATTGCTCATTTTTAATTTTATCCCACAAGGATATTAAAAAAAAAAAAAAAAGACACATCCCTCCCATCATCTACAAAGCTATTGGAGGTCTCTTGGGAACCCTGAACAAGGGAGGGTCTATCCCGTGCAACACCCCTGCTTCAGCGTCTCCCCAAGCCAGCAACCTGGGACAGCTGAATACACCTGAAGGCCCTTCTTTTAGTTCATCCTTTCATCTTCTAAACAGCTCCAGCCTGCTTACTCTTCCTCTTCCACCCAGAAAACTACCTGCTGGGTTTCCCTGAATGTGATTATGATCCTCCATCCCTCACTTCCTTTCCTGATCCTGGGTCCCTTCTCTTAACTGGATTTCCCTGATCTCCATTTAGTTACCTTTGCCCTTGCCAGAGGACTTCTGCACTGTAGTCTCATGTGATGCTGGCAACAACCTTTCCAGGTAAATAGGATGGGTAATGTCACCCCCACTTTTGAAAGAAGAAAACTGAGTGACTAAAGTGAAGGAATTTACCTGAGAGGTCGGCGCTCAGGCCTCCTGATGTCAGACTGGTGCTCTTTGCACGCCAACTGTATATGGCACGCTTCTTGGCATGTCCGGGCTGCCAGCATCAGAAGACCTGGGCCTGACACCAAACTTGTGATTTACCAGCTCTTTGACCTTGGACCCCAACTTCTCTGAGACCATTTCCACAAGTATAAAAGTGGAAATGATCATGTCTACCCTATAGGGTATGAGTAGTTAAATGAAGTTAATATATTAAATGCAGTGATAATCTTTTAACATCATACGTTTAGAAAGTCTTTTACCCTTAGGGGGACTTTCACACACTCTTCCACTGGATCTTTACAACACTGTCAGTTTATGAAACAGATGAATGAACTGAGGTGGGCAGGGACTGGGGGTGGGGCGTTGTGTGTGTGTGTGTGTGAGGAGTTGTTTGCAGAGTCACCCGTCTGGTTAGAAGCAGAACTAGTCTGGAATTTCAGCCCTGGATTTCCAGTCCTGTGTGTGTCTTTCCAGAGTCCCATGGCAGTGAATTTGGGTCCTGTACAGTTTCAGTAAAGGATTTCCAAATACTACCAAAACAAATATCAAAATCTCTTTTGGCTAAAAATGTCTCTTAGCAGGTACAGTGAGTGTGGGAAACCTGTGACTTATGCCCAATCTGCCTATTCTCCCCAACCATCCAGAGATCCAAAGGGCACATTGTTTGACCCTTGGGACTGATTTCTGGTTGCCAGACTGTTAGGTTCTGAAAATTGTGATTTTGTTAGAGGGAGCATGACGTGCCCAGAGCAACTTTTAAAATGCTCTTCCTGCCTTATCAGACTACAAATGTGTCATTCACTTCCCTTGACTTTCTGGGTCTGAGCCAAGTATTTTGCCAAATGAACAAGGAAGGTGTTTGTTACAGCGAAAGACCACGGGCTTCCAGGCTGGAGACTTTTACCTCAGATTTTAAAGTCTTTCTGTTCAGGTGTGGACTGTTTTTGTAAAGGGTTCAGATTTCCATCCTACTGATGGAGAGGAGGCTGCCAAGGGCTAATCTAATATTCAGGGTTGGAATTGCATTTTGTAAGGAGGTGGAAGCGCTCTCCTTTTTCACCCTGCCCTCATTTCATTTCTGATCATAGAGGAGAAGGTGGGCATTGTCCTGCAAAACTGCCTTTAGCTATTGCTCAGTCTGGCCCTTCTTTTTCAAAAGTAGCCTTGTTTGGCCTTCCTTTCTTCCTGTCTCATGGGAAATGTAATCCTGGGGCAGCACAGAGTGTGATGTTTTGCAGCGTCCTGCAGCAACCCTCACTCACCCGCTGTCCCAAGTGCTGCTGGTGCTGCATGGAATCAGGATTGGAAAATAAGAATCAGATAAGAAGACGGGGTGGGGGGGTGTCTAAGTCCAAGCGTGAGAACCGCAGAAGCTAGGAATAATGTGTGGGATTCGCATGAGTAATGGAACAGAAAGGAACAAATGTGATGAGTCAGGCGTTTTGTAATGGAAGAGGCTTGACGACGTGTACCTGGGAACGAAGGATCTGTTTCTGCCCCTGGGTTGCAGACCACTCCCGACTGCTTTGTACAAGAATGCATAGAGTTCTGGAAATCTTCTCAAGTTTTGTGCTCGAGTGGGGGAGTTGCTGGCAGGTATTAGCTCATGGAAGACTGCCAATGGGTGGGATTTTTAATTATGCTTCTGTTCCTCTATCCTGATCCCCCAGAATCAGGAAGGTGACTGATGGAACAGATCACCGGGAGGCCAGAAAGGAGTCCGATGCACTTACTAGCTGTCTTACCTGGGGCGAAACACTTCACTTCTCCATGTCTCAGTTTTCTCATCTGTAAAATGGGGGTAACATGCTGTCATGAGCTGGCTGGGAGGATTAGGAGAGAGAAGATACAGAAGTATGGAGCCTGGTACTGGGCGCTTTAGTGAGTTAAGCGCTCACTAGGTGGGAGCAGCTGTTGGTTTTTACTGTGGAATTCATCCTTTAAAAAATTTTCGGATGTAGGGTTGTATTTAGAATGTTGAATTAGTATTGCAAGAAAGTTTTGCTATGTGAGTTGGGGGGAATGAACTGAATTTTTGAGATGATTGGGTGGGAATAGATAGTAAAGAGTGCTATTAACCCTGCACCAGCATCGAAATAACAGTTTCATTTATCTTGGTATAAAAAAGAATACAAAGATTCATCAGGAAGTATCCTTCCAGCCGACCTGCCGTGCTGCGTTCCAGTAAGCACGTGTCTCACCTACTATGTGCCAGGCACGTGTAGCTTGCTGGGGCTCCAGCAGAGACTGAGACACAATCCCTAGTCCCTGAGCCATTTGCCATCTGGCAGGCAGGACAGATATACCAGCAGGCAGGCTCAGTGTGGGCTGTGTGACAGTGGGGATTGCAGTGGGTGTGGGAGGACAGGGGAGGGAGGTGCTGCTGAGGTCCCAGAGTCAGCACCATCTGAGCCAAGCACTTACGAGGAGGCGTTTGATTTCTTATATTGATTTCCAGATGGCCAACACAAATTTTGTTTTAATGAGCAGAACCTTAGGAGGCTCTGGCAAAACATTCATCTGGGCAAGCAGAGGTGCATGATAGAGCACGATGGATCTGCTTAGGTTTGTCACCTAGTAGAGGGAGGGGCCCGTGTTCACTGAACGCCTTGCTCTGCACCGGGAACCTTCTGTACTCCCTTTTACCTTGTCCTCACGGCAGCCTGCGGAGGCTGCTAGAATCCTAGTTTTGTAAAAAAAATTAACAGGCCTGAGCCTCAGAGTCCCGCACGTGCCCAAGGTCAGAAGCTGTGATCCCAGAAAATCATCCTGAACCTCGGGACTGTACGGCATGGAGAAGCCCTTTCCCTCTGCTCTGCACTGGCCCTTATCTCGAGGCCCCCTGCCTGGCTTCCAGGCGCCAGGTGGGGACTTGTCCTGCGGGCTGTTGTCTGAAGTAAGAGGAAAGAAAACAGGTCCTTGGGGAAAAGGAAAGTCTGTCTTGCTGGCATGAGCGGGGCAGGAGGCATGACAGCCCCTCCACCAGCCGGTATCCTCTCTGTCTTCCTTTCTCCCTTTGACTGTGTCTGGGAAGCTCCTGCCTTCCTCCTGCTTGCAGTATGGCGTGTCCAGTTTTCACTTAGATGAGGTGAGGATGTGAAGCCTCTGAGTTATTTGAAGCACAGAGACCCTCAGCTGGTTAGGATATTCGATTTGGTTTGCTTCAGAAATGTTTTGAAATCCAGCAAGCCGAATAGACAGGGGAGTAAGGTCTGATCATCGTAGGTCCACGATGGAGGGGAGGTCAAAAGGGGATTTTTTTTTTTTTAAACCAGAAGACACTTTGGCAGCATCTGGTCCAACCTCCTCATTTTGCAGGTGAGGAACCGTAGCCCCCTCTCAGCGTCGCACAGCATCGGTTGAGAAGTAGGGCCCCTGGATCCAGGATGCAGACTCTGCCACCATGGGGTGGGGATGGCTCCCGCCTGTCCGGGAGTGACTGACGGTGTGCCAGCTCAGCGTGGATGGAGTTCAGGGCTGTGGCTCTAGGACTCTGAGCTGACTTCGGCTCCAGGAGTAGCATGGTTAGAGGAAAGCCTGTTGGATTAGGAGCCAGAGACTTGAGCTGTGTGATCACCCAGGACCCATCCCCTTCTGAGCATCAGTGATGCCTTCCAATCGTCTCTGGGGTGTGTGCATTCATTCACTGAGTCTCCTCTTTACTTTTGACACCAGAGCGCGCCACCTGAGGGTAGGCGTGCAGGCCCAGGGGGTAAGCACTGGCCAGGAAAGCACACCCACCACCACTGGTTATTCATATTTCCTGCAATTCCAGTGAGGTCTGGCAGTAGCACCTTCATGAACACGAGTTGGGTCATTTTTAACTCTTCTACAGTTCACAAGAATATACATTTCCTGGGTGACTTTGATTTTCAAGGCAGCCATTGCTCTCAGACTGGTCGGCAAATCCTCTGAATTCAGAGTGGAGTTCTGTTGCGTTCCTGCAGCTGGCAAGTGTGTTTTCAGTGCCCGGGCAGAGGTGGATGGGGTGCAGCAGACGAGTGAGACGAAAGTCACATGGCTGAGTCACCGAAGACGACCAGGAGACTCCCGCCAGGTGTTTTGGAGAACTGGCGTCCCTAGTGGAGGTGGGGGATCCGAAGGGCCAGGATCCGTAAATGAAGACATGGGGCTTCTGCCTTGCTCTCCACGTTCTTAGATGCAGGGGAGTGGCCCTTATTGAGGATGTTAAAGGGATTTTTGGAGAGTGTCAGGTTGAAGTGAATTTCCCCGCTGCGTGTTGCACGCTTCCGTGCCCCCGCAGAGACTGACCGCTTCTCTCTCTGCCCTCGTCTCTATAGCCTGGGATTCTCCTGGAATCCTGCAGTGTTTCCCTTTCCACATCTCTGCTTAGGATTTTCTCTTTGGAATTATCTCCTGATTGAGCATCCGTGTTATTTGTTTAGTGGAAAGAAACATGTGCGTTGCCTGGCCCTTGCTAGTATGGTTGATTTACAGTGTTGTGCTAGTTTCAGGTGTACAGCAAAGTGAATCAGTTATACATGTACACATATCCACTTTTTTTTAGATTCTTTTCCCATATAGGCCATTACATAGTATTGAGTAGAGTTCCCTGTGCTATACACCAGGTTCTTATTAGTTAACTATTTTATATATAGTAGTGTGTACATGTCAGTCCCAATCTCCCAATTTATCCCTCCCCCGTTCTCCCCTGGTGACCATAAGTTTGTTTTCTATATTTGTGGCTCTACTTCTGTTTTGTAAATAAGTTCATTTGTACCCTTTTTTTTTAGATTCCACATATAAGTGATATCATATATTTGTCTTTCTGTGTCTGACTTCACTCAGTATGACAGTCTCTAGATCCATCCATGTTGCTGCAAATGGCATTATTTTGTTCTTTTTTTATGGCTGAGTAATATTCCATTGTATATATATACCACATCTTCTTTATCCATTCCTCTGTTGATGGACATTTAGGTTGCTTCCATGTCCTGGCTATTGTAAATAGTGCTGCAGTGAACATTGTGGTGCATGTATCCTTTTGAACCATGGTTTTCTCCAGGTATATTCCCAGGAGTGGGATTGGTGGGTTATATGGTAGTTCTATTTTTAGTTTTTTAAGGAACCTCCATACTGTTCTCCATAGTGGCTGTATCAATTTACATTCCCACCAACAGTCAAGAGGGTTCCCTTTTCTCCACACCCTCTCCAGCATTTATTGTTTGTAGATTTTTTGATGATGGCCATTCTGACCTGTGTGAGGTGATACCTCATTGTAGTTTTGATTTGAATTTCTCTAATAATTAGTGATGTTGAGCATCTTTTCTTGTGCTTTTTGGCCATCTATATGTCTTCTTTGGAGAAATGTCTATTTAGATCTTCTGCCCATTTTTTGATTGGGTTATTTGTTTTTTTGATATTGAGCGACATGGGCTGTTTGTATACTTTGAAGATTAATCCCTTGTCAGTTGCTTCGTTGGCAAATATTTTCTCCCATTCTGAGGGTTGTGTTTTTGTTTTGTTTATGGTTTCCTTTGCTGTGCAAAAGCTTTTAAGTTTAATTAGATCCCATTTGTTTATTTTTGTTTTTATTTTCATTACTTTAGGAGGTGGATCAAAAAAGATCTTGCTGTGATTTATGTTTAATGCAGAAAAACTATAGGGTGAGATCTTGAATGTATTGCATCCCAAAGGACAAAAAGTAGAATTTCTAGAACCTATTGTTAAGCTATTTTTAGATTTTTTTCCCTGCTGAATTATGCTGGGGGGAAAAGTCTAAATTTCATCTATATGAACCCTTTCCGTTCTTACGCTACATGTATACTTACCAAAATATAAGTCTGTCTGAATTGTGCATCATATCTTTGTGATTGAAATGATAATATTGCATTTCCAGGCCTCACAGCTAAAATTAGAAGTAAACCTCAGGTATGTGCCCTTATGGAATCAAAGTTATGGTCTATGGTTTCTCAAGAAAAGCTCTCAGTTCCCATCCTTAATATCTCCCTCAAAAATTGATAAGTAATCAGGCCCCATGGAACTGAATTTTACCCATACTATAAGCATTAGGCAACAAAAAAACTTTACAAAAACACTTTTGTTTCTTCCTCAGCCATGTTACTGTTTTTAAGTAATTTAGAAAGTGTGGGCTGGGAGACCTTACTCGGTTTCAGAAAATGAAGACTTTGAAATCAAATCTTCAGTCTATCAGAATCTAACTCCTTGTGAAGAAATGGAGCTGCTAAGAGAGAGGGGCTTTCCCCAGGGTCACGTGGCTGATCAGGGCCGAGGCTGAGCAGGGCCCCTGGTCTCTTAACTGTGGACACAACGCACCTTGCCAGAGTCTGTGAAGGAGCTGGGGGCTTTGGAGCTAGGTGTCTGGGGAAGATGTTAGGCTGTCCTTTAAAATCAGAGTCACTGGAGTAGTCTTCCCTGGCTTTGTGGGATTTGAGTCTTCTCCAGGCTACTCTAGTTGTCATGGCAAGGAGCAGCCTCTAGGGTCATATCTGTGCCCTGGGAAAGGCTGAGCCGCTGTGGTCTTGTTTGGAGGTGTGACTTGAGGAGCTCACAGAGCTGATTGCTGATGGTTTATTTTCTTGTCCTGGCCCTATAGTTATATCAACATGCCCTCTTTCCTGTTGCTGGAAGCCATCTGCATTTTCCTGTTTGCCGAAGGTAAGTCTTCTTGGTTGTGGGGCGAGGGTTAAGGTGTTGAGGGGTTTGGTTTGCCTCACATCCTGTTGATTTTAACTTCTAAAGTTCTCGAGTACATTTGTGTTTCTCCACTCCACGGCCACCTGCCTACTCTAAGCCCCATCATCTGGTGCTTGGACCACTGCAGTAGCCTCCTGACTGGTCTCCTTGGGTTCACCTGGTTCCCGTCCATCCTGTTTTTCACACATCAGCCATTTCAAAATGCAAATCTAATCATGTCTGGACCCCTCTCCACTCCCATCCCCCACCTGGAACTTTTAAGTGATGTCCTATTGCTCTTAAGAGGCCCTGCCTGGGACTTCCCTGGCGGTCCAGTGGTTAAGACTTCAACTTCCAATGCAAGGGGTGCGGGTTCGATCCCTGATCGGGGAGCTAAGATCCCACATGCCCTGGGGACAAAAAAACAAAACATAAAAAAAAAAAAAAAGGAATCAATATTGTAACAAATTCAATATAGACTTCAAAAAATGGTTCACATCGAAAAAAGAAATTAAAAAAAAAAAACAGAGGCCCTGCCTGATCTGATCCTGTGCCACCTGGTGCCCCCTCTGGAGCCCCCTCTGTCCACCCTTCGTGTTGCAGCCCACACTCCTTCCAGGCCTGCCCAGCACCCTTGCTCCCTCCCACCCTAGGGGTTCTCAATTATGTTGGCCTCTCTTCCTGGATCATTGCCTCACCCCAACACCGCTATTCTGGTAAACTCCTATTCATCTTCCAGCACCCAGCACAGTTCCTCCTGGACCCCCACATCAGGTCAGATCCCCCTGTTAAAACCTCCTGTACTGTTGAATTCCTCTGCTGTGTAGCACTTAACACAGATATGAGTTTATTTCTCTGTGAATTTTTTAAAAATAATGTCCATCTTCTCCGCTGGACATAAGCTCCATGAGAAAGAGACTCTGCCTATTCTTCATTCACTACTTAGTGTGATCTTGGCTCCTAGCACTGAGCTTGGCACATAGTTGGTTCTCAAGAAGCAGGTGAATGAATGAATAATGGAGCAAATCAATTTTCTGTTTACTTCCCACTTTGGCCCTCCCAAGTTCTAGCCCCTTTGAAATATGAGATGGTAGAAAGGAATAGTGTGTTTTGTGGATTGTCGTCTCCAACGAGTAGGAGCCAGTGGGCTGGGTGGCTGTCTGAGGCTAGCCCAGGGTCCTCTTGCGGTCTCTGAGGCTCTCTTCCAGTTCTTCCCTGGTCTCTGTTTCTGTGAGTAGGGGTACACTCTCTGCTCGTTGGCTGCTGTCACCACCTGCCTGTTCTCCAGAGCCTCAGGGAGATAAGAGAGGCTGGAAGAAGGGTGTGCTTGCCCAGCCCGCCTATCCCCTCTCTTGAAGCCATGTGGGTGCTGAATGTAACACAGTAGCTTCATGGCCAAAGAACTGGGGAGAAATGAGATGTGTTTGGGGACAGGGCCCGAATGCGGTCCCTGGGGGCCCAGGCACAGTAAAGGTTCTGTTCTAGCTCATCGTGGAACTTTACCCTCTGTAGCCTGTCCAGTTTACAGAGCACTTGATCTGACCACCCCTAGGTTGTACAGATGAGGCAGGGGAGGCCCAGAGAGGTTCTGTGATTTGCCTGGGGCTGCACAGCTATCAGTAGCAGGACTGGGATGAAAACCCACCACCCACTCCACCCCCTCCCTGTCCAGCTTCTTAGCACCACCCATTGCCCCCGCCCTCCCCACGTAGGTGGTCCCCAGAGGTGTGGGCTGACTTGGTTGGGAGAGGAAGCAGCAGTCGCGCATTCATCAGCTCCCTGTTCCAAGATGGACTTCTGCAGAGTCCTGAGGTAGTTTCGCAGGGGCGCAGTGGGGACATCACCCCGGTACCCACTCCCCCGAAGGAGGCCTCACCTGAAGCCTGGCACCCGCCAGGACAGCTGGGCACATGGTGCAGAGTTACATTAGCTGAGTCACATCTGTAGTGAGCGGTCTCTGGTCACGGAGCACCTCCTCCCTCCCATCCGGGGCGATGGCTGGTGTGTCTCCAGCTGGAGAATTTGCTGGTAAGACATTTAAAAAGGAACAGGACCTTAGGGATTCCTTAGCTCCTGGACCCTTTGCCAGTAATTCATGGGCTCATTCAGGAAAGCTTAGTGCCTACTGGCTTTGACTACAGGGTCAAAGGATGTGAGCATTTTTATAGTTCTTAATTCATTTGGCCAAACTGTGTGCAGAGAGCTGGGCTGGGCTCTGTGGAGGACAGGTGGAGGTGTTCCTGCCCTCGGAGAACTTCCGGGGGTGCAGGGCTCATGGGAGCTGCACCGCATCACGGGATGGGCTGCAGCAGGAACCCCCGCAAGTTGACAAGATCTTGATGATGTCGAGTGCACTGACGCAGAAAGCCTCCATTTTCTGGAGGACCAGTTTGCTGAATTACTGAGTGATTTTTGTGATCTTTTGTTTTTGGAGTTTGGAGGGTAAGTGTTGCCTCTGCTTCTGTCCCAGCGTCTGCCATGTGTTTTATGGAAGTGGAGGATTTTTTTTTTCTTTAATTCAGTCTACTGTCTGTATTGTAGTTTATGTCTTGTTTCTGCCTCTGGTGGCAAAATGGCAGTGGCGGACTTTCTTGGACTTCATGACATCTACTTATTTGTCTGACAGCTTTTGACTGTGGAGCTAATGGCTGGTTCAGCATTTTGGCCTGAAACCATCTTCTACTCGCGTAGAGATTAAGGGGAGGGCATATCAGGTGAGCAGGAACTCAAAAGATATGGTCGGGGGAGAAGTAGACACTGGTTTAGTTTGTTTTTCAGGGACTAGTGAATGTAGAGGAGCCACAGAAGGTGGGGCTGGGACCAGCCAAGGGGGGGTAGTTGCTGAATGCAGTGGTCCCCAACCTCTTTGGCACCAGAGACTGGTTTTGTGGAAGACAATTTTTCCACGGACCGGCATGGAAGGGATGGTTTCAGGGTGATTCAAGAGCATTACATTTATTATGTACTTTATTTCTATTATTATTACATTGTAATATATAATGAAATAATTATGCAACTCACCATAATGCTGACAGGAGGCAGAGCTCAGGTGGTAATGCGAGCAATGGGGAGCGGCTCTAAATACAGATGAAGCTTCGCTCACTTGCCTGCCTGCCGCTCACCTCCCGCTGTGCAGTCTGGTTCCTAACCGGTCATGGACCAGTACCGGTCCATGGCCCGGGGGTTGGGGACCCCTGGCCTAATGAACTCCAGGGGCTGCTGCCAACGAGAAGCATGCCCCCCAGAACCTGACATCGTTTTTTGGTGTCCTCCTCCTGGTCGCCTTCCTGGCAGGGGCAAATCCCCCTGAGCCCAACTTCCCTGTGTTGTGTGATTCCTACCCTACCCCCACCCCCGCCTGGCTCCCTCTCCTTTACCTCTCTCCTCAGCAGCCCCCCCACCCCATCTCACATTCCTTCATCTGCCCCGTTCCTGGCCTGTCCGGCTCCTGGGCTTTGCCCACCCTCACTTTGTGCCCACTGTGCTTACCCAGCGGACATGGACGTTTATAAGCATCTACATGTCTGCTGCTTCTGACAGTGACCGTGCACAGTTGGCTTTTCAAATAGTCCCTCCAAGTGGCACCTCACTGTCTTCAGAACTTTCATCGTGGTTGGCTTGCTGTTGAGCACCTGGCATGTTACCTGCCCTCAAGGTTTATTTTGAAAATTGTTGTTGGCTGCTCATATGCCATTATTACAATTTTACTGGGTATCAGATAGAAGAAAAAAAATGTATCCACAAACTTTCTACCCCAAAACGTTTTAGCCCTTGTTCATATTAATTGCATTGAATGAATGTATCAGTGTTTACTGAGAGTTCTCTCTCTTTGGATATTTGTTATCACCATCATTCCTCTGAAACAAATAACATTGAAGGGAGTGTCTTGGTGCACATTTTCCCTTCTCTAAAGTTGTTTTTCCTTTGGATCAATTCCCAGGTGCGATACTGTGGAGCCTAAGCACTTTGATGACTCTTAATTCATTTGGCTAAATTGTTTTCCAAAAGGGTTGTACCGTTTACAGTGCCACCACTGGAAAAGCTTTTCCTGATTTAATCTTTCCCCAGTTACATTTAAATTTAAAACTGGATCATCTAAATTTCACATTTAAAAGGGTATCCCGAGCTTCCCTGGTGGCGCAGTGGTTGAGAATCTGCCTGCTAATGCAGGGGACACGGGTTCGAGCCCTGGTCTGGGAAGATCCCACATGCCGCGGAGCAACTAGGCCCGTGAGCCGCAACTACTGAGCCTGCGCGTCTGGAGCCTGTGCTCCGCAACAAGAGAGGCCGCGATAGTGAGAGGCCCCCGCACCGCGATGAAGAGTGGCCCCCGCTTGCCACAACTATAGAAAGCCCTCGCACAGAAACGAAGACCCAACACAGCCAAAAATAAATTAAAAAAAAAAAAAAAAAAAGAAACGGTCTCGAATAGTTTAAAAAAAAAAAAGGGTATCCCATTGTTTGAGTTAAAGTGTATTGTCACCTGTTTGAAAATTTTCCTTGTGCTTTTCTATGAATTCTCTTTCTTCTATGAATTGTCTGTTCACGTCCAAGGTTAATGTTTATGGCAAGATGCTACACCCCAGAGGGGCACTCAGTTATCATGCCTACCCAGGGACAAAACTCATCAGAATCACAGGCTCTCTATATCCCCCCGTATATATTTTTATTTTTTCTCTTCAAAATACCCAAATTTAAATGCAAAGATACCTGATAGAAGTGGGGCAGTTGGTCGGGGGGGGGGAATTATTTATGTTATCCATCTGTTAATTTTTAAGATAGAATATCATTAAACTCTTTCACATTCCTGTTTTCTCTCTTGTGACCCGTTTGTTCTGGTCATATAACGTGGAGACTAAGACTCCTCCCCTCTCTGCCTTGTAATGACTGCTTCTGGTGTTTTCTCTCCTAGTGCCCCCATCCCTCCCTCTTCAGGAAGTCCACGTGAGCAAGGAGACCATTGGGAAGATTTCAGTCGCCAGCAAAAGTAAGCCCACGTTTTACTCAACCCTCTAAACACCTACTTCAGCCTCTGTGTGATGGGCTCAAGAGAAGCCAGACACTTTCTGCCCCACTCCTGTCTTCTTTCATGCTGTGGCCAGAGTCATTTTCCCCAAACAGGGGCCTGACCAAGTTCCTCTCCTGGGTAAAAACCCTAGGAAGATCCCTGTTGCCGAATTTCTTGGCCCATGCTTCAAGGTCTTCTGTTGTGTGACCACCGTCTACACAACCAGCCTCGTCTGCTGCCATATTCTCTTCCTCCCTGCTCGTCATCCCCGCCACATGCTCGAGCCACACCCGCCCACTCCTAGGGACCCTGCAGTCCCTTCCCTCCCTCTCTGGTGAAATCCCCCTTGCATGCTGCTACCACGTGGCGCCTTCTCACTGGTGCTTCTCTGACTTCTGCTCTCTTGCATCTTCCTGGTGAGGTGATAGGGTGTGGACTCTGGAGCCACACCTGTGGACAGCCTCAGTTTGATTCCCGGCTCCACCACTTTCTGGTACTTTGGCCTTATGAAATTCCTGAATTGCCCTGTGCCCTGCTCTCCTTATCTCTCCAGTGGGAATGCAGATTGTAAATCTGTTTAGGGGTGGGGGTAGGGGGCTAGAGAGCTGATAGCTGATAGAGTACAGGGTTTCCTTTTGAGGAGATGGAAAATGTTCTAAAATTGATTGTGATGGTGATAAATATATCTGAATATACTAAAAACCATTAAAGTGTATACTTTAAATGGGTGACTGGTATGGTATGTGAATATTATCTCAATATAACTGTTGAAAAATAAAGAAATAGTATATCTCAAGGTGGTTATGAGAATTAAATAAATTCGTACATATAAAGTGTTTAAAGCAGCACCTGGCATATAGGAAAGATGCAGTCAGTGCTGGCTATCGTTACGTAGACTCTTGGGTAATGCAGCCTTATGAACCAGGGTGCCTGGCTGTGTCCCAGACAAGATTGTGACCCCTGAGGGCAGGAGCCAAGGCTCTTGGGTATCCCTCACTGGCCCAGTAGCCCCTCCTGTCATACGGCTCAGTTAGTGTTGTTGAATTAGACTCTTCCATTATTATACAGACTTTCATGAGTCGTGCTCATGGTAGGTGGTGCTCCCTGCTGCAGCGGAGGGCTGCCTCTGGCCCAGAATTTCTCCAGTGTTATTTCCCCCACTGGGCTTAGAGGAGTTTGACCCGCCACAAGGTTGTTTCCGCCTCCACTCTGCTTTGGGAGTAAGATCTTCTGGGGACCAGACTGTAGGGAAGCTGATTGTCACCCATTCTGGCCCCCTCTCCCCTAGTGACGTGGTGCTTAGCTACGGCAGACATCCTGTTTCTTTTTTTTTTTTTTCATGGATTTCTGTTTATTAGATTAGTTAACCATTTCTGGAAATTATACTACATAGATGATGTTGTATATTTCCCATACATCAAATTAGGAGGCACATAAAATCAGTTTGTTTCATTACTGAAGACATTAGTTGAAGTAATAGCCACCAGATTTCTTGGTTAAGGTGGCATTTGCCAGATCTCTTAACTGAAAAGTACCTTTTCCATTTGTAATTAAGAATTAATCTGATGGTGATACTTTGAGACTGTATAAATATCCTGTTCCCCAACAACATTTAACCAATGGTCTTAACATTGATACAGTAACCTTGCCTGAATTAATGATTACTTTGTAGATTGCAAAATGGTGAATTTCTAATTAGATTATTCCTTCTATATTTACTTGGTGAATTCTTTTATTTTTTTATTTTTTTATTTTTTATATTCAAAAGGTTTTTTATTTTTTTATTTTATTTTTTTGTGTGTGTTAGTTTCTGCTTTATAACAAAGTGAATCAGCTACAGATATACACACGTTCCCATATCTCCTCCCTCCCGCATCTCCCTCCCTCCCACCCTCCCCATCCCACCCCCCCAGGTGGTCACAAAGCACCGAGCTGATCTCCCTGTGCTATGAGGCTGCTTCCCACTAGCTAGCTATTTTACATTTGGTAGTGTATATATGTCCATGACACTCTCTCATCCTGTCACATCTCACCCCTTCCCCTCCCCATATCCTCAAGTCCATTCTTTAGTAGGTCTGTGTCTTTATTTCCATCTTGCCACTAGGTTCTTCATGACCTTTTTTTTTTTTTTCCTTAGATTCCATATATATGTGTTAGCATACTGTATTTGTTTTTCTCTTTCTGACTTACTTCACTCTGTATGACAGACTCTAACTCCATCCACCTCATTACAAATACCTCCATTTCATTTCTTTTTATGGCTGAGTAATATTCCATTGTATATATGTGCCACATCTTCTTTATCCATTCATCTGATGATGGACACTTAGGTTGCTTCCATGTCCTGGCTATTGTAAATAGAGCTGCAATGAACATTTTGATACATGACTCTTTTTGAATTATGGTTTTCTCAGGGTATATGCCCAGTAGTGGGATTGCTGGGTTGTATGGTAGTTCTATTTTTAGTTTTTTAAGGAACCTCCATACTGTTCTCCATAGTGGCTGTATCAATTTACATTCCCACCAACAGTGCAAGAGGGTTCCCTTTTCTCCACACCCTCTCCAGCATTTATTGTTTGTAGATTTTTTGATGATGGCCATTCTGACCAGTGTGAGATGATACCTCATTGTAGTTTTGATTTGCATTTCTCTAATGATTAGTGATGTTGAGCATTCTTTCATGTGTCTGTTGGCAATCTGTATATCTTCTTTGGAGAAATGTCTATTTAGGTCTTCTGCCCATTTTTGGATTGGGTTGTTTGTTTTTTTGTTATTGAGCTGCATGAGCTGCTTATAAATCTTGGAGATTAATCCTTTGTCAGTTGCTTCATTTGCAAATATTTTCTCCCATTCGGAGGGTTGTCTTTTGGTCTTGTTTATGGTTTCCTTTGCTGTGCAAAAGCTTTTAAGTTTCATTAGGTCCCATTTGTTTATTTGTGTTCTTATTTCCATTTCTCTAGGGGCTGGGTCAAAAAGGATCTTGCTGTGATTTATGTCATAGAGTGTTCTGCCTATGTTTTCCTCTAAGAGTTTGATAGTGTCTGGCCTTACACTTAGGTCTTTAATCCATTTTGAGTTTATTTTTGTGTATGGTGTCAGGGAGTGTTCTAATTTCATACTTTTACATGTACCTGTCCAATTTTCCCAGCACCACTTATTGAAGAGGCTGTCTTTTCTCCACTGTATATGCTTGCCTCCTTTATCAAAGATAAGGTGACCATATGTGCGTGGGTTTATCTCTGGGCTTTCTATCCTGTTCCATTGATCTATATTTCTGTTTTTGTGCCAGTACCAAGCTGTCTTGATTACTGTAGCTTTGTAATATAGTCTGAAGTCAGGGAGCCTGATTCCTCCAGCTCCATTTTTCGTTCTCAAGATTGCTTTGGCTATTCGGGGTCTTCTGTGTCTCCATACAAATTGTGAAATTTTTTGTTCTAGTTCTGTGAAAAATGCCAGTGGTAGTTTGATAGGGATTGCATTGAATCTGTAGATTGCTTTGGGTAGTAGAGTCATTTTCACAATGTTGATTCTTCCAATCCAAGAACATGGTATATCTCTCCATCTATTTGTATCATCTTTAATTTCTTTCATCAGTGTCTTATAATTTTCTGCATACAGGTCTTTTGTCTCCTTAGGTAGGTTTATTCCTAGATATTTTATTCTTTCTGTTGCAATGGTAAACGGGAGTGTTTTCTTAATTTCACTTTCAGATTTTTCATCATTAGTATATAGGAATGAAAGAGATTTCTGTGCATTAATTTTGTATCCTACTACTTTACCAAATTCATTGATTAGCTCTAGTAGTTTTCTGGTGGCAGTTTTAGGATTCTCTGTGTACAGTATCATGTCATCTGCAAACAGTGACAGCTTTACTTCTTCTTTTCTGATTTGGATTCCTTTTATTTCTTTTTCTTCTCTGATTGCTGTGGCTAACACTTCCAAAACTATGTTGAATAATAGTGGTGAGAGTGGGCAACCTTGTCTTGTTCCTGATCTTAGTGGAAATGGTTTCAGTTTTTCACCATTGAGGACAGTGTTGGCTGTGGGTTTGTCATATATGGCCTTTATTATGTTGAGGAAAGTTCCCTCTATGCCTACTTTCTGCAGGGCTTTTATCATAAATGGGTGTTGAATTTTGTCGAAAGCTTTCTCTGCATCTATTGAGATGATCATATGGTTTTTCTCCTTCAATTTGTTAATATGATGTATCACGTTGATTTGCGTATATTGAAGAATCCTTGCATTCCTGGGATAAACCTCACTTGATCATGGTGTATGATCCTTTTAATGTGCTGTTGGATTCTGTTTGCTAGTATTTTGTTGAGGATTTTTGCATCTATGTTCATCAGTGATATTGGCCTGTAGTTTTCTTTCTTTGTGACATCTTTGTCTGGTTTTGGTATCAGGGTGATGGTGGCCTCGTAGAATGAGTTGGGGAGTGTTCCTCCCTCTGCAATATTTTGGAAGAGTTTGAGAAGGATAGGTGTTAGCTCTTCTCTAAATGTTTGATAGAATTCGCCAGTGAAGCCATCTGGTCCTGGGCTTTTGTTTGTTGGAAGATTTTTAATCACAGTTTCAATTTCAGTGCTTGTGATTGGTCTGTTCATATTTTCTGTTTCTTCCTGGTTCAGTCTCAGTAGGTTGTGCATTTCTAAGAATCTGTCCATTTCTTCCAGGTTGTCCATTTTATTGGCATATAGTTCCTTGTAGTAATCTCTCATGATCGTTTGTATTTCTGCAGTGTCAGTGGTTACTTCTCCTTTTTCATTTCTAATTCTATTGATTTGAGTCTTCTCCCTTTTTCTCTTGATGAGTCTGGCTAATGGTTTATCAATTTTGTTTATCTTCTCGAAGAACCAGCTTTTAGTTTCATTGATTTTTGCTATTGTTTCCTTCATTTCTTTTTCATTTATTTCTGATCTGATCTTTATGATTTCTTTCCTTCTGCTAGCTTTGGGGTTTTTTTGCTCTTCTTTCTCTAATTGCTGTAGGTGCAAGGTTAGGTTGTTTATTCGAGATGTTTCCTGTTTCTTGATGTAGGCTTGTATTGCTATAAACTTCCCTCTTAGCACTGCTTTTGCTGCATCCCATAGGTTTTGGGTCGTCGTGTCTCCATTGTCATTTGTTTCTAGGTATTTTTTGATTTCCCCTTTGATTTCTTCAGTGATCACTTCGTTATTAAGTAGTGTATTGTGTAGCCTCCATGTGTTTGTATTTTTTACAGATCTTTTCCTGTAATTGATATCTAGTCTCATAGCGTTGTGGTCGGAAAAGATACTTGATACGATTTCAATTTTCTTAAATTTACCAAGGCTTGATTTGTGACCCAAGATATGATCTATCCTGGAGAATGTTCCATGAGCACTTGAGAAAAATGTGTATTCTGTTGTTTTTGGGTGGAATGTCCTATAAATATCAATTAAGTCCATCTTGTTTAATGTATCATTTAAAGCTTGTGTTTCCTTATTTATTTTCATTTTGGATGATCTGTCCATTGGTGAAAGTGGGGTGTTAAAGTCCCCTACTATGCTTGTGTTACTGTCGATTTCCCCTTTTATGGCTGTTAGTATTTGCCTTATGTACTGAGGTGCTCCTATGTTAGGTGCATAAATATTTACAATTGTTATATCTTCTTGGATCGATCCCTTGATCATTATATAGTGTCCTTTGTCTCTTGTAATAGTCTTTATTTTAAAGTCTATTTTGTCTGATATGAGAATTGCTACTCCAGCTTTCTTTTGATTTCCATTTGCATGGAATATCTTTTTCCATCCCCTCACTTTCAGTCTGTATGTGTCTCTAGGTCTGAAGTGGGTCTCTTGTAGACAGCATATATATGGGTCTTGCTTTTGTATCCATTCAGCCAGTCTGTGTCTTTTGGTGGGAGCATTTAATCCATTTACATTTAAGGTAATTATTGATATGTATGTTCCTATTCCCATTTTCTTAAATGTTTTGGGTTTGTTATTGTAGGTGTTTTCCTTCTCTTGTGTTTCTTGCCTAGAGAAGTTCCTTTAGCATTTGTTGTAAAGCTGGTTTGGTGGTGCTGAACTCTCTCAGCTTTTGCTTGTCTGTAAAGGTTTTAATTTCTCCATCAAATCTGAATGAGATCCTTGCTGGGTAGAGTAACCTTGGTTGTAGGTTTTTCTCCTTCATGACTTTAAGTATATCCTGCCACTCCCTTCTGGCTTGCAGAGTTTCTGCTGAAAGATCAGCTGTTAACCTTATGGGGATTCCCTTGTGTGTTATTTGTTGTTTTTCCCTTGCTGCTTTTAATATGTTTTCTTTATATTTAATTTTTGATAGTTTGATTAATATGTGTCTTGGCGTGTTTCTCCTTGGATTTATCCTGTATGGGACTCTCTGTGCTTCCAGGACTTGATTAACTATTTCCTTTCCCATATTAGGGAAGTTTTCAACTATAATCTCTTCAAATATTTTCTCAGTCCCTTTCTTTTTCTCTTCTTCTTCTGGGACCCCTATAATTAGAATGTTGGTGCGTTTAATGTTGTCCCAGAGGTCTCTGAGACTGTCCTCATGTCTTTTCATTCTTTTTTCTTTATTCTGCTCTGCAGTAGTTATTTCCACTATTTTATATTCCAGGTCACTTATGCGTTCTTCTGCCTCAGTTATTCTGCTATTGATCCCGTCTAGAGTATTTTTAATTTCATTTATTGTGTTTTTCATCGTTGCTTGGTTCCTCTTTAGTTCTTCTACATCCTTGTTAAATGTTTCTTGCATTTTGTCTTTTCTATTTCCAAGATTTTGGATCATTTTTACTATCATTATTCTGAATTCTTTTTCAGGTAGACTGCCTATTTCCTCTTCATTTGTTAGGTCTGGTGTGTTTTGACCCTGCTCCTTCACCTGCTGTGTGGTTTTTTGTCTTCTCATTTTGCTTATCTTACTGTGTTTAGGGTCTCCTTTTCACAGGCTGCAGGTTCGTAGTTCCCGTTGTTTTTGGTATCTGTCCCCAGTGGCTAAGGTTGGTTCAGTGGGTTGTGTAGGCTTCCTGGTGGAGGGGACTAGTGCCTGTGTTCTGGTGGATGAGGTTGGATCTTGTCTTTCTGGTGTGCACGTCCACGTCTGGTGGTGTGTTTTGGGGTGTCTGTGGCCTTATTATGATTTTAGGCAGCCTCTCTGCTAATGGATGGGGCTGTGTTCCTGTCTTGCTAGTTGTTTGGCATAGGGTGTCCAGCACTGTAGCTTGCTGGTCGTTGAGTGAAGCTGGGTCTTGATGTTGAGATGGAGATCTCTGAGAGATTTTTGCCGTTTGGTGTTATGTGGAGCTGGGAGGTCTCTTGTGGACCAGTGTCCTGAAGTTGGCTCTCCCACCTCAGAGGCACAGCCCTGATGCCTGGCTGGAGCACCAAGAGCCTTTTGTCCACACGGCTCAGATTAAAAGGGAGAAAAAAATAGAAAGAAAGAAAGAAAGAGGATAAAATAAAATAAAGCTATTATAATAAAAAATAAGAAAAAAAAATATTAAGAATAAATGTATTCAGAAAAAAATTTTTTTTAATTTTTAAAAATAGATTTGTTAATTTTTTATAGTAAAAAAGAAAAATATTATTAAGAAAAAAATTTATTAAGAAAAAAGTTTTTAATTTTTTTAAAATAAAAATATGAAAAAACTTATTAAAAAATTTTTTTTAATTTCTAAAAATAGAAAATAAGGAAAAAATTATTAAGAAAACATTTATTAGGAAAAAAAATTTTTTTTGAGTTAAAAAAAAAAAACAAAAACACAGAAGGACCTAACCCTAGGACTAATGGTGAAAGCAAAGCTATACAGACAAAATCTCACCCAGAAGCATACACATATACACTCACAAAAAAAGGAAAAGGGGAAAAATTAATATATCCTGCTCCCAAAGTCCACCTCTTGAATTTGGGATGATTCGTTGTCTATTCAGGTATTCAACAGATGCAGGCACATCAAGTTGTTTGTGGAGCTTTAATCCGCTGCTTCTGAGGCTGCTGGGAGAGATTTCCCTTTCTCTTCTTTGTTCGTACAGCTCCCAGGGTTCAGCTTTGGATTTGGACCCGCCTCTGCGTGTAGGTCGCCTGAGGGCGTCTGTTCCCCGCCCAGACAGAACGGGGTTAAAGGAGCAGCTGCTTCAGGGGCTCTGGCTCACTCAGGCCGGGGGGAGGGAGGGGTACAGAGGAGGTGGGGCGAGCCTGCGGCGGCAGAGGCCAGCGTGACGTTGCAGCAGCCTGAGGCGCGCCGTACGTTCTCCCGGGGAAGTTGTCCCTGGATCACGGGACCCTGGCAGTGGCAGGCTGCACAGGCTCCTGGGAGGGGAGGTGTGGAGAGTGACCTGTGCTCGCACGCAGGCCTCTTGGTGGCAGCAGCAGCAGCCTTAGCGTCTCCTGCCCTTCTCTGGGGTCTGCGCTGATAACCGCGGCTCGCGCCCGTCTCTGGGGTCCGCGCTGTTAGCTGCGTCTCGCGCACGTCTCTGGAGTTCGTTTAGGTGGCACTCTGAATCCCCTCTCCTTGCGCGCCGCGAAACAGAGGCAAGAAAAAGTCTCTTGCCTCTTCGGCAGCTGCAGACTTTTTCCTGGACTCCCTCCCGGCTAGCACCGAAGCCCGAGCCTCAGCTCCCAGCCCGCCCCCCGCTCCGGCGGGTGAGCAGACAAGCCTCTCGGGCTGGTGAGTGCTGGTCGGCACCGAGCCTCTGTGCGGGAATCTCTCCGCTTTGCCCTCTGCACCCCTGTGGCTGCGCTCTCCTCTGTGGCTCCGAAGCTTCCCCCCTCTGCCACCCGCGGTCTCTGCCCGCGAAGGGGCTTCCTAGTGTGTGGAAACCTTTCCTCCACAGCTCCCTCCCACTGGTGTAGGTTCCATCCCTATTCTTTTGTCTCTGTTATTTCTTTTTTCTTTTGCCCTACCCAAGTACGTGGGGATTTTCTTGCCTTTTGGGAGGTCTGACGTTTTCTGCCAGCGTTCAGTGGGTGTTCTGTAGGAGCAGTTCCACGTGTAGATGTATTTCTACTGAATCTGTGGGAAGGAAGGTAATCTCCGCGTCTTACTCTTCCGCCATCTTGCCCCTCTAATCCCAGACGTCCTGTTTCTGATCGACGGCTCACAGCATTGGGAAAGGGAGCTTTGAAAGGTCCAAGCACTTTGCCATCACGGTCTGTAATGCTCTGGACATCAACCCCAGGAGGGTGAGTGCAAGTCTCGTTGTCTTTGTATGAGGGCGTCTTTGGCTGCAAGTGACAGAAATTCTATCTTAAGCGGAAGAGGGCATTTACTGGCTTGTGGAACCAGGAAGACTAAGGGGGTGAATCCTGGTTCTAGGCATGATGGGATCCAAGGACTCAATCCCTCTCTTTTTCTTCTCCTCTCCATTTTGCTTCCCTCGGTTGGCTTCCTTTCCAGGCAGGTTTTCCTTACATAGCAAAGTTGCCCTACATTGTCCCTCAAGGTAGTCACCCCAGGAAAAAGAAAGTAGAATTCTTACCCTGTAGAGCTGGCAGAAGTCCCAGGGAGGGCTCTGATTGGACAGGCATAGGTCACATGACAGTCCCTTGACCAATCACAGAAGTCAAAGGGAAGAGCTTGTCTGGCCAAACCTGAGGCATGTGCTTATCCTCATTCTTGCCGTGGGGATGAACACTTGGATTTCCCACTAGAAAGAGAGGTTGTGTTTACAGAACAGTGGGAAAGGGAAAGCATGCTGGCAGACAAAAACTATAACTGCCTCTGAAGACTAGAGTCGTAATATGAAACACAGCTCCTACCCTCTCTGTTCACTTGAAAGGAACAGCTCCTGCCTAATCAATCCAGCCAGTATCTTCATTTCTTGTTCTTCCTGGTTTCAAATAGCAAGTCTTAAATGTCAGCAGTGTGCTAGCTGTGGCTCTTGTTGCTAAAGGGGCATTTTGGAACAGCTCAACAGAAAAACGGGCAATGAACACAGATAGTTCCCAGAAAATGAAACATAGATGGCCCTTTGACATAGGAAAAGATGCCCAACCTCACTCAATGTAATAACAAATCTCTGACCGATACACCATTTTTCACTTAACTAGATTAGCAAAAATCCAAAGTTTGGTGTCATGCTCCATTGGCAAGTCTGTAGGAAACCAGTGTTCTAATGCACTGCTGGTGGGAATGTGCAACCTCTCTATAGAGGAATCTGTAATAACAGTGTCTATCAAAATTACAAAGGCTGGGACCCTTTGACTCAGTAATTTATTCTACAGATACTCCCACAGGTGCAAAATAATGCACATACGAAGTTATTCATTGCAGTGTTGTTTGTAATTGTAAAAGATTTCAGGCATCCCAAAGGCCTGCTCACAGGGGACAGGTAAATCTATTATGGTGTCTTCATATAATGAAACACAGGGCAGCTTTAGAAAGTGAATGAGGAAAATCGCTGATGGGGAAAGACACCAAAACAAATTGAGTGTAAAAATAAGGTACAAATGGTATGTATAATGTGTTACCTTTTATGAAAAATGGAGATGAAAAGAGTCTATATTTGTATTCGTCTGTATGCGCATGAAGAAACTCTGGAGGGATTTGTAAGAGGCTAAGAGCAGTGGTTTCCCATTGAGGGAGAGAGTGGGAACTGAGCAGATGGGGCACAAGTCCAGGGGGGAGGCCCATCGGTATAAACTTCTTTATTCTTTATGGATTTTGAACCACGTGAACTGACTCAAAAATCAAGTAAATTTAAGGAGGGCATTTTGGTCTGGAAAGCTATAATTACTTGAATTAGGGGCTAGTCACATACAGGTCAAGGAAGGAAGTGGTTTTCCAAGATGACATTCCTGAGTTAATCCTAGAAAAACCTCTAGGATTTAGGAGCAAAATAATGGCTTTTAACGAGGGCCAGATTTTCTCCAGAATGACGTGTCATTTGCGGAGAGTGAGCACATTACCCTGGACCTCAGGCCGTCTTGCATGGTTATAGCTGACATCATTCCATCGAGGCATGAACAGCCTGGAAGTTCCAACCGTGAAGTCAACCCATCACAGACCCTCAGAGGGTCAGGGCCAAGGGCAGCTGAATCTCTACCCTCCTACACACAGGGCCCTGATTTTAAAAGGAAGTGATTCTCTATGAAGTTTCACTAATTTTTTTCATGGAGGAAGAGCCATAAAGCTCAAACAGTGTTGACCTTGGCATGGATATAGTATGTCCTGAAATGGGTGGCCTGGAGACCCCAGTGGATGGCAAGTTGGAAGGGAAGAGTTGTATGGATTTAGAGAATGTTTTACAACTGAAGAAACAGGCTCAGAGAGGCTAAGTGACTGCCTAGGGTCACACAGCAATCTTAGAAGAGAGCTAAGCTTGGAAGAACTGGTGCTCTTGACTCTCAGCCCAGGACTTCACATTCTGCTGTCACAATCACATAGCACGTGGACAGCAGGCAACATGGTGGTGTGTGTATGTGTATCTGTGTATGCGGAAGTGGTGGGTGCTGATGGAATTCAGCATCCTCAGAGGGTAAGAAAACTATGACAGAAAAACTTGATGGATGGTGCTGTTGGGAGCAACTGTCTCAACACACAGATCCCCAGATTTCAGGGAATTTAATCTAATGTTGCCAAACCACGTCTAGAATGTGGCATTTTTAGGTTAGATATTGGCAAACCAGACAGTGCCCACAACAAGGAGACAGAACAGTGAGAGGCCTGGACATTTCCATGTGAGGGAAGCTGATTATCATTTTCATGGGAAAGAGGGTGCCTAGCGGCTCTCTTTTATTAAGAGGACATAGTCTGGGTGTTGAGGGAGCTGTATTTGGCTTGTCCTGAGAAAACTTTCTCACAGCAAGACCTGTTGAGCAAAGGAGTTGGGTGTCTATTTCATGAGCAAACGAGAACCTCCACCTCCAAGCTGCACAGACTTGATGGAATTGCTAGCGAAGGGTTTTTGCATTAGGGTGATTTCAGATGCTTCAGTCTGACTTGTGGCTTCAGGTTTTATGTGTTTGCTGCTGCATTTTGGTGTCATCGTCTTATCTCCATGTACAAGGGATTTGATTTGCACCTAATTTTACTTTCCAGGAAGAAATTTTTAAGCAGCTATAAATTAAAGCTTTTTATGGAGGCTCTGTTTTGAGGTGGATTTAAGGTGTTTAAAAAGTCTTCCTCTCAACCCTTAAGCTGAGAAGTTCACTTCCTGGCTCTAATATAATGATTGCAGCAGAGTGATTACAGTGTGGTGAGAAATCTGGGCGGGCTTGCTTCTGAGCATACAGTAAACTGAAGATAAAAGGTAACTATTCTGCTCCCAAACCACCAATTAAATTAAATGCCTTGACTACTGACTCAAGCTGTTTCCATCTTGTTTTGTTTTGAGGTTGGCTCCTTCCTGTTTAATTTAAGTAAATACACCCAGCTGTTGGTCTCAAGGGAGTTTTTTAAATGAATTCATTCATTCACATGGTTCAAAAAAAAAGACATTCAATGAAAAATATCCCTCCCAGTCACACATTTTCTATTTGCCCAGCTCCCTGCTGTCTTGAGCATCCTTACAGAATCGCTTCATGCAAATATAAGCAATATGAATATATATTCTAATTTTTTCCCTTTTAACACAAAGGGTAGCATGCTATACACACTGTTTTATCCCTTGCCTTTTTCTCTTCACATTATCTTGGAAGTCTTTCCATATCTAGGTAGTAGGTAATATAGGTCTTAATATAGGCATATACACTATATCATTTTTTATAGCTGATTAATGTTCCATTGTAAGGATTTACCAAGGTTTAGTTAACCAGCCCCTATTGATGGACATCCACTATTACAAATACATTGTAAGCTTATAAATATGTCATTTCACACACGTAGAAGTATATAGCTGTAGGATAAATTGCCGATAGCCCCATGCATTAGTAATTTTCAATAAATATTGACAAATTGCTCTCTATGGATGCCATAACATTTATGTTCTTACAGCAGTGTTTGAGAATACTGATTTCTCCCTGCAAACGTTGTATCTGGCTTTTTGCTACATCTCAGTGCAACACAATCAAGCATCTTTTCTTATTAAAGAACCATTTTGTATTTCCTGTTCTGTGATCTCTGTTCATACCCTTGGCCCATTTTTCTGTTGGATTGTTGGTCTTTACACATATCAATTCCTAGACACTCTTTATATATTGGGGAAACTAACCCTTTGTCTCTGACGTGAGTTGCAAATAACTTTTCATTTTGTCTTCATTTTTAGGTTGTGTTATGATATGTTTTGCCCTGTAGAAGTTTTCTTCATGTAGTCAGATTTATCAGTTTTCCTTTACGACTTCTGGATTGCAAGTCTTTTCTACTTTGAAGTCACAAAGGAATTCTCCCAAGTTTTCTAGAACTTTTATGGTTACATTTTTGACATTTAAATCTTGAATTTGCAATTTATCCTTGCAGATGGCTCTCCAGTTGTCCCAGTATCACTTACTGACTGTACCATCTTTTCCCGATGGTTTGAGATGCTCCCTTTATCACATGCTAAATTCAAGGGACATATTAAACGGGTCGCTTTTTAGAAACTCCTTCCTGAGGTTCTCTACTACTCTGCTTTCCGGTGTCCCTCTCCCTCACATGCCCACCCAAGACTTAAATTTCTTCCTACTTAAGATTCCCAACAGCTCCTCCTCAGAACTTCCTGTGGGAGGAAGGTCCAATGGGCTGTGCTCCCTGGGAGCAGGTGCAGCTGGCCTGGTGTGGCCAAGTGCTTTGATCAGCTCCCAAGCGCCAGGCCTGTTAAGGGTCAGCAGTGAAGGAACTCACAGAGCAAGAAAACATCAGCGTCGTTGTTTAAATATGAATCACTTGGCTCATTTGCAATCTTGGCCAGAATCGGGGTTAATTGTGAGAATAGTAACCGAGAATGTAGTTTCTCCAGGAGTTTAGAGAGCCAATGACTAGATGCAGGGGTTAGGCCCTCAAGAGGAAGCTTAAATGTTTAAACCCTTCTCTGCTTGACACACACTGATCTTAAGGATCCAGGGAATGACTTTACTCAGTTTCCCTTCTCCGGTTTTGCAAGGCATTGGATTTTCTCCTATGGCCTTCTGAATGAGGATGCAAAATCCGGAATCGCCAGGGGCTCTCACGACCTCCGCTACAGAGGAACTTCAGCTCCAATAGTGCTCGACTCCGGTTAGGGAGCTGCTTGTCCCCCAGTCTGACTCTGGCCTGGAGGTCTGGCCTTTCCCTAGCTTGGCAGGAGGAGGCCTGGAAGAGCGGGCCCCGCAACCAAGGATGGGTGTGTGGTGGCTGCGGACAGCTTCTGTGACACCCCTGGTTGGGGGTTTAGCTGAAGTCCTGTGCTGGCTGCTGAGAAGGTGATCGGCATAACAGGCTTAGTGAAGATCACAGGCACCAAGTCCAAAGGCCACGCTCCTTTCTTACTAGCCCTGGGCCAGACCTGTATCCTCTTTATTTTAGTTTCTCCAGCAGTAATGTGGGCAGGAATAGCACCTCTGTGGATTACATGTGATAAAGAGTTGAGAAGGCTTAAAACAGTGCTTACACCTGGGAGGCAGTAAGTGTGAGCAGAGACCCTAAAGCTCACAGCTCCGCCCAGACAGCTGTCGGAATGGGGGTCGAATTGGTGGTGGTCAGTGTGGAAGCACGGGCAGATTTGACCGTCTCCTTCCAGATTGTCCTCTCAGTCTTTGGAACCTTCTTTTAAGGAGATGAGAGAAATACCAGCGCTGGTATTTGTGAGTGGGCAGGAAGCAGGGTCGTTAACCTTTCTCGTCCCTTCTTTCCTCTTAGGGATGTTTGTGACTTGACCCTGCTCTCGGGCCCCTGGGCCCTCTGTCTCCCACTGCAGGTCAGGGTGGGAGCGGCCCAGTTCAGTTCCGCCCCTCGTCTGGAATTCCCCATGAATGCATTTTCAACCCAACAGGAAGTGAAGGCAAGAATCAAGAGGATGGTTTTCAAGTAAGTACGATCAGATACTGCCGTGGTTAGGATGAAGCTAGCTGCTCCCAGAATCGCCCTTGAAGGGTTGGGTCTGCTCTCGACCTCACAGAGAGAGAGGCTGTGGCCCGGCTTCCAAAAGCCCAGCGGAGCGCAGCGGATGATAAGAATTCCCTTCTCAAAGCTGCCCCTTATTACATGATAATGTCCCAGGTGGGAACTTAAATGCAAGTTAAAAAAAAAAAGATTTGCTGTTATTGTGTGTGGCTGTCAGCTGGGAGAAAGGGCTAGTGAAGGTGGAGACAGGTTAAGAGCATGAGGTGGTGGGAAGAACCCTGGGTCCTTCTCTCAGGTCTGTCCCTGGTGACCACACAGCCAGGAGAATTCACCATGCTTCTTGGAGCCTCATTTCTGTGCTCTAAAAGGAGTAAGTGCTCCTCTGTTACTGAGAGCACTTTAAAAATGATGAATTTCTGTTTGTGTGCTCATACACATACACATCCTATAAATATATATATATGTAGTGAGTCATAATTTTACTCACAAGTCAGCTGATGTGTGTATATGTGCATACATATATGTGTATACATATATTTTATGTATAAATATGTGTGTATTATATACATACACATATACAGCTACATGGATATAAATGTGTGTAATACACATGCATGTATATACATGTACATACACACACACAATGTTCTTCATAAGCCCTCACAGAAGAATGCCTTTATTTGTCACCTGCCACTCTGATCTCTGGATCTTCTTTGCCCCCTGCTGCCTCTTGCCCTAGCGGACCTGAAGTTCCACTCAAGTCCATGGTCCCCGCCATGTACAGCCGTCACCTCTGCTTGCAAAGGCTCTGAGGTCCTTTAATCGGCCTCGGGCCTCTGTAGGGCCCCAGTGCTCTCAATAAGCCAGAATCCCCACACTGGGCACAGCAGGAACTCTGGGTGTCCTACAGGTCCCAGAGACCCCCAGTGACTTTTCTTAAAATTTTTATTTTATATTGGACCATAGTTGATTTACAATGTTGTGTTAGTTTCAGCTGTATAGAAAAGTGATTCAGTTATACATATACATATATCTATTCTTTTTTAGATTCTTTTCTCATTTAGGTTATTACAGAATACTGAGCACAGTTCCCAGTGCTATACAGTAGGTCCTTGTTGGTTATCTATTTTAAATATAGTAGTGTGTATATGTCAATCCCAAGCTCCCAATTTATCCCTATCCCCACCTTTCCCCTTTAGTAACCATAAGTTTGTTTTCCACATCTGAGTCTGTTTCTGTTTTATGCATAAGTTTATTTGTATCATCATTTCCACTTCCAAATAAGTGATATCATATATTTGTTTTTGTCTGACTTACTTCACTTAGTATGATAATCTCTAAGTCCATCCCTGTTGCTACAGATGACATTATTTCATTCTTTTATGGCAGAGTAATGTTCCATTGTACATATTATATCATCTTTATTCATTCCTCTGTCAGTGGACATTTAGGTTGTTTCCATGTCTTGGCTATTGTAAACAGCGCTGCAATGAACATTGGGGTGCATGTATCTTTTCGAACCATGGTTTTCTCCGGAAATATGCCCAGGAGTGGGATTGCTGGATCATATGGTAGCTCTATTTTTAGTTTTTTTAAGGAACCTCCATACTGTTCTCCATAGTGGCTGTACCAATTTACATTCCCACCAACAGTGTTGGAGGGTTCCCTTTTCTTCGCACCCTCTCCAGCATTTATTGTTTGTAGACTTTTTGATGATGGCCATTCTGACTGGTGTGAGGTGATACCTCATTGTAGTTTTGATTTGCATTTCTCTAATAACTGGCGACATTGAACATCTTTTCTTGTGCCTGTTGGCCATCTGTATGTCTTCTTTGGAGAAATGTCTATTTAGGTCTTCTGTCCATTTTTTGATTGGGTTGTTTGTTTTTCTGATATTGAGCTGCATGAGCTTTTTGTAAATTTTGAAGGCTAATCCTTTGTTGGTTGCATCATTTGCAAATATTTTCTCTCATCCTGTGGGCTGTATTTTCGTTTTGTTTATGGTTTCCTTTGCTGCACAAAAGCTTTTGAGTTTAATTAGGTCCCATTTGTTTATTTTTGTTTTTATTTCCATTACTCTAGGAGATGTCTCAAAAAAGATATTGCTGCGATTCATCTCAAAGGGTGTTCTGCCTATGTTTTCCTCTAAGAGTTTTATAGTATCCAGTCTTACATTTAGGTCTGTAATCCATTTTGAATTTATTTTTGTGTATGGTGTTAGAGAATGTTCTAATTTCATTGTTTTACATGTAGCTGTCCAGTTTTCCCAGCACCATTTATTGAAGAGACTGTACTTTCTTCATTGTATAGTCTTGCCTCCTTTGTCATAGATTAATTGACCATAGGTTTATTTCTGGGCTTTCTATCCTGTTCCATTGATCGATATCTCTGTTTTTGTGCTGGTACCACAGTGTTTTAATTACTGTAGCTTTGTAGTATAGTCTGAAGTCAGGGAGCCTGATTCCTTCAGTGTCATTTTTCTTCCTCAAGATTGCTTTGGCTATTTGGGGTCCATACAAATTAAAATTTTTTTTGTTCTAGTTCTGTGAAAAATGCCATTGGTAATTTGATAGGGATTGCATTGAATCTGTAGCATGCTTGTGATAGTATAGTCATTTTGACAATATCAGTTCTTCCAATCCAAGAACATGGTATATATTTCCATCTGTTTGTGTCAGCTTCGATTTCTTTCATCAGTGTCATGTAGTTTTTGGGGTACAGGTCTTTTGCCTCCTTAGGTAGGTTTACCTAGGTATTTTATTCTTTCTGATGCAATGATAAATGGGATTGTTTCTTTAATTTCTCTTTCTGATCTTTTGTTGTTAGTGTATAGAAATACAACAGATTTCTGTGTATTAATTTTGTATCCTGCAACTTTACTGAATTCATTGATGCACTCTAGTAGTTTTCTTTTAGGATTTTCTATGTATAGTATCATGTCATCTGCAAACGGTGACAGGTTTACTTCTTTTCCAATTTGGATTCATTTTATTTCTTCTTCTTCTCTGATTGCCATGGCTAGGACTTCCAAAACTATGTTGAATAAAAGTGGCGAGAGTGGACATCCTTGTCTTGTTCCTGATCTCAGAGGAAATGCTTTCAGATTTTCACCATCGAGTATGATGTTGGCTGTAGTTTTGTCATATATGGCTTTTATTATGTTGAGTTAAGTTCCCTCTATGCCCACTTTCTGGAGAGTTTTCATCATAAATGGGTATTGAATTTTGTCAGAAGCTTTTTTTGCATCTATTGAGATGATCATACGGTTTTTATTCTTCAGTTTGTTAATGTGGTATATCACAGTGATTGATTTGCAGATATCGAAAAATCCTTGCATCCCTGGGATATACCTTGCATCCCTGAGATATACCATGATCCTTGCATCATGTTATATGATCCTTTTAGTGTATTGTTGGATTCGGTTTGCTAGGATTTTGTTGAGGATTTTTGTGTCTTTGTTCATCAGTGATATTGGCCTGTAATTTTCTGTTTTTGTGGTATCTTTGACTGGTTTTGGTATCAAGGTGATGGTGGCCTCATAGAATGAGTTTGGGAGTGTTCCTTCCTCTGCAATTTTTTGGAAGAGTTTCAGAAGGATAGGTGTTAACTCTTCTCTAAATGTTTGATAGAATTCACCTGTGAAGCCATTTGGTCCTGGACTTTTGTTTGTTGGGAGTTTTTTAATCACAGTTTCAATTTCATTACTTGTGATTGGTCTGTTCATATTTTTTATTTCTTCATGGTTCAGTCTTGGGAGATTGTGTCTTTCTAAAATTTGTCCATTTCTTCTAGGTTGTCCATTTTATTGGCGTATAGTTGCTTGTAGTAGTCTCTTATGATCCTTTGTATTTCTTTGGTGTCAGTTGTAACTTCTTCATTTCTAATTTTACTGATTTGAGCCTGCTACCTTTTTTTCTTGATGAGTCTGGCTAAAGGTTTATCAATTCTGCTTATATTTTCAAAGAACCAGCATTTAGTTTCATTGATCTTTTCCTATCACTTTCTTCGTCTCAATTTCATTTATTTCTGCTCTGATCTTTATGATGATTTCTTTCCTTCTAATGACTTTGGGTTTTGTTTGTTCTTCTTTCTCTAACTGCTTTAGGTGTAAGGTTAGGTTGTTTATTTGGGATTTTTCTTGTTTCCTGAGGTAAGATTGTACTGCTATAAACTTCCCTCTTAGAACTGCTTTTGCTGCATCCCATAGGTTTTGGATCATCATACTTTCATTTGTCTCTAGGTATTTTTGGATTTCCTCTTTGATCTCTTCAGTGATCCACTGGTTGTTTAGTAGCATATTGTTTAACCTCCATGTGTTTGTGTTTTTTACAGTTTTTTTCTTATAGTTTATTTCTATTCTCATAGCGTTGTGGTCAGAAAAGATGCTTGATATGATTTCAGTTTTCTTAAATTTACTGAGGTTTGCTTTGTAGCCTAGCATGTGGTCAGTCCTGGAGAATGTTCCATGTGCACTTGAAACGAATGTGTATTCTGCTGCTTTTGGACAGGATGCTCTATAAATATCAGTTAAGTCCGTCTGGTCTAATGTGTCATTTAAGGCCCGTGTCTCCTTATTGATTTTGTGTCTGGATGATCTGTCCATTGATGAAAGTGGTGTGTTAAAGCCCCACCCATTATTGTGTCACTGTTGATTTCTCCTTTTATGGCTGTTAGTATTTGCCTTATATATTGAGGTGCTCCGATGTTGGGTGCATATATATTTACAATTGTTATATCTTCTTCTTGGATTGATCCCTTGATCATTATGTAGTATCCTTCTTTATTTCTTGTAACAGTCTTTATTTTAAAGTCTGTTTTGTCTGATCTGAGTATTGCTAATCTAGCTGTCTTTTGATTTCCATTTGCATGGAATACCTTTTTCCATTTACTCACTTTCAGCCTGTATGTATCCCTAGATCTTAAGTGGGTCTGTTGTAGACAGCATATACATGGGTCTTGTTTTTGTATCCATTTCAGCCAGTCTGTGTCTTTTGTTTGGAGCATTTAATCTGTTTATGTTTAAGGTAATTACCCCCATTTCCAATACCAGCAGGTAGGTCTGGCCCAAGCTCTTATGAGGTCACTGCTTTTTCCCCTGGGTCCTGGTGTGCACGAGACCTTGTGTGTGTCCTCCAAGAGTGGAGTTTCTGTTACCCCCAGTCCTCTGGAGCTCCTCTGATCAAACCCTGCTGGCCTTCAAAGCCAGATGCTCTGGGAGCTCCTCCTCCTGATGCCAGACCTGCAGGCTGGGGAGCCTGACGTGGGGCTCAGAACTTTCACTCCTATAGGAGAACCTCTGAGATATAATTATTTTCCAGTTTGTGGGTTGCCCACCCAGCAGGTATGGAATTTGATTTTATCACAGTTGTGCCCCTCCTACCATCTTGTTGTGGCTTCTTCTTTGTCTTTGGATATCTTTTTTGGTAGGTTCCAGCGGTTTTTTGTCGATGGTTGTTCAGCAGTTAGTTGTAATTTTGGTGTTTTTGTGAGAGGGGGTGAGCTCACGTCCTTCTACCCAGCCGTCTTGTTACTGCCCCCATCCCCAGTGACTTTATCTTAGGTTGTTTATCCCAGCCCTTTCCTCTGACCTTGGGTGCAGAATGAGCAGCAAGTCAAATACAAGAAAGTTCAAAGGAAAAAGCACATTAATATCTTTTTAAAAAGTGATATTAGTGTACATTGACCTTTCCATGTTCCCTTGGAGCCTTCTACCCTTGGGGCCTCCACAAATGGTTCCTGTAGAGAACAGCGGCTTCCTCACTTCTGTATCTTGGGCCCAGACACACTGAGCGGTACTTGTCAAAGTGAGGTCTTTGGTCAGATGGTCTGAGTCAGAATGGCCTAGGGAGTATGTTAAAGTGCAGGTGCCTGGGCTGTCTCCAGACCTGCTAAATCACTCTGGGCAGTGATACTTAGAATCGGCACTTTTAAAAGGTCTCTTCCCACTGCCCCCTGGCCTAGGAGTGTTATACACACTAATTTATTTAAAGCAGCTTTATGGAGATATAATTAAAATACCATAAAGTTCACACCTTTAATGTGTACAGTTCAGTGGTTTTTAGTATATTTTCAGAGTTATGCAACTATTACCATCATCTAATTTTAGAATATTTTCATCATCTCAGTAAGAAACCTTGTAAATAGACTTTTCTCCAGAGAAGATATATAAATGGCCAATAAGCACATGAAAAGATGCTCAACATCATTAGTCATTAAGGAAATGCAAATCAAAACCATAATGAGATACCACTTCACACCCATTAGGAGGGATAAAATGAAAGACAGACAATAACAAGTGTTGCCAGAGGTGTGGAGAAATTGGAGCCCTCATACGCTGCTGGTAGGATTGTGAAGTGGTGCAGCAACTTTGGAAAACAGTTCAGCAGTTCCTCAAGATGTTAAACATAGAGTTACCATGTGTCCTAGGAATTCCACTCCAAGAGAATCAAAGACATATGCCTGCACAAAAACATGTACAGTGATGTTCACAGCAGTATTATTTATGACAGCCAAAAAATCCAGTGGATGAATGGGTACACAAAATGTAATTTATTCATAAAAGCAAAAATGAACAGATAGGACTACATAAAACTCAAAAGCTTATGCACAGCAAAAGAAACAACAAAATGAAAAGGCAGCCTACAGAATTGGAGAAAAATTTTGCAAACCATATATCAGGTAAGGTGTTATTATCCAAAATATATAAAGAACTCATACAAGCAATAACAAAAAACCCAACAATCTGGTTAAAAAATGGGCAGAAGAACTAAATAGACATTTTTCCAAAGAGGACATCAAAATGGCCAAGAGGCAAGATGCTTAGCTAAAATGCTAAGTGAAACAAGCCAGACATAAAAGGTCACGTATTGTATGATTTCATTTATATGAAATAGTCTAAAATAGGCAAATCTGTGGAGACAGAAAGTAGATTAGTCATTTCCAGGGGATGTGGGGAGGCGGGATATGACTGCTAATAGCTATAAAGCTTCTTTTTGGGGTGATGAAAATAGTTTGGACCTAGGTAGTGGTGATGGTTGTACAACTCTGAATTATACTAAAAACCACATTTATACTTTAAAATGGTGAATTCTGTGGTATATGAATTATATCATTATCGATATAATATTTTATTGTTAAAAAGACTTTTGTACCCATTATATACACAACAAACATTTGCAGAAGAAAAAGTAACCTAATGTTTTAAATTTAGGACTGAAAGTCAAAAACGTTTGAGGGACTTTGACTCAAATGACTCAGCCCTGCTCTCTTGTGAAAAACTAAGACAATTTAAGTGACTTGGTACCAAAAGGTACTTGATAGAGATCACCCAGTACCTCTTCCAACCCCTTATTTTATGGAAGAGGATACTGAGGTTGAGAAGGAGCAGGTGACTTGGCCAGGACCACAGGGTCGCACTGCTCGTCCAATAGGCCCCATGGAACTGTCCTTTCCCACCTCTCCCCGACCTCCCCTTCCACCCCCACCCCCTAAGTAATTAGTTGAGCCTCTTGTCAGCTGTGTTGAAAGTCATAACTAAGGGCTGTTATTCATAACCCATGACATGCGGAGATGCATTGAGGATGCACCAGATGAGGACACTGGGGGGTGGAGAAAGATGCCTCTTTACATGTCTGAACAAGGTCCGCTCTTTTGGGGATGAGAATGATTAGCACTTGTGTATCCCAGGACGGCTGTAAGACAACAAACAAGAAAGAAAAGGAGGCAGTTACTGGTTTTTTGGCCACGGTTGCAGGGTCATTGAGGACACTGAACGTTAAGACACTCTTACTAATCAGAACAGGGGAATGTTGGCCGAATGGGAGTGATGACCTGCCCAGGGCTCTTTACCCTTTTTCTTCAGTGGAGTTTTAAATTCTCGACTGACGAGCACAGCTGTCCCCGAAACCCAGAACACTTGTCTTTCCAGATCAATGCAGTCCCCTAAAAGCATGTTTTGAAATGGCTAAGAAGACACTGTGACAGTCACCTTATTGCTACTTTGTAATAAGTTTAAAAAATAGTACAATCAAACCTTCCAGTGTTGTACCCCATGATAACCTAAAATCAGATAAAACACGGCCAGCAGTTGGCTTCCGAATGCCTAGAACTCTGGCCAGGGGGCTGGGCACGTCTGTTCCATCATCTGATGAATTTCACATAACATGACTCTGAGTTTTCTGTGATTTAATTTTTTTTTTTTTTTGACCCCATCTGTAGCTTTATCAAAGTTGTACCATGTTTGAGTAGCTCTGCAGAAATAGCAATCACCCCTTTCTTTAGCACAAAGCCTTTTATAGCCAGCTCTGGCCTCTTTCAAGCTGCATTAACATTTAAACATAGTTTTTAGTATAGTTAAAATTACAAAGCACTTTGCCCTTTTTTTTTTTTTACTTAATATTATTTGGTGTGTATTTTTGCATAAAGCTGCATTATTTTTCATGTTGATCCTTTTTAATGGTTATGTAATCAATGAATTGAACTCTTACAATGTAGTAAATCAGACCCGTAAAAGGACACATTTAGCTTGATTCCAGGATTTTTGTCCATTGCTGAAACCAACAACAACAAAAACTCCTGTAATCAACATCCCTGTGCCTACAGTGAGTGTTCTTATGAATTATTTTTCAAAGTCTGTTCCATGCATTACCTGCATCAGAATCACTGGGGGTGGGAAAGGGGAGGCGGGTTTAAAATGTATTAGTAGATTCTCAGGCCTGGTCAGATACCCACCAGTTTGGACTCTGGGAGGATGGAATCTGAAAATCCACATTAGTAAATCTCCTAAGGGACTTTCACGCTGACTAGAATTTGAGACTAACTCAAAAGGTAAACTTCTTAGAAGAGGCTGCTAGGTAGTTCATTATAATGACCACTGATGGAGTGCTTACTAGGTACTAGCAGGCACTGGATACAGCATTTAATCCTCAAATGATACTGTTACTTTTTCTACTTTAGCAGGTTTAACAGGAGTCTCAGGCCAAGTAATGTTGCCAAGGTTAGCGGGCCAGTATCTCACAGGACTAGTATCTACGCCCTTGTTCTTAATCGGTCCACGTGTTTCTATCATAAACAGCAGTCCATCTGTGAACCTTCACTTTTCCACACGTTTCTATCATAAACAACAGTCCATCTGTGAATCTTCACTTTCTACCTAGTTTAGTCCCGTTGGAGAGAAATTAGAAAAACCTTAGATTGGCCTCAGACCTTCCTGTCTGGAGCCAGACGCTGAGCTCAGAACAGACTCTGGGAGAAACACTCCATGGCATAAGAAAAGTGGAGGTAGCAGGTTTCTTCTCATTTCCCGGGGTTCACATGCTGTTAGGAATCTCCCCTGCGCTCGGTCGGTCAGAAGCCAGCAGGTCAGGTGCAGAGGTGGAGAGGGTGGCCGGCACGGGCATTTGTGTGCTAAGCGATGTGGAAGGTGGACGCCCCAGAGGTCCGTGGAGTTGTAGTCTGGGCCCTCATGGCCTTGAAATTTAATTTCTCTCTAGCCACAGGCTGGTAGCTATGAAGAGGGGGGCCCAGACCCACTCAGAAAATCTGGATTGAAGAGGGAAAACAAAGGTTAACTCTGGAGGGGCCGAGGGTAGACGTGTATGAGAAACAAGAACAGAGTTGTGGAGAAAAAGTGCTTTTTTTCCTGGTCCAGAAGCTTTGAATCCATATGGAAAGAAGTGATGATTAGATGGGCGAGGGGTGCCGGGGGTGTTTTGAGGAGAGAAAGCGAAGTCTGGCTGAGAAGCTAAGGATGCAGGGCCACAGCCAGAGGCTTGTGGGGAACCCTGCCAGGGAGAAGGCACAGGGAGCTCCTGGCTTTTGGTGAAAAGTGTTTTGAAACCATTTAGAACAGTATAGAGTAGGGGTCAGCAAACCTTTTCAGCAAAGAGCCATAGAGTAAATATTTTAAAGCTTTGCCGGCCGCGTGGTCTCTGCTTAGATAGTACATAAATGAATGGGCGCCCATTTTCCATGCCCATTAGGCCCAAGTCTGCAGAGGAATGACCATTGGCATTGGAATTAGCTGGACTGGGTTTCAACTGCAGTTCTGACCTCCACTAGCTGGGGAGAGGCAGGCTCTGTAGCCTGATGGTTAAGAACTTGGGCTCTGGAAGTGGAGGGTTCAAGTCCTACCTCCACCACCCATGAGCTGTGTCACCTTAGCTAAGGCCCTTCTCTTCTCTGAACTCCCCTGTCTCAGAGCTGTGGTGAGAATTATATGAGCCAAGCACCTTTACACACACACACACACACACACACTTAGCACAGTGGTGCCTGGCATGTGGTAAGTGCACAGTAAATATTAAGTTAGTATTACTGGTCTCTGAGCAGGGGATTCCTCATCTATTACCATCCACTGAAAGGTTTTGCCCAAAATCTATTGTAGTGAGTCATTATTTTCTGCCCAGTTGACAGTCAGAGCTGGCAGTCCCCCCTCTGAGGACGTTTGCACGAGCCTCCTATGGCGAGCTTTAGTAGGGATTCTGCGCTGGGATTCCAAGCTCAGTCGACAGTCCCTATAACTAGGCTGTGAGGCTTAGAGAATCTTAGCATCCTGATGAGATGGGACCACCGTAACCTGCCCTGATCTGAAAGCAGTCAAACGGTTCAGCCTTCCAGCGCCCAACCCTGAACTTGGAAGTGGGACAGAGAGGCGTGATCGTGGACCCTTGCATCAAAGCCTCTGATGAGAGGCCTCATCAGACCCTTGCATCAAAGCCCCGTCCTTCACGCTCATAAATTCTTATGAAGCTCATTTATCTGCTTTCCCACCCCAAGGAGACGTTGAGCTGTAACAAGAAGGGAATGGTATGGGGAGGGGGAGATGGGAGGTGGGTGTTAGGCAAATGAGGAAAATTGTGCCCCGGAGACACCATGGGGAGAGACAGCAAACACATACACAAAGAATGTCATTGTTACATAACACAACAGAGATGTGTAGGGGGAGTGTTAAGTCCAGGGGAAAAGTTCATTTCTCTTCATCATTCTTGTGGTTTAGATGGTGAGAGAGTGCATATCTCATGCTGGAATTGTCCCTTTGAGCCTCTGCTGGAAGAAGGTGGCCATTGTTTCAGGCTCTCATTCCAACTTCACCTCTGGACCGCTGACTCTTTCTTCTTTGTTTTTTTCCTTCTGGGTGAGCTCAGAGGAGGACGTACAGAGACAGGCCTTGCTCTGAAATACCTTCTGCGTAAAGGATTCCCTGGGGGCAGAAATGCCTCTGTGCCCCAGGTCCTCATCACTGTCACTGACAGGAGGTCCCAAGGGCATGTGGCCCTGCCAGCCAAGCAGCTGAAGCAAAGGGGCGTCACTGTGTTTGCTGTGGGGGTCTGCTTCCCAGGATAAGAGATTTGGTCACATGGGGTCAGCCTGGGGACGTCACAACCATGGGAAGAGAGAGGGGAGCTGGGAAAACCATCCTGATCCTTCCTGGATCCGTTTTTTCCTCACTTTGCTGTATTGTTGCTGGCATAAGGGGACCACCAGGTCTTTGGAAGTCTGAGAGTTTGCATTGTCTTTAATTTAGTCTGAACACTTGATTTCAAGTGTCAGAAACTTGACTCCAGTTTATCTGGGCAGAAATGGAAATTCTTGGACTCATCCAACTGCACAGCGTGGGTCAGGGTTCCTCGGGGTAAACAGGAGTCAGGAGCCAGATGCAGGAATATGCCTTCCTAGAGGAGAGGGGGGCACAGTTCCTCAATGCCCTCAACCCTGAAAATGGAGGTGACCTCAATGGGGCTGCTGTCATTTGTGGGTATCAAGTGAAATGACTCTGGTCTGGGCACTGTGCCTATACATAGAAATCTCTTTATTAATTTTAGTATAGTTGTTCCTTGGTATCTGCAGGGGGTTGGTTCTAGGACTCCTGTGGATACCAAAACCCATGGATGCTTAAGTCCCTTAGTTGGCCACCCATATCCATGGATGTGGAACCCACAGATATAGAGGACCAACTGTACATTATTTATTCTCTCAATCAATAAATATAGGTTGTCTTCCTCGTGCCAGACACTATTCTAGGTTCTCAGGATGCACAGACAGCAATACAAAGTCCCTGCCCTGATGGAGCTTCTGTTCTAGGAAAGGAACTAGGTTTAAAAAAAAAAAAAAAAAAAAAAAGAGTGAATAAATAAGTAACAGTTTCAGGTGGAAATAAAATTCAAAGGAGAAAAATAAAGTAGGGAAGAGGTTACAGAGTGATGGGAATAGAGAGGACAGCTATTTTAGATAGGGGGTCTGGCAAGTCTCCTTTGAAGTGTTGGTTTTTGAGCAGAAACTTGAGTGAGGAACAAGCCTTCCAAATAACAGGGAAAAGAGCAGGCAAGGCAGGCAGGTGGAAAGTGCAAAGGCCCTGAGGCAGTAGCTAGCTTGGTGTGTTATAGAAACAGTGAGACAGCCAGGAGTGGCTGGAGCCCAGCAAGCAAGGGGTGAATTATGAGAAATAAGGTAGAAGAGGTGGGCAGGAGTTAGGTCTAGAGCTTTTGTGGGTTATTGTAGAGACTAAAGTTTGTAATGAGTAGTCTGGGAAGTCTTTGGGGTGGGGGGGGTTTGAGCAGGAAAATTACATGAATTGGCTTACATTTTTAGAAAATCACACTGACTGCAAGGTAGAGAATAGACTGGTGGGTGAGGCAGAGGGAGAAGCAATAATAGGGGCAGTGGGGAATCTAGTTAGGAGGCCTTTGGAGCAGCTCACATGCAAGATAATGATGGTTTGCAGTAGGGAAGCAGCTGTGACCCCGCTGAGGCGTGGTTGGATTTAGGATGTGTGTTTGGAAGGCAGAGCAATGGAGTGACTGGTGTATTGGATGTGGGTGTGTGAGAGAAGAATCAAAGATTTTGGCCTGAGCTCCAGTGTGAATGGTGGTGCTATTTACTGAAAAGAGAAAGACTGGGAAAGGAAGAAAGGAAATTGAATTCTGTTTCAGACAAGTCAAGTTTGAGATGCGTATTAGCCATCTAAGTAGAGAAGCTGGATATGAGAGTCTGGAGCACAGGAGAAAGGACAGGCATCGAGACTGAAACTGAGGATGGTATTTAAAGCCTAAATAAGATCACCTGGAGCTGAGTGCCGAGTGGACCAGCAAGTGCAGAAAGAGGAAGAAGATAGAAGGGGACTGAGGTGGCAGGTGCCATGGGGCTGCCCCGATTGTGCTGTGTCCTGGTGACGATGATGACAGCTACCACCACCATCATTGGTGTCGTCATGGCCAATAAGTTGGTATTAAACACAAGCTGCCTTACGGCTGGCTCTTTCTGTGTCCTCAGATATAAGGAGTATAAACCCCTTGAGAGAGGAGAGTGGGCGTTACTTCATGGCTCCCTGCCCACCCTCATCCCCGCATAGGGCCGAATAGAGTGCCTTGCACGTAGTATTTGCTCAAAGGTTTGTCACTGAGGATGGAATCTCCCATGGGTGGAAATACTGGCCCGTTCTGGGGCTTTCTTCTCCGGCTGCTGGCTGGAGTAGCGCTTCTCAAACTATCTGTGGTGAAGGTCCAGTTTGTTTTTTTTTCTAATCCATCATGAACTGATACTTTTTTAAAAAAATACAATAAAAATGAGTTACTAGAAAGATGAAATAAAAACAAAATAGAAACTCAGATATTTATTATATGACCCAACAGACATAAAATGACTGTCAAGTTGCTGTACGATTAGTTTCTAAATGCTTGGTGTCTATATTTACCGGATTCTGAATCAGGGTGAAACAGTTTGGGGCTCTTCACTGGCCCACACACCATACTTTGAGCATCCCTAGTGTAGGGAAATCAAGAAGCCATTGCTCAGAAGAGGGGGCATGGCTCAGATATGAAGGCCTGAGCTGCAGACACAGGAAGCCGCTGAGAAAGCCTGATGGACCTCCAGGCCGGCCTGAGCCCTCCCCACTCCTAGTAAGAGGCCAGCTCGCTGTTGACCAGTGGTTCTCCAGGTGTGTTCCTTGGACCAGCAGTGTCAGCATTACCGGGGAGCTTGCTAGAAATGCACACACTCAGGCCCCGCTGCACTGGATCCAAAACTCTGGGGCAAGGGGCCTCAATCTGTGGTTTTTCTGGCCCCTCAGTGATTCTGATGCCGCCAAAGTCTGAGAACCACTGCAGTGTGAGATTAAAGACTGTTGCCTGTTCAAACTCTTTCCCCCTTTTAGTGTATATTGAGCCCCTTCTCTGACGGTTCTCAACTCTGGCTGAGCATCTGAATTACCCAGGGAGCTTTTAAGAAGGTCTGTTTGGGGGCCGGGAGAGCGAAGGGTGTGGCCCGGCAGAGCTGCCCACTCAATGCTAATGCGAGTCCGGAACTGAGAAGCCCCTCTGTGTGCCAGGTGCTGTCCTAGGTGCTGGGCAAAGTGTCTGGTTTCTGTGGCTTCAGAGGAGAATGGGGAGCTTGACATTAGGAGGTTTAGAGATGCATGAAGGTTTTGCTGTATTGCCAAGCCGTGGTCTATTTTGATGAATTTTTGATAGGCAGGATTCTAGATGTGTCACTGACTGCCTTGTCTTCTTAAAAACAGGTTTCTCAGCATCATTTAACCCTTTCTTCATGCCCTACGGTCATCATCCCCCACAGCATTTCTGTTCTGGGACACTAACAGTGCCCTCTGGTTGTCGAACTATGCCAGCTCCTGCCTCTACACGGCCTCATGTTGCTGGCCTGTGAGTTCTTATTGCCACTATTTATAATTCTTCAGGATTTTTTTTTTCTTCTATTACTAGCTGTCCCTGTTTGTTCTTCTCTTGCTGTCACCTAGAACCACTTTCCTTCATTTCCTTTCTAGTTAAATTTTTTTTTATTATTTTTGGCTGCATTGGGGCTTCGTTGCTGCGCACGGGCTTTTCTCTAGCTGCGGCGAGCAGGGGCTACTCTTTGTTGCGGTGCGCGGGCTTCTCATTGCGGTGGCTTCTCTTGTTGCAGAGCACGGGCTCTAGGCGCGCGGGCTTCAGTAGTTGTGGCACTCGGGCTCAGTAGTTGTGGCGCACGGGCTTAGTTGCTCCACGGCATGTGGGATCTTCCCGGACCAGGGCTCAAACTCGTGTCCCCTGCATTGGCAGGCAGATTCTTAACCACTGTGCCCCCAGGGAAGCCCTCTGGTTAAATTTTTCTCATCAGCTATGGGTTGCAAAACCCGACGACTAAATCTGTTAGGACGCTGTCTCAAATAAGAACCGACGGTCTGAGGGTGAGGCTCTCCTCTGAGGAAGTTCGTGGACTGCAGCATGTGCACGTTATGACCATGGCTGAGCATCCTCAAGGTCCTTCTGTGCTTCACTTCTAGACCTTACCTGCGTCCTAGGTGGATGAGGTTGCAGCTCTGTGGCTCCTGCATCAGTGGGTGGCGGGGCTGTCCACAGGGAGCCCCGCGTCTAGGAGACGGGTGGATAGGAGGGGGGTGAGTACGGGGCGATGAGCCATTGTAACTTCTCGGCTGGGGGCTCGGGGCACAGGTGGGAGGAGCCGCGCACGCTGGCCAGCGAGCCAAGGGGGCAGCACGTGCTGATGGCCGAGCAGGTGGAGGACGCCGCCCACGGCCTCTCCAGCATCCTCAGCGGCTCTGCCACGTGCACCATTGCCTTTCCGGGTGAGTAAGGCCTTTCCGTGTGGAAAGGAGTGGCGTCGCCTGTATGGAAGCGGGCTGGGGGTGAGGAGGGTTCCCCAAGGCTGGAGGTCAGGACTCGGGAGGTCCCCCTGAGAGGGAGGGAAGAGGAATGGAGCCCAGCAGCCTCGGCCCTGGGGCACTCTGCTCTGTTCTCCCGCCCTGTGTCAGGCCCTGTGGGGTTCCAGGCTGGGAATTCCGAACTTGTCGCACGGGGTGGAGAGGCTCAGATCCGGTGGGGTCCCCTCCCCTGCTGTCGGCACAGGGAGGCCTCATCTGGGGGTGAGATCCCCGTATATTCCCTGTCATCTTCGTCGGCCTCCATCCAGGAGCTAGAGTGAAGTACGTTGTACAAAAGGTGCACGTGTGCATAGGATGGAAGAGCGGTGTGGGGCGGGGCTTGTGCAGAGGAGGTGCTCGGAGACCGGCTGCTCCTCCCCCGTGTACTCTGCCGGGGAAGAGGCAGGGCTGAGGGTGGTGGGCCCACGGGCGGAGGAAGGAGGCGTAACCCTGTCTTCCCTGCCTCGGGTATGCACGGTGGACACAGACAGACTGCAAGGTCCAGCCTCAGCCCTGTGAGCGCAGGACGCTGGAGATGGTCAGGCAGCTTGCCGGCCAGGCCCCGTGCTGGAGGGGATCTCGGGGGACCAAGGCCGTGCTGGCTGCGCTCTGTCCCTTTTCCAGGTTTGTCCACAAGGTGTGGGGTCAGAGCCTGCGGGCAGGGCCTGGGCGGGGAGGGCCAAGTGCTCATGGGCTGCAGGGAGAGCGGCTCTCCGGGGCCTTGGCTGTGGAGTGTGTGACAGGGATCGGAGGAGACCTGGGAGGGAGGCAGGGACAGAGCTCCGGGGACCCAGGCAGGGGCACAGCTACTCAGTGTCAAGAGTCTTTTAGACACACCGCCCAGGAGCCCAGGGCCTGGGTCACAGCCATTCTGAAGGCTGGTAAATCAGCCAAAAGCTGGTCTGACAGGGCAGTGGTCCGGACTTGGGATAGTGGTCTGCTAATTCGGTCCCTCTGATCACCAGTTTCCATATGTATGGGGGCTGAGCAAGGCAAGAGGCTTAAGGTGCTTAGATGAATTCCGGTTGTGGAGGCCGTGGAGAATGCTGGGTTCTTCAGGACCGGAGCTCAGGCATTCAAGAGCACCTGCCGCCCGGCTCTCAGCCACTGCCCCGCAGACCCCCAGATCATCCCCCTTTATCCGGACCACCTCCAGTGTGGCACCTGGTCAGCAGCTCATGATCTCGCCCTCTAGTCCTTTCTGGAGGGCCAGGGTAGCATTTGAACCAGCTGCACCTTGGCCCCTTGGCCTGGCCTCAGCGATGAGATCAGAGCGCGCACAGCAGTGAGATGGAGCGGCTGAGAAGCCGTGAGGGCCGTGTTGGGTCGCTGCAGAGTCCAAACACCATCTCGGCAGGGAAGGGCGGTGCCCCCCACGTGGCTCAGAGGAAGTGGGGCCTCGTGCCGTGTCAGAGGCCACTAGAGGCTCTCTTCTGAACCTGCACTTTCGAGTGAAAGGAGGTAGTTCTTCATTCCCTGGTGAACATGTTTAAGTCCTCACTCTGAGCCAGGCGGGGTCCAGCGAGGAGGCAGGCACAGTCGCGGCCCCAAGAAGCTCGTGGTCCAGAGAGAGCCTCCCAAGTGCTGGGATGGGGCCTGTCCTCCCCACACGTCATGGAGGAGGGGTTGCTTGAGCAGTCTCGAGAGATGTGGGAACCGGGTAGCAGTGGGCAGAGGCATCCAGAGCCGGGAGCCCTGGGAGAGGCTGGTGGGTAGAGTACACTTCATGCCTATGTGCTCAGACGCTGGGGGCATCACCACTAGTGAGCTAGTGAGCTGGGAACCTCCCGCTGTCTGTTTCCACATTCGGCAAGGGGGTGATAACAGGACCTGCCCCCAGAGGATTGTCAGGAGCACGCAGCGAGTTAATTCGTAGAATGCACTGACATTGCAGGCTCCTAGAATAATGCATATAGTAGGCTTTTCATCAATCCCCTCATTCAAGAAATACTCACGGAGGCTCTCCTAAGTTCCCAGCACTGCCCCAGGTCCTGGGGAATCAGCCTGAGCGTCTCGGAAACAAATCTGCTCTCATGAGCAAAAGGCAGCAATGAACAAAGTGAATACCTAAATGAACTACTAGGTGGTGGTAAGTGCAGTAGGGGAAAGGATGTGGGGTGGGACAGGGTGGGGTAAGTAGAGGGTAGGGTTGCAGTTTTAATTAGAGTGGGCAGGGACCAGACCTGAGGGAGGTGGGGGACTAGCTGAGGACAGGCTCAGGCGAAGCCCTGTGGATAGTGTCTGCTCAACAACGCTGGCTCCTGTAGGCCTGGGTAGGGAGGGCAGGACCCGTGGAGCTTTCTGGGCTAGGACGTGTGGTTTTATGAGGTCACGAGGAGTAGACACGGAGGGGGAGAAGAGTTCTCTTTAATGAGCTGGCAGCTTGGCACAGTTTTGATTTCAGCAACCCCTTGAGTTCGTAGTTGACTTGGCTTTTTTTTTTTTTTTCCACACACACACACTGTATTTTATTTTTACAAGAGATAAATAAACTGACACCAAGCATTGTAAATGGATGACCACAACAAAAGCAACAATGATTGCAATTACCAAACACGAAACACACTCATACTATGTCATAATATTGACATTCAGTCCAGCAATCCTCCACTGTAACAGCTCCTTTACTTTGCAGTGAAAATTGATTTGTATATTCTTTGCCTCTGAGTCCTTGTGGGATTTTTTTTTTTATTCAAACAGAAAGTCACAAAAATTATAATCATCCTCATTAGTTCACTCAGTCCCATGTAATTAATTTTTTTTTCATACTGATCTTTTGTTAGCACTTTTATGAATTCATCAGTTTTCCATTAGAGTTCTGAAAATGCTTATTCATTCAGTTCAGCAGTATAGTCAGTTACCAGAAACCTGTACTTGTCAGAGTCTTTTCCATGAATTCCTTGAAGATGAAACCCTCTTATAGGAACATTTTTGCAAAAGCATCAGAGTACACCCAGAACTGTCTGTAAATGACAAAAGACTTAAAAATGACCACAGTTAAAGATTTGATGAAAGTTCATAATAATGCAATTGACAAGGAAATTTATTTCTGAGATATACATTTTAAAGGAATAACTAGAATTATGACTTATAACATTATACCAGAACATATAAGATTTTTAGAAATTTCATGTAATGTCTGAAACATTTATATTAACATATTTCCATACAAATAACCCAAAGAAAGTTTAGTATTGTTTTTTTGTTTGTTTTTTTATACTGCAGGTTCTTATTAGTCATCAGTTTTACACATCGGTGTATACATGTCAATCCCAATCGCCCAATTCAGCACACCACCATCCCCACCCCACCGTGGTTTTCCCCCCTTGGTGTCCATACGTTTGTTCTCTACATCTGTGTCTCAACTCCTGCCCTGCAAACCGGTTCATCTGTACCATTTTTCTAAGTTCCACATACCTGCGTTAATATATGATATTTGTTTTCCTCTTTCTGACTTACTTCACTCTGTATGACAGTCTCTAGGTCCATCTACGTCTCAACAAATGACTCAATTTCGTTCCTTTTTATGGCTGAGTAATATTCCATTGTAGATATGTACCACAACTTCTTTATCCATTCGTCTGTCGATGGGCATTTAGGTTGCTTCCATGACCTGGCTATTGTAAATAGTGCTGCAATGAACATTGGGGTGCATGTGTCTTTTTGAATTATGGTTTTCTCTGGGTATATGCCCAGTAGTGGGATTGCTGGATCATATGGTAAATCTATTTTGAGTTTTTTAAGGAACCTCCATACTCTTCTCCATAGTGGCTGTATCAATTTACATTCCCACCAACAGTGCAAGAGGGTTCCCTTTTCTCCACACCCTCTCCAGCATTTGTTGTTTGTAGATTTTCTGATGATGCCCATTCTAACTGGTGTGAGGTGATACCTCATTGTAGTTTTGATTTGCATTTCTCTAATAATTAGTGATGTTGAGCATCTTTTCATGTGCTTCTTGGCCATCTGTATGTCTTCTTTGGAGAAATGTCTATTTAGGTCTTCTGCCTATTTTTGGATTGGGTTGTTTGATCTTTAATATTGAGCTGCATGAGCTGTTTATATATTTTGGAGATTAATCCTTTGTCCGTTGATTCGTTTGCAAATATTTTCTCCCATTCTGAGGGTTGTCTTTTCATCTTGTTTATGGTTTCCTTTGCTGTGCAAAAGCTTTGAAGTTTCATTAGGTCCCATTTGTTTATTTTTGTTTTTATTTCCATTACTCTGGGAGGTGGATCAAAAAAGATCTTGCTGTGATTTATGTCAAGGAGTGTTCTTCCTATGTTTTCCTCTAAGAGTTTTATAGTGTCCGGTCTTACATTTAGGTCTCTAATCCATTTTGAGTTTATTTTTGTGTATGGTGTTAAGGGAGTGTTCTAATTTCATTCTTTTACATGTAGCTGTCCAGTTTTCCCAGCACCACTTATTGAAGAGACTGTCTTTTCTCCATTGTATATCCTTGCCTCCTTTGTCATAGATTAGTTGACCATAGGTGCATGGCTTTCTCTCTGGGCTTTCTGTCTTGTTCCACTGATCTCTGTTTCTGTTTTTGTGCCAGTACCATATTGTCTTGATTACTGTAGCTTTGTAGTATAGTCTGAAGTCAGGGAGTCTGATTCCTCCAGCTCCGTTTTTTTCCCTCAAGACTGCTTTGGCTATTCGGGGTCTTTTGTGTCTCCATACAGATGTTAAGGTGATTTGTTCTAGTTCTGTAAAAAATGCCATTGGTAACTTGATAGGGATTGCATTGAATCTGTAGATTGCTTTGGGTAGTATAGTCATTTTCACAATGTTGATTCTTCCAATCCAAGAACATGGTATATCTCTCCATCTGTTGGTATTATCTTTAATTTCTTTCATCAGTGTCTTATAGTTTTCTGCATACAGACCTTTTGTCTCCCTAGGTAGGTTTATTCCTAGGTATTTTTATTCTTTTTGTTGCAATGGTAAATGGGAGTGTTTCCTTAATTTCTCTTTCAGATTTTTTATCATTAGTGTATAGGAATGCAAGAGATTTCTGTGCATTAATTTTGTATCCTGCAACTTTACCAAATTCATTGATTAGCTCTAGTAGTTTTCTGGTAGTTTTCTGGTAGCATCTTTAGGATTCTCTATGTATAGTGTCATGTCATCTGCAAACAGTGACAGTTTTACTTCTTCTTTTCCAATTTGTATTCCTTTTATTTCTTCTCTGATTGCCGTGGCTAGGACTTCCAAAACTATGTTGAATAACAGTGGTGAGAGTGGACATTCTTGTCTCGTTCCTGATCTTAGAGGAAATGCTTTCAGTTTTTCACCATTGAGAATGATGTTTGCTGTGGGTTTGTCATATATGGCCTTTATTATGTTGAGGTAGGTTCCCTCTGTGCCCACTTTCTGGAGAGTTTTTATCATAAATGGTGTTGAATTTTGTCAAAAGCTTTTTCTGCATCTGTTGAGATGATCATATGGTTTTTATTCTTCAATTTGTTAATATGGTGTATCACATTGATTGATTTGCATATATTGAAGAATCCTTGCATCCCTGGGATAAATCCCACTTGATCATGGTGTATGATCCTTTTAATGTGTTGTTGGATTCTGTTTGCTAGTATTTTGTTGAGGACTTTTGCATCTATATTCATCAGTGATATTGGTCTGTAATTTTCTTCTTTTGTAATCTCTTTGTCTGGTTTTGGTATCAGGTTGATGGTGGCCTCATAGAATGAGTTTGGGAGTGTTCCTTCCTCTGCAATTTTTTGGAAGAGTTTGAGAAGGATGGGTGTTAGCTCTTCTCTAAGTGTTTGATAGAATTCACCTGTGAAGCCATCTGGTCCTGGACTTTTGTTTGTTGGAAGATTTTTAATCACAGTTTCAATTTCAGTGATTGTGATTGGTCTGTTCATATTTTCTATTTCTTCCTGGTTCAGTCTTGGAAGGTTACACCTTTCTAAGAATTTGTCCATTTCTTCCAGGTTGTCCATTTTATTGGCATAGAGTTGCTTGTAGTAGTCTCTTAGGATGCTTTGTATTTCTGCGGTGTCTGTTGTAACTTCTCCTTTTTCATTTCTGATTTTATTGATTTGCGCCCTCTCCCCCTTTTTCTTGATGAGTCTGGCTAATGGTCTATCAATTTTGTTTATCTTCTCAAAGAACCAGCTTCTAGTTTTATTGATCTTTGCTATTGTTTTCTTTGTTTCTATTTCATTTATTTCTGCTCTGATCTTTATGATTTCTTTCCTTCTGCTAACTTTGGGTTTTGTTTGTTCTTCTTTCTTCTTTCTCTAGTTCCTTTAGGTGTAAGGTTAGATTGTTTACTTGAGATTTTTCTTGTTTCTTGAGGTAGGCTTGTATAGCTATAAATTTCCCTCTTAGAACTACTTTTGCTGCATCCCATAGGTTTTGGATCGTTGTGTTTTCATTGTCATTTGTCTCTAGGTATTTTTTGATTTCCTCTTTGATTTCTTCAGTGATCTCTTGGTTATTTAGTAACGTATTGTTTAGCCTCCATGTGTTTGTGTTTTTTACGGTTTTTTTCCCTGTAATTCATTTCTAATCTCATAGCATTGTGGTCAGAAAAGATGCTTGATATGATTTCAATTTTCTTAAATTTACTGAGGCTTGATTTGTGACCCAAGACGTGATCTATCCTGGAGAATGTTCCATGCGCACTTGAGAAGAACGTGTAATCTGCTGTTTTTGGATGGAATGTCCTATAAATATCAATTAAATCTATCTGGTCTATTGTGTCATTTAAAGCTTCTGTTTCCTTATTTATTTTCATTTTGGATGATCTGTCCATTGGTGTAAGTGAGGTGTTAAAGTCCCCCACTATTATTGTGTTACTGTCGATTTCCTCTTTTATAGCTCTTAGCAGTTGCCTTATGTGTTGAGGTGCTCCTATGTTGGGTGCATATATATTTATAATTGTTATATATTCTTCTTGGATTGATCCCTTGATCATTATGTAGTGTCCTTCCTTGTCTCTTGTAACATTCTTTATTTTAAAGTCTATTTTATCTGATATGAGTATAGCTACTCCAGCTTTCTTTTGATTTCCATTTGCATAGAATATCTTTTTCCATCCCCTCACTTTCAGCCTGTATGTGTCCCTAGGTCTGAAGTGGGTCTCTTGTAGACAGCATATATATGGGTCTTGTTTTTGTATCCATACAGCAAGCCTGTGTCTTTTGGTTGGAGCATTTAATCCATTCACGTTTAAGGTAATTATCGATATGTATGTTCCTATGACCATTTTCTTAATTGTTTTGGGTTTGTTTCTGTAGATCCTTTTCTTCTCTTGTGTTTCCCACTTAGAGAAGTTCCTTTAGCATTTGTTGTAGAGCTGGTTTGCTGTGCTGAATTCTCTTAGCTTTTGCTTGTCTGTAAAGCTTTTGATTTCTCCATCGAATCTGAATGAGATCCTTGCTGGGTAGCGTAATCTTCGTTTTAAGTTCTTCCCTTTCATCACTTAAAGTATATCATGCCACTCCCTTCTGGCTTGTAGAGTTTCTGCTGAGAAATCAGCTGTTAACCTTGTGGGTGTTCCCTTGTATGTTATTTGTTGTTTTTCCCTTGCTGCTTTCAATAATTTTTCTTTGTCTTTAATTTTTGCCAATTTGATTACTATGTGTCTTGGCGTGTTTCTCCTTGGGTTTATCCCGTATGGGACTCGCTGCGCTTCCTGGACTTGGGTGGCTATTTCCTTTCCCATGTTAGGGAAGTTTTCGACTATAATCTCTTCAAATATTTTCTCGGGTCCTTTCTCTCTCTCTTCTTCTTCTGGGACCCCTATAATGCGAATGTTGTTGTGTTTAATGTTGTCCCAGAGGTCTCTTAGGCTGTCTTCATATTTCTTTTCATTCTTTTTTCTTTATTCTGTTCCGCAGCAGTGAATTCCACCATTCTGTCTTCCAGGTCACTTATCCGTTCTTCTGCCGCAGTTATTCTGCTATTGATTCCTTCTAGTGTAGTTTTCATTTCTGTTATTGTATTGTTCATCTCTGTTTGTTTGTTCTTTAATTCTTCCTAGGTCTTTGTTAAACATTTCTTGCATCTTCTCGATCTTTGCCTCCATTCTTTTTCCGAGGTCCTGGATCATCTTCACTATCATTATTCTGAATTCTTTTTCTGGAAGGTTGCCTATCTCCACTTAACTTAGTTGTTTTTCTGGGGTTTTATCTTGTTCCTTCATCTGGTACATAGCCCTCTGCCTTTTCATCTTGTCTATCTTTCTGTGGATGTCTGACTTGGCTTTTATCCCAAGTGGATGTTTTGCCTCAGGAAAGCCCCTGCCCTAGAGGTGAGCCCAATTAGCCTGCCCCTGAGGTGAGCAGCCCTGGGTGGGATCTCACCAGGAGAAATGCTCTTTGGCAAGTTTTAGAGAACTTTGTCACGAAGGCCCCAAGAGAATCTCCTTAGATGAGGCCATCCGTGGAGCTGCTGCCAGCCAAGAGGAGGGCTTTCTGCCTGAGGGACGAGGACCCCCTCCTCTGTGGTCGGCCCATCGCCCCACAGACTCAGGAGAGCCAGGGGGCGAGGCCCAGAGGGCAGGATGCATGGGCTTTGGAGTGGGAGGTGGAGTTCGGATCCCAGCTCTGCTGTGTTCTGGTAACCGTGTGACTTTGGGCAACTTAATTCAGCCCTGAACCCATTTTCCCATCTGGAAGAGGAGACTGCTGTCTCTTCAAGTAGCCGAGGACTTGAAGTAACGATGGGGACGGCTGGAGCATGGAAGCCAGCACAGGAATGGTGGCCCTTGTGTTGTCACAGAAGGTTGTCACTCAAACTGACCTCAGAGGTCATTGAGACCAGCCGGTGGTTTGCAAATCCTCCTGAGCTACGGAGCCTCGTATGGACACTTGTTATGCAGACCAGGAAAAGCACATTTGGGGTGGGGAGGTGGGGCTGGGGCACTGGGGGAGCCCTGGACAGTCCCCTTCCCTCTCCACTGAGGCTCTGAGGAACACAGTTGAAAACTACAGAGTTGCTATATAGAAGAGGGAATGGAAGACCAGAGAAGGAAAGTAACTTGCCTGGGGTCACATAACCAGAATCCAGTTGCCTAATCCCAGTATTTCCCACCCCCCACTCATTGTGCTGGCCCCAGAAGGTAACTCATAATAGAAAGCTGTTGCTGTAGTTCAGAGTATTGAACACAGATATCTCTAATTTCTGACATGATAGCCAGCTTCCATTATCTTTTTTTTTTTTTTAATTGAGTAGTTTGAAACGTTTCCTACTCTATGTGCAGACAAAAGTTGGGTAGAATCAGGGAAAAAAAAAGAACCAGGTCTTTCTTGACTTGCTTCTGCATTGGCATCTTGTGTCAGCTTTTAGTGTTTTAAATACCCTCTCCTGTTAAACCTTTGATCTCTACCATTTGTTTCCTTGGGTTGTAGCTGGAAGAGAGTGTTCTTAACCCACCCTGCCACCTGCTACAGGACCACCCGCCCAGGTACAGTCTGCCTCTTGGATTCTCCTCTTCTTTCTGGCCCTGGGACTAGGCTGGCTCCCAAAGGGGCATGTATACTGGGGCAGCGGGTGGGGTTGGACCGAGCTCCAGGGTACAGGGACAGGCATTTCCTCTGCTCATGCCATACTCATGCCTCCCTTGGTCAGTGGTATATTTTCACTGAGAAAGGGAGTGCAGGCTTTGGAATTACTTCCTTAACCAGGGCCCCTTGCATTGACAAGAGGCAGAGCAGGGCGTGCACTGAGCCCCAGCTGTGCAGACAGAAAGCCTCACATCTAGCACCAAACTCAGGGCAAGATACCTGAGCCTCACTTTCCTCCTCTGTAAAATGGGGTAACGTTTGCCCCATGTCTGGACTCCCCATTTCCCTGCTCTGGATGATAGGGGGTACCATACAAGGGATCCTAGGGAAGATTCAGTAGGTGATGTCCACCAAAGTGCTTCATCAGCTACAAAGTCCCAAGCAAACAGGAGGACTTTTCAACACCATGAAGATCATGCAGCCTGGCTTCCCAATGGGCCCTTACTGCTCCTCACCGCGGGGTCTAGTGCATCTCACTGACCCAGGAACACAGAAATCACACTGAAGTGTCTTGGCATCAGTGCTTGTGTGGATATGCTACTCCTGATGAGGTCGGGAGTCCGTCCCTCGAAAGCAGAGCCAGAGGCTTTGTGTGCAGGCAGGATGGTGCTTCCTGCCTGGGGTTAGGTGATCGTTCGGGCATCTTATTTTAAAGTTCCAACGTGGCTGGTCTCTGACACATGGGAGGAACTGAAAGTGGGGTTGTTTCTGCTCAGAAATTAAAGCTCAAGGACTTATGGTTTTGGAACCAGAGTGACCTGTGTTTGAGTCCCAGCTCTGCCACTTTCCAAGTTGCTGACCTTCAGCACGTGACTTCTGTTCGTCAGGTTTCAGCTTCCTCATCTGTGACATGGCGGTTCACAGTACCTGCTTCATCCAGTTGTATCAGTGAAGTGAGATCATACATGTGTAGCGCTTAGCACAATACCTGGCCCCATAATAGCTGCTCAGTTAAAGGCCACTGTTGGTGCTGTTAATGAGCCCTCAGTTGTTTGCATGAAACTCCAACTGACAGAACTGCTGTCCTAGGAGCCCAGAGTTACCCTCGATAACTCCTACCTTCCAGAAGTGTATACTTTAATTACAATCATGTGCCCACCAAGTAATAGATTAACATTTTTAAGGTATTGTGGGTTTGGACTCCTACATATAAATTTGGAGGTGGAGGGGAGAAATTCAGTCCGTAACACGTGTTCCCAGTATCAGAGCCAGGAGCCAGATCCCACTGGCAGATCCCCAAGTGAGCCTGTAATTCACACAGGGCCTTACTGAGCCCACCATTGAGTGTCTGTTACCACCTACACCCTAACCCCGCCTTACGTACCTCATTTGCTTTCCTTTTCCTCTTTGCTACAGGTGTTGAGACTAATTTCCTAGTGCATCTGGGGAAAGGAAGGGACTGGGCCCTGGTGGGGCAGGGTAGCCAAACCCCTTCACATCTCTGGGCTGATGTGCCAGGCTGTTAACAGGCATCTCTCTGATAGGCCCCTGTGACTCGCAGCCCTGCCAGAATGGAGGCATGTGTGTTCCAGAAGGACTGGACAGGTACCACTGCCTCTGCCCGCTGGCCTTTGGAGGGGAGGCTGACTGCGGTACGTGTGCACAGGACTTCCCAGACTCTGACTGTTGGGGAGCAGTGGAGCCGGGGCTCCTGCTTCTCACCTGCCACCCTTTTAGCTACTAGGTAGGAACTGGCCCTGGAGTTAGGGCCACCTGCTTTTCAAGTACACCACTCATCTGATGTCTCAAATGAGGGTTCCATGAAGAAGTAACTCAGGTGGTGGAGCTCTGGGTAGGACACAGCTCCTGGCTTCTTAGCTTTAGAATGGCTGCTGCTTGATCTGTGAGCCTCGCGGAGCCCGGCTGCAGGCTGGAGCTGGCCGAACTGGGTCCTGGTTCTGGGCTGAGTCTCTTCTCTCCTCTTCCAAGAAGAGGAGGAGTGAGAAGCTTCAACCCCTTTTGGTTTTAAAACTATGAAATGAAGATTATAACTGGCTTTACCCCCTACGGTTATGGGAGTTTGAAATAAGATTCTTAGCACAATGCTTGACACGTAGGATGGGACTTGTTAAATAGTAACCTTTTAAAAACCGTAGTGCTGGGTCAATTGGAGACTTATATGGGAAAAAAATATGTATGCTGACTCCTTACCTCACAAGCTACACAAAAAATCAAGTCCAGATGGATCATAGATTTAAATGTAAAAGGCAAAGTTGTGAAGCTTCTGGAAGAAAACATAGGAGCGTATCTTCATGATCTTGGGGTAGACAAAGATTTCTCCAACAGGACACAGGAAGCACTAACCATAATGGGAAAAAGTTATAGATTCTATTTTTCTTTTGAAAGAGTGGTGAGCTGGAGACACGTGGTGGGAGCCAGGGAGCTCTGTCCGGCCGTGTCTAACCCTGTGACCTGCACTGGTCACTAGGCCCTGAAGCCTCTGTGTCAGTGTCCCATCTCCCTCCTGGGAGGCAGGCGGCTCCGGCCGCACGTGGCGGCTGGGGGTCCCGGGTGGGACAGTGGTCTGCGTGCTCCACAGCGTGACGGCCGCTGTGATCCTGGCAGCCCCGAAGCTGAGCCTGGAGTGCAGAGCCGACGTGCTCTTCCCGCTGGCCGGCTTGGCGGCTGCCACCCCGGAGGGCTTCCTGCGGGCCAAGGCCTCCGTGCAGCAGTTCGTGCCGGCGGCGCGCTCCCGGGCGCGCATGGGCGTGGCCCGCTACGGCGCGGAGCTGGCCGTGGCCATGCCCGTGGGCGAGTACCGGGACGTGCGGACCTGGTCAGGAGCCTCGACGACCTGCCCTTCGGTGGCGGCGCCACCCTGACAGGCCGGGCCCTGCGGCAGGCGGCGGAGCGCGGCTTCGGGAGCACCGCCGGAACGGGCCTGGACCGGCCCCGCAGGGCCGTGGTCCTGATGACCAAGGCACGCTCTCGGGACCAGGTGGCCGACCCGGCGCGTTTCGCCAGGTTCCGGGAGCTGCTCCTGCTGGGCGTGGGCAGCGAGGCCGTGCGGGCGGAGGAGGAGGTCACGGGCAGCCCAGAGCACGTCATGATCTACGCCGGCCCGCAGGACCTGTTAGGCCAAATCCCGAAGCTGCGGGGAACGCGGTGCAGCCAGCAGTGGCCAGGTAAGGACCAGTCCTGCACCGGCGCCAGCTGCGGGCCAGCCTCGCCCGACCCGGGGGCCAGCTGGCCAGTGGCAGGCCCTTCCTCCCTTTGGTAGCGACTTAACCAGGGCCTGTACTGAGGGCCGCAAGCACAGCCCTACTCTTCTCTATGCTAGCCTTGTGATGCGTAACTTTTCGCTTTACTGGTCAGTAGAATTGGACTAATAGTAGTACCTCCAGAGGGGCTTTTGTGAGGGTTAAGTAAGACAAGCAACATACACACTAGCACACAGTAAGCTCAGAATGTACGCTCAGAATGGTAGGTATTGCTATTTATTATTGTTATTTATTATTGTTAATAAGGAGTTCTGAATCTTCAGTCTTTAGCTGAAATGTCGCTCCTCAGAGGAGCCCTGACCCCACCCTTACCCACCCATGTCGCCCCTGCTGGTCCCTCTCACAGCACCCTGCTCCTTTCCTCCATGGCTGCTCACGTAGTTTGTAATTTTTTGTTGGTTTCATGTTTGTCAGCCGATCAAGGACAGGCATTGGCAGTTTTGTCCACATGGTATAATTAGTGGCTTGTATACAGTGCACGGCACATGGAGGGCGCTCCGTAACGGCATAGATGAGGCCCCGGAGCTCAATGGCTTACGCACAGTGGACGTTTATTCCTCTCACATAACAGTTCAGAGGTGAGCGCCCAGGGCCAGCAGGGTGGCTTGGCTATCTTGTGGTTCCGCCTCTGACTTCAGGGTCACTGTTTCTCAGACAGCAGGAAGAGGGCAGAGAGGAAGTGGAAGGCAAGCAGCTTCCTTTTGAGGACATAACTTGGAAATTGCACAATTACTTGCAATCACAACGCATTATATAGAACTTGTCATGTGGCCACACCCGGCTGCCAGGGAGGCTAGGAATGTGGTCTAGCTGAGCATTCACATGTCCTGCTGCCATTCCAGGAGAGGGTGGAGGATGGATACTGCAGTGGACAGACAGCAGACCGGCTGACCTGGGCTCCGCTCACCCCAGCGCAGTCCTCACTTTGCTGCCCCCTGAGGTCCACTCTGCTTGTTCTACAGGCTGCCAGGCCCAGTCGCTGGACCTGGTCTTCATGTTGGACGCCTCGGCCTCTGTGGGGCCCGAGGACTTCGCCCAGATGCAGAGCTTCGTGAGAAGCTGTGCCCTCCGGTTTGACGTGAGCCCTGACGTGACACAGATGGGCCTGGTGGTGTATGGCGGCCGGGTCCAGACAGCCTTTGGGCTGGACCCCCGGCACTGTAGCGCTGCAGGCCAGGAGCCAGGCCCCCTACCTGGGTGGGGTGGGCTCGGCAGGCACGGCCTTGCTGCACATCTGTGACAAGGTGATGACGGTCTGGAGGGGCGCCCGGCCTCGTGTCCTCAAGGCTGCGGGGGTGGTCACGGGTGGGAGGGGGCAGAGGACGTGGCCGTCCCTGCCCAGAAGCTTAGGGACAGCGGCGTCTCTGTCTTGGTGATGGGCATGGGGCCCGTCCTGAGGGAGGCACTGTGGAGGGTCACAGGTCCCTGGGACTCCTTGGTCCACGTGGCAGCCTACGCAGACCTGAGGCACCACCAGGACACGTTCATCGAGTGGATATGCAGAGGTGAGTGGGGGGCGATCCACACCCTCGGGGCCGCCTCCAAGGGAGGACCTCAGCCCGAGCCTTCATGTACATCATTACAGGGACAGCAACTCCTCCCAATTGCCGGGCGCTTTCCACATGCCGGGCTTTATGCTAAGTGCCACACTGACGCGAAACTCTGCAGGAGGCATGCACAACTGGCCCCATTTGACATTTAAGGTGCAGAGAATTTAACACGGGCACCTCTTCCCAAACTTGAGAACGTGTGCACCCCACTTAAAAAGAAGACGTCATTAGGATACGCATAGGACCCCGGGTTGGCACTGACCTTGGTAGGAGCAGACACAGCCAGGACAGCCTGACTCCAAGCCTTCCTTTTGCCAGTGACATCCTTTCCACTCTTTAAAAAGCATGTGGCCATAATAATAACAATAAGCACTGCTGTGTGCACGGCCCGTCCGAGAGAGGGAGTCTCTGTACACGGGTAGGAACGCTGGATGGAAGTCGGGTCTTTGACCGGCCATGCAGTATGGGGCCCCACTAACCTGTGGCTCAAAGGCCCATGGAGCCACTAAGATGTGTAAGACTCTGCTCTGGTGGCCTCGCCTGTGTACTGGGCTTCCTTAGAGCGGGGTCTTTGGGGCCAGCCCAGGCTGGGTCTGCTGGCACGTGCTCCCTTGCAGAAGCCAAGCGGCCAGTTAACCTCTGCACACCCAGTCCGTGCGTGAGCGAGGGCACCTGCGTCCTGCACAACGGGAGCTACCTCTGCAAGTGCCGGGATGGCCGGGAGGGCCCGCACTGCGAGAGCCGTGAGTGGGGCGCCTGCGTGCACTCGGGAGCTGGGGTGCTGTTCTGAGTCCTCCTGAGCCCCAGGGCCACAGCCAAAGGAGGCTCTAGGGCATCAGTGGAGGGAATCAATCATTTGTTCGTTCATGCAGGAAACATTTAGTGGGTGCCTCCTACATCCCAGGTGCCGTTCTAGGTGCGGGGAACAGAGCAGGAAGCAGGACAGAGAGAATCTCTGCCCTCGTGGAGCTTCCATTCTAGTGAGGGAGACAGCAGATAAGTACAGCACGTAGTGTATTGGATGGTGCTGAGCACACTCTAATTGATGAAAATTGATGACTGGGAGGGAGGAGCAAGTGAACCCGGCGTAACTGGAAGGCAGGCAGAGGATGTAGGCACGGGTACAGGTGGGTGGGTGCATGTGGCGGTGGGAGTCGGTGGGAGTTCCGAGCGTTTCTGTTTGCTCAGCTGACAGTGAGGATGGGGAGACATGGGGGTTGAGGAGGGGAGAGAACGAGTAACTGTCCAGGGGAGAAGGGGACTAGAGTAAGGACGTAGAGAGTGACTGCTGGACAGCACCCTGGCCCACCTGGGGCCGCTGTTCATGCATTTAAAGTTAGAACAGCAGCGGCAGCCAGAGGATGATTCCCACTGGAGCCCTGGGTTTTCAGGCACTGGTAGAGGTGGGCTTCCCGATACCAGGCGTGATGTGAGGGGCACCTCTTCCTTGGCTTACGGAGTAAGAGCAAGGCATGATGGGGCCCGTGAGGCAGCTAGTTGGTTTGAGAAGAGGACTCAGACACTCCTCGTGTCCTCAAAGTTCACTTCTTTCCCAGGGGCCTTGAGAGGAGACGCCCCCAAGACACGTGGCCCCAGCCGAGAGCCTGCAGGAGGGCAGCAGCTGCCCCCCTCCCAGCTGCTACCAAGAAGGCCTGGGTCCCCTGGGCGCTGAAAGGGGGCCTGCCCTCAGCGGGGCATCCCGTCTCGTGGGGTCCTTTGCGTGTCTGCCTTCAGCCCTGTCCGGAACCCTCCTGCCCACTCTCCTGACCCAGGGCGAAGAGAGGGCCCAGCTGCAGACACTGCTGCCTAGGGACGCGGTAGCAGCTGATTTCCCCCCTAACGACGATGTTGAAAACTCTTCAGCTGTAAGTACTTACTTTGCTGACCTAGTTGAGTGCTGCTGAGCTGGTGTCATCTGCCACCTTTCCCCTGAGGAGGAACAGAGGAACCTGGAGGCTTTTGATGGCCTGTTTGAAGCTCACTTTTCCCACAACAGATGCTAAGTAGAACGTTGTTGGGACAGTCATGCCCAACAGAAGGCAGTGACGAGAGTGTCACTCGGACCCCTGACGTGATGGCATTTCAAGATAGAGGGTGGACCTTTAAACACATCTTTCTCCTAAGATGTCCCAGATGGATTCATTCTTAGTTTGAAAAGGGGCTTGAGTGGCATTTGTGACTTGTTTTGGTGGCTGGATCCGCATGTGGGAGTTGGAAAGGCCCCAGACTGGAAGGTGACTGATTAAGCAGCTGTTTGCCCTTGGGGGAGGGACTGAGTGTGCAAACAGCCCTGGTCTCGAGGGGCCACGTGAGCTGGGCCTGGGCACTGGGCAGCATTCCCTTCGAGGGGCTTCTCAGCCTTTACTTAGGAGGGTTAATTGCGGGGTGTTTCTTGAGTGCTTGTCTTACTCTGCCCTTTGGGGGCAGAAAGGAGTAGAATTCTTTTTTTTTTTTTTGTAATTTATTTATTTATTTATTTTTGGTTGCACTGGATCTTCATTGCTGCGCACGGGCTTTCTCTAGTTGCGGCGAGTGGGGGCTGCTCTTCGTTGCAGTGCACAGGCTTCTCATTGTAGTGGCTTCTCTTGTTGTGGAGCATGGGGCTCTAGGCACACGGGCTTCACTAGTTGTGGCTCACGGGCTCAGTAGTTGTGGCACGTGGGCTCAGTAGTTGTGGCTCATGGGCTCTAGAGCGCGGGCTCAGTAGTTGTGGCACGTGGGCTCAGTAGTTGCGGCTCACGGGCTCTAGAGCGCAGGCTCAGTAGTTGTGGCGCACGGGCTTAGTTGCTCTGCGGCATGTGGGATCTTCCCGGACCAGGGCTTGAACCCGTGTCCCCTGCATTGGCAGGCGGATTCTTAACCACTGCGCCACCAGGGAAGCCCCAGGAGTAGAATTCTTAAACTCAATCAATATAGAACAAAGAAACTTGGAGGAGTTTTGTTTTTTTAGGCGTAGATCTTATGCTGCTTGGTTTTAGGTTTTTTTTTTTTTTAGACCTGGTTTTGAAAGGAATATTTCAAGAAGTAATGTTGGTTATTTATTTAACAGGAGTTTTTGTACCTAAATGGCAAAGAGGCTTAGTTGGAATATTTTCTGATGAACCAGATATTTCCTTACTCCACAGTATTTAGGAATCAATTCTCCCCCTGGGTGGTCGTGTTGGGAGTTGGGTTTTTGGTAGAAGCCTTTGTAGATCTCTGATTTAAATCCAAATACTTTATCACAGTTTTTATTTTTAAAGTAAATACCTTAATGTGATGTTTTATAGGCAAACATTCAAGGCTACCTTGGTTTAAGTACTGCTTAGCTTTAAGAACTTTAGGATTTCTGGTGCAAGAAAAGTACTTGACAGGTCATCACCATGCTTCTGTTAGACGTTAAAAAGTCCTGTGTGCTGAGCACTGCGTTCAAGGGATATTTTCATTCCTATTATTGCTTTTGCCTTGGCAGAAGGTGACATCAGAGCAGCGTCACATGCCCACCTGGCAGGTGCTGATAGGTGATGTCTGAATTTACATGAACCCCTTGTCTTTATATTAACAGCAGTTTAATCATTTCATAGTGTAGGCTTTTTGTCTGGTTCAGGGCTGACATTTTGATGTCCCATTTGAATTGGACTTAAAAAACCCCACACAAAACTGTGGTCCCTGGGCTTACATATCAAAGGCTTTACTGTTTCTATTTTTAGGTCCCAGCCCTTGAAACTTTTTTACCTTTTCTAGTGAAGGTGTGAAGAGTTCAACCCTTTTCGGGTCCCAGTAGTGGCAGAGGGAATTCCTAACAAGATAGCCTTAAGTGATCTTTTCCCAGCCAACCCATTTTCTTTCTTTTAAAATAAATTGGCTTTTAATTACACATGTAATATATAAATATGTTCTCCTTGGAAAAACTTAAACACTACAGATAGATCATAAATATTTTTTTTTCTCCAAATGATCCTTATTCCAGCCAACTTGCTAAATGCTTTAGTTCTAATAGTTGATTATTTGATTCTCTTGCTTTTTTAGAAAGATAGCATTTACAAGTAATAACAGGTTTGTCTCTTCCTTTTGAAATCTTATACTGCTTTTTCTTGTCATCTTGCATTGTCTAGAACCTTCATAATAATGTTTTAAAAAGTAGTGGTGACAGCATGCATCTGGTTCTTGACTTGAAGGGACTTTTTCATCATTATATGTTATTTTCTGTCGATTACTTGGTAAGGAATGTTTACTTCTATTCCTAGCTTACAAAGAGTGTTTATTAGGAGTGTTGAGATTTGTGGTTTGCTTTTCTGCTTCCTTTCAGAAGATGTTTTTTCACATTTAATCGGTTAATATGATAAATTACCCATTAGTATATTTTCAGTTGTTGAACCACCTTTGATTTCTTGGATGAATGCTGTCTGGTCACAATACCTGATTCTTTAAGCACTGTTGAATTTCACTTGCCAATATTTTAAAGCTTTTTTTCATCTGTGTTCAAAAATGAGATTGTTTGCTTTTCTTTTGCAATGTGTGTTAGCATAGCTCTGATACAAAATTCTAACTTTCTAAAATGAAAAATATACAGTCCTCAAACGTTCAAGCTGCTATATTCATAGTGTTTTCTTATAATTTAAAAAGTCTTGTCAGTATCTGTACTTAAGGCCTCCTTTTCAGTTCTGCCATTTAATACTGCCCTAGGCTGTCTTTTTATTGTATTCGCCTTTTCAATGAGCCAGAAATTTGGTTTTGTCATTTTTAAAACCAGCATGTTTATGCTATAAACTTAATTACTACTACTAAGGCAACTTTCCAGGTATTGGTACCTTTTTTCCCCCCCAAGAATTATTTAGGAGTGTGTTTAATTTCTAGGAGGAGTACTGACTTTCAGTCACTTATGTATGATCGGCTTCTAAAGATGTTTCCCTTGTGTTAATTTTACTATTAAAATCTTCTTTCAGCCTTACCTATGCTACTTGATTTAAGGAGGCTTAAAGTCTCCTGCTAAGATCCCACCTTGTAGTTCTACCAGTTTTTACTGCACATAGTTTGAAGTTCAGTGCATAAATAACCATGATGTTTCCCCCCTTGAAGTAGAAGTCTACCAGGCCTTGCCCCAAGTCGTTCCATGAAATACAAGAAAATACAATTAACATTTTATTAAAAAAAAAAAAAACTAACTCACCACTTGAGACACCAAGTGTTTATGACAAAGGAAATAAATGCCCTGGGATTAGAAAGACAATAAGACTCAAAAGACCTTTAGTTCTCAGGAACCAGTGTTAAAGAACTCTGATTCAGAACCCCCAGAAATGAGGCTGAGAGATGATAGGTGATATGTTCCAACCTGTGTTAACCAGTGCCATCAGAAGAGAAGAACGGGCAACACAAAGAACAGCACTGCCAATTTTAAGAGAAGAAAGAGACCACCAGAAACAAAATTCTCCCCTTTTTTCTTGGAAAGGGCCTGGACATAGAGCACAACTTAAAAAAACAGGGACTAAGAGAACATTATATTAAATAACTCTTCTCTTAAAAATCACCTCACCACAGGACTGAATCTGTAAACACAGGGTAATCTTGTTTCTATGGTAATGTAAAATGTCAGTTAAATCTCAAAAGACACTTTTCACTGTTCTAAATTACAGGATTTTAAACATCTTTTTTTCTATGTAATACAGCATCACTTAAAATTTTATTTAAAAGCAATTGGTTCTGGCCTGCTTTAGCCTGAAAAAAAGTCCTTAATTTACTGGGAACAGTGCCTCAGCTTGGTCCCAAATGTTTTCCCCGTTGCCATTTCTCAAAAAACCATAGATGGTTTTACACAGTTGAAGACAAGGACGGTTTAACCCCTGACACCGCTAAGAATCAGATAGGAGATGACAGTCAGGAGTTTAGACCTTCTCAATCACCAAAGCCATGTGATCAGTGGGACAGGGCCCTGCTACCTTAATTTTTCTCTTCCACCAAAGTCTCCACATCAGAATCTTTTCACTTAAAAACCTTGATAAGGCAATTGCTGAAAACTTCAAGGAAGAAACACAGAATACCCCTAAATACAGCAATGTAATGTTTACAACCAATAGACTTAGGTCTCCAAAAAAGTCTTTTTTGTTGTCGTATTATTTCCTTTGGCCCCGCGAAGGGACAGAGCCTCCTCTTAGCTGAAGTTTTCCATTCATAGAACCCCAGTCCTTCCTTTTCCTTGTAAACAGACTCACCCTTTTACAGAGTTGCTGCTTTAACGAAGACTGTAACGAAGCAGGATTGTCACCAAGGTCCATATTGACAGCAGAGTCTCTAGATGAAGTTTGTTTCCTAACTTGCTCCTTTCTTCTCCCATTCCTAGGGTACCATTCAAACACCAGCATCCCCCCAAAAGAAGAAAGTTAGTTTTCCTCTGTAGCCAACCTAGCTATTCCTAGAAGAAGCTAGGAATAGAGACGCCAATTAAGTAAGGTTCAACCCCTGTGTGTCCCCCACTGCTTGGAGCACGTGTTCAGAGATTTTGAGGCCATGGAGCAGCAGAGAGGGGGGTGAGTGATGTCTGCCGTGGCAGTGAGGTGGCAGTGGCTCATGTGCGTGCACGGATTTAATACTTAGTCATTGGTGCAGGTGCCTCAAAATATCTCCTGCAGGTAATAAGCAGGATAAAAATAAGGAGCAGAGTTTGCCAAAAACACAGGCAGCTCTAGGCACGCTCTTTACTGTATAAATGAGTCAAGGATTCATAACACTTTTTGTCTAGCCCTCAGGGAAAAACCCAGCAGTGGCATCGGCTCCCTGTTTACGCCTTACTGAGCCTTTGCCACCAGCTGGCCGGATGGCTTTAGGCAAATCCATCACCTGTCTGAATCTGCTTCTTTAGTTTTCATGGCAGAAGTCCTTCAGAGTCACTGAGGTTTTTTTTAATTGGAAAACTGTCCAGCCCCAGTCTGTCTCTGAACTGCAGCTCTCCCCCGGACTCTACTGATAATCACGTGGCGGGCAGTGCAGGGATTCACGCGCCCTCAGGCTGACTGGTAAGGACACTGAACCAAGCGCAAGCACCTTTCTGGTTGGTCAATGCCAAAGACACAGCAAAGCCCCCGCCCCTGCCCCTTCCTGCTGAGAGCAGAGCACTCACTCGAAGCAGGAAAGTGCCACCCGCATCAGAAGGGGGCCCCCACTGTAGTGACAGTTCTGCTGTCCACCCGTGGCCCTGAAGGAGGCCGGGAATGACCGCTTACCTTGGCTTTCTGGAGGACGGTGCCTTTGCCCGTGACCGTGACCGACAGAGGCCTGTTCTTGAGCGCAGTTGCGGAGTTGACTGGGGTACAGTCTGGGGCAGGAGTCGGGGTGGCAGCTTTGGGCTGTGGTGACAGGAGAGAGGGAGGGCTGAGTTCAGGGCGGGGAGGGGTGACCCCGTCCCCAAGCCCATTCCAGGAGGCCCTGCAAGCAGCTCAGAGGAACGCGGCTCCCGAACTCACGCGGGGGCTCACGTTCTCCAGGTGGGTGGTGTCTACGGTCGTGCCCAGCGTCACGGGCCCGGCCTCGGCCTTCTTCAGGCTGTCCTTCACCTCCACGATGCTGAGCTCCAGGTCCACACGCCTGCGCTCCTCCACCCTGCACTCCTCGTCGATCTCCTTCAGCTTCTCCTCCAGGCCGGCCGCCGCCCCCTTGTCTGCAGAGAGAAGCCAGTCGGCTGCAGGGAACAAACAGCCCTTCAGCCAGAAGCCCCACCAGGGGGGAGGCAGGATTCGCACACGCTCTGCCGGAACGGGACCCCAAGTGGCCCCGGACCACAGCTCTGGCTCCAACACTCAGGGCTGGGATGGGCCTCTGTGTAGTGGGCGGCCTCCCAGCCCAGGTCCTGTGTCCGCACTCCACAGAGGCTGGGGAGGCCCTGGAAGAAGAGCTCTGCCTTCACAAGAGGGCCCGAACCTGAGTCCTAAGTCCCTTCTGGTAGAGAGACTCTCAGTTGTTTGGATACCTGCTACTGTGACAGCGACCTCAAAGGGACAGAGAAGCTTTATTAATGACCCTTGGAGGATGGCTGGGCCGTTGCAACCTGCCCCACACGGTTCCCCCCATCCTTCTGGCGCGTGCTGCTTCCCTGGGCCTAGTGGAGCAGTGGTCCTCAGCCCTGGCACCTTCTCAGCCCTGTTTTATGCTTCCCTCTTCACCCTGGAGTTCTCAGGTTGGTCCTGTAGCACCAAGAAATGACGACTTATGAAGAGTCAATCCTAGGAGCTCGCTGCTAGAGGAGAGGATGGTACCACATGTGTTCAATATAGAATCCTGAGCATGAGCGACTGCTAATGAGGAGGAGTGATGAAAGTTCTGAAATTGACTGCAGTGATGGCCGCACAACTCTGAATATACTGAAAACCACCTGTAAATGGGTTATCGTATGGTCTGTGAATTCTCGATAAAGATGTAATATTAAAAAAAAACAAAAACAAACCAGGGGGTCACTTTGTGCCCCCATGACCTTCCGCCACCAATCATGTTATAAGCTTCCCAGAGAGCCCAAACCTGTTAGTGTGAGTCTGCAGTTTAAATATTAACTGAGCCCAGAGTTACTCTCTGAAAACGAAGTCAAATGCTGCTGAAAGGTCTTGGGAGACACAAGGTGCTAGGAAACGGCTGAAGAATGATAAGAGGATGACTTGGAAAATAATCTACAAGGATTCAGATTTCTTTAAAATGAACACAAACTTAAGGTGCTTGTAAAGAAACGACCAGATGAGGCATTAGAGATGTGGTTAATGTGGAAACCATGACCCGGGGCACCCGTCAGCCAGCCCAGGTGGCAGGAAAAGACCTTGGCACTGCATTAGAAGATGGGCCAAGAAATATTCATTTGTGTTAAGTGAGAATCAAACATTTCAGGTCTAAACACATAATTTTTGGAGAATTTCCTCCTTTCACCAGCTTTTCCAACTACGTCCTGGTACAGGACAGCGACCCTTCAGACAGGCTGGAGGGGGAGGGCTTTGCAGAGAGCATCCACCAGTGCCAAAGGCTGACGGGGCTGCAGCCCAGGTGCACAGATCCGGATTCGTCCCCCGGAAAGCCCAGGCCCCTCCGCGGGCCCTCTCTGCTGGGGGGCCCCTTACCTGTACACTTCAACAGGGTCTCCTTCAACTCCCGTTTCTCCCTCCGGAGCTGAGCCAGGTGCCCACGGATTTCTTCCTTCTTCTTCTCAAGCCTCTCCTTCTCCTCTGTGTACCGCTTCACCTCGGCTTCTGTCCTGTTCTTGCCAAGTTTGACCTCTACAGACCCAGAGAGGGGAACCCCCGGGTCAGCCAGGCTGGCCCCTGAGGGCTGTCCCACCCCACTCCACAAGCTCAGACGGAACCCAGGGCTTTGGCAGTAGATTAGAGCTGGCTGCCAGGCCAGCCTAGCACGGACGGAAAAGGAAGTGGGGCCCACCCTTTCTTTGCTGTGTGACGTTGGGCAAGTCCTTCACCTCTCTGAGCCTCTGTTTCCTCATCTGAAAGGGAGGGAATCGGGCTAACTTCTCCAAGCCCTTTCTAAAACCTTCAACTCTTATCTAGCACAGGCACCTGCATTGGTTGCCTTCAACCTGTCTTTCACAGGTGGGCTGGCCCCGGCTGGGGCGACGGGCACAGTGTCAGGGCAGCTCGGTGGGAAGGAGATCTTCTGCTGTTCAGTCTGGATTTTGACTGCCGTGATTCCCAGGGACGGCTCCTCAGGTTCCTGACTCCCCTGCTGCATCTGCTTTGGGAGAAAGCAAACAGGACCCAGCTGGCCGAGGCACCCCGGAAGGTGAGGCCAGCTCACCTGCTGGGGGACCCCCTGTACCTGCAACTCGGGGTCCTCTGGAGACTTTACGAGGGGCTCATCGGGGGTGGGGTTCAGGTGTGCAGGGAGGGCCTCGGCCGGAGGGTCCGGCTGGGGCGGCGTGGGCGAGGGGGCCCGGGCCTGTGCACCGCCGGTGCTGTGTAGGAAGGACTTGACGGGCGTGAGGTCCAGGTATACGCGGTCGGGGTCAGGCTCACTCGGAGCATCTGTCGCAGGAGCAGCTTCCTCAGGGGCCTCCCCCTGCATAGGGAAGAGACGGGGGGCTTCCTCCACTGCCTCGGCTCCCTGGGCTCCGGAGGGGGCCCTGCCGCAGGTCTCCTGTCCCCTTCCTTGTGCCGGAGCTCACAGGGCCTCCTTCCCAGGAAGCCTCTTGCTGAGCTGGAGTTAGAAGGCCTGGGTCTGCCATTCAAGAGCTGGGGGACCCAGGAGACAGTACTTCATCTTCCCGACCTCACTTCCTCATCTGGAGAGAAGAGACTAGTAGTACCTCCCTATCAGGTGGCTGGGATTAAATGAGATAACCCACAGAAGCCCTTAGCACAGAGGCCCATGCCCAGTGAAGGAGACCTGCTGTCAGGGTGATTATTGCACCTCAGCTATGAGCCTCAAAGGCTAATGGTGTCTGGACAGCTACACGTAAAAGAATGAGATAGAACGTTTCCTCATACCATATACAAAAATAATCTCAAAATGGATTAAAGACCTCAGTGTAAGACCTGAAACCATAAAACTCCTAGAAGAGAACATAGGCAGAACACTCTTTGACATAAATCATAGCAATATTTTTTTTGGATCTGTCTCCTAAGGCAAAAGAAATAAAAGGAAAAATAAACAAATGAGATCTAATTAAACTTAAAAGCTCTTGCACAGCAAAGGAAACCACTGATGAAATGAAAAGACAGCCTATGGAATGGGAGAAAATATTTGCATATGATATGACCGACAAGGGGTTAATATCCAAAATATATAAATAGCTCATACAACTCAATATAAAGCAAAAATCAAAGAATGGGCAGAAGACCTGAACAGACATTTTTCCAAGGAAGACATACAGATGGCTCATAGGTGCATGAAAAGATGCTCAATATCGCTAATTATTAGAGAAATGCGAATCAAAACCACCACAAGATAACCACCTCACACCTGTCAGAATGGCTATCTTCAAAAGCCTATAAATAACAAATGTTGGCGAGGATGTGGAGAAAAGGGAACCCTTGTGCACTGTTGGTGGGAATGTAAACTGGTGCAGCCACTATGGAAAACAGTACGGAGGTTCCTCAAAACAGTAAAATAGAACTACCATCTGATCCAGCAATTCCACTCCTTGGTATACATCCAGAAAAAGCAAAAGCACTAATTTGGAAAGCTACACACACCTCAGTGTTCACAGCAGCACTATTTCCAGTAGCCAAGATATGGAAGCAACCCTAGTGTCCAACAGGTGAATGGATAAAGAAGATGTATGTATGTATTATATATGTGTGTGTATACACACACAGGGAATATTACTCAACCATAAAAAAGGATGGAATTCTGGTATTTGCAGCAATATGGATGAACCTAGAGAATATTATGCTTAGTGAAATAAGTCAGACAGAGAAAGACAAATACTGTATGATATCACTTGTATGTGGAATCTAAAAAATAATACAAACAAATGAATATAGCAAAACAAACAGATTCACAGATATAGAGAACAAACTAGTGGTTACCAGTGGGGAGAGGGTAGGCAGGAAGGGCAAGATAGGGGTATGGAATTAAGAGATACAAACTGCTATGTTGATAAGCAACAAGGATATATTGTACAGCACAGGGAATTACAGCCATTATTTTGTAATAACTTTTAATGGCATATAATTATAAAAATACTGACTCAGGTTTACTGTGCTGTAAACCTGAAACTAATAGAATATTGCAAATCAGCCATACTTCAATTTTCAAAAAAGGCTAATGGTGTTGCTGCTCCCCATCCCACCGCCACACCCCGCACCCCTGGCACTGACCAGGGTGATTAACCAGCTGTTTTATCTAGACAAGTCCCCACGCCAGGCAGACGGCACTGCCCCACTGTACAAAATATGACCTCGTTGCGCCTCGGTTTCTGCACTGATGGCCCTGAGGGTGACCTGGAGTCCATTCCTCTTAGGGACCATCTAACGATCTCTGGCGTTGAGGCATTGAGGTCTGGCAGGAAGAGGATGGGCAGCCCCAGGCTGCAGCCCAGCCGGCGTCCTTACCACTGCCGTCAGCTCCGACACCTCCACGTCGTCATACAGCAGCTCCTGGTGAGCCTGGCCGGGCAGGCCGTCAATGTAAGTGTTCGGCTCTGAGAACTTTCTCTGCATCAGTCTGGAAGACACGGCGAAAGAGGATTCAGGACAGGGTGGTAAAAGCCACCAGTCTCAAAGGATTCATAACAATGAGACGTGCAGAGAAATCTGTGGGCTGTGCAGGAGGCCTGGGGACTAGCTCTGACCGCGTTTTGAAACAAATTCATTTATTTAGGGGTATCCTCTCCCTCCCTCCCCAGGGCCTTCTTACTAGAACTCCTGGTTCCAAATTTCTCTTCCCAAAAAACAAACTTCCCTCGCCCCGTACCCCTCCCCTCTTGGAATCCTTTTGCCATCTTCTCGCCCTGATTTCTCCTTTTCAGGATCTCCTTCCAACGACAACAAAATCCTTTCTCGCTTCACCTTCACGATGCACTTGTCCAGCACAGACCAGTTGCTTTCCCCATTTTGGCTCAGCCGGCTTCTACCCATGCTACTTCTGCCCCCCCGACGCAGGACCACTTCTCCCCGAGTCCCAGTTTGCTCATCTGGGAAGCAGAAGTACCACCCCTGCCCGGCTTACTCTAGGGTGTGCTGGGACCCAGCGATGGAGCCACGGGAACGTGCTGCCTTCACAGTAAGGACAGCAGGAGGCCAGGAAAGGCGCCAACTCTGCCTTCAAGAGCTGGATAGGGTCTCATGAGAGCCAGGGATGCTGTGGCTGCCCCCGGGCCAGAGGCCTGGCTCAGCTCTTTGCTGGGCCTCCTGCAGGGCTGCTCTCTGGCCCTGGCCTGCCTGCTGCTGGGTAGAACAGGGCCCACCCTGAGCTCCCAGCTGCCACCCTGCTCGACTTGACCACCAGAGGCCAGCCTGGGCCTCGGTCTAGAAGCGTGGCTGGGAGTGGGAGGGTGCAAAGCGGGAGGCCCCTTAATACTCACAGCAGAGAGGTTTTGGCGGCGCTTACGATGCAGGAAACCCTATCGGCATCCACATAGTCGTAAGTGAATTCTTCTGGGTCTGTCTTGGAGCCCGACTCAGAGAGCAGGAGGCCTAGCCAGTGGCCCATTTCCTCGGAAGACTTGGCCTGGGAGGAGGCCGAGAGGGACATGAGCAGGGCCGGAGTGTGCTGCCTGGTGCCCCACCCCGGGCAAGGCCTCTGAGAGCCCTGGGGCCATGCTCTTCATTTTCACTAGCATATCCCATCCCCCAGGGACCCCAAATGATATTTCCTGCTACTAGTGACACCCTGGTGCCACCTCAATGATGCTGTGGACATTTGTCCCACGTATCACATGTGATGTTTATAAACACGTATTTCTGGAAGGCTAATGGACCAGGAGAGGACTGTTAAAGTGTATGTATTTTAGGTCGACACCTCTATTTTATGAATGATCACATTTCAGTTTACAACCCTAATCCATTTATACAAGACTACCTGGATCCCTAAGAAATAACAAAATTCAAATTTATCTTTGTTTATGGTTTCAATAGTCAAGATGTCTTATACACGTTACACCAGGTCAGCTGGCTCTGACAAATCATGAACTAAATTCCAGTGAAGTTGGTGCCTGATTTTCTCCAGGGGACAATGCATTCTAATCAAATATGTATTACATTTGAGTATTTCTATTAAAATGCCAACAGGGTTTCTGGGCTTTATAATGAGAAGGAACTGGGAATTCTATAAATACTGCAGGTTTACTTTCATGAGGAAAAAGTCACCATGCTGGCATTACACAACACAGCTCTGCCACCTTATTGCTCTTGCGATCAGAGGGGCAGCTAAAAGTGCAGTTTGACATTTAGCTGGTTTCCTTTCCCCACTCATTTTCAAGTGGATTTCTCAATACGGCTTTTCACCAGCTGCTTCTAGTTCCTGCTACCACCATCCCTGCCCTGGGCGATGGCAACAGCTTCCTAATGGGTCTCATTTTATCCCTTCCTGTCCCCCTTTCCTCCGTCCCCCACCCAGCAGCTGGATGAAGAATCTTGGAATCCAAATCTGAACATGCCACCCTCCCTTGAAACCCTTTAGGGTCTCCCACTGCTCTTAGGATCAGCCCCCCCTTCCCTCCCCACCTTGTCCCACAGGCGCTCCCTACACCAGCCCCCATCCACCCAGCACGCAAACTTTCCTACCTATTCGTAGCGCCTGCCCCACTGCTGAGTGATTACTAAGTAATCAGTTGGGCAACCACTGAATAATATCTCACTCTTGTACTAGCGTGTAAGTTCCACGACAAGGAGTCTGTCTTGTTCACCATGTCACTGTGCTGAATAGGTATCTGTCAACGGGATGGATGGATGCAGGAAAGAATACAAGCTTGTCCCTGGGAAGCAATTGGGATGTGGATCTTTTAGCCACCAGAGGGCAGTATTGGAGCAAAATCTGGATGAAGACCCCTGGACACAGGACTAGATGAACAGGGGTGAACTGGGGTGTGTGCTTAAGTGCCTGTAAAGCCCTCTGGCTCAGGCCTGCCCGGCTCATTGCAAGGCACTAGGTCACCTCTTATTTTTGTAAATGTAACATAACATCAAACAGAGGATGGGGAGTGGGAATAATATAACTGTGTCACAAACCTTATTATTCCCCCCCAGATAAGCCCTAACAGTCAGCATTTTTATGTACTGGCCCCCATCTGGTGATACACAAACGAAATCACAAACCCGCTTTGAGTCCCCAGAAAGTTTTTCCAGCAGCTCCGGGAGTTATAAATACTCCTCCTGCCCTAAGTGCAGGAAGTAGCTCATTGTCCCGTTCCTATAACACAACCACCCTGAGGTCAGAAAGGGAATGGAAATTTTTTTAAAACGCAAACGATCTCAGGCAAAGGAAGTAAAAATAAAGGGTGGCTAAGTTGACTCTCCCACTGTAGGACTGCGTGGTCCTCAGGACCTGCGGCAAGCAGCCGTGACCACGACCTCTGCCCTGGCCGTGCCTCCCCACTCCCACCCCAGCCAAAGGGCCAGCGGTACCTCGAGCTTGGCCAGCTCCTCGCCGTCGTGGAGGATGCGGAAGGAGTAGAGGTGGTCAGGGCTCGGGTCCGGCACCACCTCACAGCCCACCAGGCTGAGGGGCTGCTGGGCCGCTTTGCTGCGGTTCCGGTCCTGGTAGAAGTACAGGTGACTGTCCCTGACGGAGCACCAGCGCGACTTCCACTGGCTGTTCACCAGCACGTTCAGGTAACCTGCGGGGGGGGACGCGGCTTCAGGGCCGGTGGGTGGCTGAGGGCCGCCCTTGCCTCCGGACCCCGGAGAGGCTCCTCCAGATCTCGGCTCCAAGGCTTGCCATGCTTTCCCCGAGAGACTTTCTTGCCTCGTAGAGGCTGTGAATTCTCCTTTGCGTTAGCTGCTAGATCCTTTGAAGGTGGGCAACACCGTACTACTGGGTTTTGAAAAAGGCCTGTCCGGAGGGAAGTGAATCGTGCCTTGGCCTAGACCAGGCAGAGAGTGTGTGTACGCGTGTGTGTGTGCCTGCGTGTCTGTGTGTGCGTGTGTGTGTGTGTGCAGGACCGAGGCTGGCTCCCCCACCCCGGCCTCCTTGTCTCCCGGCTCCACGCCACTGCTCTGCAGCAGCCCTTCCCCCGCCCCTGCCGGCCCAGGCCACCTGCAGGAAGCTCGCCCCAGCCAGGGTGTCCTGGCCGCAGGTGCGATCCCCTCACCTCCACAGCCTTAGCTCCCGAAGCTCCCCTGACACCTTGCCATCCCCGGTCGCTCGGTCTCAGCCTGCAAAGGCCTCCTCCCCTCGGCCAGCTCCTCCACATCCTCCCAGAGGTGGCTGGCCCTCCTGGGTCCTGCCCTCCCTGCTCTGTCAGCCTTCAGAACACTTGAGTCCTGGAACAGTGACATTCTCTGCTTCCATGTCAGCCTCCCAACTGGACACAGAGCTTGTCAAGGGCAGGAACTTGCCACGTTCGTCTCCAGCGCCTGGGTCTGTGCCCCTTGGCCTCTCCACCAGGGAGCCCTTCTTTCTCCGCCGGCACACAGGGGCTGCCAGTGCTGGGTGCACCCATCACGTAGGCCTTTCTTGTTTTTAAATGGTTGCATGTGTTGGGTTCAGCTTCCTCCCCAACTTAGATGAATATTTACGGAGCTGACACCGTGTGCCAAGCACAGCCTTGTCCCTGGGGCTGGAAAGATCAGTAAACATCCAGTCTTCAGGTCCCTCTGCCTGCCTGCCCCACACACCGTGGGTTGACATCTCTCTGTGCTGCTCACCTTCCCACAGGCATTGGCTTACAAAGCGGATGCCTTCTCCATCCTAAGGGACCGGCAGCTGCTCTGAACCTTAGCCGGGAAGAACTAGGCCCATGCAACAGGGTCAAAGTACATGGCCACCTTCGCACCCAGTCCAGTGCTGGACACTCAGTGGGGATCGTGAATTTTTCAGGGCCACGAGACCATCACATCACAGTAGCAAAGTGGAAGAATGTGAGCCCAGGACCTAGGAACTCTGGCTCATTCAAGCAGGCGCCCCACTCACCCATCATAATTCTCTGGACCAAAGAGAGGCGGGGAGCTCAGACACTGAGTCCTGGGAAGGAGAGTATCTATGTTCTCTCTGGCCCTTCCCCAGCCACAGGGGACAGGAGCATGCTTCCCTGCTGAGTAACTGCCAGCAAGAACCCAGCCACATCTCCCAAAGTGACTCACTGGGACCAGGCTCCCAGGCCCAACACCGTGCCCTCTGAGGCCACAGGGGCTGGCAGAGCTGGGCCGTTACCTGGCACCCTGGCCAGAGAAGCAGGAGGCTCCAAAGGTAGGGCCCTGTCTGCTGCTGCCTTCCGGTTCCACCAGCCCACCCTGCCAGCTGCAAAACACAGCTGAACTGGGACTCAGGAAAAGAGCCCAGAGCTGGTACACGGGTTCCATGAGGAGGAGGAAAAGGCCAAAAGATGGACAGTAGTGGCCTTCAGGCCCCGGGGGGTAAGTATAGCAATGAGCTTTGGGTTGGAAGCCAGGATATTTTCTGGGAAAGGTCTCTCTGTCTCTCTCTCCTGTCATCAGTTTCCTCAAGGCCGAGTAAGGGCAGCAGAGATGACCTGGAGGGCCTCCCAGCACCCACACATCCCCTGTGTACCAGCGACACGGGCTTTTGTCATCCCCTTAACAGGTCTTACCACTGCCCTCTCAGAGTCTTTGCTCCTGCCCGCGGGGGCCATCCCAGACCGTTTAGCTCCCGCCCGGCCTTGGCAGCTCAGGTCCAGGAAGCCATCCATCTCTGTCTACAGAGTAAGAAAGGTTCTTTCTGTCCCCGAGTCCTTGTAGCTACTAAGACGGCACAGTGTGTGGTTATGGGTATAAGGCCATCATCTCTGTTGAGCTGTAAGCTCTCAGGACTGTGTCCTCCACCTGCTTGGTCCCCTTTCCCTAACACCGTGCCTACCGTGCTCCGTACACATTGATCAAATGAACATATAACTTTAAAGACTGTTAGGAGGACAGCCGTCAATTACCCTTCACTTCCGCACACTGCAGCAAGAGGGTCTGGTGAGGCATAAAGAGCTACCTGCAGCGAAGATCAGCAGAAACCGTGGACCGTGGACTCACTTGCCCAAGAGGTGCTAGAGCAAAACCCCAAATCCCTGCCCTGGCCGTCTGAGCTGCCTTCCTGGAGACGGGATGCGGCCCAGCGGGGGAGCCCACCCTTTGGCCCAGGAGGCGGCTGTGATCCATCTTACTGGATGTCTCGAGGGACCTTTCCGGAGGCTCCAGCGAGGTAGATTTCTTCCTGCCCAGGTTCATTAGGTTGCTCAGTTTGAGGCCAGCAGAACATTTCTTCTTGACTGTCAAGATGAGAGAAAAAACCTTCAGCCTTGCACACAGCCTACCGACGTGCCCTCATGGAAGATGGAAAAATTTGCAGACCTGTCCCTGTCCTGTCTGCCCCTCCCTGTGTGCGCACACACACATGCGCACACGCGCACACACACACACAGGTCTGTGCCCCAAACTTGGATCCACAGGCCAGTCAGGTGTGTCTCTAGAGGCACACCAACCTCTCTTACAGAACATGTCAGCACTGGAGAATCTTTACAGACTGAATTGGCTCAGAGAGATCTGAACTAGGGTTAGCAAACAAGAAGAGATGAAAGAATATTCTACCCCCAGCAATTCATGAAACGTAACTTCAGTTTGGTCCTCTCTCCCTTTTTCCGGGATCTATCAGCTGTATGTTTCTAAGCAGTTTGGAAATCGGAGGCATGCTGGAATTAGCTGTTAAAACTCAGTAGGGTTGAGCCAGACAGCCGAGCCTCACAGCCCGGGATACCACCCCCTCCCAACCCTAGGCCGAGAGCCAGAGCGTGTGTACCATCTTTGGTCTCTGGGACCTCAGGGTGGCCATCTATGGAGCTTCCATACTCCGAGGCTGACAGGTACTTCTCAGTTACATCTGGCTGTGGAAGAGAGAAAGACAAGTGGGTGATCTTGTCTGGGAATGGTTACCTGGGAGACCACAATTTAAGGGAAAATAATAGATGACTCTTGGGTGTAGGCTAGGGGTCACCTTGGAGTCCAAGTCACTGGTGGGACATGGCCAGGCTTCCCTGGGGCTCCCTAAAGGACCTGCCTTTGCCTTCCCTTCTGAGGTTCCCCACCCCATCCCAGAGCATCTTTCCCTTCTTCAGGCCACCACATACCCTTGATCATGAGTTCTCAAGATGACTGCTCCACTTGGTGTGACAGCGGCTCCGTAGCCAGTGGGCAGGGCAGGTAGCCAGACCCCGGGTGCGTGAAAGTCTGCATCGCAACCGAAGCTGACTGTCAGGCTGGGACCCACCCATACCAGGAGCGTGAGGACGTCTTTTGAGAATTGACTGTACTACCAACACGGCAGGCTTTGGAGAAGGGCTGGCTTGTCCTCACAGGGTCAGACCACGATTCGAATCCCACCTGGAGCATTCTCTAGTGCGGCAGGGCCTCTCTGAGCCCCACCCTGCGTGTGTATAAAATAGGGATAACACCCCTGTCTGCATTCTCAGGGCTGTTGGGGGACGAGAGACGGTCCCTAGAGTAGACACTCAGAAGATTCCAATCAGGCTTCTTCTACAACCACTGACTCCAGACCTCTGGAAAACAAGCCCAGCGACTCCCAACCAACAAGGCCTTCGCTGAGGACCAAGGAATGCTGTACCTGGCCAGGGAACCTGTGTGCTGGGTCTTTAGGGAGAGGTCTTGTTTCTCACCCCAATGTGAAGGAATCTCCAAGTTTACTCTGACTTTCGTTTTCTTGTGAATGACCAAGGAATGAATAAGAACGAAAACATCAGCCCCCCTTCTGTCACTCTAGAAGGCTGTGGGTTTTCCTCCATGGGGGTGGCCCGTGCCTTCCCAAAGAGCAGAGGGCCTCCTCCCTGCTCAAGGCCTCTGCCCACCCTCTGCCTCCCTCCCTGCCGCGGGTGGGGACCCCAAGATGAGCCACAGGGACCCTCTGTGCACAGCAGGCTTCCAGGCACCCACCTGGGGACATGGAATGTGACCCCGCAGTGACAGCCCTCCCCTCGGCCAGCACCCAGCCCAACTTTCTCAACTTTGACCCTAAAGCAGGGGTCCCACAGCTCCATGCAAATCAGCAGTAGGGCCCTTTGGTTGGGGTCCACAGCCAGACGGTTGCCCCTGAAGATCTACTGGGGACTAAGTGGGAAGGAAGAGCCTCGAAAAATAAATCTCCCTGCCCAAGAACGGAGGCAAAGTGACTTTTGTCCCAATAAACCTTCCCCCAAGCAAGCAAATATTGTAGGCTTCTATCATTCTCATCAGTTTCCCTGCCAAGCTGAAGCTACTGCCCTTAGCCAAGCACTGTATGTTTCTTATCAGTTGGGCTGAAGTGCAAGAGCAAAGCTCCCCACCTTAACGCCTTTAATTTTATGGAGACAAAAATGGAATTGAACTCTCTTTCAGGCAGGGTAGAGGCTTACTTTCGGACAACTCAGGCGCTGGGCATCTGGGGTGTACTGGTTTCCCTCACAAGCTCCTTCAGAAGGCAGGCCACTCACCTCCTGGATGACCTGAAGGAAGAGGAAGACCCTTCAGGCCTGCACTCACGGCCAGACCAAAGCTGGAGCCCCCCCTAGCCACGTGTGGCCTTGGGACCCAGCCGGGGAGGGGGCGTGTTCCTTAGGCCCTGTCTCCTGCAGGCCCCCAGGTGTCTGGTGGCGTGCCAGGGAAGCGGGGCGGGGAGGCAGGGCGCAGGGTTGGCAGCAAAGCCCGAACAGGGCCAGAGCAGCCAGCCCTCAGCTCCTCGAGCCCCCTCTCACCCCACCCTGGGCAGGGGTGGCTGTTCGCTGCGGGGGTAAAAACCCACACTTGCCACATGGCTCTCTGGCTCCTGGGGGCCGTGGGGCTCTCTGTGGAGGGTCTGCGTGCTGCCTGGGACTCCAGCCTGGACGCTGCCTTGGTCCAGGCCAGGCTCCCAGACATGCCTGTCACCGTCCACCCCCGCTCCCCCGGGAAGGAGCCTTTGAACTGGCTGGCGATGCCTCGCTGCAGGCCAGAAGGCAAGTGGATTTCAACTGGAGCCCAAGTCCAGGTGGCTGAGAAGGTCGCCGACCTGGCCCTGCGATCCATTTCCCTAAGACGGATCGCTACCGCTGACGACGCAGGAAGCCCTGCGAACTTGAAGGATCATAGACACTTTACCCCTGACCACAGCCATCCCTTTGAAAAGGCTGGGGAGCCCCTGGGAGCCCCAGAGCGGAGCAGGCCCACTGCCCCCGCAGCCGGGCGCCTCCCTCACCCTGAGCCACTGCTCAGCTTGGTCCTTGCTCTGCAGGCCCAGCACGATCACGTCGGCGTTCATCGGTGTGATCTTCAGCTTGTGCTCCTTCTTCCGCACTTGCTTCTCCTTGTGCACCACACTGCTGCCCAGCAAGTTCACGTCCAGCTGAGGACTGTGGTCCTTGGAGGTCTTGTAACACTGGAAGAGGGGAGAGGCGAGACGCTGCTTGGCCGGGTTCTGCAGAGGAGGGGGGCCGCTGGGCAGGGCAGGACCCGCCGAGGGGTGGGCTCTGCACGACAAACCCAAAGGCCGGACACCCCTGTGCAAGTGCGGAACCGTCACCGCCAACACTGGCAACGCGTGTTCTCGGCGTCAGGGTGACCAGGCGGCTGTCTCTGTCTCCCTCAAGCCTCCTCCTCCCGCTCGCCAGAGATGCCCCAGGGCCCTGCTTATCCAAGCTGCTCTAATCCCACTGCAGACCACTCCGGCTCCTAAATGTGTCCTCTGCAGGCAACTCCCACCTCTCCAGGGTGGAAGGCACTTTTTCCCAGTTCTCTGCCTCTCGGCTTCTGTTCCTTGCTCAGCTTCCCCAGTCAGGGTTCCCCAAAGGGGATGAAGGCCCAGTTTATCATCCGATTCGTTAGGAGATGATGTGTTAGCAGAGCAAGGAAGCGACTCTCTTCCCTACCAGAGAAAATGCATTATCCCTCTGTTTCTCACTTGTAAAATGGAGGTTCTTTACGGGGCTGCTTAACAGGATTACCTGACAAACACCTGCACACAGCAGGGCGGGTTGTAACCAGTGAACAAGGGGTGTTTATAATGACTCCATGGAACTTCACATTGGGACATAAAACCAAATTTTAAAGTAACAAGAAACGGGGCTGTGGTCAGAGTACTATCTTCTGATTCCCTTATGGATCTCATCTTATCGTCAGTCATTCAGAATATTCCAACTTTTGAGAAGATGCCAGTGGTTCTCATGCTGCACCTGAAAGCAGGAGCCGCCGCTGGGGCTGGGGGCTGGGGGCTGGGGGCTGGGGGCTGGGGGCTGGGGGCTGGGCGGGTAGCCCTGACTGGGCAGCAGGCTCCGCCTCAAAAGGACTGTAAGGAAGAAGGAGCCCACAGACCAGGGGACAAAACGATCCCCGGAAAAAATATCTGTGGGATGGGATGGGGGGGGGCGAGGAGAGGGGGCGGTCATCACAGACCCTTTTGAAAGCCTGCTGAAAGTACGAGCCCTTCCTCCTTAAGAGAAAGCACGTTCATACACGCACACGAAGCTCTGCATGTGATTTCGGGCTGGGGGAGAAGTAGAGACCCCCTGATGTACCAGGCTCTAAGCACCTGGCATCAGGGACCACCCGCACCTCCACTCCGGGGAGAGGAGGGCACTCACCAGGAGCCTGGTGTCCTTGATCACGCAGAGCTGCTTGGCCCACTGGCCCAGCCACTTCTTGCGCCACAGGAAAGCACAGATGCGGGCGTCACGCATCAGCTCGATGCTGGCCTCGGGCGAGGGCCACTGGTAGGGGGCCGACTTGCCCTTGCTGCTTTCGTCCTCGTCGTAGGACTCGTAGGAGCTGCTCACGGCCTCTCCGTCCTCTGCAAGGAAGAGCCCTCCGTCACAGCTCCAGCGGGCGGGGCATGTTCCTAAACAGGCTCTGCTCCTTCGGGAGGGAGGGGAGCAGGCAGGAGCAGCCAGTGGTCCCCAGGCCACCCCGCCCCCTCCGTGCCCTCGGACCAGCCCACAGGCACCAACCACACACCCAGGCAGACTTTCCGGCCCCCCAAACCCCTGAGCAGAGCGCCTTGGGTGCTGCCTCCGGCCGCAGACACAGGTGACGTAAAACCAGGAGTCTCCCTCTTCCTCCTCAAGTCCTGTCGCCTCAGACCCCATGGAAACCTCTGACCAGACACGGCCCTCAGACGTCTGCTCTTGAGAAGTCCAGTGCCCCTGCTTGGGGCCTCCATTTCCTCCGCGGAAGGATGAAGCAGTGGGGTGAGATCACTTCTAAGGGCCCAGGAGGAGAGGGTCGCCATCTGAGCCCAGAGCTGGGCGAGCCTCCAGCAGCGGCCCACCGGGCCTGCCCTGTCCCTGGTTCTGTCCTGGGAACAGCAGGAAGCAGTGGGTCCTTGGAAGTAAGAGACGAAACAAGGCACAGCAGGAGCTGGCTCTCCGGGGGAGGCGGCCACGCTCGCACTCCTGAAGGCTCTCCGCATAGTCACGATCGATCGCAGCGCTTCTGGAACATCGACGCTTATCTTCTGCGGGCTCTGTTCTCTTTCCCTCCCCACAGAACGCCTCCTGTCACGAACTTGGGCCCTTCTGCTCATCTCCACCTAATACCCTTCCTGTCTAGCAATGAGCCACCCTCACGTTTTTATTCTGTTTAAAAGAATCCCAGAACGCACCAAATAGCACCCGATCCTATGCCCGCTCCACATGCCTCGGTTTCTGCCTCCACCACCCTGCAAGAATTTCTCTGTTCCCCAGGCCTCACTGCCCTATTCAAGGCCAACAAAAACTAGGTGCAGAAAAAAGTCAGTCAAACCCCGAAATGCAGGACACGGAGAAAGGAGAACCTCAGGATCCAGGTCCAACCCCTGGCTCAGCACAGGAATCCTGTCTGTGGTAACCCTGCCCCAGCCTCTGCTTGAATGCCCCCATGGACGGGGAGCTCATACCCCCCGATTGCTGGACAATTCCTTCCATTACTGGGCAGCTCTAACAGAAAGTCACATCTACTTCCCTGTGACTTCTACAGACACGTTCTGTCCCCTTGAGTCAGAGTGAATGAAACCTCTCTTTCTTCTCCACATTACCCATCAGAAAAGAGACAGCCCATGGGTCCCCCATCTTCTCTTCTCCAGAAGCCTCTTAAACTACCTGCATAGCTAGGTTCCTGCAATACTAAGAAAACAGAACCGCATTTGAATTAGAATGAGGCCACGGCCACAGTTACTCTGGCTACAATGCCAATGAAAATGTGTTTTATTTTGCTTTAATATTTCTAAAAATAATACTTTGACTATTTTAATATCAGTCTTCTTGAAAAGCAGTGTGATACTATTCCCCTTCCTGGCTTAATAAAAAAGTTGCATACTTCAAAATTTTATACCTATTAAATAAACAAAGATTGAAAATAGTGGTGCTACCCAGTAGGGGACCCTGAACTCTCTCGTATGGCTGGTGGCAACATAAATTAACGCCAGCCTCTCAGGAAACAACCTGTCAGCCTGTTGTTTCGAGAGCCATGAAAACATTCATACCCTTTGACCCAATAATCCCAGTCCTGGGAGTTTATCCTAAGAAACGAGTTTTTAAAAAAGGAAGGAAGGGGGGAAGGTTACATGCATTAAGACATTCATTCAAGTGCTACTGAACAGTCAGCAGCAGGAGACTCAGGAAAGTCTGATTTCATCCAGCGTACCGTGCAGCCGTCATCAGTGAAAGCTCTGAAGACTAGTCTGCAACTTGAGACACTCCTTAAGATAAGACGGTAAGTGAGAAAGCACAATTCAAATTATCTCTGCAAAGAAAACAGTACTGAAAGGCCCAGAGAGAACTCAAAATAGTTGATTTGATCCAGTGGTAGGATCAGGGTGATTCCGTAAAAAATGTCCCCCTTGTCAGCACTGCATTAGCTGCACAATAAATGAAATAAGAATGATGTAGTCATTGGGATAGCTCTCTCAGTGATAAAGATTAATAAGCGAGGCTGCAGAGTTTAGTGTGAAGAAGCTGGCCGAATCCCCCCCCGCCTCCCCGCCCCCGGCTGTTTTGTGCTTCTGGGGCTGCCCCACATGTTCCATGGAGAATTCTAACATCTGCCCCTCTGCCTCCAGGGGCGGTGGGGATGCTACCTGGAATAGCTTGGAGGAAATCTAGGGCAAATGTACCGACCGTTTTATTTATCTCTAAGAGTGATCATGGCCCAACCATAAATGTAAGGTATTCTTAAACAGGTACTTGGCTTCTAGAGGTCGCAGGATGAACAGGAGTGAAAGGCAGGCTGCTCAGATAATTCCATCCCCCTTTCTGCTGTCCCCAGGTGGAGACTGCACCCACTGTGTCCTGCGGCATGTCCTCGGGAACAGGGGGCAGGACGGCCATGCCACGCTCTGTGTCCTCTAGCCGTCTGTTCGGATGCTACAGGCAGGGGTCTGCAGAGGGACAGCACACGGCGTGCGCATGCAGGACCCATGCATGAGGACGGGAAGAGGGCGGCAGCCACCCTCGGGGCATGCACCCCGCCTCAGAGAGGGCCAGGCAGCAGACACGGGATCGCCGGCATTCCCGCTCTGGGACAAGCAGTACCCAAGGTGATCGTGGCGTAAACGACTCCTTCAGGCACCTGCACCCATCTGGGGACTCCACTGGGGGGAAATCTGCCAGAATGATCTGTGTGGTATCCAGAAGTACAGACAAAGGCAAGAGGAAGAGAGAGAAGATGAAGAGAGCAGCAGACCCAAATGCAGAGACACAAAGAGTTGTGGCGACGCGGCTGCCCTCCCACCAGAAGTTAGTGCGTTCCCATCGGAGATGTGGGCTTGTCAGGTGTACCCCAGCCCGGCCAAGGACATCATTTCCCAGCCCCTTCCCATCCAGAGATGTGACTTCCTGCCACCAATGGAAGGTGGGTAGAAGCACTGGGTGTCACTCTGGCTGGTGCCTTTAAGGAGCACATAGAGGTTCTCCACCCTTTCTTTGTGGTGGACTCTGTGGCCTCAGAAGGTGACCGAGCCCACGCTGGACGGAGCCTGCTGACCAGTAACGCCCAGCTGAACTGTTCCGTGAGTGAGAATCAGATTTGCATTGGGTTACTCTAAGCTGCAAGAGGGGTGGTTTGTTACAGCAGCTGCCGTTACTGATGTCTACTGTCTCTAGCAGGAGACACCAGCGATGCAGGAGCTCCACCTAATAGCTCCTGCACAGGCAGGCAGGGCACTTACTAAACTTGTTCAGAGAGAGGACCTGACCCAGGGAAGCAGTGAGCGGACTGCTGATAAAGCAGGCCAAGAGGCCAAGCAACTGGTCTTTTTCAGGAAGTCAGCAAAATCGCTGTTGGCCAAAGAAGTAGAGCAAGGGGCGGGAGTCCAATGGTCATTTCTGCTGTTGTGACCTGTGCGTCCCACTGGTCAAACAGGTGTGGGTGACAGCAGGCAGGAACCAAGGGCAGGCCGGCTTATGATGCAGGGGAGGCCCCCTCTTCGTGATAAGTATGACCAGCTCCCCACAAGTCATCCTCCGTCCTCGGGCTGGCAGGAGACAAAAGGCAACTGGGCTTCTCCCCACCCGCCTTGCTGACCTTGTGATGACACCCCCCCCACCCCCCGGTTCTGGATAAAACCAATATGAACTCCCAGTCGAGAGACAAACACCGGGATCCTTCTGACTGCTTGTTTGTGTTGAGATGAAGTGTCTGCCCCACCAACAGGCCCCCAGGAGCGTCTGGGAGGCAGGCCCCGGCTGGCACAGGCCACACCCCAGAGAGATGGGCTTCAGACACACGGAGGTGCTCCGCGGGGTGAGTCACTGCTCCCACCTTGCAGACGCACCCAGACAGCCCCACCGCGCGCTCAGCTCCAGTCTGAAATCACAGTCTGGCCGGTGACTTGGCAACACCTCACAAGCTAAGTGACGTCTGCCCACAAAGCCAGCCTCTTAGAATAAAATTCCTTCGGGCCAAAGAAGCCCTCACCTCCCACACAGTTCCCGGGACCGCAGACAGTAGGTAAAGTGTGAAGAAAGAGGACAAGAATCCCATGTGGCTCCAAGTGACTGGCCCCATCTCATCCCAGGGCCAGTTCTCTGTGACACCAACAAGGCCCCCCTTCGGCCAAGTTCATTCCCACCACCAGGGATCCTTACCGCTGACGTCTGCAAGTTGCTTTATGCTTTCAAAGACCTTTCACTTAACGAAGGAAAGAGAAGGAGGTAAGAAAGGGAGAGTGAGGGGACCAGAGTCCAGCTACCTGGGAGAATGGGGTCACAACCATCTCTTTCTTCCAGAACCTTCAAGGCCTTTCTGTGTTATAGAATCCCCACAACAAGAGCATTTCTGATCCAACCTCATCAGGCTGAGAACCACTGGCCGAGGAGAGATGACTCCAGCGTGAGCCCTGCCCCCAAAGCAAAGGCCATCTACCTCAGTTAGGTCAGCCACAAACAACCCTCCCCTCCAAAGGGTGGAGAAAAGTCTATTCAGAGAAAAGCCAAAGTCGTTACCAAGGCCTGCAGCTGCCTTCTGTGTCCCCATCTCCCATCTCTCTCCCCCAACCCCACCTGCTCCTGCCACAATGGCCTCCAAACATGCCAAGGGCTCTCCTGCCTCAGGGCCTTTGCACGTACTGTGCTCTCTGTTTAGAAAGTTCTTCCTGCAGGTATCAGCCCCATCCAGTTCTCACTTCATTTGGGAATCTGCTCAAGGTCATGCTACCAGAGAGGCCCTCCCTAATCTAAAATAAAATCCCTCTCCTGCCCCAACCCAGCCCCTGCAGCTTTCCATCCTGACAAGTTATCACCACCTGACACATCCTATGTTTATTTGCTGTCTGTCTTCCCTCGCAGAATCTAAGTGCCGTGACCACCGAACCCCACTGAATCCTGCGTGCTGCTGAGCTCCTGACTCCTAGAAGTCATCCCCACATGGTACATGGTGGGAGCCCAGTGACTATTAGTCCAGTGAAAGAACCTGGAAACTGGGCTCTGGCTCAGCCTGACCACATTTCCATTGCTTACGGGGCCTTGTGCCTCTCGGCCAACACACCTCTTCTTTGTCACATTTCTGTGCTGAATCCAGCAACATCCAGGCAGGACCACAGAAAGCATCAGACACAGTAAACCAGCTCCTTGTGGACCACCCCGAGCCCCTTCTTGCAGGTGGGTTGGGTCTGCTGTAGGTCTCAGCTCCCCAGCAGATCAGAGGCCAAATGCTCTGTGGCCAGTTCCCAATTCGGGCCACGCTCTCTAGTAAGAGCCGCCCAGGCTGCCCTGTGTTTCTAGCCAGGGTAAGCGTGCCGGTCACCACCAGAGGAGTTGGCACTGGCATCCATGCAGGAAGTGACTGGACCCCCTCCGAGCCCCGTCCCCAGGATGTACCATTGAGGGATGTGTCATATGGTTCAGCCTCTTCATAGTAACCCTCTGGAGACTCGATCTTTGGGATGGAGAGCTGCTTCCGTTCTGGAATCTGTGGTATGAACAAATAAAACAAACATTTTCAGATACGATACACTGGGAACAACTTGGAATTAACCCTTTGGGTGGAAGGAGAGGGAACCAGAAGAAAAATATGCCCAGCTTGGACGTCAAGCAAGTCGAGAGGGAGAACAGGGATTATCGTGGCTCCCATCAGCCACCCATCCACAGTGTTTGGTTTGCATCCAGCTGGAGGGCTGTGGGCGCACTGCTTAACCTCACCAAGCCTCAGCACTCCCCCCGCCCCCTGCAAAATGAGGCTCCGATGCCCACCACACACACAATATCATTGTACACGTGACATAACACACTTGAAAGGCCAGATGGTGTCAGGCTGTCGTGGTAGCTATGATGGCTTCTGCATAGAATATACTTTCTACAAAGACAAGGGCTGATCAGGGGTACACAGAGGAAGAGGACCAGGCTTCTAACTCCCAAACTTCTCCCATAACAAGTTCAATCATTTGCTCAGCAGATACTGGATGGCTCCCACGGACTAGCTGAGGGACACAGCCAGATGGTCAGGAGTCAGTCCTGAGAAAGTCTTAACTAGGTAGCGAATGCTCACAGCTCCTTATCAAGTGCTTTAACAGACAAGGTCAGAGCTCCATGGGAGCCTGGAGGGTGCGATGAACATTTAGGACCAAGGAAGGATGCTCAGAGGACAGGACAACCCCGCATTTCTTACACGGCATGAGGGTGAATGAGCATAATTTGAGTAGAATAAAAAACATATGCAACTGTGGAGAAGAAGAGAGCATGAAAATCGTTCTCTCCTCCATTATTCCATCTGTAAGATGGGCACTAGACTATGAAGGTAATCTCACAAGCAATAGCAGGGGAGAAAAAGAGGTAGATGGTGGCATGACTATTACTATATATAGGTCATGAACGTGTAAGTGTCCATCCACACAAGTCTCTGATGTCTTTCTGAATCACGAAGTCCCTGAAGAGGGTCAAGGGAATATTCATGATGAGAACAGAAATGGCAAGAGCTGAAGTGCATTCCCACTCCTGGTTTTGAGAAGTCCTTGTGCTGGGTGTTCCACACGAGGGGCAGGCCTGGACCTTCGGGGGGTGCCAAGTGAAGACAGAGGAAGGCTCTTAAGGTAAAGGGGGTGCGGGGAGATCGTAGGAGAGACAGGGCCCTGACCTCGGACGGACCCCTGGGCTGCTGGGGATTTGTTGCCCCACCAGGAAGAGGGGCAGGAGGTGGGGAAATCTAGAAACCTTTGCCTTGGAAAATGAGCTTCTTTGGGGGACCTATGACAGAGAGAGCTTCCCTAGTCCTGGCCCAGGCGATGGTGGGAGAACAGGCAGCCTGGGCTCACGTCCCCGTGGGACAGTACTCAGCAGGGACCACAAGGGTGTCGGTTCCCAGCTCCCCCTGGGGGCAGAGTAATGCTCCTGCAGCTGCTGCACAAAACCAGCCTCCCCAGAGCCAAGTCTTCTGTGGCTTGGCGATTTGATCTATTTGTATGATCTCTAGAGTGAATGTAACTAGGTTTGAATCCAGCCTTTAGGAGTCCATAGATTGAACCATGGGTATGTGACAGCCTCTCTGGGTCTCACTTTCCCTCTTCATAAAACCAGAATAGTACTGGAATTGTCTTGAGGATTCAAGGAGACAAAACGTGGTGGTGCTGCCACAGGGCCTGGCGCATATCAAGTACGAGGAAGCTGTTGTCATCGCTGTCCGGGGGCCCCCACAACCCAGGCGCCCTGCAGGAGCCAGGTTACCAGATTGCTGTCTGACAAGCTGAGACAGGTCCACATGAAGAGGGTCAGCAGAGGCCAGGCCACCACCTGGCTCCCATACCACATCCTCCTAACTCCATCTGGCCCGACACCGAGAGAGCTGACCCAAGTCCCAGAGGCAGGCTCTGAGCAGCCTGCGGCCCCAGCAGGTGCGACACACAGCATGCAGGAAGGAAGAGAATAATCCGCTCATTTCCTAAGCAGCTCAGCTGCGCTCTGGGCCGGCTGCGGAAGGGGGACGGCTGTGAGCGGTACCTCCGGCCGGGCTCCTCGCCGGGGCGAGGGCCTCGCACACGGTGGACACATCTGGTAGCTGCTAGTGGATGATCCTTTGCCTTTGCTGCCCCTGGCCTGGAGAGACGTCTCTGCTCCTCTCGGCCACTCCTGGCCCCTCGGTCAGCCAGAGGAAGGGCTGCCTCTGAGAGCCAGCTTCCTGGGGTCTGAGGGGAAAGTGTCTCCTTACCTGGGCCCCGACAAGGTCTCTGCTTTTGGGTCCTGGGGCTCAGGCTTCCTGAGTGGGCTGGGCCTCCAGCTCCAGCCTCCAAGAAGCCCCACTCCCCATCACAGGGTGTGGGAACCCTTGTCTTGGTGAGGGTGTGGGGACCCCATCTGGAGAGAAGCTCTGAGCACCCAAGATCTGGCTCTGGTCTGGATTCCCATGATTAGAACAGGACAGAAGGGGATTGAACCCTCCTGCGGGAACTCCTGCTGGGTCATTATCCCCACAGGGGGCCTGCCCTCCCATCTAGGATTGGAGCACCAGGCGGTGTTTCTTGAGAGTCTCCCAAGCCTCTCATTGTGAAATCATCTGTAAATGGATCTATACAGAGAGGCAGATAGGGCAGTGGCGGGAATCTGACCTCCAGGGCTGGGTTCGAATCCTGACACTGGCACATCTGAGCTGTGTGACTCTGGACAACTGACTTGACCTCTCTGGGCCTCAGTTCCTTTGCTGTAAAATGGGGAGAGTAGAAATACCTGTCACATGGGGTCATTGTAAGGATTAAACTGTGCTCAGAACGATTAAATAATAAATATTAGTGTTCACTAACCTTCAAAATAAGATATAAAAATATCAATCAAAGGGAGAAAAGGTGCATGTATGCATGTTTGGTGGGGGAAGAACAGGTGTACTCTGGGAGGATACAGAGGAGGTATTTGGGCATGACCTGGCTTATACCAAGCTCTACCGCCTTAAAGAACAGGACAGCTCCTGTCCTCAAGGCGGCCAGGGCAAAAGATAAGGGCCTGGGTCATGTTAAAGGACAAAACGATTCCAACAATTCAGAAGAGAGTCCCATAATTATACAGGCGCAATGGCCTATTATCAGAGGTCGGAGGAGCAAGAGATCCTAAACTCCCGGAATTAAGAATAAAGGAAAGTTACTTCATCATCATGATGATGAAGATGGTGCACATTCAACAAAGATGCAGAAGAGATGTGACTTCAGAACCTGAAATAACGTCCTGAGGGTTCACAGGAAGGGACAGGGAAGAAAGCCACCCTGCTCAGTGTGACTTGCCAGAGATTGGCAAACTTTACCTATAAAGAGCCAAACAATCAGTACTTAGGGATTTGCAGGCCATTCAGGGGCTCTGATCTCAGCTCCTCTACCCTGCTGTTGTAGTGCAAAAGCACCCATAAATAATACACAAATGAATAAGCTTGGCTGAATTCCAGCAAAATGTTATTTACAAAAGCAGGTGGTGCAGGATTTGGTCAGGGGGCTGTACTTGGCCAGGGCTGATTTAGATGAGACACAGAGCTGAAGATGCAGGGTGGCCCAGGTGACCTGAGGCGTCCCTGCAGTTCTGAGCAACCTGCCCCAGAATGCACTGTGGAAGGTTCCAGGGTGGGATCCAGCGGATCCAGCCCGAGCTCCCCAGACCAACCATGGTGACGGCCTTCCCTGCCCCCGCAGAGCAGCCGGCAGAAGTCCAGCACCGACGCATGGTCAGGCCTCAGAGGGGAGGTGGGCGGAGATGGCTGCCCAGGCCAGGAGCACAACGGTGCCAGCAAACGTCTGTCTCTCCTAAAGCGACCGCCGCACCTGGCTGTGCAGACCGGGGCCTGGAAGTGCCACGGCTGCCGGAGTCACTGGCCACACCCACGAGGTTGCTCCAGACCCCCGGCTGCCCCCTCCAGTGCTGGACGGGCTGAGCCTGGGACAGAGGCCACGCTCCCGGCCCAGCCCTGGGCACTGAGGACCCCAGGCAGACACCCAGCTTGTGCTACAGCCACCAGAGAGCCCGGGGCCAGGCATGCAAGAGGACAAGCCACTGTGGTGCCCTGAAGCTCCTGGGTCAGGGTGGGAAGGGACACGGCTTTCTCTGGCCGAGGAAGAGAGGTCACAGGGCCAGCCAGGCTCAGGCTGCCATGCTCCCTCCCTGCCTCCCTCCCTCCCTCCCTCCCTCCCTCCCAAACTACTTGCTGTTCTGGTTCTTCTCCCTGTGAGAGCCAGAAGACACAGCTGTTCCCCGCCCTGACACCACTCCTCTGGGGACCTTGGACTAAGTCTTCAGCCAGCCTTGACCAGAGAGCAGGCTGGAGGGGAGCAGGTGTGTGTGGGCAGGGCAGGGCGGACCCCGGGTTCTGCACCCCGGCTCCTCACTCCACATCCAGAAGGCCCTGGGGTGGAGGTGGGCGACTGGGACAGAACTAGGAGGGACCTAGGAAAGGTCCTGCTCAGCAGAGAAATTCCACAAGGAGGGGAGACTGCCAAGGCCGCTCTCTCTGCTGGAAGTGGCCCCACGGCCTGGAGTGTGTCCACGGGAACCGTCACCACGCATCTGAAAGGCCACATGTCTCGGGTGGGGATATCTTTCCAGTGCAGCAAGAGGTTCCTCTCGAGCCTCTCCTGGCCCCGATGGCCCACAGACGCAGCTGATGCCGGGAGTCCGCTCCAGAGGACGGCCAGGGCCCTGGCCTTGCTCGGAGGCCCTGCGCCTCACACCCCCGAGCCCTTGGGGCCTCTATGCCCGGGTCACAGGAGGCTGGCAAGGGAGCACTAAAAGCCAGCCAGAGTCCCGGGGCTCCGGGGCTGCCGGACTCTGTGACCACGACCCGGCCCCAGACCCTGGGCTCCCAGGTCACCACCACGTTCGTCAAACACGGGCTTCCAGAGCGAGTCCCCGCTAAGAGGCTCCAGCAGGTGAACGCCCCTCCCGTCTGGTGTGGACCCCTAAGCAGCTAGCTGCCCCACGTGGGGTGGGCAGTGGCACCCCACTGCACAGAGGCCAAAGGCACCCCGGTCAGAATCAGACAGGAACTCAGGCTAGGAGAGTTGCAGCCCTGGCTCAGAGCAGCCGCCTCTCCTTCCCCCCATCCGGCGAGGGGTGCTTGGGGCGCAACCCGAAAACCACAGCACCTCCCGTCTGCTTAAAACCAGCAGCGACTGGTTGGGAGCTGAGAGGCCATGCCCCCTCCCCAAGTCCCAGCGCCGAAAGTGAGGGGAGCCTGCAGCGGAAAGGGACACAACTTGTACCTTTACTTGGCTAAGAAGACAAGCTGAAGTCCGGGAGGCCGCAGAGTGGCCCAGAAACCAAGAACCTGCACACAAATCCTGGGCCTGCTACCTCCCAGTGGTGGGATCTTGGCCAGCTGTTTTAACTCCCTGAGCCTCTGTTTTTTGGCAGGTGGTGGCAGGACCATGTTTGTGTGCACGGAGTGGGCAGCGGCTCAGAGCATGGCAGCCGCTCATGGCGTCAGCATACTGCGGTTCCCAGGGACCGATGCGCAGTCCATCAAGTCTCAGCCAGCCTGAGATGAAGGGTCCCTGCCAAGCTGTCACCCAGCTCCAGGGGCTCCTGCAGTGGGATGCTGCCCGGATATCCCAGGCCTGCCCTACCAGCTGTGAGAGCGGCGGGAAGAACCGTACTGCCCCAGGAAGGCACGAATGAAGGGGCCAGTCTGGGGACGGGACCCCCTCAGTGGTGACCTGAGCCTACAGATCTGGGGATGGAGGGCTTGGTGGGAGCTCAGTGACTATGCAGTCCCATGGCCCCAAAAATCCTTCCCAGCTCCCGCCTCACACCTTTCCCAGGAAGCCTCCCCAACCAGATCCTAGAGTGGAAAGAACTTGGGTTCAAATTCTGCCACTTCAAGGTTGTGTGACACTGGGACATTATAAACCCACTGATTCTCGGTTCTTCACCCATAAAATGTAAATACTACCACTCACCTCACTGAATACTAATGTATTCATTACCTGAATAAGTAATAAGCCCCCTGAATAAGAGGAGCTTAGGTGAGAGATGCTCATGTTCCTTTCATTTAAACACCAGGAAACAGAGGGCCAGAGACCTTAAATAACTTGCCCAAGGTCAAGGAGCTAGTACCTGGCAGAGCTGGGATCTGAACCCAAGTCTGTAGGAGTCCATAAATCCATCCATCCATCCATCCGTCTATCCATCCATCCATCCATCCACAAACATGCGTGTGGTCTACTGTGTGCAGACACAGGACATGAAGCAGTAGACGAGGCACAGTCCCTGATCCAGGGAGCTTACATCTACTCCGGGAGGCAAATAATAAACACGGAGGGGTAACTGGGCGGTGTGGCCGGCAGTAACGGGGGCAGGCACCAAGGTGATGCCTCTCACGGGTAGGTCAGGGAAAGTCTGTCTAAGAATGTCTGAGGCAGGAGGAGGGGGGCAGCCTCTGAGGAGCCAGGGCCCGGGGACTGCAAAGTCCCTGAGGCAGGACTGACCACAGGGAACAACCCAGGAACAGAAAGGAGGCTGGTGGAGAGCAGATGCAATGAGGCTGGAGATGCAGCTGGGCCAGACCACGTAGGCCCTGGGGCCACGCGAAGGAATGTGGATGTTCTGTCCCAAGTCCAGTGAGAGCTCTTGGTGGGTTTCAAGCAGGAAGTGGTGTGATGTGGTTTACATTTCTGAAAGGTCACTGTGGTCTGAGCTGGTGACCATGTCTGTACAAGGCCCCGCTCATGGGGTGCTGGTAAAGAGCCTGGAATAGCCTCGGACACACAGGGGCCCTCGTCTCGCACTGCCGTTCCTCTTTGCGCTGAGCAAATGATGTCACCTGCTATCACGCTTACTTGTCTCCGCCCCTCCCGGTGCCCCGGTGCCCCGGACCCCACAGACAATAGGTGCTTCGAAAATGCCAGATGCTTGGTGGATTGACACCTGTGAGAAGCACTGGACCTTCACGGGACCCACGTCAGGGAAATGAGGGGTCCCGGACCCACACTTACGATCTTGGGTGGCGGGAGGTCTGGAAGACTCTTCTGAGGGGCCGAGGAGTGCTGGGCGGGCTCGCCGTTGGTCAGTGGGCTCTGCTCCTCGGGCGCTGTGGGAAGCGAGCAGGAGAGGGCTTCGGTGAGGGGCGCCCAGCCTTGCAGTGGAGTCCCAGGAGCCAGGAATGTCTGGTCACATGAGCCCCGAGTTCTATTTGGGCAGGTGTTAATTACCCAGGCAGGCGGTCCCTGGAGCCAGTGTTGTTTTTCCTCCAAGAATAGGGTAGATCGGCCATGGGCAGTTTCCTCAGGAGGAACTAGTTTGAGGTTTCTGGCAGGTTCCACACCCTCTCCTCCACCTGCCCCATGTCCAAAATGCCCTGGCCACAGAGCTTTAGCGAGTGGAGGAGCTGCCCGTGGTCACTATATTGAGCTGCTCTCAGCACCGACCCTGTGATTACCTCTGTCCACCCCACGGTTTCCCCGGAAGGCAAACAACTTAGGGCGCAGGGGCTGCTTTAGTGCAGGGGACTTCTGCTGAGCCCACGCTTGGTGGTGGGGCAGGAGGTGAAAGCCACACTGGGGAACTTGGCCACCAACCCTCTGTGCACTTTTAAGGAAAAGGCACCAAAGGCTCTTCTGAGCCTAACCATTTCAGCAGGTGGCCAAGCCAGCTGGGGACAGACAGGTTCAGGCAGATCTGACCTTGGGGCTTTGCTGGCTGATGTCTTGAAGCCAAGTCTTTAACAGGACTGAATGTTTTGGGATGCTGTGTTCCCACCTCTCGCTAAGCCTCTGCATTTCAGTCACAGGCTTGAGAGTGGGGAGACGGGGCTTCTAATCCCCTCTCCTCTGCAGCTAGGCAGCTCTGCAAACCTCTGGGCCTCCCTGGGGTCCTGCTGGACCCACTCCTGAGGGTTTTCAGACAAAAGCAGAGAGCAGAACAGAGCAGAAGATTAAGACGCCATGGAAGACACCACCTGTCCTTCCAGTGGAAGGTAAGATGTTCTGCCAAGCGATCACCTTTGAACAAAACCTTCCATCGAATATTAAGGCAGCTGCTGACATCACCGACTCCTCGCCATCACCCCCCAACACACACACACACTCATAAAATCCAGACTTCTGTCAAAAGTCATAAAGCTGGGGCTATGGGGTCAGCACCTATACAGCTGCTTTCTTAGAGCATCTGAATTATAACTTCCTATTCCTGGGACGATGCTGGGAAATGCTGAGAGATTTTAGGGACTGAATCCTTATCCACGAAGGGGACATGAGACCTTTAAGAGGCAAGGAGGTGGCCTGATGAGACATCCCAAAATACATCAACCCCAAATAGCATCAACCAAAATGCGACTTCCAAAAATAACCCCACCAGGCCTGTCTGTGGTGCTGGCTGGGAGGAAGGAGGGGTGGGACGGGACCAAGGCTTATACTGGCCCCCTTCCTGGGAGCTGGCCACTCCACCAGCGGTAGCCCCGTACCTTTGTCTTGGGACTCAGCATCCTGTTGCTTGTGGACCGTCACTTTGTTCATATAAATGTACTCCTCATCAGAACCTGCAGAAGGAGGATGGAAGACACAGGCTTCATATGATTTCACGAAGGGAAAGGGCCTCTAGAGAGAAAGGATGTCCCTTCCACCCCTCAGAGACATTGTCATCAGCCTGGATTCCAGTAAGAGCATACAACATTTTGAGTTGATTGAAAGAGTCCATTACAGAAAGAGCTGACAGATTTCCAAAAAAAGAAATACCAAATTGCTGACTGTTAGTTTTCTAGCCTGAGGGGAGGGGAGGGGAGGGGAGGGGAGGGGAGGAAGGGAAGGGGAGGGTACAGAAGGAGAGCTTTGGGAATAATAGTCTTAAGTGGAAAAGCACCCATACCTTAAAGATCTGCCTCATATTCCACCAAGCAGAGATTTCTCTGGGTTTCCTAGCATTTTGTTTAAATTGTAAAACATTTCCTATCAGTCATTCTCACCCTAGTCTGAATTACATGCATGGGCCAATCAGAGTGAGGTCTATATAAGATAGGTCACATTCAGGATCTGGAAGTTTAGCTCCCAGGCCTCTAGGTGGGGTGCCACCGTGGGGGCCTGAGCTCTGGGTTTGGAGTGGGGAGTGTGCTGGGATTTGGACCTGCAGCACCAGAAGCTACCTGCTCTACCTGCAGCGGCACAGCCCTTCCCCTCCTTTAAAAACATTTCTGTACAGGCTGTCACCTTCCCCGTGCACGTCTAGGCAGAGAAAGGCTTGGGCCCTTTCCTCAGAAGCCTGCAGAGGAGACCGATCTGAGTGTTCCTCCTCTTAGAAATCCTCCTGCATTTCTTTGTGCCTCTTACTTTGCATTTCCTAGAAACTTGCGGCTGATAAATTCCAGTGGCTAGAGATGGTGCTACAGAGCCAAGGAGCCCAATTCAAATCCCTGGCGAAGGAGGCAGTTCAGCGCCAGCCAGTTCCACACCACAGACCGCCTAGACTCCAGCCAGCAGGCCTGCGTCAACAGAGCCCTGAGAACCCAGAGGAACAGGAGGAGGATACGGCTGGATGGATCTTCCTGCATCAGCCCATGGCATTGCCACCCTGGTGCCCAGCCCTGCCAGGACCAGTCAGCCACGTCACCCCTACAGCAAGGGCTGCAGCAACTAATGGAAGGGAACTACAAGGTCTAAACGTAGTTATCCACAACTTGTATACTTCCACTGAGGGGCTGGGTCTGTACCTTCTCCAGAGCATGGCACAGGAGAAAAGCATTCTGCAGGGGGAAGCAGGAGACAGGGTAGGGGATGGGGGGGCGGTCCTCGGCCAAGCTCTGCCATTAACAGTAATTCTGAGCAAAACAGCTAACCCGTGTGCCTTGGTTTTCTTGCCTGCATTGTATGGAAAATAATTGTGATGAAATATTGCCTAGTTCTACCTAACTGAAACTTTCAAATGTACAAAACTCAAATGTTAGGGAATTTGAAAAAGTAAGGTAACCCTGTAACTAACAGAGATTAAAAATGACAGCCTAAAACATGGGAAGTAACTCAAAGGCTCAATAATAGGAAAATGGTGAAAGAAACCACGGCACATCAACATAGGTAACAGCAGGTCACCTTTAAAAGTAAATGGATTACCGGCACAACCATTTTGGAAGTGATTTTGGAGGATAATTTAATTTTAAGTGTTCATATTCTGTAACCCAGCATTTCTGCTGCCAGAAATCTATCTTGAAGATAAACTCCAGCATGTAAACAAAATTTTGTTTGAGGGTGTTTACTGCAATATTATATGAGGTTTTTTTTTTTGTTTTTTTTTTAAAGAACAAAACTTTAATGCCCACTAATAGGGGGCTGGTTGAACATTACTGTTCATCCATCGATGGACACTACCCACCTGTGAAAAATAACAAAGTAGCTCTATGTCTGCTCTTTACAAAGATATCCAAAAATTACAGTTACAGGATCATGTTTCAGAAAAGCAAAATAAAAAAAAAAAAAAAAGAAAGAAAAAGTATGTGAACCGTCAACACACGGAAATGTGCACAGGCAGCAATTCTAAATGTAAAAATAATGCAAAGCAGAGTACAGAGGCAAACCACAACTACATGAAAATATCCCGATGACACCGATGAAGATCAAAAAAGGAATTGAAGGAACGTAAATAGTGTTTAATGTTCATTTTACATTCTTTTCTTTTTTCATACTGTTAACTAAGCCCACACTCCCGTACAAAAGAAAAGGCAAGATATTGTTGTTCTTGTTTTAACTGTTAGATTCTGAGCAGGTGCTTCCCCCCCAAGATGGTGATTTGTAAATTGCAGAGAAAGCTGGCACTGGCCGTGTCACGAGGCTGCGTCTTCCTCCTTGGACACTCTGCAGGCCACACTTGACTAGGTGTTGAGTCTCAGTGTTGCTAATACACTACCATCCAGTTGGTAAGTAAGAGGCTCCCAGGACCATCTGCAATCCTGTGAACTTGGCCCTGGAAAGAGAAGCCTGGTGAGCTGTCCCAGGTCTGGGAGGCAGCAGCCTTGGGCTGGAGAATTTCCATCATCCTCTCATTCATTTTCAGAAGTGCGCTGAGCACCGGCACCGTACTAGGTGCTGGGGATACAGCAGAGAACAAAACAGACACTGTCTCTGCCTTTGTGAACCCACCAGATTGGGGGCGGGGGTGGGAGGGGGACAGGGGGCAGACCCAGATGGGACAGTCGCACGGGTATGTGGGAAATGACAGCAACTACAGGTACGGTGGAAAGGAGAGCTCATCGTGCTTTGAGCAAGTGTGTGGAGCCTGGGGGAACGACCCCTGTCTGAAGAGGATGGTGGCGAGGGGTAGGGAGGAGGGTCCTGGACCCTCTCTACTACAGCTGCATAGACTGAACGTTTGAAGCTTTTCCCACCACAAGGGCAGCCCCTGAAATGTTCCCAGAGTCTCTGAGCAGGGTACTGGGGGGCCCTCAAGGTTAAGACAGGAAAAAATATCGGGGCCCCAATAAACAGACCTCAATCCATGCCTTGACCTTACCACCTAGACGAAAGGCAAAGAGAGTGGAAAATTCAGTAATACACTGAAGATCAGAAAATGGACAATTCCATCTGAAAAGTACAAACACACACACACACACACACACACACACACACTCATGCTCTGCCCCAAATGTGTGGAAGTAAGCAACAGCTCAGCCAGTGGAGACCACAGGCTATCTTGAAACGATCATCCTGCCTCCACCTACAAGTCCTGTCAGGCTGAGTTAATTTTCTGGAAGATACACAGTGAGGCAGCCGTGGGAAGCTGAGAGAAAACGACCAATGCTTTCAATTTACGGGGCTTTGGATTCTATCCTGTGCAGCACAATTAGCCTGGTGCAGACTCATCTGGACCGTGGAGAGAGGAGGGGAGCATGATGGTTAGGTCTGCTGGCCCAGGCCCAAGCCTGGGCTCTGCCACGCACGGCCATGTGCCTAAAGTAACTCTCCAAACCTCAGTTCCCTTGTCGGTAAGATGGGAACAACTCCCTCACTGCCTTGGGACGGGGTTAGATGACATAATCCAAGTCATTTCATTCATTAAGCACCGGGCTGGGAAATGGAAAGAGCACAAAAAGTGTCAGCTGCTGTTATAACCACTCTGCCATCTGAGAGGGTGCAAAGAGGATCAGAAGGGGAAGTTCGAAAACAGTGGCTATTCATCCGTGGGCACCGACCTGGAGAACAGAAGTGACAGCCAAAGGCCTCGGTACGGCTATGCACGTTTATCGGTGGTCTGGGTGTGCTCTGGGGGCGATTCACACCGGGGTGCCCCCTGACCCGTTCCCAGCAGCTCCTGCATCCCTACAAGCTGCAGAGACCAAGGGTGGGGAAGGCCTGACTTTATGAGAGCAGAACATACACACATCAAGGGTGAAACAGAGGTCACCCTACAGGAAGCCACACTAAACCAGAAAGGGGACCCCACACCGGGAGCTCTGATGGAGTGGTGAGAACCAAGAACCAGAGGTCAGACGCCATCACAGGGGTGTTTCTCAATTCCCAACAAAGGTGTTCTTTATCATTAAACATTCTCAAGTTGGAGCACATCTAAATGGCCTGGGAGTGTGCTCTCTAAAGAATTCCACGATGAGTCCTTCTGTGGAGTGATTCATCCTCTGTAACTTACCTGCTGTGTAATGGGGATTTCCCATGTGCTCATCCCACCTTTGATGTGCTTCTGACCAGCACTCAAAGCGGGTCGGCAGACGCTCACTACAAAGCTAGGAGGAGCCTATAGAGCTCAAAGGCAATGAAGGGGCTGCCGGAAAACCCCTCTGATGAAAGGCTAAGGGAGCCAGACAGAAGAGAAGGCTGCCGAACATATAGCAACATGCTTCAGCTTTATGACTTCTCTGATATTCAGACAATAGGAACTAATTCCACAGGGAACGAGAAAAAAAGGAAAAGGGACTTTGAAATGTAGCCCAGTGGACGCAGGCTGGATGTCAGGGAGGAGTTCCTGACTGTGATGGCCAAAGCAGGTGCACTTCCCTCCCTGGCAAGGATCTGGGCTATTCCTACTGTGAGACAGATGGATTAGATGTCCTCTTACTGTCCCTTACTGTCCCCAAAATATCACTTTCAATTCTCAAACATCCGATATAAAAATAAACTCGACTAAACTGTTATGACTTCACAAGAAGGTTTTTCTTTAAAAAAAAAAACAAAAACCTGTGCTAGAAATGAAACCATATGTCCACAAGAAGACTTGTACAAGACTGTTCAAAGCAGCCTTATTATTCATACTAGCCCAAATCTGCGAACAACCCCAATGTCCATCAACAAGTGAACGGATGAGCAGATTGCAGTATATTCGCAGAAGGGAATACCATTCAGCTATAAAAGGAACTATCGATACAGTCCACAGCACGGAGGGACAGGGGCCAGACCCAAAGCACAAACCATCCAATTCCGTTTATATGAAGCTCCAGAATGGGCAACGCTAATCAGTGGTGGTAGAAATCTGAAAAATGGTTGCCTTGGGGTGGGGATAGGGAGGAATTCTTGCCCTAGGAAGGGGCAAGAGTGAATTTTCTGGGATGATAGAAATGTTCTATGTCTTATGTTGGGTGGTGGGTACACAGGTGTATACAGCTGTCAAAACTCACTGAATTGACTCCTTAAGATCTGTGTACTTGACTGGATACAAAATCTAGCTCAATTAAGAAGATAGAAAAACAATGAACTCACAGTTCTGTGATTTACAAAGTCTTAAAACAATGTTTTCCTGTTTTCCCTTGGGCTGTATGACACTGGGCAAGTTATTTACACTCTCCAGGCCTCAGTCTCCTCATCTGTAATAACAGCACCAACCTCACAGGGGTGTCTTGAAGATGAAGCCCGTGCAATACATGTGCAGGCAGGAAGTGCTCAATTAAGCGTTAGCTATTATTATACCAGTTTATTATCCCTTCTCTACTTTCAACCATAAGGAAAAGTGCTCTCGTGGGCTACTGTGTTGAGTGTTCAGAAACTCCTGGGGCTGCCATACACGAGCCATCACTCTTGCACTATTGTTACAGGCTGAACTATGTCCCCCTCAAAATGCATAAATTAAGTCCTAACCCTGAATACCTCAGCATGTGACTGTACTTGGAGAAAGTGTCTTTAAAGACATAATTAACGTTAAATGAGGCCACTGGGGCGGGCCCTGATCTAGTATGAATGGTGTCCTTATAGGAAGAGGAAATTTGGACACCATCATTCACACAGAGGAAAGATGGAGTAAAGACCCAGGGAGAAGGGGACCATTTACATGCCAAGAAGAGAGGCCTCAGAAGGAACCAACCCTGATTTTTAGCCTCTAGTACTGTGACAAAGTGAATTTCTGTTGTTCAACCCAGTCTGTGGGGTGTCATTATGGCAGCTCTAACACACGTACAACCATCGTCCTGCTTCCACGGGGACCTCTTTACTAAGGCCCCAGCCACACTCACTGCTGCTTTTGGTGTAAAGCCGGAGGAGCTCGGCCAGGCCACTCTTCTTCACCACAGCTGTGCTGCTCAGGTTCTCTTGGTCAAGAATCCTGAGGAAGTCATCCAGCTCTGTCAGCAGCTGCTCCAGGGCTAGAGACAGAAAACAGAAGAATCCCTTATAGCAGCTGCCTTCTCTCCAAAGGCCCAGCTCAGATACACCTCCGATCCCACAGCATCCAATGATGGACCCTCTGGTCTCCAGGGGAAGGATCCAGGGTGAGGCCAGGCAACACATGGGGGGCCCAGCCAATAGGTGCAATTCCCAGTGCCAGCGTCGCTGGGGAGAGGCAAACAGACCCTTGGCTTCGAGATGGACAACCTTGGCCAAAGCTGCGGGGCTACCCTTTGCTGGAGTGACGGTGGCCAAGGTGGCCCAATCAAGCCTATCAGGCTGTGAGAATCTGGAAACAGGATTTTATTCCTCAATAAAGGCCAATCAAAACAGCTCAGGGTCTGGGGAACTTGAACACAGATCAGACCCGCAACCATCAAAAGAAATGCTGTGGTTGACCCAGTTGTTAATCCTTTCCCCAAGGATGGGGAAACACAGAGTCACTTCAGGGAGGTGACACAGTGATTATTCTGTCCCCGCAGGAATATGGACAACCTATCAAAAGCCACACTTGGACAAACAAAACCTTTCCCTGAGATTCTTCAGTGACTGAGCCACCTCAATTGCCACTAGGCCAGCATCACTCCCAAGCTGGTTAAGGGCTGTGGTGCCTCGGATCTAGTTGTCTAATACGCCTCTCTCAAGGGCCACCGTTATAGAAGCACTGGCCAATTTCTAGCTGGAAGTACATTGCAGAAACATTAGTGCAGCGGGCAACAGTCTAGGTGCAGGGCCTTCCCCATTACTGTTGTTGTTGTTATTATTGTTAATAACCTAAATCTCTATTAAGACCAGGATGCGGCATTCACTGGTGAGGTCCTCACCTTGGCGCTCCCTGCCCAGCTGGCTTTCCAGAATATGCTCATTAATGGCAGCGGCTCCTGGAGGGTCTAAACAGTGCTTTCCAACCCTGGCTGCATTGGCATCACCTGGAGAGATTTTATAACTCCTGATGTCTAAGCCGCACCCAGACTGATGATATCAGAATCTCTGGGAGCGAGACCCAGGAGTTATTAGGTCTTAAACCTCCTCAGGTGATTCCAATATGCAGCCAACGCTGAGAAGCATGGGTCTAAATGTAATGCTAGGGGCCACACCTGAGGGCCCTCCTTCCAAGACAGCAGCCAAGACGCCCAGAGCCGCCCTCCGCCACCTGCTGCTGGAACTCTGAGCGGTCATACAATCTCTCCAAGCTCATTCCCTCATCTGTAAAGTGGAGAAGACTGTGTGGGCCCTGCCCATCTCACAAGGTTGGTGTAAAAGACCAAATCTGTGAAGCTCTTCACAACCATGCTTGTGAAATGCTATGCTAACCACACAAAGAGCTTTGTCCTCATCGTCTCCCCCCATCCTGTGACATCATTAGTTACTTCTTATTCTCCACCAGTAGTATTTGTCTCTAAGCTCCCCTTCAGAGAAAAAACAAAACCTTGCACTGTAACATTCCCTACCCTACCATGTAAGGGAGAGGAAGGAAAGGAAGGTCACCTCCTCAGAGCAGCCTTCCCTGACCACCTTCTCCAAACTAGATATTTCTTATAATTTTCTAACTCAGCATCTATCTCCTGCTTTCATAGCACTAATCACAACTTACTAACAATATGAATATACAATATTTTTTGAATACACAGTATTTTTAAAATAAGATTTTAAAATGAGCAATATCAGCAATGAATGAAATAACAGTTTTATTTATTTGCTCATTTTTAACGTGTATTTTTGTCTTTCTCATCCTGGTCTAGTCTGTTAGCTCAGTGAGTCAGAACCACACCTGTCTTGCATCTTTGGCACCTCACACTGTTATAAGTGTTGAATGAATGTTTATGGAAATAATGAATAAAGTTATTAGGTACCTATTAGCTCACAAGAACTCTAGGAGGTAAGCAACATTATGCCCATTTTGCAGATGTGAACCTGGTGGCCCAGAGAAGACCCATAACGGCCCACATGGCCCATGACAGAGAGCTGGGTTTGCTGCCTGACTCCAAGGCCGAGCTCTTGGCAACACCCCACCTGATGCCTCCATGTAGGGCCTTCTTCCAGCATCCCCCAAAGGCCTGATGCCCCAGAACTGAACCAGAGCCCCTGACTATCCCCTAACCCCCTCATTATAGAAGCCCTTATACTCCCCTGGTTCTAAGGGAGAGCCCAGTGTCCTATTTCTGTTCAAACACCCCCTTGGCTCTTAGTGGGGTAGTAGCCTCTGACTCCATTCCTGAAAAACCAAACTCCCTGGAATGAATCTTGCCACTGACTGGGAGAGAGCTGGAGGAAGGGAATATCGCCACTGACTGGGAGAGAGCTGGAGGAAGGGAAAGGGGAATGAGGATGCTTATTTCGGAAGAAAGCAGTGATAACAGTACCAGCGCACATGACTGTCAGATCAAATAGCCAGCTCGCTCAGATGAGTGGGTGCTGCCTGTCGTAGGTCAGACCACTCTCTCCCTGCAGGGAGAAGGTCTGAGAGTACTGCAGAGAGAAACAGCAGAGAAACCTCCTCTCTCCCTCTTCAGTGCCCTGGTAAAGGATGAAGAATCAAGCAGGTCCCACAGAAGTCTATGTGTCACTTCCCCTCTGGCTTGTCAGAAGCCAAGTGAAGGTAAAAGACACCTTCACGTAGCCAGCGGCCCAAATGCTGCATGTGATACGTGTTGGCCCGTGCGCCTAGATGTTGGATGGAAGATGCCCTCATCTCTGCCGGAGAAGAGATGAGCAGATGGTAAGTGATAGCCAAGGTGAGGCAAGAAAGAAGCCGCATGAGGTAGTTCTGCTTGGGAAAGAGCCATGGACCAACAGCAGAGTCTCCTGCCCCGTCCTTGGGTATTGAGAAGAACACCCCAGGGAATCTCCAAGAGGCCAGTGGCTTCTGCCCAGTTTACTTAAAATTGATTCAACTCTTAATGGAGTGAATTTTGAAAGAGCACCAGCAAAAGCTCCCAGAGCCCACCGAATCAGCATCCGGCGAGACCTCACAGTGTGCCCAGCACTCAGCTGGGCCCTCAGCCTCAACTTACTGGGAAACTGGAAAGGAGATCTGGATGGCGTGGTTCCTGCCTTTTGCAAGCTTGTTGGAGGGACAAGACCAGCACATGTGAAGTGATTAACAGACCACGGCACACCACCGAAAATTCAAGAGTCAAGCAGCTGATATCAGACAAGAGGTTTAAGGCTGGAAGGCTTCTGGGAAGAGGGCCTCGTAGAGTAAGGCCTTAGGTTGTTTTTTGTTTGGTTTTGTTTGATTTTGAACAGTTATTCATGAGTTTCCAGTTGGCTGCAGAAACTCAACAGGCTGAAAGCAATGAGCTTAAAGAAGTCAAACTGGGGGACTTCCCTGGTGGTACAGTGGTTAAGAATCCGCCTGCCAATGCAGGGGACACGGGTTCGAGCCCTGGTCCGGGAAGATCCCACATGCCGTGGAGCAACTAAGCCCGTGTGCCACAACTACTGAGCCTGCACTCTAGAGCCCGCGAGCCACAACTACTGAGCCCGTGTGCCACAACTACTGAAGCCTGCGCACCTAGAGCCTGTGCTCTGCAACAAGAGAAGCCACCGCAATGAGAAGCCCGTGCACCACAACGAAGGGTCACAGCCCGCGCGCCACAACTAGAGAAAGCCCGCGCGCAGCAGTGAAGACCCAACGCAGCCAAAAATAAATAAATAAATAAATAAATAAAATTTTTTAAAAAAAGAAACAAGTGAATTAAAACGAGACACTAGAAAATATTTAAAAAGTAAAAAAAGAAGTCAAACTGGGGGAAAACAAAGGATAAATGACTCTGAGGCTTGAACTCAGCTACAGCGGATAAGGAAAGTGAAAGGGCCTCGCAAAACAACTAGGATCTCAAGCTGCATGTTTCCTGACCTCCTGAACTCCACTGCTGCTACTCCCGCCAACAAAAAAAGAAAAAAGCACGAGAACTTCAAGTGTCTCTTGCTTCCACATCCTCAGCTATTCCCCAAAGCTGCCTGATTCCTGGAAAACAGCCTTGTTTATTTTTATGTGAGCAAATACATACCAAGCCAAAGGATGAAAAGCATCAATGCTCGGCTCTGGGGAGACAAAGGTGACCCTGATGGGGTCCCTTGCACTTCCAGGAGCCCCATGCCTGGAACTAGGGCACCAGGGAATACACAGGATAGAAGTGATCCCGGGACATCTCCAAGGATCGGGAATGCACCGAGGAAAGAGACGAACTTTGGGGTTATCAGGGAGAGGAATTTGTAAGCTGGCCACTGAGGATGAAGAGCAGCTCACCAGGAAGAGGCAGAGGCATTTCAGGAAAAGGGAATGACGCTCAGAAGAAGACTCAGATGCTGAGAGCACACGGGGTGTCTGAGAAACCACGAGTAGCTCGTGTATCAGGGCACCCAGAGCATGCGGGCGGGGTGGGTGGGCCTTGAAGGAGAGAGAGTGCGCTCTGCGGCCAGAACTGCAGACTTAGATCCTGTGGGCGGATCACAAGGGCTTTATTTGCTTTGCTAGGGAGTTCGTGCCTCATCCTGCAGGCAAGGATTCTGGGCAATGCCGTGGAGGCGACCATGCTATGCTGCTCTTCAAGCAGGCTAGAAATAGAGTAACTCTGCCAGCTGTGGGCAGGACGATGGAAGGGGACCAGGGGACAGGAAGGGGAGGCAGGGAGGCCAGTGAGAGGACTGCATTAGCTCAGCTGAGGAAGATGAGGGTGTCACCCAATCACAGCGGCTGGGGCCATGCGGGGCGCTGCACCCCACCACCTCCAATTCTCCCAAGCACTCTGCAAGTGCACAGCCGAGGGAATGGGCTCCTGAGCCTGGATCACAACCTAACTCAGTCACATCTGCCGTTAACAGCGGCACTGGGGTTCAAGTCCAACTGTGAACAAGTCCAAGTACTTGCTGTCTGCCGACCGCCCTGGGGAAGTCAGAGAGGTTGACCTGGATCATGGCCTCTGCTTCCCAAGGTAGCAGGGGATGGGATGGAGGGGTTGGACTTGAGACATGTGACAGGTAGCAGCCATGGGCCATTAGATGCGGAGATTGTAAGAGAAGATGCCCATGGGTGGCTGAGAGCTGCAGGATACCATCAGACACACAGGCCTGAGGACACTGCAGTTAACTGGGCATCTGTGGTCCCTGCTGCTGGGGAACTGATGGGCTAGGCCGATGGGAAGATTGGGAAGATGGGAAAGATGGGAAAGATGGGAAGATGGGGAGTACTGAGGAAGCAGATACCCTCCTTCTCCTCTAAAACAGCTGAGTTAGGTGAAGGGTATGCACCAGGGTTGAAGAAACGCAGGACCGGGAACCAGAGGGAGTCATGAAACCCAGAGGTCATTTCCCTTCCTCTCTGGATCCACATCATCCTTCAAGCTCCGTCCAGGCCCCGACTCCACAAAGCCGCACCCATGACCGAGGACACTCAGCTCTCTTGCCAGCTCTCGTCCCTAGACTCCTCACGGTCAAAGTCAGTTGTTCTCAGTTGTCTCATCTGTGCCAGGTCTGTATTCTGGGCTAGGCCTGAGCCCCTCCTGGTCAAGGGTCAGCCTTCGTAGGTTCGGGCCTCTGACAAGGCACTAAGCACAGCAGAGGCCAGTGACGCTCCTGCCATCACACCCCCTGGGGTCCAGCTACAGGTTCCCCCGCTACCCCAAAGAAGAGCGTTCCTGTGAAAACCTTCGTAACCGGAAAAGGCATAAAGTGAAGCAGCTATGGTCTTATTCTGGAAAAAGGAAACTCCTCTTTGCATGGATTTCAGTCAGCGCAAGCAGGTATTCATGTAGGCCTTTCATCAAAGCCACGTGGCGCGAAGCAAACTTTGGAAAAGCAGGGGAAACCGAGAGCTCAGGCTCTTGGAAGTAACAATAAAAGCACGGCCCCAATGTGCGCCAACCCTGGTGACATTTTAAAGCCCTTAGAGCTCGCAGGGACGGGCCATCCCTGGGAGGAATGCGGCCATTTCATTGAGGCTCTGGAATGCACTCGTCCCAGTTCCCTTCCCCCATCACCCCCACATTGCTCATTTTGGTCTCTTCCTCATCCTCCAGTGGAGGGAGGGAAAAATAAGTGTGCTGTTCATCGTGGAAACTGTAGGCCCTTGTGCAGGCTTTCCATCCTGGCTCTGTTAAAGTTCAGAGTTGTCTGCTCACGGGCAGACAAATCATCAATAAGATTCTTGTTCAGGACTTGCAAGGCCCACGCAGAGCTGGACGGGTCAACTGTTCGATTCATTGTCCTCGGCCCCGGCAAAGCTCTGCCTCCAGATGACCTCCTCCCCCAGTTTTTCTCATCTTGAGGCAGTCCTGCTTTTTGATCACTAGGTTCCCAACCATAAACGTCTTCCCAACATGCCAAAAAAGCTGCTCCTCGTGGTTCCCCCGCTGTTTTACACACACATTTTTATTTATTCAGCTGCGTTTGCTGAAGACCCATGATTGAGGGTGATTTTCCTTCCAAACATGAAACTAAGCAGACCTGTTCTTTAAGTATAAAGACACGCATCCCCCTCCCTGCTCCAACAGGGTTCCGAACACTGAGCCACAGGGCATATTATTTGCACGAACCCAACTGCTGGGGACCAACCGAAGCTATGAAGCTGGTGAAAGTTTCTGTGACAAGCAACAGCACCAGGTGGGTTGCAATGAAGAGCAGAAAATGCCAGCAGATTCATCCTGATCATAGAGAACCGTCAAGTTCTCAAGAATGAGCTTTTGGAAAACATGCCCCTTTACTCCACCTAAAAGGAGACCTCCCCCCACTTTTAGGAGGCCCAATCCCCCTTCCTCTAAAAGTGCCAAATGCCACGTCAGCCTTTACCAAGTACCCGATGTACCGATGGGTATGTGCCAGGCATGTTGATAGGAAGTGGGTTTCTTTCTTTTTTACGGTGGTAACACCCACATAACTTTACATTAATTTACCGCTTTAGCCACTTTAAAGCTTACAACTCAGTGTTACCATGCCGTGCAACCATCGCCACCACTACCTAGTTCCAGAACGTTTTCATCACCTGAAACATAAACTCATTAGGTTGTCGCTCTCCATTCTTTCCTCCCCCAGATTTGTGGCAACCACAAATCTGCTTTCTGACTCTGTAGATTTGCCAATTCTGAATATTTCATGTAAATGGAATCATACAAACTGTAGCCTGTTGAGTCTGGCTTCTTTCACGATGCATCATGATTTCAAGGTTCATCCATGTTGTAGCATGTATGGTATTTCATTCCTTCTTTTTTTTTTTTTTTTATTTACAAAGACTCTACTGAGTCAGTTTTTTTTTTTTTTTTTTTTTAATTTATTTATGGCTGTGTTGGGTCTTCGTTTCTGTGCGAGGGCTTTCTCTAGTTGCAGCAAGTGGGGGCCACTCTTCATTGCGGTGCGCGGGCCTCTCATTATCGCGGCCTCCCTTGTTGCGGAGCACAGGCTCCAGACGCGCAGGCTCAGTAATTGTGGCTCACGGGCCTAGTTGCTCTGTGGCATGTGGGATCTTCCCAGACCAGGACTCGAACCCGTGTCCCCTGCATTGGCAGGCAGATTCTCAACCACTGCGCCACCAGGGAAGCCCTCATTCCTTCTTATGGCTGAATAATGTTCCCTTGTATGGATATACCACATTCTGTTTGTCCCTTCATCATTAATGAGGAAGTGGGTTTTTTTAAACAAAAATAATTTTTTAATTGGGCTGTAACTTACATACAGCAACATCCTCTGTTTTTACTGTATAAAAATCTAGTGTTTTAACCAACACACTCAGCTGTGGCAACTACCACCACAATTAAGATACAGAACAATTCCATCACCCAAAAAGTTCCTTTGTGCCCTTCTGCAGGTGACCCCTTCTCCACTCCCAGGCCCTGGCAACCTGCAGAACCTTTGGAGTCTGGCTCCTTTTACTGAACATAAGGCATTTGAGATTCGTCCATTGTTGTTACATGTATGAGAAGTTTGTTCCTTTTGATTGCTGTGTAGTATCCCATCCTGTGGCTGGAGGAAGCCCATATGTCTCCATATATTAAGAGATCTCTTCTCTGCTGGGTGCTTCTGCACAGACACAGCAGGTTCCTGTGTCCTCACACCAGTTTCGCATGCTCCTGAAGGCACCCTCCTGCTGACTGTCAAGGGCACTCCTGCTTTCAGGACACCGAATGGAAGACCACTCAGGGCCATGCATACAAAAGATAAAGCGGTGATTCTCAGCAAAGGCTGCATATTGGAGTCACCTGGGGAGTTAAAAAAAATTCCTGATGCCTGGGTCCACCCCCAGAGCTCCTGCTGTAATCGCCCTGGGTGCAGTCTGGTCCTCAGGAGTTTTCAAAGCTTCCCAGGTGATTCTACTATGCAGCCAAGGTGATGAACCACAGAGATAAAGGTGGGATGATTGCTTCATGAAAAGTCTTTTCACTTTATACAATTACTTATGAGTCCTTAAAAAACAAATTTCCACAGTGTTGCTATATAACTCAATTCTGATTTCACATGGAGAACTTTCTAGGTTCATGCTTGTTATATCAAGTCAGATACATTTGAAAATATCTTTTTTTCCCTCCTAACATCTTTTCCCTTCTGGACAGTGAGGGTGTGGAAGGCAAGAACCAAGATGTCTCTGTGTGTACACATCACTGAACTCAGTTCTTTGTCCTGCTTAAACAAGTGGGAGCTCTTATCACTGGTAATCAGCACCCAAAAGATTTGCAGGCTACTCCTCCGGTGGGCTGTCACTGATCCCGCCTGCTTGGACCTCAGGAGACTGAGCCAGAAACGTAAATAACTTTCTCCAGGATAAATACTCCAGGAGTTTTTCTTTATCTCCACCTCCAAGAAATGGCGAGGGGGAGAGGGCTGTGCTCCATTTACCAGCGCTGTGACTGCGCTTCTCCCTGCTGAGTCTGACCTTCAAGGTCAGTTTGTCATCATTTTTGCAAGATCTGCCTTTTCTCACCTATCTTGGAGTCTCATCACTTAAAACACATCCCCAAGAAGAGGCCGCCCTCTGCATTCCCAGATCATCTGTGCGGGCTTGAAGAGATGGGACAGATGCTTTGCTGTGGCTTGCACTACTGGAAAAACAACTCGAGTTGCTCACTGGTGACCTCTCAGATGGAACAAACCTCCCCAAGAGCAGAATTCCAACCCCAGCTATGAAGCCAACTGGAACCAGAGCCGCTCAGATAGGGCCCCTCAGAAATTCACATAGTAACCACCAAAGACATCAAACCAAGCACAGCGAGGAAGAGAGGCCAGGCGCCTGCCAAGGGCCACTTCCTCTCTGTCTCAGCCTGCCCAGAAGCACCTGTCCATGCAGTCCGACAGCACAGGGGCTATTACCTGGTGATTCTCCCATCTTTATTTTCTATTTGTCCCATGAATGCAAGTCCTTGGTCCCTAGTGAAGTTGAAGGCTCTGCGTAGGTAGGGACCACATCTTCTGGTTTGGTTTCCCCCACTGTGCTTAAACAGTGCTTTGCTCAAAAGTCAGTGCTTGGAAAACCACAGCTAACAGCTCTGGAAGGACCATCCAGAGGCAGCCCCTAGCAGCGGACATATCTCACACCTGGGCAGCGCTCTGGTGGGAGAACTTACTCAAGGGTGCAGGTGGGAGGGGCACGGAGGTGGGCGTTCCCCTGGAGACCAGGAACCCAGGGCCAAAGGAGCTCGATCCCCAGGGCACTCCAGCAGTTCAAGGGGCGCAGGAGGGCAGGAGCGAGGCACCCCAGGTTCTAGCAGCCACCAGGGTCCAGGCCAGACAAAGAGGCTTTGGGGCCCAGGGGGCCTTTGTCCCTGGGCTCAGTTAGGACATTCCTTAAATGCAATCTGCCAGAAGACTGGCTTCATTCAGACTCAGTTATGCGGGTGGGAGGCGCAGAGGTTCAGCTGGGTGTCTCCCCGCATGGCAAGTCCCACAGCAGCTGGCACAAACCATTTCAGTCTCTGAACAAGAGGCTGTCAGGGGTCACTCAAGTTCACTTTGGAAGTTTGGGAAGTACTGTGTCTAACAGAAAAAAAAAAGAAGGCTGGAAAATAACAGTGGTTATCTCTCGGCGGAGGGGTTCTGGGAAATTTTTCATTCCTGCTTTACACCCTCCCCTTTTCCTCAACACAAAAGAGCAGTGAGTTATTACACGAAGAGAAGACACTGCTGAGGGGCTGGTATGCTTTCGGTTTTGGCTGCAAATTTAGGTTTGTCCTTATTCACTTGCTATTTGTATTACACAAAAAGGACACAAACTAAAAATGTATGGAAAGAAAAAATAATCACTGTACTGTTCAGATTTCCTGTTTCTTTCCAGCATTTGGCAAAAGTAATGACACATCATTGGGCTGATGTGCCAGTGGGGCCTCTTCATCCTGTTCAGGCCTCCAACGCGAAGGAGGTCAAAATCAGCCCTGGCAATCTAAAACCACGACCCCCTTCACCTTGGAGTCAGCCGGCAGGAGGCTACCCCCAGCCTGATTCAATGCCCCTTGGGGCTCCAAGGAAGCTGGGCTAGAGGACAAGGGCCTCCTAGCCCCCCAGCCTCTTTGTCTGGCCTGGACCCTGGTGGCTGCTGGAACCTGGAATTTCTCACCCCTGACCTCACACTCCCTCTGAACTGCTGGAATGTCCTGGGCAGGTTGGGGGTGGTGGTTGTGTACCTTTTGCCCTGGGTTCCTGGTCCAGAGAAAGCAGTGTCCTTCATTCCCTTCCCACCTGTACCAGATTCTAAATTCCCATTGCTTAGGGACTTTCCTGGTGGCGCAGTGGTTAAGAATCCACCTGCCAATGCAGGGGACACGGGTTTGATCCCTGGTCCGGGAAGATCCCACATGCCGTGGAGCAACTAAGCCCGTGCACCACAACTACTGAGCCTGCGCTCTAGAGCCCACAAGCCACAACTACTGAGCCCACGTGCCTCAAATACGGAAGCCCGCATGCCTAGAGCCTGTGCTCCACAACAAGAGAAGCCCGCGTACTGCAATGAAGAGTAGCCCCCGCTCGCTGCAACTAGAGAAAGCCCGCACGCAACAACGAACACTCAATGCAGCCTAAATAAATACATAAATAAATAAATTTTTTAAAAAAACAACTTTCCATTGCTTAAATCTTAGTTCCAAATCATGGCTCACCCTTGGCTTTACCACATACAGGCTGTGTGGCCTTGGAGAGCTTAATTCACTTCTCTGTGCTTCAGTTTCCTCATTTGTAAAATGGGGTTAATAACAGTACCAACTTCATAAGACTGGTGTAAAGATCACAAAATAATCCCATAAAGTACATATACTAAGGTAAATGTTAGCTGCTAAATAAAACCTAAATCTCTCCTATAAGATGGCTATGGAAGACCCTCCATAAACACACACTCCCACACACATATACACTGTAATTTTAGTAGAACAGTTTCAAAAAAGTGGTTGGAAATATCCCTGTTTGGTTTTTGCAGGAGTATTACACTGTGTCCTGGCAGAAGGGCAGCAGAGGTAACTGGGGTGGAATTTGGGTTAAGCCCCTCTGAGGAACCACCTTCCTAGAAACACATAACATTGAAAATAAATAAGTGCAGGTTTTCCAAGCTTCCTGTAGCTCCCCAGCCCAGGTCTCCATACCAGATACGTATGTGCAGAACAAGAGTCCATGGCAGGCTGTGAATTGAGAAGTGGCTACCAGGTCCTGTGCTTCTTTTCCACCCTCTGCCCATCTAACCCCTGACCCTGCAGCACCACCCTCCCTACCTGCCTTGACAGCAACCCAGGCAACGTTCCTATGGGCAAAGAGCGCAACACCATTAAAAACATTGCCTCAGAAGGGACAACCCACGAGCGCGTGCAGTGGATCCTATCTGCTGTTTTTCCCCCTTCCCCAGCATCTACTTGCCCTTCTTATTTGCACCCACTTTCTCTTTGGGAAACCCTTCTACCCAACTGTATTTGCAGCTTGGGTGGGACTAGAAGCCCCACCCCCGACTCCATGGCAGCTACATGACCTTGGAGTCAGCCCGAGTGTTTCATCCCCTTAGCCACAGTGATTGGCTTACGGATGGCCTCGTGATGAGAGCCAAGCCAATGAGCGGCAGCCGTGGGACTCTTCCTAGAGCTACCTCTTGGTCTCCGAGCTGCTGGAATGTCAGCCCGGGGCCACCTTGGCCATCTCCAGACACAGCCTCCCAAGGAAAGAAAACAGAGCCTGGAGATTCTGACCTTTCAAACCCCGACTCAAACTTCTCCTATACTGCTCAGTTTTGTGCGGCCAGGACTTCCCATTTTTTGATTAAGCCAGATTGAGCTGGGTTCTCCCTTGCTTGCAAATGAAGAGTCAGCTACCACATAGCACATTTTTTGAGCCTGGAATCTGGGCCGGGCAGTCTGCATACACAATTTCAGTTCATCCTGTGGGGCAGCCATTATCATCCCCATTTCACAGAGGGGAGACCTGAGGCCAAAGGAGAGTCACAGTGTAGACACCAGAGCTAAGAATCAACAGGGCCTTCTGGCCCCATGCCTAGATGTTTACTCCATTAATCTGAGTCTACTTTACATTGGTAAGGATTTGCTTATTACTCCAGAGAGTAGAATTAAAAAACATTCTTATGAAAGCAAAGTGTGGGGAAAGATCCAGGAAAAAAAAAGGTACCTTGAGAAGCCTGGGATAAAATGTCACCAAGGCCTGGGATGAGGGCAGAGATACAAGGGCAAAGGGCAGTGAAGATAAACTTCTGCCAGCCCTAGGAATACAAGCGGAAGGAAAACTGAAAGGGAAATTCCAAAGGCCCAGAGGGGAGAAGCAGAGCAGGGCATGGCATTGGGGATATGGAAGGACCTGAAAGAAGACCTTCACTTATTCCAGGCGGAGCTGACAGATTTCAAGACAACCAAGCCCTCCAGGGCAGGCTGATGGGAGAAACAACGGTGGCAGCTGCAACTCTTGGCTCAGGGAGCAAAAGAGCTGGGAGAGAGCATGCCATCCCCAAACCTCCAAACCTGACTCCCCAGACCCATAGGATGGAACAGAAATGGGAGGGGCTGGGGTTGTTGAGTTGTGGGAGAGCACAAGAAAGGGTCTGCCTAAAATGGTCCTTAATACTAGGAGGACTGGAGAAGCAGAAGTCCACACAAAGGAGCAACTTTAATAAAGCCAGCAGTTCTGAGCAGACAGCCCTTTAGCTAGACCAGCCCTGCCTCTGCTGATAGAACATCTCTAATGGGCGAGAACTGATAATCAGGCAGAGGGCTGCGTATAATCCCGTCACGTGAACCTCAGCTACTTGGAATCAGTCCCTTTAGCAGCGCTGCAGGAACTAGGAATCGATAATGAACGGAAATTAATTATTTTGGTATACTTAGCGTTCTTTTCCCCTTCTTTTGGTAATGGGAGGACCTGTTCCATACAATTCAGATCTGGCGGGCCCCACCTGAGCCATGGGAGGTGGGGATGTAGCTGAGGACTGGCCATTCTTTAGGCCCCAGCGATGCGTTCAAGCAAGGCCAGAATTTCCCCTAGGATTTGCTCTACTGGCTTTGGGAGAAAGAGGTCTTTCCCGTCTTCAGATTATAAACCATGAGGATATATACTTGGAGCTGCAGTCGACTCTCCATCCTCCACGCCACCTTCCCAGTCTAAAGACGAAGCCAGTGCTCAGAGGGGAGGAAAGCTGATAACTAGAGAAACAGACAGAAGCCCTACCCACATGGCTAGAGTTCCTAGGTCCAGCTGTGCCTGAAGCTACCTTTGAACTTGCCAACTACATGAACCTTTTTCACATAAGCTGGGTTTTAGTCACCAATGACCAGAAAGTCCTTATTCATGTGTAAGTGAAGTTTGAACAAATGGTGGCTTCATGTAAACCACCCCCTTTACAAGGCATATCTCAATTTCCCAAAGCTATAAAATGGCCCAATAGTAATCTTAATTTCCCGCTCCCTTTGAAACGTCCAAGCACAAAGCCAGGTAATTTTCTTGGATGACAAATACGGTGCCCAAACCACCAGAAAAACAGCTGATGATGGCCCACAAACACTGAGGGCAAGGCTGTGACGGTCTGTTTAAACCACAAGAAGCATCAGGCCTAGGGACAGATGGCGGGGGGTTGCTTCCCAGCCAGGAGCCCAGCTCCTCTCTTTTCTGACCGGTGTCCGTGTCCTCGCGCTGCTCTCCAGTCCCCAGGACAGGGCCCACAGCAGTGCTTTACAAACTGGACACGACCCTTTAGTGGGCTGTGCTGTCGAGTCAGTGAGTTACCAGCAGCTCGGAAAAAAATGTGGTAGGAAATATCAGGATGCACAGCATCTAGTAAAGGAGTGTAATCTTTCATAAAACTTTTGTTGTTAGGTGTATGTCCTGGCATACAACGTAAAATACATTTCTTACCACGGTCACAATCAAAAGGTCTGAAAAACACTACTGTAGGCCCATGATCTCTTATCTGAAACCCGCAAAGGCAGAGGTGTTTTGAAAGTCTGTACGTTTTAAGTTCTAGAAAAGGAACATGGTGCCTAAGGTCTGGGGAAACACTCAGGAATAAAACTCATGGACATTTCTATAGCAAAATACACAAACATGCAAGCTAAGTGGGCTTGATAGATTATATATCCCCTCACATCATTTCAGATGCCTTCATATTAATGTGTTCCAACCTTACCAAAAAACTCCTTGCTTTCCAAGTTTGGGGATATGGTAATTGAAGCGAGAAAACTGTGGACCTATGTAGGGATTCTCAGGACGTTTTTCCTTCTTCTGCCTCAAAATTGACTTTTAATTTTCCAATTTTTAAAAAAGACCTCATGGATAATGGCAAATCCACACTAGACTTTTAATGACTTAATGCAAAACGGCAAAGTCTAAGAAATTCACAGGGCTGTGGGCAGGTGGGCCTTTTAAGAATCCTCCTCAAATTAACTTTGTTTCTGAGTGGGGCTCACCCAGTGACTGAGGGTCTAAAATGGCTCCGTCCGGTTCTTTGGCCACTAGCCACATGTGGCTACTGAGAACATGAAATGTGGTTCGTCTGACCTGAGATGTGCTGTGAGTATAAAGATGAAATTTCAAAGACCTAGTGCCTCCCCCACAAAAAGGACTGTAAACTATCTCAACAGTTTTTTTCAATCTCTTGATTCCATGTTGAAATGATGGTATTTTGGATGTACGGAGTTTAATAAAATATATTCTTGAAATTCATTTCACCTGTTTTTTAAGTTTAAACATTTTAAACATACTTTAAAATGACATATGTGTTTTGCTTTATAGTTCTATTGGACATCACTGGTCTAAAATGTCTATCATAGACTCGGAGCATTTTGAAAGCAAGAAAGAAATTATTCCTTGGACGGAAACAAAACAAGGTTCAGAGAGAGAAAGGGACTTTGCCAAGGTCATACGGTCGGTTTGTAGAAAGCTAAATTTCCTATATCTGCCCTAGGCTTTCTAAACCTAAATTCAAGTAGTTTTGTATCCTAGAGAGTAAAGGAAAGCAGAAGGGTCATTCTTTAATGAGAGTTGCACGGGAGCGGCAGAGAAGGCCCCAGAAGATTCTAAATGTATTGGCTGCGATTCACCAAAGTGAGAGGGGCGAGAAGAGGGAAGTTCTCTCCACAGAAAAACAGCTGTGACCCGGATGGAAAAGATTTGGTTCCTCAGTCCAGGCTGTTCTTTGTTTACATGAACAAGAGCCAGATATTCATCACAGAAATATTCTAAATTAAATCCTTGAAGCCCTGTTATATAAACAACGTAAAGGTATCACAGAGTTTTGAGCTGGATCATTGTTTTTGTTTGGACAAAATTTGTCAAAAGAAACTGCTGATGTACAATTTCTGACTCTTTCAGAGCATTTCAGTTTGGGGGAACATTTTAAGTTTGCATTTGGCTCTTTCTTCAAATCTCCCTTTCCTTCCCTGGCCAATCTCATAGGGACCCCTCTGCTCCTTATCTCTGTGTGCCAATGTCTCCAACACAGTGGCCTCCAGCCTCAGACACTCCGGAACTGTCTTTAGCCACTTTTTCTCTGCCATAGCCAAGTTCTCTAACGTAACACCCACACTCTATCTGAACTACTATCTGAACTACTCTATCATACCCCATGCCACACTCTATCCCCCTTGACCCTCAAACCAGGCTTTAAGAGCCCCCTAAGGCATGGTCAGCACTTCAGCCCAGCAGTGTGTCCTGCCCCATCTCACCCCCGCCCTGGCCCTGTCTACCCACGCCAACTGTTCAGCAAGTATTTCCCGAGTGCCGGCTATTCATCAGTGGTCCTTTTACGATGTAGTAAGCACCTACTCTCTGCCAGGGCCATGCTAAGCTATACAATAGGGGAGAAAAACGGGCAAATTTCTATTTCTCTATTTCAATTTGTATATATTCCTTGAAATCATAAAACAAGAATGCATGCTGCAACTCTGTTTGCATGTAATGTAGTAGTGTTTCCTTTATTCTCTCCCTCAACCATGGTGCTACTAAATTGAGGATGCTTCTTGTAACCAGTGACATCTTAGAATTAGTCATCCCTCAATCAGCTCCTCCCCTTCCAACCACAGTGATTTTCCATTCACTCATAGTGAGGGCTGTTTGCACCGTGTTAAGTTTCTTTGGACAAGTTACTTTCTAAGTGTTTTCAAGTCTCCTAAATGCTAAAATTGTGTCTGTCTCAGATCTCAAACCAGATCTCTACAGTGCAAGCATCGGAGTTCACTGTGGGCATCCCTGCACCTGGTGACTACCTGGGCAGGTACCTGTTAGGCACGGGTTAGGCACACAGCCTTGAGCAAGGAGTTCACACATTTGATGACTAAAGTGGTGCTGGGCGTGGGTGAAGAATCCCCCTCTTCCAGCCCATGGCTCTGAAAATCCCTGTCCTTTCCATTCAGAACTGGTTGTTGGGACCCCATCCAGCATCTCCAGAACAATCCTAGCTCTGAATCCCAAACTTGGTTCAGGAGTTGCTTACTTAGAAATAAGGCTTAATTTTAAAAACCTGGGAATAAAGGTGCCTCCTTTTGCCTTACCATTGTTCTGAATGTACTTTGGTGTAAAGTAAAGCAAAAATGCAATGAACTCTAAATTCAGCAACCAGGATTAAGAGATTATATGATGGGCAGTTTTCTACTGAAACTTGAACAATGAAGATAGAAGTACAGTTAAATAAATCACACAAAATGCTAGTCATAATAAGCCAGTAAAAGAGAAAGAATATAAACCAAAAGAGGAAAAACTGCTTTTGTTAAGAATAAAGTCAGCCAAAAAGACTGACAAAGTTTATCACACTGAGCTCTTAATAATAAACCTATACGGTAGACATAATTATCCCTTAGATGAAGAAACAGACTCAGGGAGGTTAAGTAACCTGCCCAAAGTCACACAGCTAGTAAATTCAGATCTGAATTTTCAAATCACTCCGGCCTCTCCCACCATAACCTTGGCTGGCCTCCCTTGCAATTTCTTCTTTCACATCCAGACAGTACAACTTACAAAAACAAAGAAGAAGAAGAAAATCCGCAGCCATTTGAAAATAGCACCTAGCAGAACTGGCATACCTAAGAGAATATTATTGCCTAGATTTATATATAAATACAGAAGATCTCTGCTAGTCCATTTCAACCCTCCTTATTCATACAAGTTGCCAGTGACCAAATCACATCCTATGAGAACAGTAACAGTAACAGTAAAAGAGAACAGTAAAAACTCGGGAAATACATTTAACTCACAACAGGAGCTGAGACCACTATTATTAAAGTTTCTGGTGTGTGACATTTAGTTATTCAAATACCCGACAAGTTTACCAGTAAATCTTGCATGGTAATTATTTTGCTAATGCAATATCTGTTAAGCATCAGTAGCCAAATTACAAAAAGTATCAACTTTATTACTGGGTTTAAAATGATTTTTGGTTTTAAAAAGACTAAATGCCTTGTAATCAAGTTAGCCAATAAAAAAAAAAATCCACCACTCATATGTATTTTGTGAGCCATGCGTGTAAACATGCCTTGCACTTGTCAACACAGCAACTGGGAAATGAAAAGTGGTGGGAAGGGGGCTGAATGAATGTCCATGGACCGATCCTACTGGAGGTATTCAACGAAGTCCTCTGGAAATTAATTGACTTTCCTTGCCCCCTGCATAGCAAGTCTATTCAACCAGAGTGGGTTCATGGTGGGGAGCGGGTTATATCTGGTAATAAAAGGGGAAAGGGTTTGGCTGGCAAATGTGGTTTTAATCAAATCCTTCCTCTGGCTATTAGAAACAGGTTTCAAACAAGTGACCTGTTGGCTTAGTGTAGACGTGGTCAAAGAAAGCCAGACAACTCTCCCTGAACTGTAATAACATATCTTACCCATCTTTTCTTTCATTCATTTAAAAAAAAAAGGTACTGATACGGTCAGAACAAGAAGCAAAGGAAGCCAGTGGAAACTTAGAAGACTAAGAAAGCATTCTATCTTATGAGCCACTGTTTTGATTCCTGCCTTGGCCCCTACACACTTTTGTTTCAACTGAACATACCTTTGCCAAGGACATTAAAAAGGGTCATATCTATGACACTGCCACCTTACTAAAGCTAAGAATGAACAAATGCCACAGAGATAAAGTGTGAAGTTAATTTTAGGGGTCAATTTGACTGGGCCACGAGCATCTATAATCACAGGAACCAATTCCTGATAATAAGTCTCTTCCAATGGATGGATGGATAGATGGAGAGAGAGATCCTATTGGTTTTGTTTCTCTGAAGAACCCTAATACACAGAGCTTTTGCAAACCAAGGAGATGTCCCATTCGAGTTGAAAGACATTTAGAAAACAGCAAGGAAAATTTCACATGGTTGGGAATTAAAACATTCACCACTATCGTCCTGAAATCTCGAACCTCCTAGGTACTTTTCTGTCCCAAATTTATTCCATCAAGCATGGTTCAAAACCCCACAGATCTGGACAGTTTCTTGGGTGCTGAGGCTCAGAAGTTCTCAGAACTTTGAACATGCATTTTCTTTTCCAAACAAAATTTCTGCAGCAGTACAATAATTTTCTCCATTTGCATATACGCTATCCCTGTGAAATCATGGGACCAAGTGTCAGGAAATGAAGCCAGGCAGAAAATGGTCTGTAGAATTCCTGTGATGTCTCAACCGATCCCAGTTCAGAAATATCAGTGAGACAATTGAGATTATTCCCAAACTCCTGGCACCTGACTTTTAATACAGACTTAAGAAAAGCACTCCCATCTGACATGTGACATCTGAGCAGACAGGCTAGGACAACTCTGGTGCAAAGAGTGTGCAAAGTGATGGAACCATCTTGACTTTCCTTTGGCAACTAAGGGGTCACATCCCACAGGGGGGTGTTGTCCCAAGGTGACCGTGTCCTTATGCTTCTCATGGCTTCATTTCTTCAGGCATTCATTTCTTCACCAAATATTTATGGAGTGCCTAATATGTGTTAGACCCTTAGATTCAACCACTAAATAAAATGGGTATGGCCCTCTTGGAGTATACATCAATACGCTTCGGTATAAATTCTTTTGTTATAGTTATGTTAGCTTTTCAGCACCTTTCGGATGAACATCAATACAAAATTCCTGCTATCCTTTTTTTTTTTTCCCTGCTATTCTTTCTTTCCCCCTAACCCTGTATTGCCCCTCCCCCTCCCAGTCCCCACTGCTAACCAGTAGTTTGTTCTCTATATCTGTAAGTCTGCTTCTTTTTTGTTTTATTCACTATTTGTTGTCTTTTTTAGATTCCACATAAGTGATATCATACAGTATGTCCTTCTCTATCTGACTTATTTCACTTAGCATAATGCCCTCCAAATCCATCCACGTTGCTGCAAACAGCAAAATTTCATTCTTTTTCATGACTAATATTCCATTGTAAAAAATTCCTGGTATTCTTAATGTTCCAATATTCTTCTGTGATTCTTCATGCATGAATGAGTGGCAGAAAAACCTATATGTTTTTTCTATGGCTATTTTACAATGGTAGCTGTTAAATTCTCTCCCTCTTATGATGAAGGATGGCCCCCGTATAGTGGAAGGAACTGGGTTGGAATTCAGTGGCTGTACTAACAAGCTGCTTGAACTTCAACAAGTTTGACAACTTCTTGGAACCTTCGTTTTCCCACCTACAGAAGTGGGAAGAAATGGTACCTATTTTGTAGGGTTGGTGTGGGGATTAAATGAAATAACATGTGAAAACCACCAGACACAAAGCATCATTTAATAAATGTTATTATTACCCCCTGTAGTGGGTTGAATAGAGGTCCCCAGAAAGATATGTCCAAGTCCTAACCCCTGGTACCCGTGAATGTGACCTTATTTGGAATTGGGCCTTTGCTGATGTAATTAAATTAAGGATCTCAAAATGAGATTTTTCTGGATTTAGGGTGGGCTCTAAATCCAATGACTGATGTCACTGAAGAAAAGAGAGGGAGCTTTAAGATGCAGAAACACAGGGAAGAAGGCCATGTGGAGACAGAGTCTGGAGTGATACCCACAGCCGAGGAATGCCAGGCGCCACCCAAAGTGGGAAGAGGCAAGAAAGGATCCTCCCCTAGGGTCATCAGAGTGAGCATGGCCCTGCTGACACCTTGATTTTCGACTTCTGGCCTCCAGAATAAAGAGAGAATAAGATTCTGGTGTTTTAAGCCACCTAGTCTGGGGTAATTTGTTCCTGCAATCCTAGGTAACTAACACACTTGCCTTCAACTCATGGAACTAGAACAGAATATTCGTACACAGCTTAGGCAGAAAACAAAGAGCCCAGTGAAGAATAGACTTACAAAAGATTTAGCCTGGTTGGAAAGCTCTGAGTTTCCACTGAATTAGAAGAATCTGATTAGGTTTAAAATCAGGCAGGTAGAAACATCTGAATTTGAAAACATCCATTCTGGTGAAATAGAGCCCTCCATTTTGGCCATACATGATAGTAAACAACTTTCACAAAAAGCTGAGCGGGTGGTGGGCCCAGGGCTTCTAGGCCAGACCCTGACAGGTGCGGGCAGGACAGCTGCACACGGCCCAGGGGAGAAGAACGAGCCCGGGATGCAGGCTCTGCTCCCCACTTGGTGCCGGTGAGGTCCAAGCCGCCCACGCCCCGGGAGCTGTCTTGCAAGAGTAGGTGCTGGATACAGGAGCAGCGAACTGGGAAAACAGAAGTCGGGGTGGGGCAGCCCCTGGAACATACACCACACTCAGATTCCAAGTTGTGGCTCTTGGAAGGTTCTCTTGAGCCCACTGGCTTCCCATCCCACGTACAGCCTGCAGTGTGTACACCACACGTGCCTTAAGGCCAAGAGTCAGGCCAGCTACACATTCTAGACTCAGCGCCCTGGGCCCCCAGCGGCCCCCGTCACAAGAACCAGGCTGAGCCCCTGCTCGGGTTCTGAGACCTGGTCCTTCCTCTCCTTTCATATGAGCCCCCGACCACCACTGACAGATGACACTCGCGTCATTTCAGTTCCTCTTCCACAGTCTTAGTATAGACTTTGTTAACCAAGCTTAAAGTTGAGGACCCTGAGTGAAGTCACTTTCTTAAGGTCACAGAGGTCACCAATGGCAGAGCCAAAATCCAAGCTCAGATCTTTGCCCTGCCATCCAATGCTCATCCCCACATCGGGGAGGCCTTCCCCGATCAATCCAGGAGGCTTGTTTCCTCCACCACTCAGCCTGCTCTGTTCATGGCGCTAAAACAACAGCGCTTTCACCTGACGGCTGCCTTACCAAGGTGTTTACTCACATTTTACCTAATCCTCATGACAACCCTATATGAAATATATCATTACCCCCATTTTATAGATGGGGAAACTAAGGTCTCCGAGAGAGAAACTGCCTGGCTCAAAGCCACACAGCTAATGCGATGCAGAGCGGGATTAGAGCCGAGGCCCCAAAGTGCATGCTCCTTCCCCACACAGAACACTGATCGAGCCCCTGACTTGATAATGAAGCCATAATGCTCAGCAGCTGTTGCTGTGGGGCTACTTAAGGGAGAGCCAAGCTGTCACTTACACGTTTTGGAGTCCCCTTTGCCCTGGCTGACATTCCCCTGTGCAGGCTGCTACCTTGTTAAAAACTCAGGAAAGTCACAGCTGTGACAGCTGCTGAGGGTTTGCCTCTGGGCTCCTGCTGCCTGGCATCACCCTTCCCATGGGCACAACCCTTACGGTCTGTATTAGTGTCCTAGAGCTGCCACAACAAAATACACAGAATGATGACTTAAATCAACAGGAATGTGCTCTCTCCCAGCCCTGGAGGCGAGAAGTCCAAACTCAGGTGTTGACAGGACCATGCTCCCTCTGATGTATGCGGGGAAGAACACTTCCTTGTCTCTTTCTAGCTTCTGGTGGTTGCTGGCAACCCCTGGTATTCTTTGTCCTGCAGCTGCATCGGTCCGGTCTTTGCCTCTGTCATCACGTGACATTCTCCCTGTGTGTCTCTGAATCCAAATTGCCCTCTTCTTATAAGGACATTTTATCCGTATTGGATAAGGGCCCATCCTAACCCAGTAGGGCCACTGGATCTTAACTGGATTACACCTGCAAAGCCCCTATTTCCAAATAAGGCCATATTCTGGGGGTTAGAACTTGAACATAGCTTTTTGGGGGCTCCACAAGAGGGCCCATGGAAACCCAAACAAACAGATCTTCTTCTCTGAGCCCTCTCACCTGTGGCCCCAGCACTGAACAAGGCCTTGCTTCTCAGCTACATGGGGGTAGGATGGGGGGCCCTTCTGGATCCTCCTGCTCCCCTTGGACCATGAGTTTTGTTTTAATATCCACACCCCAGACCAAATAAGTCAGACTCTCTCTTGTTGGGTCCAAGCACCTGGAGGCTCCCCAGCTGATTCACACGAGCAGACAGGATTAAGAATGAGAGACCTGGGACTTCCCTGGTGGCACAGTGGTTGAGAATCTGCCTGCTAATGCAGGGGACACGGGTTCATGCCCTGGTCTGGGAAGATCCCACATGCCGCGGAGCAACTAAGCCCGCGAGCCACAACTACTGAGCCCGCGAGCCACAACTACTAAAGCCCGTTCGCCTAGAGCCCAGGCTTCGCAGCAACAGAGGCCACCGCGATGAGAAGCCCGCGCACCACAACAAAGAGTAGCCCCCGCTCACTGCAACTAGAGAGAGCCCGTGCGCAGCAACGAAGACCCAATGCAGCCAAAAATAATAAATAAATTTATAAAAAAAAAAAAAAAAAAGGAATGAGAGCCCTGGGGTATAAGTTGATTAAATCACTGGTTGGAGAGGGGTGGTAAGTCATATGCAACCAATAACTGATACTCCTCTGCCACATGTTCCAGTGCTTCCAGACTCCTTCTGTGATAACACCCTGAGCTGCCAAGGCTTGTTTAAGGCCTGCCTCTCCTCCCCAGTTTCCCCTCAGCCTATAAGCTTCACGAGGAACAGTCCTCCACGTCTGTCTTGATCACTGCTCACTCACCGTGCAGAATTTGGTGGCTGGTGCATAGCAGCTGCTCAGTACAAACTTGTTAAACGAACGAGTGAGCAAATGAATGAGTATGTGAGTGAGTGAGCAAATGAATGAGTATGTGAGTGAGTGAGCAAATGAATGAGTATGTGAGTGAGTGAGCAAATGAATGAGTATGTGAGTGAGTGAGCAAATGAATGAGTATGTGAGTGAGTGAGCAAATGGACACAGGTACTATGAAGGGCATTTTAGAAGGAGACAAAGCCACATCAGGAGTAAGTTGAATCCCGCCATCCACCCAAGAGTTCGTAATCCAGAAGGGGGGCAAACCCATCCACTCACCACCCCACCACAACTCGAGTAAGAACGTGTCAAGCCTCCGTGACTGCCATTCTATGGGGGAGGAAAGGGGAGTGACAAGGGACGGGGGTGGTCAGAGAGGGCAAAATGGTGCCTGGGCTGGGCTGTGGGGGGTCTGGATAAATGCAGATGGGGCAAAGGCGGCGTTCAAGGAGGTGGTGAGAGTGATAAGGGCTTTGGGGGCTGCTGCGAGGGAAGTGTGACTGCGGCACACGCTTCATTCAGGCAGGCGAACAGTGAGATGAGGCTCCCATGGGGTCAGCCTTGCCAGCCAGGTGGAGGTGTGTTCCCCAGGTGAAGCACCCAGTTGGTAATGGGAAATCATCAATGGCTTGGAGCAGAGGAGCAATGATGAAAACAGAATCATAGGAGAGTTAGCTGGGTGTGGTGTGTGGAAACCAGCAACTGGAGGCCCATCTCTGTTCCAGCCCAGCCACAAACTCAAGTTCCCAACTCAGACAGAGGCTGGGCATCAGAGGTTGTCTGACGAACATTACATATTATCCAGAAACTCCTAACAAGACATGTTTTACAAGGCCAATGGCTTGAAATCAGAACTTCAACGCTGAGGGCTTTCAATAGGAAAGAATTCTCTCCCCCTTTCTCTGTATACATACTTATTAAATCATTGGGATCATTTTGGCAAAGAAAGCTAACTTCTCCCGGCCCTGTTTGACTCACAGCAACATAACAATGCAGTGTTAAACACATAAAATGTGCAGAAGTGTCGAGGCGTGTGTATTGTTCTCTTGCATTCCCAAGCTAACAAACAATCCAGGAACCCCCCACCCCCAAGCATAACCTTGTGGACCCTCCAGGGAAGCCAGTTTGTATGAGTATTTTTGGTCGCCCCTGGGCACCAACCTGATAGTAAATGTAACTGAGGCCGTAAACTCTGAGTCCTAGGTAGCCATCCGGATGATCCAGAAGAGGCTTAAAATAATTTTATAAGTTATTCCCAAAAGGAAAATATAAAATTCAAATCATCATAGAGAGCTTGGAAACAAATACCTAGGGCTCAGTTTGAGAAAAGCAATCTTCAAGGCGATGCAGAAAACCATCTACAATAGCTTCCAGGGAACAAGTCCCCACCCTCCACCACACTCCCCACAGAGCTCATGACCCTCACAAAGGCCTTTCCAGCCAAGTCTGTCCAAATCCAGTTACACAATCAGTTTAAGGGGCAACCTTTCCTTGAGCGTCCTTGAGATGCCCATCGCACATTTGTAACTATCTTTGGGGCTGAGATTGACGACAGACGTATCCCTAGCAGGACTGTTTAGTGAGCAGATTCATAAATTACAGAGAAGAGCTGTGGGCCTCAGTTCCAAGTCACAAGATGCTGCCTCTTAGCAGAAAGGAAAGATTCTCAGACGCTCGTGAAAGATGCAACGGAGGCAGGCCTGGGCTGTGAAAAGGCAGGCCTGGTCGGGATTCTGTCAGGAGGAAGGACACAGCCTTCCAGCGGGGAGGGCTGAGTAGGGTCCTCAAAACCAAAGGACAAAGCAATGATGGATGGACGGGGAGTGAGGGTCAATGCCTCTGAAAATGTCACTTATTTGCGCCCGGTACGCTTCCTAAACGGTTTCTGAAAATGGAAACAGAAAACCAAAACCAAAACCAAAAAGGAGGGGAAAGAAAATGTACCTCAAACCTAGGCTAAAGTTGTAAAGAATATGAAATATGAGCTTTGCCTTTCAAGGTAGTCAAATCAGGTAAAGGAGGGGAGGCAATTATTCTTACCTGATCAAAGGGAACATACCAGTCCTTTGTCTTTTTCCTGATACTACGTTGCAAGAGGGATTATTGACCTTTGACAGATCAAGGCTCCTCCAGTGTTTTTTCATATTATTAATAGTTAGCAGCGGGGCCAAGCTGGTCTGCTAAGATGGCCAGGCCACACCACGCCCGTGAACATGGCTCCAGATGTGTGGGAGGTGACAGCCCACACGTCACTTTCTGGCTGAGCCAAAGGGAAAATAGAGCTTTGGGTGACTTCCCATCTCTTCTGTGTAACGGGAGGCTTCTTGACAAAAGGCAAGAAGACAAATAGCCTTCTGGAAATACTCTGTCTGTGCCAGAGGGCAAAACATCATCAGCTGTTTGCAGACAGACATTCTGGGACTTAGACTCGTATCAGGCCAACCTCACGGTCTCCGAGAACGTGTTACAGAGAGTGAATTTCAGGGTGCATCACATCTCCAAAATGTCAGGGGAAAATGACTTGGTGATTCGGTCCACCTGTCTAGGGCGTCTGCCTGTATCTCACACCCCTCCCCGGCTTCAGCGCGGGGTAGCCCAATACTGGCCGGTACTAAAGGGACAGGATGTGATTGTGGGCAGGAGCTAAACGTGAAAAGCGTTGTTTGCAGAGCAGCCAGGAACTGACCAATAACGAGCCCCAGTCCCTGAAGCTGCTGATAACAGGAGGCCAGAGGCCACACTAGAATGTAACCTCCAGTAAATCACTGTTAATTGCCAGGGGGAGAGGAATGAAGGCTCTGCTTGCACTTGCAAGTTGATTTCAGGTCATTCCACAGCCTTCCCAGAGGCTCCCTGGCAAGGAGGTGGAGGCGGGCAGAGGTGCTGGGAGAAAGACTGCTCTCCACCCTTTTCTGTGTCCTTTTTGGCAGCCGCCGCTGCAAATGCACACACACACGGGAATGCACACACACTACCAACAGAAAGCTTACTTCTCCTTCCCACCCTTGCAGGCCAGGCTGGAGCATGGCTCTTGGAGTAATTGACTACAGGAACACATTAACGTACCCCGCTGCACACAGGGAGCAGAGACAAGAAGCAGGCGTCACAAGAGTGGGATTCCATAAACGGCTGAGAGTGAGTTGGTGCCACATTGCCCTAGCGGTGGAGGAGATGAGAGGCTACAGACACCTGCCTCAAGGGGTTGATGGCTCAGAAAAGGATGCCACTATTTGGTTGGGTGTGAAAACTCACTGCTGATTTTTAACAACTTTTAATGAAAAATTTTAATAAAATTTATGAAATTTTAAAGAAAATTTTCAAACATGTAAAGTAGGAATAGTAAAATGGACCCCCCATGAACCCATTACTGAGGTCATCATTTTCTAACAGTTCTAAACATATCGCCCTTCTTACTTTATCTCCTGCTCCACCTATTTTTGCTGAAGTATTAAAAACAAATCTATTCAGAATAGAATACGTTTAAGTTCTGCAATATGCATAAATACCTCAGTGTGTCTCTATCAGGTAAAACCTTTTGACATTCAAAACAGATGATCATACAGATGAATGAATAAAGAAGATGTGGTACATATATACAATGGAATATTATTCAGCCATTGAGAAGAATGAAATAACGCCATTTGCAGCAACATGGATGGACCTGGAGATTATCATGCTAAGTGAAGTAAGTCAGAGAAAGACAGCTATCATATATCGCTTATATGCGGAATCTAAAAAAATGATACAAATGAACTTATTTACAAAACAGAGTCACTGACTTAGAGAACTAACTTATGGTTACCAGGGGGGAACCATAAGTTAGTCGGGAGTGGGGGAGGGGAAAGGTGGGGGGGAGGAATAAATTGGGAGTTTGGGATTGACATGTCCACACTGCTAGATATAAAATAGACAACCAACAAGGACCTACTGTATAGCACAGGGAACTCTGCTCAATACTCTGTAATAAACTAAATGGGAAAAGAATTTGAAAAAGAATAGATACATGTGTATGTATAACTGAATCACTTTGCTGTACACCTGAAACTAACACAACACTGTTAATCAACTATACTCCAATATAAAATAAAAATTAAGAAAAATCCCAGTGATCAGACCCAACAAAATGAACACACCTATTCTTTAGTTATTTTGGCACCTCCTGCCCAGATGCAGGATTCAGTGGGTAAGAATGGGAGGACTTGAGATACCCTGTCCTCTTTTGCCACCACCAAGCAGGATGACCCCAGGAGAGCTGATCAACCTCCCTGGCCCACAGTTTCCTCATCACTAATAGAAAATCAGAGGGGTTGGTCTCTCAAGTTTCATCCAAACTCCAAATATAGCTATTCTCAGGTCTCCGAGGGTCGTGTAGTACTGCCTATAATCCACTTTCATACTCTTCTTTGAATAGTGCAGTATATGTGTGCAAGTAAGTTAATCTAAATCCACACCCCAGGGTGGGGAGCTCATACTTAAAGTACCCTAAACAGATTACACACACCAGGAGCTTTGGTTAGTTGAAAGACCCCGATCACAAATCCACACCCCAGGGGCAGCTACTACAAGGCTTTAGTTATTCTGAAGGACGCTGAAACTGTTTCATTGCTGACTCGAGTGGTGTTCCCATAAACGGAGTAGCTAGAAACCCTGTCCCGGAGCCTCCACCCTCGCACGAACCAGGCCCGGGACAAAATGCAGCGCAATGCTCACGCGTTACTGGATGATCCACTAGGGCAGCTAAATCCTTCCACGAGCATTTTATCGAACCTGCCTTAAGTGAGGTGCCTGTTGGGCAGAACAGAAAGCTGGGCCTTCGTTAGGCCCATAGAACAGACTAAGGCTGTTCCTGTATCGCTGGCTCACAGATACTTGGGGTGCAGCTGAATTTGGTCTGAGACTTGGTTTCGTTTTAACACAGCAGCAGGGAGTGAAATTGTGTGGGAGGGGACCCATGGCCCCCTTCTGTATCTTACACTGGAAGTCACGGTGTTTGCCAAAAGCACCCACAGTGTGGCGCCCTGCCCACTTCTGAACTTTTACTCCCGTTATTTCCCTTTATCTGAATTCCCCTCCTCCCCGCACCCCGCTTCTCTATAAATCCTTTCCATCTGTTAAAGCCCAATGCAAATCCTGCTTCCTCCAAAGAACCTTCCCCAGCCAACAGGACCCAGGCAGCAGTCAGGCAACGCTGAACTAATCTTTTCATTTCCCATGACCGTGAGATATATTTGGGGGCTGCAGGAATGCTGTGAATTACTCACTCTGACAGGCTGGTGTCTGCGGGGCCTCCCACGGGGTCCCAAGAAGAGGACATTGGCTGGTGGGAGCCAAGCGGGAGCTCACTCCTTCTCTCTCATCTTTCCCCACCTGCCACTGGGCAAAGCAGCTAAAATAACGCTGAAAACTCTTCTCAGTCTGCCTGTGACATGCTCGTTTCTCCACAGGGAAAGCCAGGGGGCTTTGTACAGAGGAAGGAAAGTGGGGAAGAGGAGCCAGGGATTTGGCTACCATCTTGGAAAGAAGGAGATCAGCTGAGAACAGGCAGATCATAAAATTAAAGGCTTCTGCTGTGGGTAGTTGTAAATGCTGACTCTGAAGAAAGTAGACCGGCAGGGCAAGACCCCTCATCAGTGCAAAAAAAGATGATTTACCAAGGTCAGAATTTGGGCCATGGAAAATTCCCTTTGTTTACTCCATTTTTTTTTTTTTTTTTAACAGCCCAAGAGCAGAGAGAAGATTATGTTTTTGCGGGGAAAGAAAGGCCCCTTTTATAGCTCATAAACCTAGTGAATTAAATGCGTAATATGGATGAGTTCTATTGTATTTTATCACGGGAAAAAAGATTAATTGGAATGCCTCTCCCCACGAGAACCACTGCATTAACTTCTCCCCAGCAAGTCACATCCTGTAGAGACAACAGCAACAAAGGTTTCGTTCCCTTAACTTGGATGAAACAGCAAAATTCCTGAGTAATTTGTTCCAAATTGAGGTTTCTCCTTGGGCTTGAAAAGGGATGCTGTTAAGAGTTGTTTTGTGGAGACTCTCAGGATGGCTGGAGAGCTTAACCCCAAGAATGACCACCGGTCTTTTCCCTTGGTCCCTGGGCAGTCACCGGGACGGGCTCTAGAGCCACCTTGGGAGCCCTCCCTCCCAGCCCAGAAGCCCAGAGCGCCATTATTCATTCCAATGGATTCCAATGGGTTCCCAGATTTTTCCTCTGTAAACACCAAGTCCAGCCCTGGGCTGACTTGCCATTGTTTGGCCCCGAATTTATGGCTCAGATAAGGGAAGCAGCATAGGGCTGGGTGGGGTGGGAGGGGCAGGGGTTGCCACGAGTGAAATAACCCAGTATTTTCTTGTGCTTTTTTCTCCATATCTCAAGGTCCAGAACAGGCTGAGGGTGACCAGCTCCGGAAGCTTCCATGATGCGAAATACCTTCTCAATGACTTCTTTTGTGTACTTTCTTCTATTTTTATTAAACTTTTACTGGAAAAATGGAATGTATGCACATGGTAAAAATATACTTATTTGTTTATTTACTTATTTATTCATATCAAACAGCAGCACAAATGTAGACGATGAGAAGTTTCCCTTTCATCTCAGAACCCCCAGCACTGGCCCCCTCCCTGGCAACTACTATCAATGGACTATGTATCTTACCAGGGATTTCTAATGCATACTAGTCTATGTAAAATAAAGTACATAGAAAAATACAGGTAAAGCTCTTTTATACTAGCAAGCTCGCACTACCTATGGCATTCTGAACCTTGCTATTTTCACCTGTCGATGACCCCTTGGAGAGCCACTTTGGGTAACACATGGATGTGTCTTGTTCTTTTTAATAGCTACATGGTACTCCATTGAATGGATGCAACATATGTTTAAAAATATATTTTTTTGTTTATAAAATACTACAGCTATTATTTTGCAAACCTGCACTACAGGAAACACATAGTAACGAGGAAAATCTCATTAACCCTTCCTTCCCCTCTTTTTTAAACTTTCAGTCCTAGCACTCCAAAATCCCCCTGCCCCATAGGTTGCCCCGAAATGATGACACTAGGACATTCAGGTGGCGGCCAGCAGAGAGGACAGGGACTGGCCCCCAGAGCTCTGTCTCCACTCCCTGGTCTCTGTCTTGGAAGTCCCCAGGCCTCTGTCACCATGATTACCTGTCAATGCACCACCCCCCGCCCTTCTCCCAAGGCCAAGCAGCGAGGTAATCTCGCCCCTTCTCTGCTGGTAAAATCAGCAAGACCTGGGTTCACAGTGGACAGAATACTGACTGGGACCCCAGGACCACCCCTGCCTAGTGTTTGTAGAAGACACAAAGCCCCTCGTTGGGCTTCCGTGTGGTGTCAAAGAGAAAAACACCACAATCCCACCGATTAAAACCATCTCACAAACTCTGCGCGCCCAATCCCCTCTCGCTCCTCAGGCTGTGGCTTCAGCATTCCAGGCTGGGGAGGACACTCTGTCAGTTATTTGGTTATTTCACAGACCTTAACATGCCCACCCCTTAAATCTCCTAGGCAACGTTACCCTAAACATCCCAGCTCAAGTTACAGATTTGGAACGCCTGCACGTTATCATTGGATTTTTCTGAAACTTGGTCATTCAAGCAGAAAGGGAAAAAGTGTTTCTGGAAACCCTCTCCGTGAGACAAACAGTACAGCTGGCTAACCCTCTGACACAGGACCATCATGCCCGGGGCAACAGGCCTGCCAAGGAGGATGAGGTCTCATGTAAGGAGCTGCAGATGTGCAGCTGCCCAGGAGGGTCTTCACAGACACCCAGCTGAGGGACGGAAAGCCCTACGGGACTCGGAAGACTCTCCATGAGGCTCCCCTTCCCCAGCCCTGGCCTCAAAATAAAGGCAGATGCTGCAAGCCCTGGTTCTGGTGAGGCCGTTCTCGCTGGTTGGGGAGCAGCAGGGTTTGCTCCAGATTTGTCTTTAGCTGCTCAGCATTTACACAGGAGCTGCCAGAGTCCTGAACTCACCCCCTTGCTGGATGATTCTAGAAGAAAAAAAAAAATCATGCAGCTGTTTCAGCTTCTCCATCCGTGGAAAAACCTTCCAACTAGGAGCTGGAAGGGGCCCAGCGCTGATGTTGCATCCTGAAGAAACTCTTTCCTAGACAGATTTTAGAGAACTAGGTCTGTGGGACGGGGTGTGGGATGTTCAATCCCTCGCAGCCGAGGAGTGGCCGGTGGGAGAGCTTGCCTCGTGGCAGTGGTGAGAAGGGAGGCTGTCACTAGACCAGACGTTACCTAGTCTAGTATTATTTCAGGTTCACTAGTGAGCTAACCTAGTCACTAAGGCATTAGGGGGGTTACTGCCTCATCCTCTAGAACAGGGGTCAGCAAACGACGGCCCACAGGCCAGATTGAACCTGCCACCTCTTTTCGTACAGCCCTCATGCTAGGATAGGTTTTTTGTTTTGTTTTGTTTTGGTTTTTTATTTATTTTTATTTTACTTTTCATTTTTGGCTGTGTTGGGTCTTCGTTTCCGTGCGAGGGCTTTCTCTAGTTGCGGCGAGCAGGGGCCACTCTTCATCGCGGTGCGCAGGCCTCTCACTATCGCGGCCTCTCTTGTTGCGGGGCACAGGCTCCAGACACGCAGGCTCTGTAGTTGTGGCTCATGGGCCCAGTTGCTCCGCGGCATGTGGGATCTTCCCAGACCAGGGCTCGAACCCATGTCCCCTGCATTGGCAGGCAGACTCTCAACCACTGCGCCACCAGGGAAGCCCCAGGATAGGTTTTTACGTTTTTCAATGGTTGAAAGAAAATCCAAAGAAGAATATTTTGTGACACATGAAAATGATATGAAATTCAAGCTTCAGTGTCCGTAAATAAAGTTTTGTTGGAACTCAGCCGCGCCCATTTGTTTACAGTCTATGGCTGCTTACACATTACAACGGCAGAGTTCAGTCACTGCCACAGAGACCATACGGCCACAAATCCTGAAATAGTTACTATTTGCCCTTTACAGAAAAGTTTTCTGGTCCCCTCATTCTAGAGCAGGCCACTAGGTAAAAATCAAGGATATTATGTAGGTACTTCTATAGCAAGAGAAATCACAAATTCCTACAAATTTTCTATTGACAAAATTCAAAATATCATAACTGAGTACAATGTTTTATCATACGGGTCCAACGCAAAGGAAAATCTTTTTATGGGGGGATATTTTGCTTATCGGGGGTTCCAAGTTAGTGTTCCCTTTCACCAAATTGATTGCAAATGTTCATCTGTAAAAACCATTCTTAGCTTGAAGGCCACTGGCCAGTACAAAAAAAGGAGATGACTTCAATTTTCTGATCTCTTATTTCAGTTCCATGAGAGTCTAATCGGGAACAAATACTAACAATTTTAAATTGGATTCGGGACAACAACAGAGTGCATGGTCAGTTACACTGTTCCTTCCTACCCCTCCCCCACAAAAGTCAGCCTCTTAAAGGAACCACACACACTAAAGTTTGTTCGAGAGATTGTGAGAAATTCCAGAGGAAGGATCATGTTTATTTATAAGCACTCTGACGTGTGACATAAACCAAAATATACGGAGCATCAGCTATGAACCAGGCCTTGTACTTGGGTCTGGCGGAGGTGGGGTAGGCGTGGTGAGTTCAATACAAAGAAGTATGAAATGTTATCTACATTTAAGGACTTTCAACTAAGAGGAGAAGAGAAGGAATAAATAACAGTTAAATAATAGAACTAAACTCTGACACCAATGCTGCTGCTATGGTAGCACGTGACTAGCATGGAAGCAGTCTTTATTGGAGCCTATAAATGCAATTTCTCTTAACATGGGGCCGGGTATTCAGTTTCCCTTACTCGGAACTGAAGAACCTGTACAATCACTGCTCCTCTTGGAAGAGGATTACAGCAATTACCCATCTCAAAAACCGCAAGGAAGAGCATTCTGAAACAATCACAGCGGGGACTGCCCTGGCCGTCCAGTGGTTAGGACTCCACACTTCCACTGAAGGGGGCATAGTTTCCATCCCTGGTCTCGGAGCTAAGATCCCGCATGCCACATGGCGCAGCCAAAAAAAGAAAAAGAAAGAAAAAAAAAAAATGAAACAATCACACGGGCTGAAACAACACTGCAAATTCAGACCCTGATAATGCAGTTGTTGAAAGTGTTACATCCAGCGCTGTCAACACTCAGTTAAAAACACACACAACGACTTCAACCCTATCCAAGGGATAGAAATACCGAAGATGTAAGAATAGAGAAACATGGGAAGAATAAAAGACCACCCAGGCAGAATCAGCCAGAGCCTGAGAAACCATTGGAGCTTTCAGGCCTCCCGAGAAGTCACCACCCACAGAGACATGAGCCAGCAGGAGCGGGAAAGAAATGGTGGGGGAAGCCCAGGGAACTGGGTTCAGCACGGCCTTCACCTGCCTTCCCGAGGCACAGAAGGAGAAGGGTACTCTGCTTGGTGCTTTCAAGCATCCCTAGGGATGTTATACAAGTCAAGGTCATCATACACATAGAAAATGTCTCCTTTGGCCCACAGTTTACTAATTCACACTTACCCCCCTCCCTCCTAACCCTGGCTTCCCAAGTGAAAGAGCACCTCGGAACAACCAAACGTGAGATGCTGCGAACTTCATCTTGACTAGCACACGAAGAATTATCACACAAGTTCAGTACATGGAATATTTTACCAGATTATCTGAAAAGCCCAGCGGAGATACTCCTTTTCTACGACTCTTTAGAGAAGCCAGTCTCAAAGTAAGGATCAAATGTGGCACAAAGTATGATTTGCAAACTCGATGACTCTGGATGAAGTCCAACCAAGGACAATTCTGTGCTTCTTGAACAGAAGCCATCACTGTGCCCATCAAGGTGTAGTGCGTGGGTGGCGAATGTACAGGACACGAACATTTGTGGACCGTTTGCTGTACCATAGACACTGGACCATACAACAAGTGTAATAATCAAGGGAGTACACCTTTTACATCCATGGTCAATGCTGTCTACAGAACCAAGTTCTTGGCAAAATAGCAGTTAATGGAAGAGAATGGTTACTGGTTTTCCCCCGTGTGATGATATAATTATTCAATAACTATTTTTTGAGCCCTCACACTCTTCTAGACACAAAAATGAGTAAGATGGGGCTTCCTTGGTGGTGTAGTGGTTAAGAATCCACCTGCTAATGCAGGGGACACGGGTTCAAGCCCTGGCCCGGGAAGATCCCACATGCCGCGGAACAACTAAGCCCGTGCACCTTAACTACTGAGCCTGTGGCTCTAGAGCCTGCAAGCCACAACTACTGAGCCCACATACCACAACTACTGAAGCCTGCGCGACTAGAGCCCGTGCTCTGCAACAAGAGAAGCCACGACAATGAGAAGCCCGCACACCGCAACGAAGAGTGTCCCCTGCTCACCGCAACTAGAGAAAGCCCACACACAGCAACGAAGACCCAACACAGCTAAAAATAAATAAATGAATAAATTTATTTAAAAAAATGAGTAAGATGCATTTCTACCCTCAAATGCCTTCGCTTCAATCCAGCAAGACAGTGGTGAGCCAAGGGTGAGGGAAGCCCAGAGAAAGGAGAACCTATTGGCCTGAGAGGCTTAAGGAGAGAGCATCACACAGGTGGCTCCATTTCAAAGGGACACTGAGAATCCTCCCCATGTCTGGAAAAGTCTGTAAGGGCTCAAATGTGTTTTCTGCAACATTTCTCAGAAGTTGCTTCCCAGGAAACTGAATCATGGTTCTTCTGGGTCTTCGCTGGTGCCACACCTCCCATGTGCTTTGTCCCTATTTGCCAGGAAGCATCTCAGGCAAGGAGGTTCTGTCACAGCAGAATCAGAGCCCAAGTCAAGGGAAAGGACCTTCAGAATGAGGATACAAATCACCAGGTGTCCCACCACCTGCTCAGGGATTGCCTGCTGGCAAAGAACATGAAGGAGCATTCTTCTTTACATTACTCATGGAATTCACAAGACAAGCTGCTTATGATTCTTTCTTGTTTGAATGCTAAACATGTTTCTAAAATAAGCACTAGCTGTGTATTGATACAGGAAATTGACTGGAATTTTCAGTCAATTGGGTACAAAACCATCTCATTACTACTGAAGCTTAAACCTTTACTTTATTAATCCTCACCAGTCAATAATATTGTAGACACCTGGATGGAACACAGAAAAGGCTAAAACAAAAGTGGAACACACACTAAAATCAGAGCCCTTACCAGAACAAACTGAGAAGCTTTCTATGAAGAAATATTAAAAGTACTGTCATTGTCTTCATTATCCCTAGATGTCAGGAGATTTAGAATGTAAATATCTTCTAATATGATGAACTACAATTTCTACATGAGAAAGGTAGAGTCTTTCTCCATAAAGCAGTGTTATTTTGCTTTTCCTGCAAATGTACCATCTTCCAGATTGTCAGAGATCCCCACTTCTAAAATGGTACCTGAAATTAAATTAGCCCCAAAAGACCAAAGCTAAGGGCCTGGAAGAGAAGTAATGACCCCCACTTCCCAGCTTCCCAAGACACTACAGTCCAAGAAGTTCTCAAAGAAAACTCATGGAGGAAGAAGCTTGGCCTCCAGGTCTACAGGGATGTTCTGGCCACCATGGAAGACAGAAAATACATCACTGGTCATCACTAAGAGGGTCTGGGCCAGTGAGCCCCAGACCCACCAACCTTGAGGAAGCACCTGCCCCTGGCATGGTCCAGGCCAAGACATGCACCAGATGGAGAAGGGGCTACACCAGCTATGCCAGCGACACATACACCCCCTGTACCAGCTCTTCTGCAATGGTGATGTCTGACACTAAGTCAGCAAAACCAGGATCTTCAAAACCAGGTCACACTGACCTAGCCTAAATATCCTATTTTTCCACAATAAAAAACAAAGGACAAGTCATCCACCACCCAACCCACTGGAATAGTTAAACCTTTGGGAAAATTTTCCCATACAACAAACGTCTTTAGAGGGTGATAGGAAGACAGATGAAGAGACAGACAGACATTTTTTCCTTCAGTGGAAGTTCTGAAATATTGAGGCAACTTGGATTGCATTTTTACTGCCACTTCCAGGCAAAATCCTTTTGAGATTTCTTGTTCTGCATGGGTTTACCCCACATTCCTACAAGTGAATTCTTCCAGGGAGGTCACGAGATACTCTCTTAATCCCATAACCCCCGAACCCTGAGTGTTTGATGAAGGCTGAGGAAGTGAAAATTAAGTAGGTCTTTTCCTTGAGTAAATCAGTTCCCTTGCCTTACTACCCCCCGGAGAGTGGAAATCAGCCAAGGTCAGGAGAGTGAGTCTGCCTGGGAAGAGATGATTTCATTGATTGGGACTTTATGGGGCTTGTATGTTTTATGTGGCAAATACTTTTGCTACCCTTTTGCAAGGGCGGGGGTGGGGTGGGGGGAACAAAACAAAAACTCCATCCTTGGCAGGGATCTTGAGTCACACAATCTGGGAAGGGAATGAAGTCCAACCTCATTTCCCTACTGTCTGGAGTCTCAACGGCAATTAAGTTCTGGGGGATGACAGGGTTTACATCCAAGAGGCTTCCATTCCAAAGTGTGGGGCTCTCCTCAAAAGACTCACTCACCCTGAGCATTCCATGATGAGGGAGCAGACACTGGCTCCAGGGAAGACCCTGAGTGAATTCACACCACACTGCCCTGGACAGTCTCTCCATTGACAAGGCACCCAAGAGCACCTGACCCAGAACTCTTTGAAGACAACACTGTAGGTGTCTGTCTTCTTTCTGTTTCAAGGTTACCTGTCTCACATCTACAGTGGGAATGCAAAGCTCTAGCTATCCTTATAGAATTGTAAAGTGAAATACGATAATTCACGTAACACATTTGTTAGAGGCATGGCAATGAGAACTCTTATTTACTACGAGCTTCTAGGTGGCAGGAACAATATTGGATATGACTTGCACCATCTCTGACTCTGCACTATATATAAGGGTTTAATAAATGCTTGTGATGAGTGGGTTTTTTAAAAATTAAGAGTGAAGGAACATGTTACAAAACTACAAAAATTAAAGCAGTGTGGCAATGACATGTGAATGGACAAACAAATCAACGGAAAAGACTAGAGTGTACAGAATAAGCCCTAGTATATACAGTGATTTAGTTTATGATAAAGACATTGAGAAAGAAAGATTACTGAAAAACACTGTTGGTACAACAGGGTAGCCATCTGGAAAAATATACATTTAGACCCCTATGTCATACCTTGTGAAGAATTTCAGATTGTTCAAAAACTTAAAACATGAAATTCTACTCCTAGGTATATACCCAAGAGAAACAAAAATGTATCATAAAAACTTATATAAAAATACTTATAGCAACATTATTCATAAGAGCCAAAAAGTGGGAACAACACAAATGTTCATCAGTGGATGAATGGATAAACAAGGTGTGTTGTATCTATACATAGACATGCAATGGAATATTATTTGGTCATAGAAAGGAATGAAGTACTGATAACGTGCTACAACTTGGATTGAACCTTGAAAATATTATGCCAAGTTAAAGAAGCCAATCACAAGAGTCTGCATATTACGTGATTCTATTCATATGAGAGTCCAGACTAGGAAAGTAGATTAGTAGTTGCTTAGGGCTGGGGGGAAGGAGAGAACGGAGGATAAGGGGGTGACAGCTAAAGGGTAAGGGGTCTTTTTTTTTTTTTGAGGTGATGAAATGTTCTAAAATTGACTGATGATGGTTGGGGACATTATACCTACATGGCTGCTTATATATGCACCCTTTTTTTTTTTTTTTTTTTTTTTGAAGGATCTATAAAACTGGGGCTGTGCTTTCTTCCAGCAAGGCAAAGTGAGTGAACAGGGGTACAAGGGAGGTTTACTTTTTACTGTACCTTTTTGCTTTTTAAAACTATGCCATGGGGGTTGGAAAGAAGGAGAGAAAAAAAGACAGAGACGAGGGGAGGGGAAAAGGAGGGAGGGTGGGAGGAAAGGAAAGAAAGGAAGGAAGGAAGGGACAGTTAGGATTATTGTAGAGAGGAAGAAAAATATGTGGTCAAATATATCCTTGACAGATATTATCACTGAGGGTGGAATTCTAGGGATTTTCACATTATAAATTTCTGCTACATATGCGTACTTAATAATAAGCAGGTATGACTTTTGCCATAAAAAAAAACACATAAAATTACTATATTGAACTCCTTAAAGAATGAAATAACAGATTGAAATGTGTAGCTGTTGTTTACACTATTTTAAGTTATTTAAAGTAACTCCACTGGAAAAAAAATGAAAACAACAAAAAGAAAAAGAAAAACTGAGTTTGCCCAGTTGGGCCCTTTTATCTTGAGCTTGGAAAGCTGAACTTTTGTCCTGGAAAGTCAGTGGAGAAACAAGCACAGAACTTGGTGGAAGGGGGTCTTGTGGACGCCCAGCCTGAGGCTGGAAGCACTGAGATACCTACTCCCAGCCCAAGGCCAGAAGTCCTCACTGGCTCTACTTAACTCTCCACCTCATCTTCTCTTTCTCCATCATCCCTTCTGATCTGGTTACAGGAGGAAAGAAGCAGACAGATTCAGGGGAGGAACCAGGGTCAAGTTCAAGGGCTCTAGCCCTTCATCTCTCTTAGCTTCAGTCCCTCTAGAGAAACATGCTCTGCCCTAGAAGGACTAGACCCTCCCAAACCCTATGATCCTTTAAGAACTGCAGTGGGCTTTGCAAATGTATCAAGGGGAAGGGCCATCATCCCATAAGTCACCTTCTAGAAGGCAGCATTTGAGAGGTGGAATCATTCACTCTGATTATTTGGGACCTTTCTCAGCAGCCATCAATCCCATCCTTTTCTCTGTTTCTTGCTGCCTCCAGCCTCTCCATTTTCGCGGCTGTTTGGAGCCCTCCTTGCTGAATCAATGGCATCTTGTCTGTGGTCTTGACCCAGCTCCAAGTGATGAACCAACTTCATTGGGAGCGTCTGCTGAGGGCTCTCTGAGAAGGGCCATTGTTCCCCCCACACTTGTCCAAAGCCTCCATTTAGGGACGGCTGTGAGCGTGGATGGAGGACATTCATCACCGGGAACATTTGCCAACAAATGAGAGACAGCTGCTGGGCTCGAAGGGTGTGTGGCTGAATGTCGCCTGCAGTGAGATTTATTTTTCCAAATGAGAATATCCTCACTTACCTTTTCTTCTTCCAAATTATAAGAAAAGGGGGAAGTGCTCACCTTCCCCCTTACCTGTCCGAATCCACGGCCACCCCACTAATCACACAGCGTGCAAGGCATCATGGGAGCACATTAGCAAACAAGGCCTCCCGCACAGAGCGTGCGTACACTGCACACACACACCTGCCTCCAGGCCCACGGGGAGAAGTGGCTGGGTCACGCGAGCCGTGCCCTCTGGCCAGAGGTCATGCCTTGCCTCTCCCGACCCTCCACGTGCCCACAGCAGTGCCGGGTCCACACACTCAGCAGGGACTCCTGAAGGCTGGTTGAGAGAGGCAGATGCGAAACCGGCCTGAAACTCCTGGGAATTACCAGGAACAGAGCAAATGCCCGCTTCTGTGCCAAACATTCTGCTGTCCATTTTAGGGGCTATAAAACTAGCCATGGGGACCAGGCAGGGATACGAGGAACAGAGGCCCACATACGCCAGCCCAGGGAAGTGCGGACTGGATCCCACGTGCAGCCTGAGCATCTGGAGCCAGATGTGATCCATGGAAGCCGGCTTCCAGAGGCAGGGGCGGGGATGAGGTGGGTGTGAGTGGGAAGGGAGGAGGGATGGGAGCACACGTTCCCTGTCATAAAGAACAGCAGAAGCACAGGTCTGGCCAGGCCAGCTGAGGAGGCAGCAGGCAGACAGGACACCTGAAAGCCAGGCACACAGAGAAGCCTGCTTTTAGGAAAGGCTGTTTCATCAGCCAGGGCTCTCCTCAGAGATGGCTAAGCCTCAGCTGTGAGCACTGTTGGGGAATCCTCATCCCTACCCCAAAGGGGTACACCAAGATGGTAGACTGCAGCTGGGAGACCCAACGCCCCATTTGACATAAGATTCAAATGTGGCTGCCAGTCAGGTGTGAAGTCATTTGAGGATGGAGGTCACGCGGAGCTCCATCAGGCTACACCAAGCAGCAGAATGTGCCGTAGGGTCCGACGGAGCCGGGTTTGGATCCTTCCAGATTGGCTGTGAGCTTTTGCTTGGGCTGCCTCTGGCCTCAACGGCTGGCTTCAATTTCCTCCATCCACAGAATAAGGATAATCATGTTTACTGCTGGATTCCTGCCTCCCTGCCCCCATGCCCAGTCCCGATTCGGCAGGCCTGGAATAAGATGAAAGTGTCCAATGGAAAAGCTCTGGGAAGCCTTTTATTAACATTCTCAGCTCAGCCTAACTCAGGGGAACAAGCCTCTGCATTCCAGGGGACTTCTCCCACAGCAAAGCAATGACAGGAATGTCACCGGAAGATTCCAAGATGCTTTTCCTATCAGAACCCTCCCAGGTACGCAGCTCCCCCCAGGGAGGCTGCAGGTACCTGGTGGAGGGGAGAGTAGGTATGTGAGGTGCTCACCACCACCTCCCAGGAGGATGCAGGGATTAAATGAGAGGGTGAGAACAAAATGCCGGGGGAGAGAGGCCACTGCGGAGCCTGTGAACACGGCCGATACCAGATGTGGGCAGCGAGACTTACACTCGGCTGAGAGTCTGAAAACTCGCCTTCTGGTAGAAATAGCTGCCTGGTCAGTAGCTGTGTGACAGTTAAGTTTAAAGGCTCAGGCCCTCAGTTACCCCGTGGAGAAAACAGCTATGTTAAGATTGCTGACACATCTCGCTGGGACATTCGTGAAAGTTAAAAATGGAACATACACTGAAATAAGCAGTAGAAGATACTGGTATTATTATTTTTTCATAATCACTATAATCACTCTTGACGCTCCACTTAATATCAAGAAGGCGGCAGCATCTGCAGAGCAGGGAAGATGAAGAAAGTCAGGGTTGATGGGTGGGAGGCAACCCCCCCCCCCCCCCCAGAGAGAGGCAGTGCTGGAAGTCACGAGAGGTCCACTGCATGTGTCCCAGGCAGCAGCTGCCAGGAGGCCAGGGCTTCCCTGGGCCCAGCGGGACCCCACTGCCAGGCCAGGGAGCAGCAACGTGGCTCTGAGCAGATGCTCTCGTGGGGTTGCAACTGGTAACCAGGCCATGTGGACACCGGTCCCGCGACTACAGGGGGCGTATCACCCTCCTCATCTTGTAGATGGGCACTTGGCACGGAAGCGTCCACTGCCTGTGGGACTGAAATGAACTTCACCAGCCTGACCGAACCTCTTACTGAGACGTCACTGCTGACTGTGATCCCGCATCTAATTGCCCATCTCAGCAGCCAATCTCAAACACGTTCCCACAATGACCCAGAAAGCCCGCCGTCTGGGGAGAGTTGAGAACTAGTCAGGAACAGTCGCGACGCCTAAGGAGGCACCATGGACTGCCCTCTGCCTGCTATGCAAGTCCCAGTCCAGCACTGAAATAATCACCTTTCATACATGTTCAGTGCTTTTCAGTTTTCAGGACACTTTCCATGCATGGTTTTCACTCATCTTCCCAACAAGCCTGGGACAGGAGTAGAGCGATGATTATTACAGATGGAGAAACCTGAGGCTGGGGTGACAGAGGATTAACGAGGCACAGTGTTCTCATACTAACGGGTTCAGAAACAGGAAGCAGCTTGCCCCTCCCTCACACAGCCTTAATGGCCGCATTACTGAAAGCAAAGGTTTTAGGCATCAGAAATAAACATGGCAGATCCGTGGCAAATATGGCGCAGTGCCTTGTTTCACCACCACCTACGGCCCACAACTAGCATCTTGGGGCTCTGACCATGTGCTGAACCTATGGAGAAGTACAAGATTTCACTCAGTTCTTATAAACCTCTAGGGAAGAGGGTAATCAGCCCCTTTCAGATGAAGAAACTGAGGCTCAGAGAGGGCAAGTAACTGCCCAACGTTGCAAGTATCCAAGCTGGATACGAACCAGGTCGGCATAAATCCTGCCATTTTCGACCATTATTATATTCCCTGAAACCTGCACAGTGGGAGAATAAAGCATTCAATGTCTCTTAACAGGGAGAAGTAATTCAGAGATGTTAGGTGGTTCAGAGATCAAACAGCTACTTTCCTTCCCTGGCTTTGCCTGGTGGGAAGGATGCGGGACCATCATTTGGGAATCTCATGCAACTGTCCTACACCTGCCACCAATGGGCTGTGCACCTGCGGGCTTTCTCCATGCCCAATCTCACCCTCAGAACCCCCTTCAGTAAAATGCGGAAAACTGTAATAGGCCTGTAGCACCTCAACCTCTTCAGAGAAGTATGAAGGAGAATATTCTTCTAGGATGTGCTTAGATTTTTGCTGTGGAATAAAAGACTGGTGGTAACCTACCCATTTGTAAGAGGCAGTGGGTGACTGGGAAGCTAAATTCCACTGCTTGTAAAGTGCTCTCAGAATACGACCCAATTTTGGCTTTGATTGTAATAAACATACTATATTTTGAAAATCTTAAAAAAAAAAAAAAAGAATACAACCCAAGCTTCCGGCTCTCCCACCTCATCTCTCACCACCGTCCCCATTGCTGACTCTGCTCCCAGCTCCCAGCTCCTAAATCCATATCATTCAAGCTCTTGATGATCTCAGGACCTTTGCACCTGCTGCTTTCTCTGCCTGGAACTCCCAACCCTGGTTCTCCATGCAGCAGGCCCCTCCTCTTCACTTATATCTCAACCCAAATGTCATCTCAGAGAGACTCTCTGTGACCACCCTGGCTGATATTGGGACTGCTCCCTCCCCCTGCCAATTACTCTCAAAACATACTGTTTTTCATGTTACTTACTACTATCTGAAAGTATCCTTTTTTAGACCCATTAATACCGTGCCCAGCTTTATCTCAACACCCAGACGACACCTGGCACATGATGAAGCTCAAAAAATGCCTATGGTGTGAACACCTGGAAATTCGCCATTACAAAGGGCTATTTACACACATCAGCAAGTTCAGTAAAAAACCACAAACCCTTCTAATTGGAAAGGACCCTGGGGCTGACACTTGCACTTAAGAGAACAGAAATGAAGATCTACATTGTTCCAACACTGAGGTATACACATTCCAGTGGAGCCAGGAATGGGGAATGCAGGGCAGAAACTGAACTTGGTCAGTAAATGGACAGGTCAGATGAAGAACAGCTAGAAGAAAAAGACATCAGTGCATGAGAAAGAACAGTGGGAGAACAATCAAACCAGCAGAGCCAAAATCAGGGGTTTTTCCATTTTCTGAAAACCTTAAGCTTTACTTCTTGGCTTTTACACACAGATGGATTTGCTGCTCCCCATCCCCAGCTGAGCCACACCTGAAAGAGTTAGCTCTTCTGCCCACACTCACGAGACCCCAGGCAGCCTCGCAGAGCACACACTGGGCAGAGCAGAAGCGGGCAGTGGTCTCCCTGGTCCAAATGGCTCTACCACACACACCTTTGAATCTCAAAAAGACTTAAAAAAAAAAAAAAAAAAAAAAAAGACAAAGGAAAACAAGTATATTTCAAGTAGAAATAGAGGTGGAACAAAAAATTTCAGGGGCCAACTCTGTTCAGATTAAATAGACCCCAGGTCTGTTTGTGGAGAAGCAGTTGCTCTGGTTTGGCTGCACCCATTTTGAGTGAATAGTCCCATCTCCTGGGTGGAGAGAAGCAAAAAATGAACTGCTATACAGAGTCTAGCAACTTCGTGTCCAATCAATCAGGTACTGGAAAAATCCAATTCCAATGCCTTCGACTCAACCTGATAAACCTTTGGACACAACCCTTGGCCGTGACCTGCATGTACTTATTAGCAATCTGAACCCAAAGATGACACCTGGTGCTCAGAGAAGCTGGAGGTGACTGAAAAATAACACAACTATTAAAAGCCAGCTCTACCATCCCAGGCTGATCCAAGGGTGGGTTACAAGCATCCCCTCCCCCCCTGACCACAGCAGGCTGCTAATCACCGCTACAGCTCTGAAAAACACATTAACTTTGGCGTGAATTGTAAGGGTGGTCTATTATCACAACCTCAGTGGCAAAGGGTCTTGGACAGCCCAGCACTTAACAGAAAGAGAACGGCCTCCCCATTAACTCTTCCCCCTGGCGGGGGGCTGCAGGGAGATGAGCGCGCACCCCACTCCCACCTCTCCACCGCACACTGCACGTGCTGCTGGTGTTGCCGTCACTACGCCCAATTCTATTTCAAGTCAGATTTGTAGGCTTCTGGCATCAGCAGCAGACTATAAACAAACTCTTACAAATTCCCTTTCATGGGCTTCCCTGGTGGCCCAGTGGTTAAGAATCCGCCTGCCAATGCAGGGGACACGGGTTCGAACCCTGGTCCGGGAAGATCCCACATGCCGCGGAGCAACTAAGCCCGTGCGCCACAACTACTGAGCCTGCACTCTAGAGCCCACGAGCCACAACTACTGAGCCCGTGTGCCACAACTACTGAAGCCCGCACGCCTAGAGCCCGTGCACCACAACAAAGAGTAGCCCCCGCTCTCAGCAACTAGAGAAAACCCGCGCACAGCAACAAAGACCCATGCAGCCAAAAATTAAATTAATTAATTAATTTTAAAAAAATAAGAATTCCCTTTCATGCCCGTATCCCATTCCCCGCTACCAACAGAGATGATGTTCTTTCCATTATGTACCTTTTTTTTGGGTATGTGTTCCCGCTCAATGTGTACTGCTTTATGAATTTTTAATGGCCTGAAATGCAATTGTCAAAAGGGCCCTTCTGCTTCCTACCTTTCAGTCAGCACTACGTCTTAAAGAGCCATCTGTGTTTCTGGACAGACATTTAATCCATTGCTTCCACTGCTGCATAGTTTTCTAGAATGTGCACCTGCTGTCATAGTTCACCTAGACACCAAGACCACTTCCTGCTCTCCACCACCGCAAATAACACTGCAAAGATCATCTTCAAACCTGTCCGGAGTGGACCCATGCAGAAAGTTCTGAGTGTTCTGAGAACACTTGGCCTCCTGCAGCCCCTCACTTCCGCCAGCCTACTGGGCGGTTGTTTTGGCTGGTTTGGCTCTGAAAACTAAAAGAGCCCAAGCAAGCGTTTCTTCAGGTGCTCGTTACTGTTCCGGAGGCTCCTTCACCTGTAAACTCCCACTCACACCCTTTACTCATCTTCTTTTCTACTGAGATTTCTGCCTTTTTCTGGCTGATTTGCCAGAGTTCCTTGAATATTCTAAATGTTAATCCCCTGAAGCTTTTAGACAGTGTAAATCTCTCTCTCCTTTCTGCCAGCTGCCTATTACCTTTGTCCAGAAATCTCATTAATGAACAAAAGCCCTTAACTTTGATGCAATCAAACTCAGGAAACAAGGAGAGCAACCATTTCTCAATCACACAATCCTATACATGAGCACTGACCATACACCACCCGTGGAGTGAGGTGCTGTGGACACAAGGAGGAATAATGGCTTTTGACCCTTGAGCTTTCACCCTCCTGGGAACACAGGCTTTCCATCAACTGTAACATGGACTCAGTGACCATGGCCATGGAGGGTCATGCAAGGTGCAGTGAGGGGTTAAAGTCTTCAGGGGGTCAAGGTCAAGGGTGAGTGAGCATTGACAGATAAGCTTGGCAGGCAGCCCTGAGTGGAGACCATTCTAGGTCAAAGGAACAGCATTTGCAAAAGTCCAATTTGGGGAATCACAAGGAATCCAGTATGGCTGGGGGCACAGAACAAAGTGATAAATAGCCATAGGGGCTGGACAAATAGGCATGGGCCACTGCAGAAGGAGCTCAGATTTTTTCCAGTGCCAGACCAAGGGAGAGCACATCTCCCCGCTCTCCCCACAGCCACTGGAGAGTTGCTTTAGCCACTGCCTGCACTCAAGGTAGAGGGCCTGGTTCAGGGACCCTAAGAAATCTGGGCTTAAGAAACCTGGGCTCACCTTAGGTACGTAGCAAGGTATTGAAGTCTAAGAGAAACCCACAGACAGAATATTCTAGAAAGAAAAGGTTCATGAGCATCCAAGTTAAACTACCAAGGTGGTAAGAGACACCCATTGGACAGGTCTGGACTGTCCTGAATGAAATGAAGACTTTCCTTCCTGGCCTCAGCTGGAAGCTGCTCCAGCTGCTGCTCTTGCCTTGGTGAAAATTCTCAGCCACAGAATTCCCCAACTGCCAAGTGTGCTTGTGCCGGAAATGTACCTAATAAAGTCATTAGTGACACAGCGGAATCTTACCCAAGACCCCACCAGGATCTCTGCCAGCCAGCTGTTTCCTCCTGAATCTAAACCATTTTCACACTCAGTAATGGTAATGTTTTAAGAAAAGAAAAAAAAAAAAAAAAAAGCCATTTGTAGAGAATATTTTGCTCCAAGCTATGTGACTGGCCTTATTTTTTCCAGCCAGAGAAGAAATCTATATGCGCAGACACATGGCAGCCAAGGGTGAAGGCACAGAGCAGGGTTGTGCAAGATGCAGTGAGGGGTTGAAGGCTTGGGTTGGTGGGGGGTGGGGTCGAGGTCAAGGTGTCAAGGCTGAGTGAGCCTTGATGGATAAGTGTGGGATCTGGGCGTCAGTCCACCCCAGCAGAACACGTCCTCTGAATTCTCACTTTCTCTCTCCCAAGCTGCCTCAACCTCCCCAGGGCAGAAAAATAAATCTTGTTGTAGGACACCAATCTTATCCTTTAAGGGCATTAGGTAAATAGCTTTAGGAAATTTCAAGAAAATGGTGCTGATTGTCCCTGACAGCTCTTCTCCAAGACACACACACACACACACACACACGTCCCAATCATGCCTAATGTCTGTGAAGTGAATGAGTTCATCAGCTTCTTTCCCCTTCACTGGGGCCCCACCCGCTAGGTATGTTAAGGGCTGCAAGGATGCAAAGAGGGGGGAAGTCAGACCCCCGACATCGGTGCCCCCCATGTCCCCCAACTGTCCAAAGGCATTTTCAAACACAATCCCTGCAACCACTTTCGCTCTGAGATGACTTCCAAGTCTACTGCTAGGGCCAGGGAGGTAACAAAGTGCCCAAAGCTGCCTACACACTTTAGAGGCCTCCTGCTTAGGACAAGAGGCTCCCACCTGCCAGCTGCCATGCCCGCGTCAGGCGTCCAGCTGTACTTGAGAAACGAGGCTGAAACTGACCTGAAACTTGCCCTGGTGAGTGGCCTCCACATCCTCCCACAGAGAATGCAGGCTTCTCTGCCTGCTCCTCGGTCAACAGCATCATGTCGATGCCTCCCTGCAGACCTGAGAGCTCTCGGGGCCCTTACCTCAGGGTCAGAGAAGCAAAAACCCCACTCACTCATGAATTAGAGCCCCCTCCCCCTAGCCTCTTTCAGTCGTGAGTGGAGACCTGGGGGGTAGGGGCATGGGAGAGAGTCATGCTTCCAAAAGATCTGATCTCAAAAGCAACAGACTAAATTCTCCCTTGGAGAACAGAATGACCTTTCCCCCTCTCAAGGGAACCAGTGCGTGGCGAGCCAGGAGCGACACCTGGATCCCATAACTCTCGGAGATTTGCCCCCAGCCTGAACTGTTTACAATTACACACACCAAACCAGCATCAGATGGGCGGGAGATGGACACTTGCCCACGGGGAAGCCAGGAGGTCAATGGGAAAAAATTATTTTAGTCGATGCTGAGCCTTCATGTTTGGAACGTTTATCCAAACTGTGGCGATGTTCTCATGCTCCCCCTGTGCAGATGCCAGGTCCTCCGCTGATGCTCATTTCCAGGGAGCTTGGGATGGCAGTGGGAGGAGCCCCACCCAGGGCTGAGACTACTTCTTCCACCCCTCGGAGGCGAGCAGGTCACAGGGCTGTTTAAGGACCAGCAGAGAGAGGGCAAGAACCCCCTGGGCATCCTAGCCTCTGTGACTAGTCACATTAACCTGCCCTAGGTCAGGGGGGATGGCTGGCAAGGTTTCATGGTTAGCAAATGACTTGGACCATGAGGGTTGGGGAAGGTGACCGTCTTTGCAGCAGGCAGTGTGGAGCGACACTTTCTAGGGCCTGATGAAGCAGCAGGGGCTGCACCGAACAGATTTCACTCAGGCCTCCTCTTCCAGGAAGGAATGAGATCCTCCTCGTCGGGCTGGGAGCATGCCCCATTTCCCACCCTGCCTCTGAGGTCATCAGCGCCTCCTGGGGAAGCCTGGAGTTCTAGCCTTGGCTGCTAGAGATAAGAGCAGAGACCTGGAGGCATGGGGAGGCTCTCTCTTTCTGGGTCTTTCTGACCTTAGGTTCCTGGGGAAGATCCTTTTTCTAAAGATACAGGAGACCTGAACAGAACTGACAGAAAGAAAAAAAAAAAAAGTGAGAAAGTGTGAGAAAGTCAAGAGGAAGAGAATAAAGGAATGAAAGAAGAGAGCAAGGGTGGGGGAGGGAGAAAAATAGAGAGAGAGGACGTTGAATGTACAGGAGCAGGTGTGAGCCTGTGTGCACCCAGGAGGGGTCTTGCAGCACCTAACACACACTCACACTTGCCGGAGCTGGTTTTGTCATCAACCTGACCTGCTTTGCCACAGTCTAAGTTGCAGGGCACCTGGGACATTACTGACTTGAACCAGAGAAAGGCTTTCACGAGTCTCACCCCAGCTCAGGTGCCTGCAGTGGCTCTCTCAGGGGACCCTCAAGGGCTTCAGACACCTGGAACTGTCACCACGCACTAGACAATGGCACCGGACCGTCAAACACACCATGATCCTCAGCCACAACTCCAGAAATACCAGCCACAGAGACCCCATCTCCAAAACAGGCTAAAAGACAGGTATCCAACTCTGCCATGACTGTCATGGACCAGCCGCACTGCATCAGGCACTCGAGCAATAGGTGTGAGGTTGTTTGATACTTGCTGCCTCTGTCCAAGCTCTGCCGCATCACCACCCTTTATTTCCTTCCACTTGTGCAGGAAACTGCCAAGCAGAAGCCACAAGGGGCCCCTGTTAATGGAAGTACCTAGTGGTGGTGTCCATCTTCATTTCTTCAAAGAAAGTGCTAGAAGGGGATGCCACAAAAGGCCTGATGATGCAAAGGGCAGTAGGGTGGTGACCATCTCAGGCACATAAGGAGTCTGGGATTGTAAATGAGAGTATTTTCCCCCAAGGAGACCCAAGAGCATGAAGATGAAGATAAGATGCCCCCAAGCAAACCTCCCACCCAATAAGTCCCAGCCCTGATATCAGGGACACCCAGCGCCCTCGGAGTTCCTTCCCAAAGGCCCGTATTTGAATTTTAGTAAATCAGCTCAGTATGTTCTAGGATTGTGGGTATTAAATAAGTCAGTGAAATCTCCAAACAATAAGCTCATTCAACACAATCTTTCTTCTCCCCCCTTCTGGGGACTTGAATATAGTTAACATGAATAAATCCTGTTGTGTAAAAACTGGGAGAGAAGAAAAAGGGGGGTGGAGGATGGAAGGAAATGGCAGGATTCCCACTTGTTGGTCTAAGAGGAAGGCTGACAGTCCTCAGAACCCCCCAAAAATGCCAGTATGCCAGGGTAGCCTGGGGAGATGGTGGTAATAGTTTGCAGTCGGGGAAGGAAGTATCTGGAATTTCCCCACCCATGCACTCCCAGCTTCTCCTCTGCAGCCCTCAAACTAGAATTCAAACTAGTACTCATGTTTGTACTCAACCTAGAAGTGGGTCCTTGGGCTGCCCCAAACCTGGCCCTTCCAAGGTGGACCCGCCACAAGCCAGGCCTGACCCTGCATCAGGGAAGATTCACTGCAAATATGCACAAAAAATATTCCCTGCCTCTACCTCACCCTCCACCACTGTCCCCCAACAGAGTTGAGAAAATTAGGACTAAGGACTGCAATTATTCTACTATTATTCTGCTATTATTCAGCAATTCTTCCTGAATACCCCAAGAACAGGTGGAACAGACCTGCCTCTGTGGGTAACTAGTGTGCTGGACACATTTATGATTAAGAAGAGTTGCATGTGTGAAATTCTCCTGTGTAATTCATGACTGAAAGTTATCTGGGCCCATATGGTCCTCAGGGATGAAAGTTCTGCAGCCTTCCAACCCACTGTACTTAACGAAGATGAGAAGACACAGAATCGGCTAGCCGGGTCATAGAGCCAAACACAGTTCACCTGAAGAACAAGCCAGTTCGACTTAGGGTTTGAGTTTCTGAGAAATGGGAACCACTGAGCTCTTCAGATTCCATTAGGACCGCCAGAATGATACTTCCTCATTCTCGGGGTATTCTGCATCCCGTCTCCTGGACTGGTGAGCAAGGGCTACTGCTGCTCGTGCATCACAAGGCTTTTCCCTGCCTGGAAACAAAAGGGCTGATCCCTTACCTCACATGGGAATAGGTGCATTATTTTGCTAAATCATGCATTCTCCCCCCTCAAAATCAATCCTAGCTAGCACAGACATGCAGGATTGACAAAATCAAAAGGTCAGCCAGGAAATAATTATGGTGCAGACTCAATTCCAATTCAATAACTTCACTGGTGAAAAAAACAAAAATAAACAAAACAAACCTTGCAGCATAAAGCCTGCCAAAGTCAATACATTAGATCCATGTGTGTGTAGCAGAAGAGTTCCCAGGGTGGGAACCCAGAGCTAAGGCTTCAATATTCCATGACCCTCCTGGGCACATCTGCTGCCTGGGTTTTAGGAGACCTGCTTTTCCTTTTCTCTAAATAGAGGGAGAGCTTCCACCATCACCCTGTTTGTGCCTCACAGATAAGTCTCTTGCGTTTAGCATACCGTCACATAGTCATTTTGTTTTGTGCCAAAATTCTTCACTGTCTTCTGCTGCACCTCCAGATGGCTGCAGGCATGACCACACCAAGACCTCAGATGCTATTTACAACCTGTGATGGCCAACCACACGCTTGATGGATTCTTCATCTTGTATCACAGTGTCACAAATGGCTAGTGTTTGTTTTAAAGTCAGCTTTCTGGAGGTATAATTTACACAAAGAAAAAACAAACAAACAAAAACGCTTCCCTGTTGACTGCACAGCTCTAGAACTGTGTAACCACCACCACTATAAAGATGCAAAAAAATGAAGATTTGTATCATTCTAGAAATTTCCCTCCTGCCCCTTTGTGATGAACCCCGTGTCCCAGCGCTAGCAGCTACTGACCTGTTTCCCTTTCCAACAGTTTTGCCTTTTCCAGAAAGTCACATAAATGGAATCACGCAGGGTGTATAGGCTTTTCGAGTCCGGCTTCTCTCCCTTAGAATACTGGTGTGTATCCTTCGTGGTTAGTTGCAAACGGCTAGTTTTTAAGCTTTGGACTTCTGCTTTCTTGTCAAAGAGACGAAATAATTGGCTCTAGTTCGTCTTTGCTATGGAGCAACCACATGTTCGATTTAGAGCCTTTAAATAAAGCTGAGGCCTGGGAACAAGGTGACCCACCATCTCGGGTCTGCCCGGGACTAAGGGATTTCCTGAGACTTGGCACTTTCAGTGGCAAAACCAGGAAAGTCCCAGGCAAACTGGGACAGTTGGTCACCCTCCTTGGGAAAGACGCCTCCACAGGCAGGAATGCACCTGGCCCCGCTAAGACTCCTTCTGGAAGCAGCAGGCTGCTCTCTCAGAGCTAACAGCGAACCATCCTTCCTCCATTTAATCAGGAGCAGACGGCCAGTTTGCAATCCGCTGGGGCACAGCTCACCACTCAGCAGGCCTGCTGCTGTCTTTGATATCCCTGGGAGGGGCTCAAGGAATTGAGAGGAGAACTCAGGGGTCTGTTTGGGAAACAACAGAGCAGGGCTTCTGCTGCTGTCGGTGCCCCTCCCTGCTCCTCCCTGAAATGTAAGGCCCACAGAGAGACGGGAGGTGAAAATACGCTGGGCTCATCTGGTTTTGCACCAGTGCAGCACGACATCCAGGGTAACGCAGGCTCTGACTTTTTCTACACGTTCTCCCTACTCCCTCTCAATGGAATTTTTCATTAGTTTGTTTTGAGACCAACTAGGGAGAAGGTGAGAGCCAAGTGACAGAAAATTAGTAGAGCTTTAAGTTCTAGTTAGAATTTAAGAGTCTCTCCTGTATAAACTTACTGAGACAGCAAAGAAATTCCTTGCCCAGCTCCTTTCCAGCTGACCTCAAGGGGATTACACAGGTGCTCTGAGAAGCTAGGCTGACTGGGAACAGGCTGAACATCCCCAGCTCAGAGCTCCCAACAGCTTCGAAAAGCATGTGATGGGCACAGCTGGTGCCCAAATTAACTGTGAGGAACCACCCAACCCCCAAGAAGGCAGGAACTGGTGGGGCCAGGACCACATCACCGAGGTTTCAGGGTATTTGCTCCCCTGAATTAATACAACATTGCCCCTTACAAGTACAGCACAGAAGCTCTTAACAAGTTATTCCATCAAGCAGCAGTTAGTAATCATTATCCTCACTCGTACAGGTGAGGAGACAAGGCCCAGAGAGATTAATTGACTTGCCCAAGGTCGCACAGCGAGTTAGTGGCAAAGGCCAGATTAGAACCCTGAGCCCCGGAGTGCCCAGGCTGGCGCCCAGCTCCACGAGATCCCTCAGCCATCGGTCCAGAGCATGGGCAGAGCCAAGTCTGTGCCCTCGGGAGCCCTGGAGGCCAGGTGAGCTTCTGCAGAGGGCACAGGCAGGCTCATACTCACAAGCAGAAACCTGCAGCATCCTTCTCTGTACCACCAGACAGCAACACCCCTGTGCTGGAACAGACAGAAACAAGGCTCAAGTCGGGAAAGCCAAGGGTGGCCACTGCTGGCTTGCATCTCCACTTCTGGAATCTGGCTTTTGAGATCGTGCCTCATTTCCCTTTGTGACCCAGGGCTGCTCCTGAGGGCCGGAACCTGAGAGAGGAGGCACTCTTGTTGCCTGCAATTCATTCCTTCATTCATTCCCCCATCATGTCTCAGGCACTTACTATGTGCCCGGCAGTGCACTAGGGGCTGAGGGGGAGGGATCCTTGGAGGAGAAAGACACCCCTGTCTTGAAGGGGCTTCAGGGGAGACAGACATAGAGGCATATAATGATAAGACAACGTGACTTTAATTCAACAAACAGTTTTTGAGCACTTTCGATGTGCTACACCTAAAATAGTGAGGGAGCACAGAGCAACTCAGGGGAGGTTTCATGGAAGAGGAGGCATGTGGGTCAGGTCCCGAAGACGGAGGAGAGTTTCACTGAGTGGCTAATCCCTTCCCGGCTAAAAGGACACTGATAAGGAATGAGCCTGAAAATTGCTCCTAGAACTTCTTTCTAAATAAGCCCTTGCTGTTATTAGAACAGGAATCTACCCTTTAGAAACTCACTTCTCAGGGATCTCTTATCTTGGTTGTGACTTGCTGAGTTGTTGCTTACTCTCTTTCGGCCTCAGTGGATCTGTCTCTCAAATGGAAGCGAATAATCCTGCATTTCAGAGAGTGGCTCCGGGCTTTGGAGACACGTTCACACAAAGGTCCTTGAGAAACAAACTCCTCACATGTCCGACGGCATTCTCTTTCCCACCAAGGCTGCCGTTCTCCACTCTCAACAGGAAATTGGTTTTATTTATAAGAATCACAATCCTAAACTGGAGTCTGTTGGGCTGCCCACATTCCCTCCCTCATTTTCCTCCCCTCCTCAAGACACATCCTCCCTCCAGAGATTCCTGAGCAACCACAGAGCAAGTAGCATTGAAGAGTGCTCGGAAAACCTGACGGACTAACACCGGAGGTTGTTTTCTAGAAGGGGAAACTGAGGCCTGGAGAGCTCAGCATCTCGCCTGACCAAGCAGATCCCTTGGGACTCCCGGTTCCCAAGCTGCTGCCTCTTGCTTGCACCCTGACTGTTCTCCCTTCCATTTCAGCCTGGGCTCTGGGCAGACCTGCCATCCTCCCTTGGCTTGGGGAAAGTCTCCCTTCTCTGGATGACAGAAGTCTTTAGAGAAACATTTCCCATCATTAAAGGGATTTGGAAGAAAACTGGCACAGCTTCCTCAGCTTTGAAGCTCCTTGGCCCCTCCCGGCCCTTTAATGGTCCTTGGAACCAGCCCAGCTCCCAGAGCTCCCACCCCTTCAGAAGAGGGGAAGGGCCCAGAGCAGAATTCCCCCACCCCTCCTGGCCTTTCAGCACCAAAGGTGACCTCTCAGTATTTGTTTCAGACCATTTCATTGCCAAGGCATCAAGGGCTCCCACACAAAGAGCTTCAAAGTCAGGAGGGCTTGGGGTCAAGTACAACCATGAGCAAACCCTGAGCTTAGGATTCGGAAGCATCACATTGGAGGCTGTTTTTCAGTAGCTTCCCCACAGCCTTCTAAAGCCCATAATAGCTTCAGGTGAATTACATTAGATTTCTGTAGGTACCACAAGATTTGGTTAAACCACATCACGTGAGTATGGAGGGGGTATCCGTTTCAGTCCACACTTGCTCTTAGTTTTCCAGGTGAGGAAAGTGTTATATAATTATCTTTTTTCAATGGTTCTCATTGTTGGCTACACAGGAGAATCACCTAAAAAACACAACGCCTAAACCGAACCCTTAGACCAATTAAATCAGAATGTCTTGGGTGGGGTCTATGCATCCATATTTTTTAAAGCTCCCTGGATGTTTCCCACATGTGCCTAAAGTTAAGACCCTCTGCTTTAAGTAGAACTTCAACTGGGAAAACCTGAGCTCCTAGACATGAAAAAACAACATATTCAGATGATTCTTCTGAAGGTGAAAGGAATATTATCAATCTGTTTATCTCTTTTAATTAGTTTTCCTTTTTTGGACCTTCCCTGACCACAGATCTCATGATTCTCACATAAGCATTCAAGTATTTTTACTGGCTTGACTCTTCACAGCTCATCTCTACCATCCAGTACCCTAGAACCAAGTGCCCTCTCCCGGGAATCAGGTGATACGATTCAGAAACCAAAGAACACAGGAAAAGAATGATACACTTTCAGCCAATTACTGTGATCCAAATTAAAGTGACTATCTCAACCTTGCATGTTTGGATCCAAGTGTGATGCAATTTCAGGAAGCTTTCGCATGGCCTTCCAAGTGCGATACCACAGATAGGAGGTCAGTCACATTTGGCCCTGGACACACTCACCAGCTGGAAGAGCAGTAGGAACCAGAATCGTTGACTACGTGGTGTGAGTTCAGCCAGTGGGCTTATGCACAGTGATACAAGGATGCCCTTATGAGATTCATAAATATGTAAACACCCAAGGATGGGAACCGTCTCAACGTACCCCGCAGGGCTTAGCACAGCTTAGACAACACCAAAGAGATTCACGTACAAGATACAGCAATTCTAGCATCACTTTCTAGGACAACTCTTATAAAAGCTCCACCTCTCTGGGGAAGACACCCTCACCTACCGCCTCCACCACCACCTTGTTTTTGCTTAAGAGAATCATGGCTGTCTCCAGAATGGCTTAGAAGCGATGAGGAGAAAGCCTGGAAACGTTTCTGCATTACACACAGGGTGATATGCCAACCACTCTTCACCTCCAGACATCTCTTTACCTCTTACAGAACAATGGAAAGTCAGCCCAGAGCCTAAAAATGATAGGCTGGTTTTGGAGATGCACAATATGTGACATGCAGGCTGGGGAACATGGAAAACAATTTCTCCTACGTGGACTGATTTGTGAGATTTACAAATGAGAGAAAACATTTTGAGAATCTGGAGATGGTGATGAGGCATTCAACCTATGTGGGAGGAGAGAGAGCTCAAAACTGGGAATTTAGAAACACAGAAGGAGACATTTAAATAACAAATTTTAAAAGTGTCACAAACAATTCTTTACAATTTTTACCTATGTTCTGAGAGCCCAAGTATATCTTGCTCTTCCATTTAATTTTGTTGTTAAAACCACCATACCTAGTCATTCCATAATTATTCAATCTTACCAAAAAAACAAACAAAAAAACCCCTCACTCTCTGACAAGCAAGAGGAGACTACAGATACTAGTTAGAGTTGCACTGGTTAATTGAAGATTGGATCCAACATGCTTAGTTTGGCACAGATCAACTTTTCAAGTCAATGACTGTTCAAAGCACAACTCAGCTTCTCTAGTGAATGGGGAATTCTACATCCCTGGTGAGGCGGGGGATCCCCAGATTCCTCGGCTTAAAGGTCTAGTAAACATATTAGTAGCATTCACCAGTGAAACCTGGAGATTTTTCTCCATAGTCAAACACTAAAAGATGAGCTGGATTAGCCTTTGCAATCCAGATAATTCTCAGATGTATTCACTTATCACTCGCTGTGCTTGATTTACTGCAAAATGAGGAGGCAGATACATGTGTTACCAAAAACATAAACACTCTGAACTGGAAACTAAATTTCCTTCAGTTGGCAAAAACCTCTTAGAGATCTTTGAGGGTGGGAGGATGTTAAACCCCCAAGAGGAAAAGATAAGTAAGGAGACTTTCTCAGGTTAAGGGCCAAGTCAAAAGCTATTAATACAAAAACCTTCTGATAATAACTGGGCATTTGGAAAGATGACACAAAATGTTATCATTTGCCCTAACTCAGAAAGATTAATATACTGATTTGAGAAAGTAGTTTACAACCAGGACCTTAAATCAGCAGCTAACACAATTCAGGAAGGGCAGACTCTGAGCTGGAAGTGGCCCTCAGGGAGGCGACTCAAGTCTCGAATTCCCTGTGAGGGTCCCTCCCAAAGGGCGGGGGGCCCCAGCGGGGTAGGGAGCGGCCAACTGCCATTTTAGAAGGAGAGGGCCTGTGGCTTCCTCAAATGTTCTGAGACTACCGAAGGACGCATTCAGGCACAAAACTGATGTGATCTCAGCAGAATCTGAGACAAAAAAACCACCCGGTTAGAAATGTGAGAGAGGCTCCAGGGAGGGTTCACAGAAAACAAAAAAAGAAAGGTTGCCAACTAATTTAACTCCGTCTCCCCAGCTGGCTTCTGTGCTCCTGGCAAAGACCCTTCCTTTACACGTGAAGCCCTGCCCAAGATTTAGTTCTTTCACCCTCACCTGTAACCAGGTGACCCAGATAAGGAAAAAAAAAAAAAAAAAGAAAAATCAAAATACACAACTAGTTTAGGGAACCAAAGCTGAGCCCTAAAAGTTAGTTCAGAAATGAGAAACCACTGGAGTGAGATTCCTTGGGAATCTGAGCGGTCTCCTTTATTACTCTCTCCCAGGGGAAAATAAATATAGAAACAGTATTTCCTTTTGCAGGTTTGGCAGAGACGAGTCCAGGACGAGAAAGTGCAAGAAGCTTTCCCAAAGGAAAGGAGTTGGAGGGGGGGTCCCGGGGGGTCCCCGCAGCGTCATGCTTAAGGGGCAGCTCCTTAACCTTTTCCAAACGATGTGCAATCCGAGGCTTCTAGACTCCAGCCCCGGCGCTCTAAGCACGGGAGCGAGTCGGGCACAACCAGCACACCAGCGTTTGGCCGAGATCCCCGGCCCAGGCCAACCCCAAAACTTGCCCAGCTGCTTACGAGCGAAGCCCTTGGGCTGAGACGCGCTCCACCTGCGGGGCACCCCGCTCTGCCCCCAATCCCTGCACCTCGCTCTTGCTTGGGGGTAAAGCAGCGGAGAAGGGCTCGGAGAGAGACAGTTTACCGGAGCAGCTGAACGACTGCGATGGCCCGACCAAGCCCGGAAGAAAGCTGCGCGCCCACCCTCAACTTACGCCCAAGCGCATCCCCTCGCAGGCTTTCTCCGGGTTTGCAAGAAGCCCTCCACTCCGGCTGGCGCCCGCTCGAGAAGCCCCAACTACCTGCCCCTTTGCCACCCAAGCAGCCCCGCACTGTTCCGACCTCACTCGGGAACTCCTCGGCCTCGCTCCATCTTTCCGGGGCGACCGGGGCTTAGAGGGTGGGTCTCCAAGCGCACCCCGGGTCCTCCAACAGGTGAGAAGCCTCGCCACGCCGACCCCGGCCCTCCGCGCCCGGGAGGATCAAAGCGCCCGGGCCGCAGCCGCCACCTAGGAGTCCGCTCTACCAGCCCGCGGCGCCGCTGTGGCCCGGGTCTTCGGCCCAGATCCGGGCTGGGCGGGGGCAGCCGGCCTGGCTCACCTGAGCCCCGGCGGGACGCGAGGCACACCTGGTGACGCCTCTAGCTATCCCCGGCCTTGCTTTCCGGCGTGGCGCGGGGCGAGTTAGGTATTGGGGGCGCGCCGGCCCCGGACCCGCGTCCTCACCTTTGAACCGCTCCATCTGGGCCGCGGCGTGCGCTCCTCGCGGCTCGGCTCCGGCGCTGCGCTCTCTGCGCTCGGCTCCGCGCCCAGGGCTGCCGCGCTGGCCCCTCCCCGTGAGGTCACGCTCGCGGCGGGACCTCCTGGCGCGGCTGCCGCGCCCGGGGCCCTCGAACCCGGTCCTCTCCCGGCGCGCCGGCCCCGCCGGGGAACTCCGCGGCCGGCCCTGGCGGACCTAAAGCGCTCAAGTCCGTGCGCGCCCCGGGCCCCACTCCCGCGGCCGCGGCCGCCTGGCAGCTGCTTCACGTCCCGGCCCCGGGATGGTGGGAGGGAGACCGAGACGTGCCCAAACCCTGGGGGAGGCCCCGGGGAGGGGCGGGCTCGGGCGGGCCTACGAGAGCCGTTCTTCCAGCCGCCGGGCTGCGAACCCACTGCCGGGAGCGCGAGACTGAGGTCTCAGTCGGAAGGCAGAGAGGTGCCTAGAGCGCCCCCCGCTTGACCCCCGGGCCCGCGCGCTTTCGCCTTTGGCATTTCTCGAGGGGGGACGTGGGGAGAGCGCTGGGGGCAACCGAGCCCGCCCCCAGTTCTTTGGGAATCGCTCCCACTCTCTCGCAGTCTCTCTGTGCAGCCGATGGCACACACATCTACTTGCTGTCTTTTACCCCAGCCCAGGTTCCCTGGGCGGCTTGTGCCAGGCTCTTCTGAGAAGGACTAGGATTTCTAGAGCCGCCTAGATGAATCCTGGAGCTCTGGGTTTCTGGGCTGGCGCAGCGCCAACCGCCCTGGAGGGGTACCATCTCTTCCATAGGGAGCTCAATCATGGCTCTAACTGCACCTGGCACCACCGCTGCCACCAAGGTCCACACTTCGGTTCTTTACATTTTTTTGTTGTTGTTTTTTTGGGGTTTTTTTGCCATCGATCCCTCCACTCTCTCACGCCCTCTCAACACGCCCATGTCCTCCCCACCTGCCCCCAAAGAAGATCCATGTTTTCCTTTAAACTTGCATTTTCACTTTAAAATCTCAATCACAGTTTTTGCTGAACGCCTGGTTTTTCAACACGTCTCCCCCAACTTCCTTGAAGGAACACTTAAGGATGATTTGTTGTTGCTGTTTTCTAAAAAACATCCTAATTCTTCCTTGGAACAGCAGAGTTAGCTCTGATGTTTGCAGACCTTCTGTCCCAGCAGTCTTAGAAATGTTTTTCTCAGTTCCATTAGCAGCTAACATCCAAGGAGCCATCCTCACAAACCAGGCATGATGCTAAGGGCTGTACATGCACAGCCTTTAATTTTCCCAATAACCCTGTGAATTATTTCATGTAGTTGAAGAAACTGAGGCTTACAGAGGTTAAACAACTTGCCCAAAGTCACACAGCTAAAAGAGAACACAGCAGGCATTAAGCTCACGTGGTCTGCTTCCAGATGTTTATTCACAAAACTTTCCTGGAGCTCATAGAAAGTGCCAGGCTGTCTGTCACTGTCTTGGGGAGCACGCAGACAAGTGAACAATGATGGCCCAGCCAGGTAGGGGCTCTGATTAGACCCAAGCACAAGGGATCCTGGAAGCCCAGTGGAGGGCCCTGATCCAGCCTGGAAAAGCCTCCTAAGCCTTCTAGAAGAGGGGATGGCTGAGCTGAGTCTTAAAAGATGAGCTAGAGCTAGGGTGATGACAGGAAAGGCAAAGTGACTGCAGCCTTCCAGGCAGAAAGGACAGTGGGGACAGTGGCAAAGAGGCCACACCAAGGCTCTGTGCCTGAGCACAGGGCGTGAGGGAGATGGAAGGGCCAAGGTGGACGCTGCGGTTTCCAGCAACTTAGATGACCAGGTGGTGAGTGTCCCCTGTCAGTCAGTCCTCAGATATTTATTACCTGAGCCCCTGTCAGGTGCCAGGTGCTACCAGGCACTGCAGAGCGTGTGAGTCAGGTGGCCGAGGGACTGCTGCTAGGAGTGTGGGGTGGGACGACAAGCTGAGCATCCCTGAGTCAGACGCAGAGAAGTGTTAGCAGGTTGGGGTGTTGGGGACAGAATGTGAAGGGCCCCCAGCATCTCCAGGGGGCTTAGAGTCCTGGATCTGAGCCTTCAAACTCACCCCCGTACATTATTTCAATTCTCGCAGCCACTCTTCCAGGTGGGCCTGGCTCACGGGGGTTCAAAAAATAGGAAAAGTGAAGGTTGCAGCAAGAATGCAAGCATCTCAGGGGACCAGGGGACAGGAAATACTGTTCAGGGGGCCTTGGGAAGCTGGGACAGGGAACCGGGTCGGGACGGAGGGTGCTCTTGCTTTTTTGTGTTCTCCCTCGTCCCTCCCTTTCCCCATCTTGCAAATGGCCAGGCCTGGTGCCCACCCTCCCATGTACAGTGTCCATCACTGGGTCCCGGGTTTCCTTTCAAGTTCTCAAGAAGAATCTGATTGTGCAGCTCGTGGTTTTGAAACCAGCCTCAAGTCTGGTGGTTGGTCACTCTGGGGCAGATTTCAGCTCCAGCTGTCAGCTGGGGCCAGCGGGGAGAGGTTACATGGTCCAGCCCCACTCAGCAGGGCCTTTGTTCCAGCTGACCCTCCCAGAGGGGTGAGAGCAGGGTTGGCTCTGACTGAGGTCACTAAGTATAAAAGGTAGGATTAAACTATCTCCATCCTATGAATGAGAGGAGTTAGGGCCTTACCGAAGTCACTAAGTTAGGTAATCTCTCTTTCAGAACTCGGACTCAAAACTCAGGTTTCCTGATTCCAAACCCTGAGCTGTGTCACACCCCTGAGTTCCGGCTTTCCCGGGGCTCTAACTGGACAGGGCTTTACCCCAGCCGGTCCTCTGGTAGCTGTCTCTGTCAGCACTTCCTGTAACCGCAGCCCCTCTCTGCAGGCTGGGGAGGGGGAGGCTCGATATCCCTATCATGCCTACTCCCTCTCCCCTTTCCCCCACCTGGCTCCAGCCTGTTAATTACCTCTTCCTAAATCCTCTCTAGTTTATCAGGGAAACTTGGCAAATCCCAGAGCCTCTAGACAAACAGAAATCAATCGGAAATGTATGCAGAGTGAATTGAAAATGGGACTTCACTGCCCTTTGCAAGAATGAAACCGAAACACTACTTCAAACCATCAGTAGGAATCAGGCCTCTGGAAAGCTCAGTACTGTGTCCCCCTCTCTCCAAGTCCTGGGTGCGGTTTAACCCTGAGTCTTTTTTTTTTTTTTTTTTTTTTTTTAATTTTTATTTATTCATTTATTTATTTATTCATTCATTTATGGCTGTGTTGGGTCTTCGTTTCTGTGTGAGGGCTTTCTCTAGTTGCGGCAAGTGGGGGCCACTCTTCATCGCGGTGCGCGGGCCTCTCACTGTAGCGGCCTCTCTTGTTGCGGAGCACAGGCTCCAGACGCGCAGGCTCAGTAGTTGTGGCTCACGGGCCTAGTTGCTCCGTGGCATGTGGGATCTTCCCAGACCAGGGCTCGAACCCGTGTCCCCTGCAATGGCAGGCAGATTCTCAACCACTGCGCCACCAAGGAAGCCCCTAACCCTGAGTCTTTAGTCACTTTGCAACTTCCACAAAGGAGCCACTCACATTCAAATTATAATTCATTGAGTTTCTGGCCTCTGGGATCAGACGAGCTGGTTTCCAGCACCTTCTCAACCTTCTGAGGGCTATGACCGACCCCACCCCATACCATAGGATCCCAAATGGGCTGTTCTGTTGCAGGCAGTCCTAAAACCAAACTGAGTACCCCCAGCCTGGAGTGTAGGTGGTGGGTGGGTGTGGGGTGGAGGTGCACCGGGCCCTCTGGGTGTGCAGGTGAAAGTGTCGGCGACACAGATGACTGAAGGGCTGCTTCTCCCTTAATTCCTAAACCAATTCTCGGCACCAGACAGCTTTCTTCAACCGCAAAGGGGTTGAGGCAATTGCCAGCTGAGGCAATGAAGAGGGGAGCCCAGTTTTACAAAATTTATCCTGTTTGGTTCTCACAACCATCCAGGCAGCAGATACTATTTCCCCTTATTTCACACATGGAGAACCTAAGTAACTTGCCCAAGGTCACCGCTGCGCAGGACCCAAGCCAGTCCCATTTGAACACCATCTCTGACCCAACTACCTAGGAGTATAAATGCTGGATCATATGGTACTTCTGTGTTTAACTTTTTGAGGAACCACCAAAATATTTTCCCCAGTGGCTCCACCATTTTACATTCCCACCAGCAATGCACAAGTGTTCCAATTTCTCCACCTCCTCACCAACACTTATTTTCCATTTTTTAAAATTACTCCCATCCTAGTGGGTTTCTTTATTATTTTAAGTCTCTGAAGTCAACATGGCATGAAGTTAACATTTCTTAAATCTGAGTCGTTGCTACAAGAGTGTATTTTATATTATACAGTGAGGGCCACTGGTTGGAGTCCAACCCTCTCGTAGTTTTACATTTGAGGAAACCAAGGCCTGGAATCTTGAAGTAGGAAGTGTTCATTCAATATTCAGGTGATTGAGCCTCTCAGCCAGCATGTTTGAAATACTCCAGAATTTAAAAACAAAAAGCAAACAAAAAAACCAATAAATATTTGGCCTAAAGAAAGCAAGCAAATCTAGGCTGAGAGGGAGTAGATAGAGGCGAGGAGAGTGGGGCGGTCAGAGGAGGGGGATCCCTGGGTGCCCCTCTGGTTGGACTCTGTGCCAGAGCCCACAGTGGGTGGCTTGATAGGGAAAAGCAGGAAGTGCCAGCACCACTCCCTGGTCTCCTGGTGCCCTTACCTCCATAGCAGGGCTGGCACAGCAGAGGGATACAGGCCTACAAACCGGGGAGAATGTGAGCTTTTAGCTGTACCTCTAGGAAATTTTCAGCTTAGAAAAAACACTCCCAGTCTATTCTGGTCAATATTCCTATAATGATTTGATTTCTATAAAGGGGTTATTTATGTTTATAAATTTCCTTAAAATATTCCTATCAGGTAGAGTAAATGAAAGGTGACTCTCCAAAGATCTACGTAATTGAAGATCAAAGAATCCAAGAATGTTCCTTTGGAAGTAGTTGGACACGGGACCCCTTATTTCATACCAGAGAGGCCTGTGATTCCAGGAGCATGTCTGCTTGCCCAGGTCATGCTGTGGGTCAAGGGCTCATGGCCCAGGGCCCATGGCTCCTCTGGGCCTCCCTTCTGTGGCCTGAGTGTCCTGGGCCCTCCTTGGTCCCTAGGACCGTAGATGGGCAGGGCTGCTGGGTTTCCTGACTCCGTGTACAAAGGTCACATTCTGTTCTCACAGCTCTGCGGTGCCAGCTGGGCCGCACACTTCTTCTCAACTCTGGAAAAGCACACTGGAGGTTTTCATAAACGACTCCCACACCATCCCCATTCTGATGTGCCACCCCCCACTCTCCAGAGAGATCAAGGATTGACTCTCCTTCATCACCTTTCTCCCTTTCCTCCTGAAGTCACACATCCACTCCTAGCTAACAGGTAAGATTCTCAAACGCTCAGCTGGGTCTTCTCTCCAGTAAATTGGGACTGTGGGAGTGAAAGGACACA